>NW_028185037.1:2908293-2986758 GCF_003343005.1 Rhea americana | reverse complement strand
ACCCAAACAACTGGTAAACAAGCCATATGTCTACTGTCAGCCTACATACTGGCTCATAAGCAAGAAGCCACAGCTTTATTAAACCATCTAATTGCAGATACCGTGAGTATGAGGTAGATGTTATGTCTTTGGGGCCATACTGTTATTCTAATTATCAGTGTACCTTCACAGGCCAGTACTGTAAAATAGTCCAACACATTGAAATATTTGTTAATAAAAGCAGCAGAAGTTTGTCACAACCAGGCACCTTACACTCAATGAGAAACACTGTTATATAACTTTTGTACTTCTCTCTTTTACTGGTCTGCAAGTTGCTGCTGTACTTAAAAAAGCTGCATGTCTATCTCTATTAGTTTTTTTTTATGCAGGTTTTTATGAAAACAGATTATAAATTCAGGGTCAGTAACCACAGAGTCATGTAATTTATCAAGTCATTACCCAGATGCAGGGCCTGACATTAGCTGTCTTATGATGCAATTTGCAGTAGTAAAAAAGAGTGCAACTCCCTCCATGAGGAACAAGGTGTGTTTAACGCCACACAATGTTAATTTATCAAAGAATACCTTTTCAATCATGATCATGTTAGATTAGAAGAGAATGATGAGCAGTTACAATTTTTAAAATATCCTTATCTTTCAGAGGAAAAACACTGTTTTGATTGTGTTTTTCTGGTCTGCCGTGGAACTGCTTTGGAGGCTTTTTCCTATCCATTTTGGCAATACTCTTACAGTACCTGGAAAACAATATTTTCTCTACCTATCCATTTTGTCCTTTTCCATTTGGTAAATATTGATCTTTTTTGCCTTGTACTTTCTGTAGAGGTAAAATTAACACTTTTTTTTTCACTTAAGAATTTTGGTTTATACAGCACCTTGTCAGAGYAAAAATATTTCATTTATTCAGTGATGTGCAACCATAGGACCAAAGTAACTCAAAAGGACAGGGCTAGTATATGTACCACAAAAAATATATAATCTTTTTATTACAAATTACTATAGGAGTATTGCTCAGCAAAAGTCCAACTCATTGACAAAGTTGAGCACCAGTGTGCAGTATGAAACTGCTCTTGACTTAAACAAGAGAACAACATTTCAAAATCTTCTGGGCTTGGTCAGTACAGCATTCATGGAGCACCTTGCAAATACAATCTTGTTTCATAAACTACATTTATACAATGTAGAATAATTCATTGGGATCAACGGTTGAAACTCCTYGAACCATGACTGGACTCAGCACACCAGAGTCCATCACATTTCTCAGGGATGCCGCTCAGGAGAGATCAGGTTCTGTAAAATAGAGATCCTCATTGATTATTATTCATAYCTTACCTGCACCATGCAACCAGCACCCCTAGAAACAACTGCAATATGYGGAAAAGATATTATCCATATCTGGGAATGCCAAGAAGTAGCACTGCTATTTTCCTAGAGCTAGCATCTAAGTCATTTTCTAAGCAATTCTGTCACGGGAAGACCAAAGGCAGAGATATCACTGCTCCTCTCTTTTTCCCTGAGGTATCTGGGGTTATGCATGAATACCTTATAAACTCTTCTTTCTATCGAAGTTTGAGCACATCTCCTGGTTTTTTATGCTTACCTTCTGGTCATTTCAGCCTAGCAACCACATAACACTGGAGTCAGRTAGCATCCCGTTACCAAAAATGGATACGCAAGGTTCACTTCCATTTCCATATGGGGGAGCACGAGCAATAGCAGCGTACTGAGATGGCAAGGCAGCGTCTTGTGGGACAACAGGCAGCGAGTAGGTGAGGCCACCACCAGTTTGCCAGTTTTGGCAAAACAGCCTACTGACATCACAGGTCCTTTACGCTCCTAGTCCGTCCCATAGAGGCAAAACCAGAGGCAACCCAGGCCTCACAGAAGGCCTCACATTTTTCCCTATGGATAAGAGGCTATGGGTGGGAGCGGGCTCTGGGAAGAAGCAGACCTGGGAGCGAGACTGCCTTCTGGTGTAAGGCCAGGTAGCTATAAAGGTCCAACATCTCAGAGGTAGCCTCTGATGCATCCCCCACCCTTCCTCAGGGGCAGTAACCCAACCTGGCTTGCTAGAAGCCCAGGACAGGCAAGACGAGCAGGGAGATGCTGGCTGTTGGGCTGCTCTGGACAGCTGTCCACAAGCTGGCCCTGGAAAAAGGACACTCCAGGCACAGGCAGGCCATTCGAAGGCTTATCAAGATCAGACAAGCATCTCAGTATGCTTGTTCTATTTTAAAATATTTTCTATTTTAAAATGCCAGTATAAATGTAGTGTAAGGAAGGAAACAGCTCCCAAATCTCATCCCAGAGATGATGTGCTCCAGAAACAGGATGCAGGGATTTTCGAGACAGTATTTCATCTGTAAGGTGTCTTCAGATCCTTCTGRGTGAAAAACCTCTTTGCATCACTACTATGGAACAGCAAATAGGCATCTCAGAAACCACTTTTCCTTGCTCATTTTTAGTTCATCTGGCCAGTTAAGCTAGTCACCTAGTATAATACCAACGTGTTTTCTTGTTTTAATATGACACAGAATATGCTGAAATGCTTCTGTTGTTGACCTACAGACAGGATTACAGGGAATATGAAATCAAGGAGGTCATATGTTACAACCTTTTCTTTGAAACATGTTTGTGCTGAGACCTCACAAAGTCCATATCTATCTAGCTTTGGGTGTGCAGAGTGAGATGTCTCTTAATTATGGCTTTCCCAGCTGTACACTTCCTATTGGGTGGATTCTGCCTGTTGACAGGTGAGGAAGATAGGAACCAGGCTGATTGTTATATATTTGGCCTTATATTGAATTTCATTACACAAATAATACCCAGACAGTATCGTGAATAACAAGCTTCTGTAATAACCAGTCAGCATAGAAACTGGAAAGAGATGCAATTTAGTCACCTAGAACTTTATCATATACTCRAATCCATCTGAAATGGTAATAATACTGGTCAAAAAGCATCTAATATGTCCTCATTAAATTTTTGAAGACGAGCACGTTCTTTACGCTAAATGGTGTGCTGTAGATTATCTTAGACAAATGCCAAGCCTAAAAACAAAAAGATGCGTATCCAAAATCTCAGCTCTGCAATGGGCCACACAGACAGACACTGAGCTATTGAGAAGTTTGTCTCTTACATGCACGTGCTGATCTCCAGAGCGCAAGTGATTAATCTCAATAACTATGCACCCAAAAGCCTACGCGTAGGCACAGATGGAGCTGCTGAGTTTGTGCCACCTTGACCTTTGGAATCCAGAAAAAAAAATAAGCARAAATTTTGGCACATTGGGAGTTGCAGTGCAATGGAAATTTACATGCTCAAATAAATCCCGGGTTTCTTTCAGGGCTGTGAGGGGCTCTGYAGTAATAAGCATTTGCCTACTAGTGTGATTGGTGCTACAGGAGCCAAAACCTGATAGATGATTCGATTAGATTGCAATCAAGACCTGTGCCATGTTCTCCACAGTGAGTGATATGTAAACTGTAAACTAGATTAGCATTTTTTCCTGTCACTCTGATACAGCTATCCAAGTATACATTGTACCATACATGTATGGCATTTTCAGAAACGCTGAACCATTGTCATTTTAAATTTAAAAAATAAATGTTTGTCTGAAGAAAAATCTAAATATTTTTATTTAATGAAAAAGCAAATGCTCAAGAAATTTGACTGTTTTGAAAAAATTTGTTAATATAAAACTTCAGTTATATTGACGATTTACATTTCACTATACCTTATTAGAGATTTGACTAATCATTCTGCTGAAAAATCATCTAATATTCATTTTAAGAATGACTGCATTTGTAATCAGGTAAATATACCAGACCATTGTTACAGTAATAATAATATTCTTACCTTACAAATTGTAAACATTACTGCATTCTATTTCAGGTTCCCACAAAGTRTTTGGGGGCATTAAACAAAAATTAAAACCCTAAAAATAGTTTCCTGCAACTTACTGTGCTAAAAATTCCTTAGATACAGACTTACAGACTCACAAATATTTTTATTTTGGATGATTTTAAAGGATATCACCATTTTAAAGCCTAATTTAAACATAAAAAAAGACATCAGATTCTGGCATTGTGTAAACCTGTGGGGAATCTCTGGAGACTGGAGCTATGCATTGAGTAACACATGTGGGCTTCCAGAGTTCATAAAACAGTCATAATTTTTCTAGTAAATCATGCCCTTGTGGATTGCAGGATGCTATGGTCAAAATTATAGCATGAACCTTATATATGAGTAATGTGTATCTGCATTTAATAAACATCTCCTTTGGACACATGCAGTTGTGTAATAGTGAAAGCATCACTATCAACAGAGAGACAATGCATGCAGTCCCACTAAACATTTGCTGAAAGGAGAGAGCTTTTTAGAGAAAGGCAGCTAGCCTTAAAAATATACACACRCGCGCGCACACACACACACAAAAGAAGCCCTTCTATGAGTTGAAAAGGACAAGTGACTATAAAAATGTAAGCAGTCAACCCCCAGCTGAGAAATAAAAATAGAAAAAGGGCCATTAGGCCCAGAGATGTCATCTGTGTCCCTCCTCTATATGTCTGTGCAGGGGATGTGAGGCAAGGGAGAAATGCATTGAACTGGTTCACCTCCTGCACAAAAGTATATTATGATATTACACCATCTGTTTTTCAGTCAATAGTAAGGCTTCTTACTCCTCAGTGCCTTCTGACATTGCCTTATAAAATGGACATTGAGTCAGTATTTTAGTTTCATTTTCATGACTAAAAGAGCAGAAAATAAAAGAGTGCTTAATTAACTGTTAATGTAACAATAACGGTTGTGAGTAATTGAAAAATTTGGTAACTTACTTACTTTAGGTCTTATCACAATCTTCTTGAAGTCCCCAGCTATGAGTCTAGGTCCCAGTGCTGCCAACAGCTGCCCACAGGGCTCTGGAGACGAGACTGGGGCACGGACAGCTCTGYGTGCACACGTCAGCAGCCTTCGGGTTCCTCGGTGCTCTGCCAGCCAGGACACCCCTGTCTTGCAGGCAGTACTCTCCCTCGCTTCAGCTGCTTGGAAAAATAGGGAAAGGAGCCAAGGAGAGAGACGCTTGACCCCCCAAACGACGTCCTAGCCCAAGGTGAGAACCTCCGGTTTCTCCAAGAGCAGCTCTTTCGGGCGCTCCTTCACAAACACCCAGTCATTCGGGTTTTTTGTCTGCATTTTTGTGTCTAACCACATTCCCTTCACTGTTTGTAACAGTTTTGTTCCCCTTGTAAATCTTTTCAGGATGTGTAAATGTAATGTTTAATATCATGCCTTGTAAAAGCTATGCTCTGAAAATGGACAGATGTTTCCAAGTAGGTAATGAGTAACATCTTTCTCCAGCTTTCTTGGCAGACACAACTGAAAACAAATACATATGCATACATAGGTTATACTTCACTCAGAGAAATAATATTACCGGCAGTTTCCTTCCAGGGGCCAAGCCAGTCGAAGCAAAGGATTTTCTCACAACGTTCAATATCTAAGTTCCTCCTTTAATTGCCTGAACCAGCATAACAATCATGAAAAAAATCATCTTAAGCCAATGCCAACTAAATCCAATACCCATTTCAGTCTGACAATCAGGAAAAATAGATACAGTTTGCACACTGTAGGTTCTGTAATGCAAATTAAATTGTTCACAGGAAGCCATTATAGTCATACAAATGAACAAGTAAGCTTTTATAAATGAAAGGGGACAGAAACCTGAAGGCCACTTATTTTTTACTATGGAACAAGAAACATCAATACACTGTTAAATAACACTCAGACAAAAATCTAATGGAAAATAGAAGGTCATTAAGAAAATTAGGACAAGCGATTCTTGTGTTAAATATGACGTAAAACAGTATTTAGAAAAGGAAGACACAAAATACACTTTTGCAGCCTTAGCTATTCAGATATTATCAAAAGGGCTACTTCTACTACCTCAGAAGTAGTGAAAGGAAGAAAACCACATGCATTTTTTTTATAATTTAACAAAACAAAACACAATTCAATCATTTTTAAAGATTGCTTTAAGAACTGTAGGTGAATTAGGAATATTGTTTCCATCTTTCTTTTAGCTGATGTGACACTAGGAATTTAGCAAACAAGATAATGTTTAGTCAACTGAACCAATACAGTGAAAATTCCAAAGAAGAGTAAAATATATACATATATATATATAAAAAAATTCTCAACAGAAACAGCGTTATGCCATCACCCTAACCATTAGTCCAGCTCCATGGAGACCTCAAGTGACAGCAGGTCTTTTGATCTACTTGAATGTCTAGCAAAGAGGACATTGCTCTAAATTTTGATTTTAAAGTAACACTTCTTTGCAGCTTTTATGTGGGAGCTTGATATCTAGTACTTGGATTTTAAAGAGTGTGTAGTAGTTTGATGAGCTGACCTTTGCCTGGTAGAAAGAGCAGCAGGTGGTCTGCACATGTTCTTAGCACTTCATGAAAATAAGTTACCTTTAAGGTGATTAAAACATCAAATATCCCTGAACTAGCACATACAAAATCACTCTGAAAGTCCTGACAAAAATAATTAGGGCTATATGATGCTTCCAAATTCTGAACAATGATTTCCATGTCCTCTGACTYGAATTAGGAATCCCACGTAGGAGTCAAGGGCAGCTCCAGCATGCCTTTTATTAATGATCAATTTTTCCTGCTTTTCCAGCATATTGGACATACTCAGCTTGTCCAGTCCCACTGTGACTTCTTTTGAAAGAAAAATAAAACTGAGGACATCAAATAACTCTTGCAACATTTTTGTTCTTTTCAGGAAATTCCAGGACAGTTTTGAAATTCATAAGAACATTATTCAAAATTAGTCGAGGAACTAGGTGCTGTTTGTACAAATATTTCAGCCTCTGAGCTATTCTCTTTGGCCATTTGACTGCTTGTTGACAGGCGCAATGGATGCTTGCTCCAGTCAGATCATAAGCTATCATTTCCAGATGTCCAACAAACCTTTACAAATTGAAATCTAAGTGACGGCAAGACAGGCACGAAGATGCTCCCAGTACAAGCCTTCACACACAAAAAAATGACAATTAGTATATCTGGATCAGGCACCCTGAAAGCTAAAAAGGAGGAGGAAAGCACCACTGTGAGCATACAAAGAAAACCATTAATACGGAGGTGAACTATTTCAGCAGAATAACTAGTTATAAATGCATTTTGAAGAATTCATACATTCATGTGGATAGCGTTACTATCTTTATGGAAGACATTCCAAGGTTTAATAGCAATCATATTTCGGTAGATCTTTTGCCTCATCCTGTAGCGTTTAGCAGAGAATTGTTTGTCTCCAATAAATGGCTTAAGAATGTCCAATATAATTGATTCATTCCTTACATTGTTCTCTGGCATTTTGGAGTTATTTCTACAAACTGTTGTTGGTTTCCCCCACTATCTATCCTCCTGACACTTGCCTAAGGGTCTTCTGCATTTAAAATTGATAATTCAAGAAATTTCTTTACACTTGAGTGCAGTATTTTATTTTTACTCTTTTTCTTTTTTTTTTACTACAACAGTAGTAGGCATTTTGCTTTAAGAGCCACAGTAGGTACTGTTTACTTCATTTCCCAAAGTAGGAAAGAGATTGAATTTTCAGGACACTATGCTGAATATTACAGTAACACCAGAGTAACACACAACCTCACTCACCTGCCACGTCTCCCAAATGCCCGGCAGAAGCCGCACTGCTTTCGCCAGACCGGGGGCGGAGGTGTTCAACGCGCAGGTGMCACGGCTGCGCCGGAGCCCGCGTGCCGGGGGGGACAGGCCTGAGCACCAGCAGCTGGCTACGCAGGCACCTCCACTCCGTTTCTCGCTCCAACTCCCAGCAGTACACAAAACAGGGATTTTTTTTTTCCTGTGCATTTGAATTGTTTTATGTAAAAATTAGCGTTGCCTCTAGCCAGGTACAGTTTTGTGCTTTTACTGCATACATGACCAGACAAACAGTGTTATTTTATGTAGTGCCGTTCTACRCTTTGTGCTATTCCAGAGAGCAGCATGTGCAAAACTGAAGAATTCTCTCTTTTGATCATCAATTTAGATCACTATTTTAAGAAAGTTTATTTGAGGCAGAAAAGCTTGTCGGTGCCTTAAAAAACTTTGCAAATAAATGAAAAATAAGAAAAAAMCACTCATACATTGCTTTAATYATGATTTATTTGACTCTGTTTTATCCTGAMAAGAGAAAAAAGGAAACAATATTTTTATGCAGATAGGCTTTTCAGAGACACAACATAAAGGAAAGCATTCAAGAGAAAGCCTTATGAGATGTGCAGACTTGACTCCTTGGAAAGGAGGGAAGACTTGCTTTGTAGCTAAGGTACAGACCAAGTCTGATTAAATCCCTAGCTATGATGCTGTGTGATCTTGGGGAAGTTAAATGTCTCCAGGATGGCCCTGGCCCTATTAAAATTAACAGCAAACTCCCATTAATTTCAACATTACCAAGATCTTACCTTCTGTGCTTTAGCTATACCGCAGTTTATTAGCACCTGTATCCAGGCACAGCAGCACCTCCCCAGCACTTATAAACAACATAAGGATAAATTTAGCAGTGGTGATGTGACACCAAATAGCAGAGGGCACCTAGCTAGTGTGCTTCTTTCAATGGAAATCACAGACACCTCTGAATGTGACACAGCTGCATAGCGTTAATTATTATTGTCTCATTAAAATGCCCAGTCTCAGTTTTTATGGCCAAGGGCTGTGTTGAGCTTCAGATATAAGACAGGAGATATAAGATGTTTGAATGAGATGACTAACTGCAAAGAGGTGAGACTGGCCAGTTGCGGCACATGAGTAGGATAACTATATGAATATTTTTTTAGGCATCATAGCAAACATTTTTTTAGGGGATGGTTTTGGAGCAGGTTTGCAGATTATGATGGGGAGCRCTTTCTGACTAGAAGAGACACCCTGGGAAGGATGCGCTGATGCCACTTGTTTGTAAGCACACACATTAGAGCTACCAACACTGCCAAAAACCAGCACTGGTGGGCTCCACCATCCTATCAATACCAGCAGACCACACTCTCAGCAGTGTTTATCTCTCTCTGATATAGCGACACGCGTAGCTATAACATGGTGAAGCAGTGTGGTTGAGCCACGGTGTGTTTGGTCAGTTGTTAGTTTGTATTTTGTTTGTACTGCGTCTCTAAGAGAAACTAATGAACTTTCAGAAAAGATTTACATGCTTCGGGGCTGACTGTGATTTAAAACTGGCAGTAAAAGAAAAAAAGAAGACAAGGAAGGTAGTGGTTAATTGACCTTTATTGTGCCTTCTGGTTCATTTAGAAATGGAAATTAAATTAACATGATAATTCAGTCCTACTGTGTTAAGACTGCTATAAACCCATTAAATTTTATGGCCATTGATTTAACATTTTTTTCTATTAACCAGGTTTAATTTTCAATATCATCATGCAGGTTCTGAAAAGTGATAACTCGGAAGAACCCGAGTGAACGAACCACTATGTAGCGCTCTTATGTCAGTAGCTCAGTTACTGAAAGGCGCAAGCCCAGACCGTCAGCGGCACCTACTAATTCTGGAACCGACTGTATGCAAAGTACAGAGAGCCACCCAGAAATACACGCGCTTACCCAATTTCCAAAGTAAAACCAACACTGTCTGGCATCCAACATCCCGAACTTAACATCAAAGGAAGAAATTAATTATCTTGAAATGTTCTCCGCTGATCCAGTACACTTGTTTAACAAAATTTGGAAACAAGGCGCACATTTTGCGTGTCGATCTGTTCATCCCTTCCATCYTGTGGGGAAGAAAATACAGATCACTACTTCTTCAGGAAGAAAAGCTGACGTTCCTTTCACAAGCCGTAATCTTGCAGCTCTCAGAAGACATATGCCAGAAGCTGCACAAAACCTGGGTTGTTTGTTATTCTTTTCTATTTAAATACTGTACTTAGATCATTCTTGTACTAGATTATATTTAGCTCACAAATTAACAATTTAGCCATCAACTTTAAAGTAGAGCTAGTTAGAAATCTTTAAGGAATGTCTGTCCTGCAAACCCAAAAATACYGATTAAAAAAAGCATACAACAATTTTAGGAAAAGGTTTCTCAGGTTCACTGAATGTCAGTGAGAAACGTGGAAATGCAAGGGTCGTCCTCCAAATGTGTAGCTCAGAAAAAGGTGGTAAGTTACTTTACACAGACATATGTGGGTATGTCTCCACATCTCAAAAAGCCATTGTGAACTGTTGCCAGAACTTTACCAAGTAATCTTTTCTGGGGGTTAATAGTACTCTTGAAATAGTCATTTCCCCCATACAAAGTTAGACTTCAATGGAAGGAGAATGACGCTTTCATTATTTTTATATACTTTTTCTTCTTTGAACACATTAAGCCAAAATTTCAAAAAAAATGGCATATGAGCATTCTGTTTCCTATTTTCCCATGGTAAAAGGGTTATTCCTCACCAATCTCTCATAAAATCTTCACTTGCACACAAAAGCAACACAATACGCAAGTGTATGGAAAATAGCCTGTAACAATTAATAAGAACGTACTACTGACAAAATCCCACACCAGCAAAAAGAGYACCAAGCTATTTTTTTAGAAAAAACTAAGTGTAGAAGAATGCACTGAGTTCCCCACGTACCAAAAATGTTCTGCTGTGACACTTGGCTCTTTAACCCGCCAGAGCTGGCAGCAAATAAGGGAATAAAACTGTTTTCTACTATTGTTGGCAATAAACGCCTGTCTATGTTAATTACTCTCTACATCGATATTCATCAGCCAGTCAACATTTGCTGCTCTGCGGCTCCTCCACGAGTGGCTGGGAGCCGGGAGGCGTCTCCGCGGCCGGGAAGCCTGCGGAAGCAGAAGTTCCCAGGAGCAGCGGGCCGTGCGCCCCTGCAGCGCTCGGTCGCCGCGGGCTGGCTTACGGGGCCAGGAGGAACGGCGCGAACGCCGGAGCCGCTGTCAAGCTGGAGTTTAGCCCGGTGAGGCAGATTGAATGTTATATGATATTTTGCCTTGTGTCCAAAATTTTGGAAGAGAAATGCTGTAAAGAATGTCATCAAATTAAATATAACAAATAATAACAACAAGGGGAAAATTAACATTCGATAATAAAATAATCTTTCAATTTATGTTACAAGCAAGGTCTAGAGAAGCAGTAGTGAAGTTTTTCCAGAAAGGTGATCTATGATCCTCTACAATATGATTTTGTGGATGAATAGAGGAGAAATAGATTATAGAGTAGGTRAAAATAAAAATGAACAAGGTTGGAGATGTGAGAATGAATGGTGTATAGGGACGTGAACAGAATGTGAAAGGCTAAAACCTACATAAGGAAAAGTGTAGACATTACTTATTTACTACTTACCTGAGAGCTCAGAGATGTAGGTTTATTTAGCTTTACTAGACTGGCTTTCAAAAAGCTTTAGGAATGGTAGTTTTCTGTTTTATTTTCAGATGATTTGAAATTACTTTGAGCCCTTTTCTATTTGYTTGGTGTGGAACACAAATACATTTTCATGTAATCATATTCTATATATTCTGTCATATGCTGTCATGTATATTTGTGTGCATATATAAACATCTATATACCATGATTTCCAAAAAAAGCTTCATGTGGGGATTGGGCCAGGTTCATACAGTTTTGTCCTTATGGTAACAGATTTATCAATCCTAGCCAAGGCTCTGTCCGACTTAAGATCAGCTTTGCTTGTATTTGTGCAGTACAGCACAAGCTCACCTGATCGCTGACCCACGACTGATAGAAAGTCTGTCTCAGTGCGTGCAGGTGACAGCACTAGTGTCTACAATTCTTCATTATTCCTGTCTGGGAGCAGCACCTTGTACTTCCACCACTTACAGTCAAAATAGAACAGGAAAAACAGGACCAAACACAGCTCTCTCCCAGACAACTTTAGGCTACACTGAACAGAAGGTGAATCTTCTGTTTTCCTCACCATTTCTAGTCAAAAACAGATTAATCCGTTACCTAGGGGAAATTCTTTAATTACATTCTTTTCCAATGCAAAAGTAGCCTTTTTCTCTGAATGGATAATCCCAGGGAACGCCTTTTTCTGACTGAAATTTTGAAAGCTTTGCTGAAAGCTTTCAAACTTCGTAACTCAGTAAATTTTGAAGCCTTGGATTTGGGGCCAGGGGGTGAATGGAGGAGGTTCAGTACAAATCCTTTTGGTGATAATGATTTTTTTTCCCCATATGAATAAAATGATTTTCCTGCTAGACCTGCATGAGGAATAAGAAGCCACGGAGAGCTGTCAAAGCTGCACGGAGAGCTATCAACCTCCATAAAGCTCTAGTGAACTGCTTCCTTGGGACAACAACAAGAGAACAGCATGATGAGTCACAACAGCATCTACCATAGGAAATGCTTGGAGGGAGAAAGAAGATGGAGAAAGATGGTGTAAAAGAAGATGGAGAGGAAAAGGGAAGAAAATAGGCATATAGAAAGTTCCAAAACTCCTGAAATATTCAGGGTTTCCCAAATCTGCCCTTTGCTGAGCTGAACACAGGAGGCAAGGGATCCCATCTGGCTATGCAGGCTTCCCACCCATTCCAGGCTGGAGCAACACCTGGCCCTGTCCAAAACGCACAGGCAGAAGCAGCCGTAGGTTATCGCTGCCCAGAACTTGTGGTGTGACCTACATGGCTATAACAAAAATGCACACTGTATGTCCTAATCTGTTTCGCAAGAACCATGCATTAGCTGAGGTTAATTTGGGGACAAAAGTTTGGGGACAAAAATTTAGTCCCAACCTTGCATGCCTTTTCTCAACAGCATACTATTTTATTATTCTTACATCTTTGAGTTTTACTGCTTTTGTGGGTTTAAATCAAACAATTAAGAGCAGAATGTGTTTTCTATTTGTGGTGTCATTCCAACATCTATTGCAAAATGTTACGCTGACACCATTCTCTGTGTATCCCGATTATTGCTGCAGATGTACATCTGAACACAATCAGCTTATAAAACCCTGCTGTTCATCTGTCTAAAACCAAAGACCAGGAAACAGGCTGTAAAGTGTTTAAGATTAAATAAATAAATAAATAAATAAAAATAAAAGGAGAAAGAGAAACCATCAAGACAGGTTTCTTTTTAAATTTAATCCAGATTGGTGTTGCCAAAAGCTGTTACCACCAGCTCGTAGCTGTTCTGTAGCCCTAGTGGTAGCAGTTGGTGGCCTCAGTCACGTTTCTTGCGTGTTCTTCTCCACAGCTTGTCTCCCTTTTTAGCAGCAGGAAGGTCAAGGACAGCCTCAACGCAGAGGCAAGGTGCCCCGTGCCCTCCCTGTCCACTCATGCCAGAGCAGAGATGCCGAGCGCCGTGGCTGAGCGGGACGCGCCGTGCCGCAGGGCTTCCCCGGGAAGCAGGCAGCTCTGCCCCACGGCAGCCAAGCCCCGGCTGCCACTGTCCCCCCGGGGCGGCCAAGCCCAAGCTGCTCCCTGACGGCCGATGAGCAGTGGAAAGAGGAGGCCCTTGAGGAGCAGCACGGCCCTTCGCCCCGGCCCTGCAGCCCCCCAAGACGTGCGGGGAGGAGGTGGCGCTGGAAGGCAGGTAGGTAGGGCCAGGTACCAAAGCTGGCACTACAGCCCTTGCACTGCAGCCTGCCGTGCCGTGCAAAACCAACGCACGCGCCAAGCAGCACTTGCCAGCGCTCTGGCCAAGCATCTGCACACATCTACCATGCTTCCATACGCACCGGGGTTACACCCGTTTCAGCCAATCGCAGACACCTCATTCAACATCTGATTCCCACAAACTTCTCCTGTGTTCGCTGTGGCTCCACGTTCAGCACACACTAACCTGTCTCTTCCCTGAGCGCTCCCATACTGTTTACAGYGATATGCATTCCCAGTTTGCATGATTACCTCATTTTATGGGCCTGTGGTGATCACAGGAAGGCATGCAGTGATATGAATGACTGAAAAGTGAATTAATATTAAAATAGTAACAAGCAATTATTTTAATTAGTTCTCTTCGTGACTGAATTTTCATTACAAGCTTGCACAACCAAATTATTTTAATAAAAACACTGCTGCTTCATTTCATAAGGAAAGCTTTCAGGCAAAAACGTGGCTGCGTACTTCTCTCAAATATCACAGATCAATACTCATCTTTTTCCAGACTAAGACTGATTAATATCCATGACACTAACTGTAAAATAAGCAGAGTACAATTAATCCTCCTTATGCAACAGAAATAACCCATTAACTGAAGAAAAAATACATAGTGTGTCACCAGTCAAAAGCTTCATCAAGATTAAAATTGCTGAGTTTGGATTTGGACCAGACTCTAAAAATCACGTTTAGCAAGACAGTAAAAGACCAGGTGGAGCCATCTGCATTGTCTAGCCCTTAACGATTGAGGGCACTGTCACATGGCCAAAACCAGGGCAGCACGGCCAGCGTTGCCTCCTCCGCACGCCGAGGTAGCCCTGCCTGCCCGAGCACTGCAGAGAGTGAATTGCTCTGTGAGGCCCTTTTGTTCCTTGGTAAAGGAGATGTGTAAGAAATTTGGCTATTCAGTGGGCTGCCCAGTGGACCGACTCTTTAGTGTTCAATATCTGTCTAAATATTTTATGTTGTCAACATCTGCCATGAAATAAGTTGTTTTAAAGTTATATTCTGATTTTTGTAGAATCACAGACTCAGTAAGGTTGGAAGGGACCTCTGGAGATCATCTAGTCCAACCTCCCYRCTCAGCAGGGTCACCTGGAGCATGTTAGACAGGGTTGCATCCAGGCGGGCCTTGAAGATCTCCAGAGGAGACTCCACAACCTCTCTGGGCAACCTGTGCCAGTGCTCTGTCACTCTCACAGGGAAGAAGTCCCCGCTCACATTCAGACGGAACTTCCTGTGGTTCAATTTTGCTCTTGCAGAGAATTTTGCTCTTCAAATCAAGAGCATGTAACAATTTCAACTCTTGCACTATCCCAAATCAGTTGCCTAGGAAGGAGCACTTGCAGAAACTAATATCCAACAGAATCGAGACACAAAAGCAAGTAATCTTCACATTCTACCTTCCACAGAGAGATACAGAATTGTAGAAGAACATGGGTAAAAGTAGTCTCTTAACAGGTACAGGCTTTCAAGGACATAAAATAAATTAATAGTGGGCTTTGGCATGCCTTGGCACACTGGGCATAYATTATCCAGCAGAGAGCTCCATGCCAGCTCTGGAAGAGCTGCCATGCTTCCATGGCTGGACAGCTCCAGCAGCCTGGCCAGTCTGTTCAGAGTGATCTGGGGTTGCAGTGCTCATATATTCACTGAAAGCAGAGTGGTGAGCATATGCCTATCAATGGTCCAGGCCAGGCAGGAAAAAATAGTGAATGCTCATGCTGTCCAGGTCGGGAGCAGGGAATTCTGCTCATGTTGGCCATGCTATTAGCAGATTTTAGGTGAGGTGTTCTCATAGGGAAAGAACTGGGAACAGTTAGCCACAGGCTAATCTAAATACATTAGGACTGAAGAAATGTTGCTTATTTCATCTGYAATCATCTTATCATATACACGTTACTCTGGGAAAAATGATATAACTCTTATACTCTGACTTACCATCACCATATGGGTCATTATCTTTTGACAACTGGAATATCTCTTTTTGCAGCTRTGGGTTGCTAGACAAGAGAAGACACAAACAGAGAAGATTAAAGATCGAAAGCCCTGAGCTCTCACTGTCTGGAACCTAAGTCCTATGCTGAGAAAGCAAAAGAATCATGAGAACACTCTTGAGCTTGACATCAGAGGTATGGTATTCAGCACAACCCTTCCAAAAGCAGCCTGCCAAGAGTCCAAATTTCAGTGTTACTGAAGGTAGCAATCAAAGACAAAAAATGGGGAAGATGTCAAAGTGAGGAACATAGTCATTCCTTTAGGTAGCAGAGTCAGTTTTAAAGCTGCATTCTGAGCCAAACACAAATTCTCCACTGGAAACATGAGCAGAGCCATAAGCAAAGAATTACAAAAACATGATGCAAGTACACCAAAAGCAGGCACAACTGCTTCCAAATCCACAGGAGTCAGAGGGGATTTCATTCACATTATATCTTTAAGTTGATAAAAAGCTATTTTGAACAATGTTTTAATATGTTTATCAAAGGAATGCAACAAATCCAACAATAACATCCCAAATTTCTCACAGACAGAAAACGGGAATCAAAGGGTTTTGCATAGAAATCTGTTGAAGTCAGGTTTTGTTTAGACAGTAATTCTTGCAGGGAATCAAACAACTTTCCCCTCCAGTTTTAACTTGGATTGAGCTCTAGACGTTGGAAGCCATCTGTCTTTGCAAATCCAATACAGACAAAAAATGATACTGTTTGACTTGAACCAGAAATACATGTTTATTTCAGTAGCCGTAGAAAGAAAAGGTGGGGTGAAATCATCCCAGGCCTATATCAGCACAAAATGGCTATACCCTATTAAGACATTTATAAAAGCATGACTGAGAAAGTACAGATGGAGTTAAAATGTATGGTTGAGTGGAAGAAATATTTAACACTGAAGCTTATCTATTAATGCTCAGTGGGGTGTGCAGAGAAGAAAAGGAGGARGGAGTTTTACCCTATGCTGAAACAAGGAGTATTAATGATCAGTTAAGCAATACCTAATGAACAATCTCATAAGAAGTGAAACAGTGGTTACTTTTAGTTGGAAAAATGGTCCAACTCTCTCTGTTCTATGAAAGACACTAGTCTGGGGGAGAAAATTTGAATTAGTCTGAACCCACTAAGAGACTTTAGAGAGTAGAGACCAGCGTAATACAGCAAATGATGAGCTGGCATCACCAAGGCAGACGTGTCTGCTGATGAGAAGTGATAAGCCAGGAAGGTTCTTTGGCATTCAGTAAGATGTTAAGTAGTTATTTAAACCCCTAAGGTCCCCAAGACATTGCTCACAATTATACTATTTAAAAAAATCTGTATCTTCTACAAAGAGAAAAACAGAGTTGGAYTTTTGAATTAAAATTCCAAAGAACAGCATATGAGTAGGAAACAAGAAACTGGCGCAATGCACAGAAGCATCAAAACATGCATTTAATTGAATAAAACAAGACAAAATTATTCAGTTAGAGGTATTGCTAACATACTGCCAAGAAGATGTTTGAAGAGCCACTGTAGAGGTGAACATCATTCCAAGCTACTGCTGGATCTGATCCTTGATGAGGACATTGCAGCCAGATCCAGCCAAGAGACTTGTAAATAAACTAGTTTCAGCATCACTGTCCTGAAGATGATCAGATGGGAACTTTTCATAAAGCATAAAAAGCAAAATAAGTGATCAAATGCTGAGGCAAACTCTAACTCCTTTTCCTATTCACAGAATCAGTCTACTACCATAAAATAAATGGACAAAAATACTCAAAAAGATATTGCATATACAAAGGTCCTTTATTTTTTGTCCTTAAGGTAGCTTCTTTTCTCTTGAAGAGCACCACAAGTAGCACAACCTAGACTTAAACTCCAGATATTTTCTGTTCACCGTCCCATACTAGTACCTATAAGAACACACTTCACTGTTCCAAGTATACTTCCCAAAAAGAATAAAAAGTCATCAGCACTAAATCTTCCGGACTATTAAAATGTAGTCTTTTGCCTCAGAAGAATGTACTATAAGAGGAAACAAGTAGTATTATTGCTGCTGTGCTGTGCGGATTTAGAATGATAGGAACAGCCTACCAGTTTTCATCCTGAATCTGGATGGAAAAATCTGAATATTGAACATTTTCAGAGAACGCACAACATCAATAAGGAGAGACCATCCTCACTTCATGACAGAGGTCATCTGGTCAGAGTTTTGCATGTGTAAGAGAGGAACTGATTATTCTAATTATCACCTCCCCAGAGATTCAGTTGCGTGCTAAGGTGATACACACCCCAAACACCCTAGGTTTTTTCAACAAATTTAAATATTTTCATATAGAAGAAAGAGAAAAAAATCCTTTTGTTTTTTGTAAAATCTATATTTTTCCTTTCAAAATAGTTTCTGAAGAAACTTGCTGAATAGGGATACTAATACTCTGGGATTTTATGAAAAAAAAAAGAGAGGGAGGGAGAGAGAGAGGGAGAAGGAAAGAAGCAGCACATTGGATTGGGGGCCAGAGTGAGAAGTCATAAAAGAAAAGCTTTGCAGGGAGCTGCCAGATTCGCTGAAGCCTCTGCTGGCTTGCCAGATGAATCAGACCACAGAATATTGAATTAGCAAGATTTATGACTGGGAATTTGAGGAAGTTACCTGTGATACAAAGTATGTTATGCGAATGAAATCTCTTCTGTTCTATTGACAGAAGTGTATAATGAGCTGAGAATCTGGTCCCTTCTGCATTGCCTTTCTTTAGTTGCTCCATTTGATTGACAGCTGAGTTAGAGCTAGTCAACCACAGGGAAAACAAGGGCAGCATGCTCTCAAGAGCTACAGAGCAGTTTTGTGTGTGAAACTTTCTTAAACTTAGGAAGCAGAAAAGGAAAAATGTAAAGCAAATATAAACTTTTCAACCATTAAACATGCACACAGACACACGCACATTCACACAGAGGAGTCTTACAGTCTTTCAAGCACCTGGGAGGGCTGGAGCAAAGGTCATAAAGTCCATATTTATTTATCTAGCATCCTGTGCCAGAAATACAAAAAGGCTCCATTGGCATCTGGCAATATCACAAACTGAACACATATTACGTTATTGTTTCTATAGACACTTCCAAAATATACTGGGACAGGTRTTAGATTCTACTCCAACATCATAAAAGTGATGGTAAGTTGCTCTAAAAAGCCAGCTGAACATAGAGGCAGCACACAAATACAGCTCAAAGTGCACTTTGGACCAGGCACCTCAGGTACTGTCCTGCACTGCTGAGGATTTTGCTATGACCTACAGCTTATGAGCAGAAGGAGGGATATGAACATATAAACAGTGGCAGACACACATAAAAAACTCTCTAAGACCTGCTATTTTGCAAAGGGCATGATCCTACAGAAGTTCTCCAAGCACAGTGTGCAGATCTCCATGACACGCTTTTAGCATGGACTGAAGACCAGGTCTTCCTTTCCTGTGCCTCCCTTGCAAACTCTTACCAAGACAGCCTTCCAGCTGCGCCAACGCACACGAAGGGAGAGCACCCACGGTCAGGTGTGTGTTCACTTGTGTGTATGAGAACACTAAACAAGTGCAAGGCGTCACCAAGATGGGTGCAGGTGCATGTGAGCATAGAGCAGAGACAATGATCCAATTTGCTTGCTGATCACAACCTTGGGCCACCTTGTGATGGGTGCATGGGCACCAGGCAGATCTAGCATAATAAATCTGGTGACTACTGGGGGAGCTGGGGAAAGAGCAATCAGTATTCACAGCATCACTTAGAACAACAGTAGCAGATCTGGTCACAAGTTTTCCTGTCTTGTTGGTCTCCAGTGACCGTAATTACTTTTGCCAACTGCAGAAGCAGAGGCTGACTACAAGTGGCTGCCTCCACCTAGCGCAGAGAAACCTCAAAACAGGGAAGCACACAAGGAGCCCACGGGCCTACCGCTTCAGTACTGCATTCAGCACTTTGTAGCAGGCTGTGCTGCAGTGTGGCAGTGGATCTCCGGCCTATAAATATACTGTGATTTTCGTTACTCAAAGCAGTTTATAGCAGTTGGCCTAATTATCATCTCCATTGTCTACATGGGGTTTTCATCACTAACCACTAGAACTGGACATGCATTCACTTTCCATGGTGCTTACGTCAGTGCTTATGCCATCTTTAAATTACACAGTTGCGGAGGAATGAATCTAGTCACTGTGTTCATACCCTGCAAGGGCAGGTTGTAGAGGACTACATACCTGCTTTGTTGTCATCTTCAGTGCAAGTAGAATCCAGCCCTGGTGCTTCCACAGTTTCATATCCTCAAAGGTACATCTGAAAGATGCATGAGATACGACAACTGGAAAGTCTGCTAGCACTATTAATCTTAACATCAACAATCTCTCTTTGTAGATTATTTATAACACTGTACATTCAGATACTCAAATGTTACAGCTACCAACTACAATAATACATTCGACTGTTTTATATGAAATAGAATTGCTTCAATTTTCCCCATTAAATAATATTTCTATTACAGAGTCCTTGCAAAAAATGCTTAGCAAATATCTGTGAAATAGTCTTTTATAACATGATATATAATGATACTGTTTCTCTTTGGGAAAATGCATGATGTTACTATGAGCAAATACTAACAATGCACAGATGTGAACACTGCTGTGAACATAAATGCTGTCCCCTACAAAAAAAACACCCCAAGTACTGCATCTTCATAAATCTTCAGGGTTTTATGCATTGTTGCCATTGGAAAAACAACAACATATTGAATGATACATTTTGAGATAGAATGAGTTCAGTAAGTCTACCTAACTTAGCTTCACCTTATGCTGATCTGGAAGGCTCTATCTATCACCTAAATGTTACTGTGTTCATCACTGATAACGTAACAAGATATTCAAAAAAGGAGGAAATGTGTTTTAATTGCAAAGTGAGATAGGTCTTTCTAATTTATCAATTATTATGTTGTATCCATCATATTTTACTACAAAAATGTCATGCACTGTGCTTTTTTAAAAAATACATATTTTTGTTTGTTTCTGTTGTTTCAGGAAATTGTAAATACATTGTACCCTACTATTTTATGTTTTTAAAAGGTGACCTATACTTTACATTTCAAATGCAGTTTCTTTAATGAAAATATTGTAATGTCAGTCCATGCAAAGCAAATGCATATTAATATGCGTTTACATCTGTCTCATATTAATATTCATGCCTGAATCCACATCCCTACACAAAGCCAATTTTCTGACCATCTGTGTGATGGCTGGTGGATGCAATGAATAAATTTTATTTGTGAGGGGAGTGATAAATCATGTATCTTCAGTTTTTCACTCACAATCTTTCCTCTTAGGTGCTAAAATGTTTTCATCATGTCTAAGAATTTTTAAGTAAACCAAACTGATTAACTCCTTACCCGGTCACACAGCTTCTTTTACCAGGTGAAAGCCAACAAAAAAACATATGAGGTACAGTTGTGTGCCTGAGAAAGAGATACTGCAGTTTTAGCAGTTTTATTTCTTTTTCCTTTTCTTCTTGATTTATTCTTGTCTCAGAATCACGTTCAGTGTGATAGGTCGAATTTCTGACATTTGTGCTGAGCAGTATTTTATTCTGCAAGAAGCCCAGCTTCTTGCACTGAACTTGTCTTTGGAGCTAAATACTATTCGAAGAAAGGTGATTGTTGTCTGAACTTTAGTAAAACTGATTCACATGGCATTGTCAGTGCTGGGGTTGGCTAAGTAACTGGCTAGGTATGAGCCATGATCACCGATTGCTAAGGTGCCCATTTTGGACCAGGTACAGAGCTTCCAGAATGCTAAGTGAARCTTACTTTTTTTACAAAACAAGCCTGTTACTAGATGCTCAAAGCGCAGATTTTTACCTCAGTCACACCAACCACAATAACTTTGCTGGGAGCCAGAACAGGTTTTTATCAGAGGGTTATTCTCAGACAGGGCGTCATACAAATACAATTCAGTCCAAAAACACAACTACAGCAGTTTTCCACAAAGCCAAGTACAATAATATTCAATTGTAGGGTGTAGATATTAAATAAAAAATTCTCAGCATAGTTTGAGACCCAGGCAGCCTAAGCCTGAAAGGGTGATTAAGAAGACCTGCTTTCCAGCACCTTCTAGCACTGACCATGCTCAAAAACAACCTTTTTGAGCTTTATCCTTATCCAAACCCCGAAACATTAGACATTTGCTCTCACTCACAAGTGCAAGGTCTTAACAGCCTCATTCCCCCATCCTGCCCAAGCACTGTTGTAATTCAGAGAGGTGGTACCAGAAGGTACCTTAACCTCCTTTCAATCACACAAACACAGCTCACATCCAACTCACAACAGCAGCACAGAGTTTATACCTGAGAACAACAGCCCTGGTACGTTCATTCAAAAATATATKGGGGTAAAAAGTGCCAGCACCAGTTACCTGGTCAGGCATGGTTAAAGTAGCCACTCAAACAGCAAGACTTGTGCTCAAGTCTTTTTTCAGTCTGTGGTGTTCAAACCATGGCTACTACCACTCCAAAGGAACTCCCTAACTTTCAAGGTGCTGACTAGTCTGAGGTTACATTTCATCTCTTTTTTTTTAATTATCCCTTCTGCATGTGCCTGCACAAACTTAAAATTAAAATCTCTGTTTTTTGGTTTTTGTTCTTTATTTTTTATTTTTTTGCCAGTGTGAGGCTGAATCATTTCTTCTTGCATCTGCAATGGAGTCACTTCAGTATCTCTTGACTGGAGTTATGAGGACATACTGTTTGGCCTGGGATATCAAAATCTCTGCTAAAAGTTGGACTTCACACACTTTTGTAGATGAYGGAATCCACAAAGAGGGGAGAGATTATTCTTGCCTCCTTCTAATGTAGGTCAAACCATGTCAGCAGCAAATAACCTACTTCTACCTTGACAATCCAGCTGTAGGTAGTTGGAACATTATTGTGCACTGAACTGGAATCTGAAAAAAGAATTGTGAATGAGCTTCATACTTCATCAGCATAATTGGCAAGAAATTACTTGTAGTTCCAATAAAAACATACAACTGCTAAAAAAAGAGGCTCAAATAATACTACAGAAAATAAGCAAGATATTCATTAAATCATCATTTCCAAGAAACCAGCTTTGTGAGAAAACTCTGACTGAAGATATATTTATATTGAATGTTTCTTTTTGTCTTGACAAATTGTGTTCTGTTTACAGCCTCTCATAATGGGAAAATGGGACATTTCCTGAGCCTGCCAAATCCAGAGATTTGAATCTCTATTCCTGTATTCCCCTCCACAAGGCAAACACAGGACAAAGCAGGATATAGTACATTTCATCACCAGCTTGTCATTCAGGGCCAGTAGTAATTCTGAAAGACGTTACCGTTCACATGGGTATTGAGTGATCTACRAGAAATGAGCTACGTTTCATCAAAGTTCCCCATGGATAGTGTCTGTATTATAGATACTGCTAGGAAAATTAATTGGTTTCTGTGACTAGTAAAATTCATACAGAAATATCATTGATCAAAACACTCCCTTTAGTTTTATGCTTAAAGCATGCAAATAAATACATTTAATATTTTACAACATTGGTTCCTAATAGTTTTAAAGCATCAGAATCAAATGAATATATGTATATTTTACCCATTGGAAAAATAGAAACCATTTCAAAAATGGTTTCCATCTTTCTTACTGGTTTCTTTGGCTGTCTGGTATCTGCTGAGATATATATGGAAAATCTCTTATTAAAATCCCCAATATTCAGTGGGACTACTCACATGCCTGAGGAGATGCATGTTTTTATAGATGCTTTGTTAACCTAAATTATTATTGTCATTTTCAAGACTGTAACTGGCCAGCATAAATGCTGTGTGTACATGGAGGGTACTTCTGTGTAGAATAAGGCATCAGAAGGCATGAAAAATAAACATGGCCTGCCACATTTTTATGTAGCTTCTCRTTTCTTTTTCTCTGCCCACTTAAACTGATGGGATGATCAGTAGGAATTTTTAAAAGGCAGAAATCAATTCTGTAATCGGGGGCTCCCAGATCAAGCCTGCAGAGGAATTTTCAAAGTGCATACAAATCTACTATAAATGTACTGAAAACAGATACAAGTTGCAGAATCACAATGGGACAAGCTCCCAAATTAAATACATTCCCAGGGTTCCCAAAACTGCATTCACCTCCAAATGCCTTGCCTTTAATTATAGTGCCATTCTTTTTCCAGTTCTTTTAAACAAAATAAGTAGCTGTAGCTTTGCAGGTTCTTAGCTTCAAAAGATTATTTGTGTCCAGACATGAATAAAAGAATTATTCAGATTACATTTCCAGGAGTGTCAAGCACACAAGGGTTTTTCCCCTCATGCTTTGGGCAAAAGGAATATTCACTTTGCTGTCCCCTCCAAGACTGTCTCTTCCTATCAACACTTCTAGTACCACCCCAGTGAGACTAATTACATGAGGAACAGAGAAGAAGCTGGTGTTAGATCAGAAATTCAAGCCCAAGTCAGAAAGCTTGATTCCTTCATTCCTATTCTTAATGCAAAGATGGACTAAGTAGGCAGTAAGTCTTGCCTGGATTCTAGCTGCTCCACTTGTGTCTAGTTTGGTACCAACCCCATGCCAAACTTTCCCTACAGCAAAGCAAGYGGTAGCAAGATAGTACCTCACTGTTGCTGTCTGGCTGAGGCCTCTGCTTTGTCAGTGTTGCAAGTAGAGCCCCTGAGACCATGCAATATGATGCTCAATGTCCCTTTACTCTTTGATGTCCCAGGAGTACACCAGGTCTCTCTCCATCACCTCCTCATGGTGGAAGCCAGGAGGAGGACCGACACAGATGATGCACACCAACACTGGCCTAGCTAGAGAGGCTCAATGAGTGTCTTTCTGCCCACCTAAGAATGTCAGAACAAAGAAAAAGGGTGAGTCAAGCCAACAGCATTGATAYTTGACATTCGACCCCAAACTACAGAAGTGGAGATCTAATTATGGATGTCTTTGGGCCTAGATGTTCTACAGAGAGCTAAGCTTTTCTGATGGTTCTGTAGTAGCTTTCTACAACTGGGCTCAGGACTCAGCCAATTACTCTTCTGTATAAATACTTTTCCTACATGAATGATGCTTGATCTATATATCATTCCTTGAGTTCTCATCTGCCGTAAGCTACGTCCTTACACTCTGAAACTCCCACTCCAATTTCCTTACTGATTTCCACTTAAAAGGCTCCAGGAATCCTCCAGTACTGGCACTAAGAATCCAGGCTGTGGCAGTGTAGGCAGGCACAGTATTTGGGGGGGGGGGGAAGTGTGTATTAGTAAAGGATTCCTTCTTCCTTCTCAGGGTAATTGCACTTGTTTACAGGCCTTCTCCCCAGTGTCCTTGTAGCTACTGTATTCTCCCTGAAGAATATGAATACCATGGGTGTTTTAAGTTTAAAAAGGCCTCCAGTGGATAATGGAAGAAGAAAACTCTCCCCACATGAGCTGCATCACTTGCAGCAATAATGCT
Organism: Rhea americana; assembly: GCF_003343005.1. Lineage (NCBI taxonomy): Eukaryota > Metazoa > Chordata > Aves > Rheiformes > Rheidae > Rhea > Rhea americana. The sequence goes on along the minus strand of NW_028185037.1, from coordinate 2,961,638 downwards.
CATCCCCAAGGCTGAAAATGCTGACAACTTGAACTAGGTACTCAGCTTTAGCATGGGATGCCCATCACCCAAATGTCACTATCTCCTGTCCAGAGTAATCAGCATCTTTGAAGCTGCCCTAAGGACTGTAAAGACAGTTGAGGAGTTTAAAAGGCAGCTAGCTGAGATAAACTGCAAATTTAATTGACTCATTCTGAGTAAACTGTGTGTGTTGTGGGAAGGAGATTTTAAAGAGCACCTGGGAATTTGTAGGTTCCACAAGCTTGTGCTGTATGAGTATACTACAAGACTCGCCAAGGGGAGGGTGAATAGAAGAAAAAAATCCTCTCTGAGACTTTTACAGGCTTTGGAGCAAGTCCTTTTTATTGCTTCACATGTTCAAAACTGAAATCACTCTCTAAGTCTCAGATAATGTATTAATAAGCATTGATAAGAAATAGAATATAACTGGGAGTTTTCTGGCAAAACAGTTCACCRTTAGAAAACATCACTTCATCTACGTAAAAACTTTTCATGAGGTTTACTTGAGTTTCAGCAATACTTCTGCCAGTAAATACTCCTCAGTAGCAGCACATACTTTCTGGGCAAACTGAGAAAAAGGATGTTGTCTCTGAACTAGTAAGTGGGCCACCTAGAAATGAACAAGACCTCAGATTCCAGACCCTGCTCTGCCTTATTCAGAAGAAAGACGAACACTTGAAAGGGCCTTAAAGGGGCTTTTTTTCTGGATTTTTCATGCCCCAGGAGAGGTCTGGGGGATTGAAAGTCTCTGTCTGTCTCACTGAAGATGTCTCAATCTCTATAAAACAGCTGAATATTAAGAAGTGTGAAACACCCATTAAACCAGGACAGGAGTGACAACCCCCAGGTTAAGCCTCCCATGCAGGAGCCTGGCACTACAGGCAGACAAGGGTGGGCTTCTCCCAGCTGGGAGCAATGCTCTAACCAGCAGGCTCTTGGCCCTTCACACATGCATTCATCTATCTCTCATTTTCTCAGAAAGATCTTTGAAAACTTTTTGTTTCATACAACACAGAACAAAAGGCTCCTTTCATCTCCAGARGTTTTCCAGGCCGGGGAAACCTACCAAAGAGTTCACAGAGACCGGGTTCACAGAGGCAGAGATTCTGCTTCTTTKGGGGTACTTATATCTTCTTTCCACTGTGCTCTTTCCATTTCTGTGTTTTTCCTTACTATTTGATGTTTTCTCTCTGCTGCAGGAAGCAGGYCTGTCGATGCCCTGGGCAGACAGGGCTCTTACCCACAGAGACGAAAAGGGAGAAAGAGCCCCGCAGCTGTGCCCAGGCTACAGATCACAGGTCAATTTTTAACCTATGCCTCCTCCTCTAACAGAACRTCATTTCTCCAAACGCTTGTCTTGCTTTTGACAATTTGTCTTTCTTCCATCCCGTTTTCAGTTTTCTCTTCTACCTAACCTCTTCACAAAATGTTTTCTGCATGTGAGGACTCCGCACTGGTCCAGCTTCTTTGCCTATCCTTAGCACTAAGTCCTTAGCACTTAGACCCAGTTGGAAGTTCTTAGAAGTATTACTATTAGAAAATATAGAAAAAAAACAGTCTTGGTAAATAAGCAGACCTCAAGAAATCATTCAAAACTGGCTTGTTATTTGTATTTAGTTCCCCCAGCCTTTTAATAGAACTGGAGTAACACCAAGATTTCCAATTTCTAAAATAAAATATTTCTATTCTTTCTAAACAAATATRTTCAAAATTTCCCTTAAGTGGGAAACACTCAGATTCCTCCTTTCTATTCTCAAAACGTACCTAGGTTATTTTTCTAGATTCTGGAGTTTCTCAAAGATTACAAACAACCCGGACAAATTTGATCATCTAATTAACCGTTCCCCACTTCATGAGCCATATTGTCAGTCATGATTCCACAGCTTAAACTCACACTTGTCTCTAAGGAGTTGCATATCCCAAGGCTGCATTAAATCTGTGAAGAGGTTTGAGAATCATAAGCTCTTAAAACTTTAAGACCTTTTAAACTTGGTCAATACATATTTAGATGAAGGTTCTCAGCTGTGTAGCAGCTCACTGTTGCTACACTGATTCAGTGGACTGATGCTATGAACCAGTGGAAAATCTAGCTCAGAATTACTGCAATTCCAGACAATCAGAGTTCTATCCTTCACAACGAAATAAAACTTAACTTTTAATTTCACAAACAGAAAAATCTGTACTTTCAGAAAGGCCTGGGGTGTTCTCAAACTATCCTTGAAAGACATTTTCTAATTCAAACATTTCTCATATCATTTCACTAGTTGCAAAATGATATTAATAAGAGTCTGTTCCAGAACCAGAAAACTCCACTTTTATTAGTCAGTATAAATGATTTCTTTAGTACCATGATTCTGACAGATCTTGGGTTTTCGGTTAACACTTGCCAAAAACTGTCTCAGTAGCATTCAGCAATAACATTCTGAATAATCTCAGGAACTCATTTATCATTAAAAAGTCACATCTCAAAATTGGCTGCCATATCATCTGGCATGTTGAAATAATTGTATTATATTTAACCCCTCAATAACTCAGCTACCTAAATCATTTCCAAATTATATCTTCCATTCTCCTAGGCTTTCATTATACTGACAAATATCAGTGTCACTACGTGAGCTACAAGTTCCTTGGAACAAGCGGTCTTTCTTGCGATGTTATTGCCAGCTGATGCCAGAAGGGTGTGAGTGATTTGTTTGCTTTGTGAGGCTGGCGTTCATTGTCCTGAACTCAACACTAACAGCTCGCTAATCCTGTGTTTAAATCTATGGATGCTAATGCCCCCCCTTTTTGGACCTCCTCAGTGCAGTATCAAAGGCTTAGACAGACTAATAGTAATTTCTCCGTCTGTGAGACTCATGAAAAAATAAAATAAAATAAAATAAAGGTTTAAAATCTTTGCTGTACATAGGTTGTAAATTATGTGTTTTTCTGAACATTACTATGAGTAATTCTGCTTCACTTGAAGTGCTATGATCCAAAATCTGAAAAAGATTAAAGCATGAATTTCCTTCTTATTCATTATYGCACGTTTTGTTCCTTTTTCTTAAGTCTCTATTCTGTTTGCRTACTAAAAATGTTTTATTCATGGATCCTTACATAATTGTCCATGGCCATGCCATAGGATCCATTCAAACGCCTTGATGCTACAAATATACGTCCCATTTCATATTGTTTTAACACATTTTACATGTCCGTGTATTTTCATTACACAGACATTAACTGTACCATGTTCTTTTATATTGATCGCATGACATCAAAACAGTCAATAGTCCACAAGTTCAAATGCTACGGTATACTAAACATTTTGCTGTTGCAAAATGAAWTGATGCAGGACTGGGCTGATTGCTCTAGGAGACTCTGTGTGGGATTGACTTTTTTCAAGAGCTTTCTTACTTTTCTTTCTTCCATATCCATAAAGTTAAAAGGTTTTGTGGAGGGAGGCAAGGAGAAATACTGGAAATCTACATCAAAATTTTCAAGGGATTATAATATCTCACATTGGCAGCTTTTTCATCACACTGCTAGTTATGATCAGAATAAAATTTGTTTTTGTCTAGATAAGAATTTGCAGCGCAGTTGGAATGGCATAAGATTCTGCTAATGCACTCATGCAAATGTATAGTCATAGCATACAATAAAACCTCTAATTAGTTCAGATATGACATTGCTCTTTATTCCAKTTTACTAGTAAAGTTAAGGGATGGTATGTGCTTGTTTTGAATACATTAAACACTTTGTTCTGTTTAGATTCTGTGCACATTTCACAGAGGAAAATACATCTGCTCCACCAATGATATAAAATGGGTATTTCCTCAGGGGTGTGTAAAGTGTGTATAAATCTCTGCATCTGCCTGAGATTTGCATAGATGCTGGTACATAGGTCACTTGTGCACTTAGTTTTCTTTGTGATTTGGGAGTAATGCTGGTTAGTTCTCAACGGTGTAATGAGATCGTGGACATTTCTGCTTACATATGTAAAGTTTTATTCTATTGTGAATAGGACTYTATATTGCATTCATGTTTTAAGTACAGTGTTTTTACATAGTTAGAATAAAAAAGACTTGCTTTGAATGGTATTACTGACCAATATTTATGCATCCTGATGAATTACAACTTTCATGTTAATTAAATTAATAATTCACCTATTTTGTCCATGGAGTAATTGTAGCAAGTCTGAATGTTGAGAATATCCATCACAACTCGTAGAAAAGCACCCTGTTGTATAGCCCATTGTCTCATATTAACTCACTTTTTTCTCCAGGAATTCCCCCCGCAGCAATCCCCACTGTAAGCCATTAGACAAGCACATCTGCCCACTCTAATGACCGCTCTAGTGTACACGTACCTGACTGCCATCTAATTTAGACATCACCCATAGGACACTAATACTAATGTCTCCTGGGCCAGCTAAGTCCTGGATTATTGACTAGCTACAGTTATCACTTCATTTGGTCTTTGGAGGTGAACCAAGTGCAYCTGAGGTCATAAATAGGTCAAATGATTATACAGCTTGCAGAGGAACCAAGTATTTTTGCTACCCTTATAAGAACCAAAAAAATACTTTCTAATTTGTTTTGACAGAGAATCCAATTGCTTTGCCTTTATGCAACGTCCCCTTTCTGTAGCTATGAAAATGCGGCCAATTAGCCRTAACATTCTTTTTCAGTATGAACAGCAAGTTAAATAAATTGATGCCATTTAAAATTAACAGAAGAAAAAGAAAGAAAATTGGCATCAAATATCTGATAATCAATCTTTTATTTTGTAAAGAAAAGAAAAAGGGAGAAATCAACACTGCTATTTCTAATTAAAATAGTAAATAGAGATGTGATAAACAATGGGGGTTATGATTGCTGTCAATAAATACGGTGGGGGAAGTAAACAGAAGGAGAGAAAAGAGCTATTTAAGCTAAAAGAAAATGCTAGCATAAGAACAAATGGGTATAAATAGTTTCTGAATATATGCAGCTGGATGTAGAGCAAGGTTTTAAGCCTTTTGAGGAGTAAGCTCTTGAAAAACCTTCCAATATTATAGTGAGACAAAAAATACATAATTGGGGTAAATAAATTATATAAACTACYTTCATCTGAGAAAAGAGGATGGCACTCAGTAATCCAGGGTTTCCCTTTCAGTCYTGTGTTTCTGAAAATTGTGTTTGGACAATGGGTCAAATTCAGACRTGTCGCAGAAAGCACAGCTCAAGGGATATTAGTGCCATTGCATATTTTTCAACAAAAGCAAATCCACTTTGCTCTACTAAAGCAAGAAATCACCTTCTTATCTACCCTGTAGAGAAATTGGGGCTAATGCTGGTTCCCAATCAGGCCCATAGTGGAGTAGATTCAAATTCACTATAACCCACAGAGTAAAGACTCAACTCTAGCAAGTAAATGTGAGAGAATGGAAAATTAGAGGTATTCTCCTTCTGTGAATACTTTATATATCTAAATTCCAAAGGAAAAATATGAAGTAGTAGGGACTGCATTAGGATGCAGCATGGATGTTWCTAGCTATAACTCTACAAGATAAGATAAAATATGGGATCAAGAAACACCTTATTTTTGTACAAATAATGGAGTAGCCCAACATRTGAACAAATGCATGTGAGTTTCTATGTAAATCAACAACTCTAYAGAGTAACTGAGTGGGCCTTATGCTTCAGACTCTATACATCTAAAACTCCAGTTGCCCTCAGTACACGCTTGGAATTTCTAAGCTATGTTTACAGATGTATCCATGCCAAGTTGCCTGCATAAAAGGTGTGAGTGGATACCTTGTTTTTAAAAAGCAACACTGGGATTTGATAACAAAGTATAAGGACAGAAGGAAAATAATACACCARCTCTTCTACCTCTTAATTTTTGTTTGCTTCAGAGTAAGGAGGAGATGCACGATTTTCCTCAGCCAAGTTGCAAAGAAAACCTGTATTGYAGGAACAAGGTCAATGCTACAAAGAGATATATTTCCCTTTAAAAGCAGGTTTACAGCGTGCTACTTTCACCTGATGTTACAAACTCTTGTACCGAACATAGTATAAAATCCAGGGAAAGAGTAGTGGTTTATAAGCATTTCTTTGTTAGGTGTTTTTCATTGCACGAAGAGTCATCAGCAATCTGCCCCTCACCTGCCTTTGAAGCTGGGTGAAAGTTGCCAACTGCTGAAGTATCCACACAGGGGGGGGATTAAGGAGGCAGCTGCCAGTTTCTCTGATCCTCCAGAGAGCCAGATAAGATGTGTTGAGACACGCAGTAGCTGCTCCAAATGTGCAAACCTCCCTTGTTCTCATCATACACAGCAAGTACCACAATAAATGGGGAGTGATGGGGCTTTAAACAACAACAACAAAAAAAAGAACAGAGGCGTAATATTGTTACAAATAGCAGTGCCATCCCCAGAGTACCACTGAGGCTCASAGAACTGTTGTTCTGGGATTGGTTCTGCTATTAGTACTAAAAATTAAGCAGTCTCACTAGATGTGGCTAACAGTTTTTAAACTGTCAAAGTGTTTCATATACAGTATCTCTGTTTCCCCATTCCATTTCCTCATTAACAAAGCCAGAAAAATGACTGCGGTAATTAGTTCTCCTTCAGCTTATTTTCTTTCTTTTTTAATTTTTTTCCCCCCAATTACGCTGGCTCCCCTCCCCCTGTCTGTCTGCACCAAGCCCTCGCACAGGTGTTGGGGCAGACTGAGGACCAGAGCCACGGTTTGGAAAAGCACTGAGTGCTCATTCGTTCTTGTACGCAGCAGCAGCTCCCGGGACTCGAGTCTGTATCCTGGGCACAGAAACACTGATTAAAGGCAATAGTGCAACTCAGCACCCTCCCGGCCATTCCCGGGCGCTGCGGTTTGCAGCCCGCCCAGCTGGGCGCCCCTGCCTCCACCCACGCTGAAACTCTTTGGGCCTTGACTGTCAAAAAAATCCATTTAAATAATGGTGTGCCAAAAAAAAAATTGTTTGCACTGCACAACACTCAATGCAATTGGATTCCAGCGGCCGGAGCTACGTTGTGCGGCACAGACACCCGTGCCATGAGCTGTCTGTCCGTCTGTCACCCTCTCGCTTGCTCTCAGGCTGGCGCAACAGGCCCCACAGGCGGGTTTTACACCTCRCGCACCCAGTGCTCTCCCGCGGCACCACTAGTATGCAGGTGCCTCCCGGAATTTTTAGAAAGGTCTCAAGTCCAAAAGTTGACCTAAGGAGACGGTGTCGAGGGCCAGAAAGTTCTCCGGCGCTGTTTCGCCGCTGGTGTGAGAGACAGTCCCACCCCACACCGGCGGGGGACTGTGTTAACAGAAATGGCAGCTGCATGCTCAAAACTGGATTTTACACAAACTTCTTTCGCCCGGGCCAGACAGCCATAGGACAGTTTCATGGCTATTTAATTGACTGAGCCACATGCAGCCTGATAACTAAATACCGAGTAGCTTTACCTTGTATTATTAATTAATTAAGCTTTCTATTAATTTTTTTATTTTAGTGTCTTAAAATACACCTGTTCACTCGGTCTCCCGCTCTCTACTCAATAAATAAACGTCTCGAGAGCAGACGGACTGCCGTTATTTATGCAGATTTCCATCGGAGCCGGGGACCGTGTCAGAAGCGCTCTCTGGCTTCCCCGTCAGCCGGCGYGGGCGTTTCTTCCCCGGCCACCGGGAAGCTCCCAGGTGCTCCCGTAACCAGCCCCCGTTCGGAAACACATGCAGGAAGGAGCCTCAGCTCGCCGCTGGGAAAGCTCGGAGAGCAGGAGTGCAGCAGCGCCTCCGGCCGCTCCGTCTTTCCCTGCTCCGTCTCCTGCCTACCGTAGCTCAGGGCTCCGGGCTCCTGTCCGGGAAGAAGGGAGAGGGGCGGAGGGAGGTCACAGAGGACGTCTGCAGGGACGAGCAGGAAAATGCTCCAAGCAYGCCCCAGACGGAGGCTGAGTCCTCCTTCCCAGGCAGTCACCGCTGGAGCACCCTGAACCTCAGGCCTTTCCACCCCTTGCTGAAAGACAGGTCTCTCTTTTCTAGTCAGCAGCTTCTTCTGCTGGGGCAGTCACTGGTCATTCACTTCCACTTACAGTCACTGTAGATGTTTTCTGCTGCTCTGCCTTTGGGTATGGTTGGCCAAGTCCTCAGTCTTTGGGCTAAATATATGACAGAAAGCATTAGATTTCAATAGAAAGGCCGCTTAATCACATTTAATGCAAAACTTTTAAAAGTTTTTGGAGACATAGTCATACAACTGAAAGAATTGACCTTGTGTAAAACGGAATATCCTCTGTTTACCATTGTTTTTGGAAAACTCTTTCTAGGAAAGTTATAGATTTGAGCTAAAAATGCAGATCTTACAACAGAAAGACATTTATTTATTTTCTGTTCAAATTACACTCTCTTTTTATTTAAATAGGTTCTTAAAATAATAATGTTGCTTTGAAATGCCAGTTACATAATAGCTTAACAGTAAAAAATAATTAAAGAAAAATTATAATACACATAATAAGATACAATCTTTCAATATCAGTAAGCATTTCAATCAACAGAGAAAACTAAAACTAAGATTCCAGTATGCAAAAATCTGCACGTGTCATACTCTAAGCTCCAGTTCTGTATGCAGAGTACTACATGATCAGGATTTCATAAGATCTGAAAATAGACCATTAATTTCTACAAATGTTGATATGATAAGGAAGCAAGTGATTTTTAAAATGTGCTAGATTTTTCTCCTCCTTGARCTGGTGAAAATCAAGACTAACTTGAAGCCTATTTCATCATCCAGGACTTCAAGTGCAGCTGGGAGCAAAATCTACCCAGTTCTGTTACCTTTTCTCATCACTGGAGATTTTTTAGCATTTTTACACTTGCCTATTCTGCAAACATGTATTTTTCTCCATTTATAAAAGAAATTTGAATAACATAATAYTTATGGTTTATTGGTTTATTTTCCATTAATATTCAAGCATAATCACTGATGGTATCTCTACTGATATTCTACATGAATAACATCATGTTTGGTCAAGGATAGAGTAGCGCTAAGATAATTTTTCTGCTTTTCACCACAAAATAACAAAAATATTTAGGGACAATAGAAGGTCCCTGGGAACCAAAAGCCTGACCTCCTCCCTGGGTGTTTCTGTCTACAAAATTCTCTGATGTGATTAATAAGAGGCCCAGGCTGGAGCTTGTAATGAGGACAACAGGTAACAAACACTAAGGGGAACGTGCCTGTGAAGTAAAAAAGTAATTCCATCAGTGTATTTCTCAAGCTGCACACACCACACCTGACCAACAGCTCGTAAGTGAGAAGCTTCAGGAGAAGCTGCCTTTCTAATCCTAAGAACACCAGATATCCTCACAGTATCTAATTCTCCCTCCTGTTCATCCTCATTGCACCTTCTTTGTAAGATCCAAGCTCCTTCCTTTCCAACAACCAGCCTCTTCAGCTTACCAAGATTCTTCCCTTCAGCTGCCTTTCTCAGTAATCCAGTCCGCAAGGCCCAGGTAGCRGCCTTTGAGTCAGGTCCAGTCCATAGGTGGTTCCTATCTAACCTGCCATATCTCACCTAGAAGAGACAAGGACGGAGGCTCAGGCTGCTAACACTGCCTGAACAGCAGAAGTTCTCCTTCTGCAACTGCCTAAGCGTGATACAGAGAGCTGCAACGATGATGTAGTAGCAAATGTGGTTGTGAAGGAGGCCAGCTCTCCTCAAGTAAGAATTGTACTGAGTTTGCTTTTTTTGAAATCATGAAACTCCAAGCTCAGCTTATTGCTAGGGAAGACCTAAAGCACAGGGCAAGAAAAAGGACCTCCTGATCCAGGAGTGTGTATAAAGTCATTTGGCTTTTCTATCTCCACATTCCCTACTGTGTCACATAACGCTTGAGAGCAAAAATTTCCGCTGTGTCAAGACTATCCTAAYACACACTGGTAGCCAAAGAGAGAGATTTGTGAACAGAAATAGATCCACAATTCCCTGATTCTGTCAGTGACCTCTGACAGTGCCACTCCATCGTACTGGTTATTACTAGCAAAAAAAAATAAATACTAATGATGTTCCTGTACAACGAAGTCCCAATTTTTGTTGCATGTAAGTGAACTGTTGCAGTTGCATTCCACTTTGGACAAATGAGTCATTATCATAACTTTTTCTCTTTTTCATGTTTTTGGGCAGGAATTAAAAATGGCAGGTCAAAGAGGAGACCAAATTGAGGATTTGGTAACAGAATTCAAGGAGCATACTTCTGAAATAAGTCAAGATTAAAATCTGACCTCTGTTTTTTATTTCTTATTTAAATGACTCTCTACTGCAATTCCATTCAACTATATTGATGCCAAATTGCCACCTTTCTTCACTCTGTTTCACATCCTTTTCCTAACTCTCAGTCATGATAATATCATCTTCTAGCTGATGTCTTAATAAAACACAACTCTGTCATTCCAAGTATATCTCCCATTCCAAACATATGTTTCTAGTTTCAGTGAACCTGGWAAGATTCTGGCATCTGTATAAAACTCTTTCATTGTAAAACATTTTTCCTCCTTGTTCTCCTTTTTGTGACAGGTAGCATTTGGGAAAACTGTCCAATCTCCCTGGTCAATCCTAATAAATTTTGATATCCAAGTACTCCTCCTGCATCCCTGCGTTAAAATTGATTTCTTTAAGCTGTTATATACATGCCTATCTATTCTGCACTTAACAGCAATGCTCCCCAGCAACTAGACCATAATAAATCCCATTTCCTTAATCAAAACCCTGCTTTCTATAACATTTGGATGTCTCTGAAGTACTTCAAAAGGCCCCAATGACATTTTGTTTGCTACATTTTCCTTTAAAGATGCTTGATCCACATCTTGAATTGTTCGTGCTCCTTTCCCTTTAATGTTTTTCTCTTCCTGTTTAATCCTTGCTTCTTTTTCTGCTCTCTAAATCAATCCATTTAACAATATTCAGATTCTGGCTTCATTCAAATAGATCATATTTATATTAACTTTATTTCATCAGGGAAAATATCTGTCTCTAAAACAGAACCCATTTGCTTGCTACCTTCCATCTCCTTTACATATGAGCCTTACTAAGATTTTATTATGTACCCTAGAGTCACCACTTTAAATTCTGTAACAATGGTAGTAGCTAATAACAAAAATTAATGAAGTCATCTGTTTAGTGTTCCTGGCTTATACAACATGAAATGGGTAAATTCTATGTTGCCCACACTAGTGGAAGGCAAGATCTGTTAAGTGGCATTTATTGTGATCTACAGTATTGAAATTTCCCAGTGCTTGGATCTGGACAGGTAACAGTAGATTTTTTTGCCAAAAAAGTTGCACAATGTTTAGCTTCACTTTTTTAACGCTTTGTCATTGACCTCATCATCTGTCTCTTCTGCGACATTTTGCTACTTAGTTAATTGTTTCTTCTCTCATTTTTTTTAGCTTCTCAGGACAGTTTCCAGGCCTCCATCTTCATACATCTTCCTGAGTAAATCTACTTGTCTCTCCAATCCAGCTATTTCTGATTTTGAATTTCCTAAAATGCTCCCATAAAATATATATAACAGCAACCTTAGTAATCTTAAACATTTCCCATTACATACAATAGTTTAAAGCACATTAGTCCCTTAGGACATGCAGTAAACTGCTGTTTGCACTGTGCAGATGCCTAGATCACTCATCACTTTCCAACCAAACTGTATTCTTTTTCATTCATGGATTACTCATTTTCTTTCTCACCCCTGTGATGCTTCACTTCTAGTCTCTGATAGATGATGTATCTTTTATAACTTGCAGATATAACTTTTGTGCAGTTGCTAAGTTCATTTTTCAGTCACCTTAATCTGCAGTTCATACTTACAGATTTCCAACCGAAAATTTAGTCAAAATTATTTTCAGGACTTCAGCTTTAGAATTATAATTAAAAAACTAAAGTATCTGTATTATTCCTCGCTGTTACTTAAAAATTCATTGAATTCACTCATACTTGGTGTCATACAAGTACCTTTAAGTGTTTTATAGGCTATTTTCCACAAAAAAAGATACAATTTCTTAATTTCTRTTTACTGATTCAGTAATAGCAATAACAGTTCAGAGTCTTATTTGCTACACTGAAAAAAAAATAGTAGATTTACTCTTAGTTTCATCACTTGAACATAAATCACAGTCTGACCTGAAGTATGTAGCATCTCAGGAGGATCTATAACACAAAAAATCCAAAGATGTGCTGCCTTTCATCCGAGAGGGAARCAAAGTATCAAAAGAACAGGCAATATTACTGGCATTAACATGTTTATAGATTTTTTATATTCTCAGATGTGTCCAGGATCTGCGGGGTATAGCTAAAGAAAAGCTGCTGCAAAGAAGCCAGTTTTGACCCTCAATTCCAGATCTAATTCCACCCCACTGTCAATCCCAGCACTGATTAGAAAACTCTTAGGGCCACTCAAATTTTATATTTGTCAAGTGTAAGACTTTAGAGAATATCTGGTAACTGAGGGCAAGCCAAGCACAGCAGAGCCTCTTCATTCACGAAGCTCCCATAAGCCTGTTTCTGGAAGTGGAGTGAGGTTGGCCCGGAATAGGACACGCTTATCCTATGCCTCTAACAATAACTCTGTCAGGTGAGGGCCAGACCTTCTTTGCTGCTTGGGTAAAGCAAGAGGTCCAGACTCTGGTGAAGGAATCTGCCCTGAGCTTGCAGCTGACAGTACAGGTAGTCCCTCAGCTGGGTCACAGRGGATCAGGAAAGAAGTAACCAGTCTTAAATGTTGTACAGACATGAGCTATTGCAGCACCTTCCACACTTGGGGATAACAGAGCACGCTCATGCCTCAAACCTCTTCGCAGATACTGAGGGAATCTACACTTCTCACCACTCAACTCAGTTCCACATATCAGAAATACTAACCATGTTCTGGAGCCTGCAGGCCATGGGATAGGAACCACTAGATTAATTATTTTTCATTATGTCTGTCTGAGGGTGAAAATTCAGAATCGGTTTTATTTCTCTCAAGCAGGTGTTTGATACTGGAGGCAAAGAACTTAATCACCTGCCTGAGTCCAGAATGAATGGGGGTTAGGCTGTGGTTAGAAGCCAGGCTGATCCAACTCTTCAGCAGAGTTAGCTTCATGTCTCTGAAACACAGGAACTCTGGTTATCACAGCAAGCAACGCTACACTTTAAGCTACACTTAAAGTTATGTGAATAAAAGTATTTATTGACGTATTTTGATTAGTTCTTTATGATCATGAAAAATTACTATTATACTTATATCCTCTAATTGAAAAACATGTTCACGACTTCTGCAAATATGTTTTACTTCATCCTCAAACAGAGGATGTAATGTAATAAATCAAATATAGACTTTTGAATAGTCTGTAGTGGTTTGAAAAATGAAGTAGCAAAATTATCTGAAGTTTGAACTGGGATAATCTCTGAACTTAAAATTCCTAATTATGCCATTAGATAACTTAGATTCAAGAAGACCTGTTATCACATATTGTGTACACAGCATATAACTTTCATCTGAAAAGCAAAACCACTAAGTTCAAACAGAAAAGCATTATCCGGAGAGATGCACAGCCTTCCCCTACAGGACAAAGGCAGGAAAGGGTTTCCCATAATGACTACAAAAGCACTTTTAGTTTGTGGCCATTATCATGATGACTTTTAGCCTTGAGAATTTAAACTGGTCTGTTTGTCCATCAGTCCTTTGTTTCTTCTGGTCTTCAGCAGGAGTCCTAATCAGACTACTATTCTTGCATATCATAGTTATCTGACAACAATAATTTCCAATAATCTAGAATCTGCATTTGAACARATGATCTGCAGACAAAATTCTCTGTACTCCTTAACTCTGTAAGACARCTAGTCTCCTAACAGATTTTAACATGGTGTGTACTTTCACCCTCTAAATGCAGGTTAACTCCTGCAATGTTCAGTGGAAGAAAACAGGCTTTTCAGGAGCACTACTTAAACCAGAAGTCTAATTTTGTGTTTTAAGTTATTCTCAAGGAATACTGCTGTTTGGGAAACCTCAAGAGATTTTCCAGCTATTCCAGAAGGGCTCTGTGGCCATTCTTTGCTGGACTTGCTTCAGTATGTCCATGTCTCTCTCMTACTGGGAGCCTACAGCTAGATACACTACTGCAGGTGCTGCCTTATCAGGCCTGAGTAGAGGTGAAGGATCACCTAGCTTGACTTGCTGGTAACGGTCTTCATAATACAGCCAAGGATACTTTTGGCCTTCTTTGCCATGAGGGCACTTTACTGGCCAATGTACAACTTGCCCATCAGAACTCTCAGGACCTTCTCTGCTAAATGGCTCTCCAGCTAGTCAGCCCCCAGCCTGTGCATGGGATTATTCCTCCTCATGTGCAGGACTTTGCATTTGCCTTTGCTGAACTTCGTGAGATTCYTCTCTGCCCATTTCCCCAGCCTATTAAGGTCCCTCTGAATGGCAATACAACTGTGTAGTGTATCAGCCACTCCTCTCAGTTTTGTGTCATCTGTGAACTTGCTGAGGGTGCATTCAGTCCCATCATTCTGGTCATTAATGAAGATGCTAAACTGTATTGGCCCCAGTATCAATCCCTGGGGAAGACCACTAGTAATAGGCCTTCAGCTGGACTTCACACTGCTGATCACAACCCGCTGATTCTGGTAGTTCAGCCATTTTTCAGTCCATCTCACTGACCACTATCCTAGACCATACTCCATTAGGTTGTCTACAAGAATGTTACAGGAGATGGTGTCAGAAGCCTTACTAAAGTTAAGGCAAACAACATCCCCAGCTCTSCCCTCATTCACCTCTCAATCATCTCATCATAGAATGCTAGCAGGTTGGTCAGATATGATTTTCCCTCAGTATATCCATGCTGACTACTTCCGATCACCTTCCTAGCCTTCATTTGTCYAGAAAAGTTATCCAGAATTAGTTGCTCTATCACTTTTCCAAGGAACAAGGTGATGCTGACTGGCTTGTAGTTTCTTGAACGCTTCTTTTTGTCTTTCTTGAAGATAGGACTGACAGGACTTGCTCTCTTCTAGYCCTTGGGAACCTCTCATAATTGCCATGACCTTCCAGAAATAATTGAGAGTGCCTTCCTAATAGCATTCAGCATCAYCGTGGGTTCATCCTATCAGAGCCCATGGACCTGTGTATATCCAGCTAGTTCAAGCATTCCCTAACCTAATCGTCCTCAGTCAAGGAAAAGTCTTCAATACTCCAGACTTCCCCACTGGCCTCAGGGCCTTGGGATTCCTAAAGACTAGTCTTACYRTAAAGATTGAAGAATAGAAGGCATYTGGTACCTCTGTCTTTTCTATGTCCTTCGTCACCAGACCCACATTTTCCCCAGCCTTCCTTTTGCTGCTTACATACTTACAGAAGTTTTCTTTGTTGCCTTTCACATCCCTTGCTAGTTTCAACTAGTTTCAATGGGTTTTAGTTCTTCTAACCCCATTACTGCATGTTTGGACCATTTCTCTATATTCCTCCTGGGTCATCTGTCCCTGCTTCTACCTCCTGTACGCTTCCTTTCAATGTTTGAGTTTAGTCAGGAGCTTCTTGCTCATCCATGAAGGCCTTCTGCTGCCTTTGCTTAATTTCCTGCTTGTTGGGATGCACCATTCTGGAGCTTGCAGAAGGTGATCCCTGAATACCAACCAGTTCCCCTGGACCCCTCTGCGCTCCAGTGCCACAGCCTACAAGATTCTTCCAAACAGATCTCTAAACRGGCTCTCCTAAAGTCTAAGGTTGTGATCTTCCTGTTTGCCCTGCTCCCTTTTCTCAGGATCCTGAACTCCACCTTGCRGAGTGACGCTTGCAGTCRCTGCAGYCAAAGCTGTCCCCAACCTTCCCATCCCCAACCAATTCTTCCTTATTTGTAATATGAGGTTCAGCAGAGCAGTTGTCCTCATTGGCTCTTCAATCACCTGTGTTAGGATGCAGTCACTAATGCACTCCAGAAACCTCCTGGATGGCTTGTGCCCTGCTGTACTGCCCCTCCAGTACATATCAGGGTGCTTAAARTCATGAGGACCAGGGCCTGTGAATGTGAAGCTTCATCCAATTGTCTGAAGAAGGCCTCCTCTACTTCCTCTTGATCAGGCAATCAGACACCCACAAGCCATTTAGGCTTTGAACATGATATTTCATCCTTAAGTCATAACTAATTATAAAGAGCKCTAACAAAAGGCTAGACTGCAGTGACTCAGTACCCTATGTAATAACACCAGTGAGCTAGTGGTGAAATTCTAGATCCACTAACGTCAATAACTTCCCTTTGACTGAAGTGCAGCCTTGCGCTGAGTGAACTAAGAAGGTCTTCATGGTTAAAAAGGTATCAAATTCCCAAGTCTGAAACCTAGGGTTCAGGACATGCACAGAAACCACATACTCATGACAACTGTGTWCAATTCTATAAAATTACAATAAAATGCACCTTTGCAAATATTTTTCCAGAGAATAACAGAAAATTCATACAAGTTATTCCAAACTTTCTCATGCTTAAATTGYATAAATGTGAAATAATTCCATTGGAATTCATGAAGCTCCAGGCCTSTAAAATCTGTATCAGTGATCGTAGACCTAAGCTTACTTATTTTGGGGCATATCCATTGACTTTTCTATATCTGACTAGACTTCTAGGTGTAATTTAACYGAGAGAATGAGTATTACTTGAATTTGTAGACTAAATGATTGCATGTCCTGGGAAATACTTCTGGCAGGTGTGCTWTCTTCTAAAAGAGATATAGCTGGGGCATCATTGCTGAGATTGTTGGCACCTGGCTGTTTATTATATAACAATCTAGTAAGAATTATGGCAAAAGAGAGAATCAGTTTTGGAGCAGATATATGCATTAGGCTCTAGGTATGTGTAAACCCAACATTATCCAGCTGCATTCTAGTCATTAAAGAATTATATATGCCCACTGGAAGTGTACCACAGTTCTGGCAGAAGTTCAAGAATCTCTGAACTTATATAACCCCCAGAAGAGCTGTTTAATAACCAAAGARAAAAGAAGGTTAGCATCTCAGTAAYTCTTGCTCTTGTATAACAAGGCCTTTTAAGCAATGAAATCTTGAATATGAAATCACTAAATTAGCTTTCAAAGAGGAAACTTGCAGAAAATCCAGACTGAAAAATCCCAGGAAGAAACTGGTCTGCCAGACAAAATGAAAAATGAATGAGTTAAAAAAGAGAAACAAATACAGTTATGGATATAATAAATRTATTTTAGAAGGGATAAAAACCCAAGTGGAAGTATAAGTCTCTTATACTTAATTTTTATCTCTATTATCAGTTTTTCAATCTAAGAGAGTCTAATGCTGAATTTGTGTATGCAATAGGTTAACAAATACTTAATTGCTATAAACTTCATTCGCAGTATGTCAACTGAAGTGAAGTGTATGCGGTGTCAATAATTCATGCCAATTTTAATATGCTCTTTATTCCTCAAAAGTTAGTAGAGCTGGCACACCACAGATTCTGATATGACTTATACTGATTTGATTTTGTATTTTCCCACTGACTTAAGTGTCTGTGAGATCGCAATCAGGCATTGTTCTTGAAGTTGTAAATCTAGGCAGCAGGCCATTCACAGCAGAGACATACAGATGAATTTYAGGATACATCCACTACTATGCAAATCCAAGCAGTGATCTGTAGCAAGTTCTCACAAATCTCTTAGCCAAACATCCTGGGAATCTTGGGGGCCTGACAATGGTGCCCCTACACCTACAGGTGGAGTCAACTTCTTTAAGTTCAAAGCATTCCCTAGTTCTTTGTTCTGGTTACTTTTTAAATTTTTTCCTTTTTTTTTTCTCTGAGGCTTATTTCAGCAGTTCTTTTCCTGTCTTAGCTATTACATTACTTTCCTTACCAACGACTGGTATTCTTCACTCTTTTAATTCATTCCAGTATCTGTCACTGTGATATAGAATTATCAAGATGATTTTGGCTGCTTCTSTATCCTTTTCTGATAGTTTCTGTAAATTTGCATGTTCTAGCATTTTTTTTACAGGAGACAATTTCATATCAGTTATGGTTGGGGTTMTATTTTGATACAGGTTACTGTTTTTAATGAGTAACCAACTAGAAAACACAGGCAGTTTAAACAAAAAAAAAAAATCACAGCATCCAATAGCTATACTGGAGCCATTAAACATAGTTTGATTATTAATTCCATTAATTAAATCATATTTACATATTGTTCTGAAACACCCATAMCCATTTCACTCATAAGCTAAAGCTGTTTGTTATTCCTCTGCAGACTGATCTCAAAATGACATACCATTTCTCTGGAGTATCAAACTAAACATTACTCACTCAAAGGTATTCAGAGGCACAGACTTCATTCAAAAATACACACTTGATTACTAAATCTCRACTACCATTTCTAATTGGCACTCTTGCCCTCATTCTGTGGTCTGCTGAGTTCACACCACAGAATCATTCTCATTAATTGCCAGTGGATACATCCTTTTGATGTTGACCACCACTCAACACAGGCAATCACTTAGCTAACAGCTTGGTCCTGGATAAAGGTGAATAGTCTCCATTAAGTTTGTATTTGTCACTCTTTACCCACAGCTGAATTCATCTCTCTGATCTCAATGGGGAGAAGTCCACTSTCTCTATCTCTCAGTGCTGTATGCAAAATAAGAACAAGGAAGCACTTTTTTTTCAATATCCAATGCTTTCGACAGCACTTGATCATTTCATTTTATTTCCACTCGAGCAAAACATTTCCTACCAACCACTGTCCAGCTTGGCTATTGTTCAGTTAGGAGGATTTAGAGGTACCATACATCACTGCAGCCTCTGTTGATGGTGGCTCAATGCCTCAAGCCTTCCAATAAGCAAGGGCTTCAATAAGCATGCTACTGACTGATCTACTCCAGTTTGTGCTCCTCTCAATGCCATGGCCAGCAAGTCAGGATCAGCCAGACCTCTTATGTGAATCACCTGTGAAGCCAAGCCAGCTATCTGGAGTAGACAGAAAAGGGGTATTAYATGGCCTGTGTTGAACCCTTGACAAGTTTAAACTTTTGGATTTTAATTTCATACTTCTGTAATTTTATGTGGGCTTCACGACTTGGCCACTCTGCACAATTCTTTGCGTGATTTTATTTAAATATATGCTGGACTAAGACTCCTTTGTCAGAGTATCTTTTTAACTGTGAACCTCTAAACTTATTACAAGGGCATATATTTAGTGAGTGCATCCTATACTCAGTGCTACATACCTATCGTCAACCAAAGTAAACGCTGRAACTGCAAACTCAAAAGGACTTCCCTGTTCCAAAACAAGGCCAGGGATGCTGTGAGGTTTACCTTTTTTCTTGATTCCAGTCAGGCTCCATTTTTGTTTTTCTCCAAAATATAAACAAGTCAGATCCTTGGTCCTATTTATATCCCTTCCATGCATTTAAATTTGAAAAATGGAACGATTTTTCTAGTCTTCCTTCCCCTTTCATTTCTTTGTAGTAGGGCTGACCAACTTGATATTTCTATGAGATCCTATACTCTGAGGTCTCAACATGTGTTTTCTCCTTTGGCTCTCGGACTCCAATATTTCATTCTAGTGGGTACAACAAGCACGCTACTTTATCCATCTTTTGAACATTTGCTTCTAATGTATGCCTGGCTACCTGGTGGTTTGTAGCTGACACTGTCTTTAGCATGCCTTGATTCCATCTGTCTGTTGCACCATATGGTTGTAATTTATCTGGCAGATGCCCTCCTAATCACAAGTGGAGCATTCTCAAGTCTCTTCCATTTCATGATTTGCAGCAGTTCCTCATCACAGCATTAGGATTATCAGGAGATTTTGGTCTCAGGTTTTCCCCTGCCAGTTTACTACTTCCTTCTAGGCAGTCTTCAACATCCAATAGTCATCTATCTCTGGRGATGTCCAGCAACRTGAAGCCCTTGCATAAACCTTTGTACYAGATGCAACCATTTAAAATTCCTCCTGTGACATGTAGGCCTGGGTCATAGTTAGCTTCTATCAAAATCCTTTCAGTGCCCCAGCAGCTGTGCTGGCTCTCTTGCTTTAAGTTGGAAATACTTCTGTCCATCTGGTAAAACTATCATAAGATGATCCTTGTTTCCTCACACAGTTTGGGACAAAGGTACCATTTACTACCTGCTCTATCATCTAGAAATCCTCTAGTGAACTTCTTATTACCCTAGCACACTCTCCATCCCAAACTTTCTGATTTTTCCACTAAATCGAACAGGTTTGGGTCTTTTCTTTGCAATGCTAGGTTTTCTAAGCCCTCTGTCCTTCCTCATTGAGATGCTGGAGTGGCCCATCCCCTAGAGAGTCTTTGGCCTTCCATACTGAAGCTAAAGGACRTTTACCCTCTGCTGACTGCACATCTTTTTCCTTCCAGATTGCTAGCCAGTCCAGTATTACCCTCGCTACACATTTTGAAACAGGATCCTGACGTTGACTGATCCTGTGGTACGTCTTGTAATGCTGCCACTGCAACTTTCCTTTGACTATTTTGCTAGTACTCATACCCCATGTGAGATCCTGCCTTTTCATAGTAATTCGCCCACATACAAATCAACCAGTCTTGCTTACTTTGTCTCTTTAATATGGCTATCAAAAAAAGAATAGTTTCTGTAGTCTGGTTTGGGGAAGAAGCATTCATGGTCTTCCACTTCTCTTTCTTCATCCATTACCTAATCAAAGATTAGTGAGATTGATTCTGAATTTCTACTATGATTCTTCCATTCAGCAGAGCACTTTGTTAGCCCAAGGTTTGATACACTGCCTTTATTAGCTTTTCTTGACAACAGATGCATCACCAGGTATGCCTCAGGCTCCTGGCATGCCCTACCTGATCAGATGGGAGGGATATGTATTTGAAGTACGAATTGCTCTATCTTCCAGTTATTTACAACTTCTTTTATAATAATGTAAGAGGAGATCAACTGCTTCTATTTCGATAAAGTTATCTTAACACTGGCACCTTTCTTATACCRAGAGAGGGAAATTGCAGGGCTTCAACCCTCTAATCCCAAAAGGTTATCTSTCTCAGTTCACTTCAAGCCCACCCAGAAATGCCAAATTCATTGTCAAAGCGATAAATGTGGGTAGTGGGCAGTTGACAACTGAGATAAAGAAAGCCTGTCCTCTAACAGACAAACTTTACTGGAACATATGCAGTTATGCAAAGCCAAGCAGTGATAAGTGGTAGTCTCTGTTAAAAAATCTCACCAGTCTGTTGGCCAGATGTCCTGTGAGTCTTGAGAATATGGAGATGGTCTACAGCAGAGATCATGTAGATTCAACTACTCTAAGTTCAAAGCATTCACAAGTTCAAAGCTTTCACTCAAGTTCTCTGTTCTGGTCACCTTTTATAATTTTTTTTCCAGTTCTTTGTTTGAAGCTGGTAATGCCTCCACTTACCCCAGCAGTCCCTTTTCCTCCCTCAKCTGTTGCATTCCTTACTTTATCTTTCCAAGGAGGCTTTTCCTGGCTTTCCTTATCTCCTTCTGCTCTACTTAGAGAGTCTTAGATAACACAATGGCAGCAGCTACTCTCCTTCATTAGGAAAGGGGGCAGAAAGTTCAATCATAAATTACTTATGCTGGTCCATAGCCTACTGACTTAAAATAAACTGTAATTTAAATATAGCTTTGAATTGTACCAATAGTCACACTTGATTGAAGGCTAATAATTCTTTGCTACCTCAGTATGTCAACAAATATCAATAGCTTTTAAAATCTAAGCAAATTATGGCCATCAATTCTGTTTATCTCTTTTTCTGATGAAGTATTCAAAGGATTCCTACTTTACAAATGAAGATTTTCCTTTACATAAGCATTGTTCATATTCTGTCATATGTCATCTGGCTGTTTTATAACTATTTGTAATTAGCATTTCACTCAGTTCATCAAATATATAGGCAGCTGGAAGAAGCCTCACAATCACAAGCCCTGCTTCTCATGGGGGACTTCAACCACCCTGACATCTGCTAGAAGGACTACACAGCAAGGCACAAACAGTCCAGGAGGCTCCTGCAATGCATTGATGAGAACTTCTTGTCACAAATGGTGGAGGAGCCTACGAGGAAGGGTGTCCTGCTGGACCTTGTCCTTACCAACAGAGAGGGACTKGTTAGAGATGTGAARGTTGGGGGCAGCCTTGGCTGCAGTGACCACGAGATGGTGGAGTTCAGGATCCTGCAGGRAAGAAGTAAGGCAACAAGCAGGATTGCAACCCTGGACTTCAGGARAGYGGACTTTGGGCTCTTCAGAGACCTACTTGGAGGAATCTCATGGGTAAAGGCCCTAGAAGGAAGGGGGGTCCAGGAGAGCTGGCTAGTATTCAAACATCACTTCCTCCAAGCTCAAGAGGGTGTCAAGGGGATGGGGCCAAACTMTTTTCAGTTGTCCCATGTGACAGGACAAGAGGCAATGGGCAGAAATCGAAGCACAGGAAGTTCCACCTGAACGTGAGGGGGAATTTCTTTACTGTGAGTGATGAAGCACTGGCACAGGTTGCCCAGAGAGGTTGTGGAGTCTYCTTCTCTGGAGATCTTCAAGGCCTGCCTGGATGCAACCCTGTCCAACATGCTATAGGTGACCCTGCTGAGCAGGGAGGTTGGACTAGATGATCTCCAGAGGTCCCTTCCAACCTTACTGATTTTATGATTCTAAGTTTTATTGACCTTCAAAGGACTGTCCTAAAATTTGCTACCATTCACAGTCTATGTGTTTTAATAACTGGCAGTTTTAATCAGAGATATAGCCATGTTAGAAGCTCTAAACAGTATCTTTGGACGTCTTTGGAATTCTTGGGATGTTCTATCACACAGTCCAGGATTTTTTTTTGTCGTTRTTGTTGTTGCCTCTTTATTTGAAAAATTGGTCTCTGACATTATTCTGTCTTTATTACTTGACACAAGTAAGAGCAATGTAGCAATGTGTGACTCCCAYCCAGCTTCTGAGAGGAGGAACTATGCAAAAAACATATTCAGTTTTTGGCAGCATGTTCATCTGTYATAATCATTTATTTAATTCCTTGATAGTCAGGAAAACCATCACTTCCTTTATAGGTTTACTGTTCTTAATATGCTCAAAGGTTTATTGTTTTTTTGTGCTAATGCTTCTGGATTCATCATATTCCATCTAATCCGGGGGAAAAATGGGCTGTAATTAGTATGTACTCCATATAACACAAGGAAACTATTCAAATATGTAAATGTTGAAAAACACAAAGAACAAGACTGGGAACAGCCAGGCCRCATGGAGTTACTAAGGGCTGATTCTGCCTGACTAACCTGATAGCTTTTTATGATGTAATGACTGGCACAGTGGACAAGGAAAGAACAGTGGATTTCTACATGCGGACTTTATCAAGACTGTAATTGTCTACTATGGTATTCTTGTGGCCAAATTGCTGAAATATAGACTGTATAAGTGGATGATAAGGAGAATGGAAAACTGCTTGAATTGCCAAGCTCAAAGGGTTGTGAGTAGTGGTACAAAGCCCAGTCAGCAGCAGGTTACTACTGGCATCCCCCAAAGATCGATACTGGGGCCAATACTGTTTGACACATTTATTAAAGACCTGGAAGATGAAGTGGAATCCACCTTCAGCAAATTCTTAGATGATACCAAATTGGGTGGAGTAGTCAAGACAGTACCAGCAGAGTTGCTACACAGAGAGACATTGATGGGCTGAAGAAAAGGACTTACAGGAAKCTCATGAAGTTTAGTGAAGGCAAATGCAGAATTCTGCAACTAAGATGTAATAATTCCATCCAACAGTACAAGCTGAGCAGCAAATAGAAAAGAGGAGCTTTGCAAAGAACCTAGGTGTCCTGGCAGACAAGTTGAAAGAAGTCAACAGTATGTCCTTGTGGCAAAGAAGGTCAACACATATTAGCCTGGATTAGCAGCACAAAACAAACATGGACATACTAGAGCAAAGGGCCAAGAAGATGGTCCGGGGCTGGATCACAGGATGTACAASGAGAGGCTAAAAAAGCTGGATTTGTTCAATCTGGAGAAGAGAAGGCTCTGGGAGAATCTCACTGCTGTCTTCAGATATCTAATGGGAGGGTAGACAGATGTGGCCTGACTCTTCTCAGAAGTGAACAGTGATGGGACAAGAAGCAACAGACACACCTGGAACAGGGAAAATACCAATTAAATATCAGAAAMACCTTTCTCACCCTAAGAATGGTCAAACCCTTGACCAGATTGTCCAGGGAGGCTATGGAATCTCATCTATGAAGGTGTTCAAAGCTTGACTGTTTGCAGCCCTGGCAACYTGATGTAACAGGACCTGCTTCAAGCCTCCATGCCAGCCTCCATCTGTCAATATTATATGTCCAAACTGAAAAGCTCAAATATCCTAGTCTATTTCCACTTTCTCTGAGATTTTCCTTTGCAATCCAAAGTTCCTGAATATTTAGTACCTAAATCAAAATTGTCTCAGATATATCTTCTCCACAGCAATCACATTTTCCAGCTGGTACTTATGCTTAGCTGCAACCTCTCCCACCACTAGTGATAGGAAGCAGGAGGGTAGTGGCTTAGTGGCAGGATTTCAGGAGAAGTTCTCCATCCCACCATGGTAATTTCCACCATGGTAACTGAGAACATCGACACCTCTGTTACAACCATTCTCCCTCTGTTTTTGTGGTCACTTTTGAGAGGAGACAAAGGCACCAGCTAGCTACTATTATTTACATATGTTTTGRAGGGAAGGGATGTGCTTCGGGGTTTTTTCCCCTAAAAAAATTATATGCATAAAACCTACTAACTCAGATAATTCGGTTTGGAAGGGACAAAAGTAGATTTGCCATTTATAATCACACTCTTACATTGTTAATCAACAATTAAAAAAAAGCCAGTCATAACAAAACTCTCCAGTTCTTCAACAGGCTCTTTAGTCTGGTAGGGTCCTTGGTCCACAGGCAGTAGCTGACACTGCAGGAACCGGCATTAAAATTAGTTAATCAATTTTGTGCCATGACATGAAGAAGGACAAAAGTTACCCAAACAAAATGAGTAGGTCATTTTCTCAGCAGTGGAGCTAATGACTCCCTACTGATTTATGCCTCAAGGGGGGAAACCTTCCGTGTGAATTCTTTGATGTCTTATAGTAGCCTTTCCTTTGATGCRTAACCAGAAAAGATTTCTTTCACCTAGCATGATTTCTATTTTTTTAAAAAAGGTATAAGAATGCAGTATCTCTAARACCTATATCCATTTATTAAATTTAGTTGACATTGTCCACTGGATTCAAAAATGAACTGCACAGACAACCGTAAAAGCACGTGTACTGATGTGCCTTCAAACATACAGACACATAAGCACACACACAGATGCCTGTTATCACATCTCATTTCCTTAAGCAAGCAAGATAAAAACACATTCACAGAAATACATAAAAAAGGCCAATGAGTAATATATAATCCCTATGCTTTCATTAAAGAAGATGATTTTTAACAAAATAGTAATTTAGCAGCAATTATTAATATTTCATATGAGCGGACTACCCACTGCCTACTAACAGAGACTTCACACAACTGTGCTATAAAACTCCAGGAAACAACAAGAAGAAAAGTGAGGTAAATCACCTCCTTTTATTTATGTTATTCATACTCTTCCAATTATGAAAATCCATTTAAGGGATGACGATCCCAGCAGGATTACAAAGTCTGTGTCAGCACTTCCAGCTGTTCCAGCCCTCCCAACAAACACACACAGTAGCTGCTCTCAATTACTCAACATCCATTGCACTCACCCCCACTTTCAGCTACTCACCCCACTGGAGAGGACTCCACGCAATGATATCCTCCTCTGCTCCCATGACCTAGGACAGTATGGGATCAGCCACAGCACCGCCTGTGCCTGCTACCAAACTCATACTTCTAGCTGTGCCCSTGGGACAAGCATTAAAAACAGCTGGCAACACTGACAGTTCTAAGTCAGAATTTCACAGCAGGCTGTTTAAGGTTGTTTGGCTGTGCTTTTGCTCAGTAATCTCTACTCTTTTCTGTGTCTGTGCAAGGAAGCAGCCCAGCACACCCACCCACACCAGACCTTCCCCACTGCCTTCTTGCTGCCCTGATCTTTCTGCTGCTGGTACCCTGGGACCATCCGCCTCAGTCAATGGAAACCATGAGTGGTGACAGCTGTAAGAACCAGGCCTGCTGCCAACAACAGGCTGAAAGGTGAGCTTCTGTGTGTAATATAAAAAAACTGAAGGTCTTGAAGCACATTACAGCAGTAAAACAAATTGATGCAAAAACAGAGACAGATAAATTATTGTAATTGTGTATTGTAGACTTAGCTTGCATCCTTTTTGTTTGTACCAGTATCTATCAATCTGAATCAAATTTTAGTCAATAAAAAAGAACCCTCACAAATAAATTTCCACAGATTTATCTAAAAGTGTGACTTAAATTTGGCTTGATTAAACTCATGTAGGTATTGTGTCTAGAATAGGCATAAATTGCTAGAATGATCTTTCCCACTGCTAGAGTAGAAAAATTATATATTCTAAAAGAATACTAATCATCTAGAAGAATTCTAAAATTATTCTAAATGAAAATTATCATCTCTTTGGGAGATGAAAGTTATAGAGGAAAACCTCATTAAAATGCATAATTATGTACTGGAAATACAAAAGACTGATCATAAAGCAGCACAAACTAAAACCCTGAACTCCTGAAGGTATTCCTGAAGGATTAACCCAGAGTCTTAAAAAGGTGATTAGGAGTTGATCAAGAGGTTGTAAAACAGTGAAGAAAATGAGTAAAATTTAGGCTACATTTATGCCAGCAGGAGCCTGGTAACTTAAGTGTTGTAAGGACTTTGTTCTACATTTAAAATGTATAGTGAAATTTGCACACTGGCATTCAGGATGAAAGCAGTACATAGACAACTTCAAGTTATATTTATCCATTTTTCTATAATGTCACAGTATGAAGGGTGTTTTTCCTTCACCTTCCATCCAGCAGCTCCATCCTATTCAAGTCAATATCAGAAGTTCAATTCCATTATTTTGTCTTTGAGAAGTCTAGAGCAAGAAAAGTAATCAAAACAGCTACATTGCTGTATTAATACCTCAGTGCATTCCCATGTTGCCATGTTATTGTCCTTCTCCTTCTCTTGCATTCCTTGTTGTCTAACTTTCAGGCATATGATGAGTACCTCTTCGAATGTAGCTCTCAGGACAAAGATATCTTCTTGTTTTGTACGGTACCTACCATATTCTCAATGCTTGCCAAATTATGAATAATAATATTGTGCAGCTACATATAGCCCCCTTATCTTAAATCTTTATCAGTAATGGCCAATAGCGTAAGTTAATGGGGGAGCAGGGAGCTTAGTGAATAGAAGGATGGATAATTAAAATAATAATTTTCATAAGTTTCTCACAGAAATGAATTAGTYCAACATACAACATAACACTTTCTCTGCTGGCCAACTAAAATAAGTATAGTCATTAGTCAAACTGCTTATAAAGCTGTAACTTCATCCTAAATTCAATTAAAAACATCTCTGACCATTAGACTAAAACAAAGCCTGCTAAAGTTAGTTCAGATGAGAGCAGTTTCAGAAGAATTTGCAATTAAAGGTCCAGATATCATTTCCCAGGGTAAATGAAATATCTATAAAGATACATGGGACAGGCTAGGATATAACTATTTATTATTAATAACAGATTAGTATTTATTTCCATCGGCAGTTTTTTACCTACTAGAAAAACAAYGGTACAGATAAATAGAGCCCAGACTATAGACTACTTAGCCAGACCTATAGAATTGTTCAGAGGTAATATCGCTATTCCATTTTGTAGTTTTTAGAATAATTTTTATTAAAATGCTACTGTCTAGTTTGACCTTACTTATTTCATCTCTCAGATTTACTTCCACAGGAGATTTCAGTACAGAARGGCTTCATTTTAAACATTTTTAAATATTTTACCATTTTAATGGTAAAGTCATTGTTGTCTCTATCACAGAAGTAAAAGTCACTGCTTACCTCTTAAAGCTCCCAGTATTGTGGGGAGAGCAATACGGGTCTATTCCTATCCCAGGCTGTCCRCACAGTGTTATTACCTTGAGGCTCTGTAGTGGCTACCAGGAGCCAGGAGGCTGTGTGCATATCCACAGCAAGGTGTCCACTCAGAGAGGACTGCTCAGTGCGCTGAACTCTTTCCAGTACTGATGATGCAGAATCACAGCCTGCACCACAACAGGGCACTCCAAGATAACTTTAAATTCTCCATAGAAAGCTYGCAGAATTCCTTTGTGACCTACAGTCCATTACCATGGGAAAACAGTAAAACAGTAGCACAACAAAAGGAAAGTAAGAGTGGAACAGACCAGTAACAGCAGCTGTGGGCWGTGACATACCTCCCTGCAAGGCCTCTAGAAACCCCCCCCCCCAAACAGGACTCAAGGAGAAAGGACTCTGTACTCGGACCAAGTCTGGTTCACTCTGAGCAGAAACTTCATGAAGCCACTGCTGCCTTAAAGCCTCAGTAAGCTTCAGAGATCCTCTGCTGGTAGAGGAAAGTTGAAGAAAAAGAGATTAGGCTGTTTATGTACATGCAGATCAATTCTCTTTCTGCTGAAATTAGAAGTTTAGAATTGGATGATTAAACCTCTTGTTTAAATGCCCTCTGAAGGACTGTCCTGCAAGATTTCTACACTCATGCATCTCTAGTAACTGAAAAGGAGCTGACCTGAGCTTATCTTATCTTTTGTTCTTTATAATATGTAACTCAAACATATGTTCAGAATTCAAAGTGTAATCTTCTCTGTACCAACTCTACAATACAACAGCTTTTTACTGTCCATGCGCTACATACACATATTCCACTCTAACGTAGATTTCTTGAAATGGCATTGCACTGTCAGCTTCTGCCCAGCCCTCTTCCCCCCTTCCACGTCTCAGCTGGGACCGAGATCCCAGCAAGGTAGGGCTGTGACGGCATCACGCAGTCAGTGGCTCTGGCACGCGTGATATTATCAAAACCGGTTCCGTTGTCTCACCCACAGTGTGCAAACCCTCACAGAGCACATACACATCTGCACTGAGCTCTGAGGTTACACATGTGGATGTTGCAAGAGAGTCTCTCCGCAGTGTATTACTCTGGCAAGACAGACATTGCATTTAAGTATTTTTTAACTTTATCCTCAGCCAAAGGATGTTTACTCTCTCTTTTGTTTCATATTCTGTCTTAACTAGACTTTTTATATTTTTCACTAAAAGGAGCAATTTCATCCTGGAGAGTACAGAGTTCTCCTTTTCTGTTGCATACATATATTAAATCTAATTTGTAAATATATATAAAAATTCCTTGGGATGAAAATCAGTTTTATCTTAAACTACACAGTATACTTCAAATATAATATTTTTCCATGAATCAATGTGTACTTCCCTTTCCATCATTTATTACTAGGATTACCATCTGTATTCAGCTTTAAATTCCACCAATTAATAGACTCAAGCCTGATAACATTGTGGGTACAGCCTTCATAATGTGCAAAATCTGATGAGCAATTCATTTCACACTAAGGAATTTAACCCAACACCAAAGACATTGTAAGCATAGATTTATTGCAAAGACAAAATAAATTGATTTAGTTAGATGAGACAACTTTCATAGGCATTCATTTAAACACTAAACTTCACTAGCTGCAGAGGGTTAACAAATGTGCTACAAAGCTCTTCAACTCCCACACAAGCTGACTCACACAAGATAACAAAACTATTAGTTCTTGAAAGAATTCTGTATTTTCCTTTATTGTTCCAAAGATTTCTTCAGTTTTGAGGGGCACAATTTCAGAGATGTACAGTACAGAGAAAGTGATGTTTGGAAATGGATGGGTGACCAGCTTATAAATCAAGGAAAAGAGTTCTAGTGACAAGTGGTTAATGTCACCATCCTAGCTGCAAAATTCATCTGAAACTCAGGAATTTATCCAGCTGCATCCATTATTTTTACAACTAGCTAGCAGCCCATTCCAAAACAAGCACAATCATTGCTTGTTCAGTTCCTTCTTTTCACTGCATCCCTCTCATGTCATCCTTCTCTTATTGCTGCTGTCATTTCAAAACTTGTGTTTCATGTCCTCAGTTAATTCACTCACATTATTCATTTGTGGGTCCAAAAGTCATTTTCTATGACTCACATACTTTCTTCTAATACCTTTTATCTATGTTGTTCTACAGTGAAAGGTTTTTTTTTTTCAGTTGGATCAATACAGACCTGCCAAGCGCAAGTCTGAAGTTTATGATTTGTACATGTCAAAATTAGATCAAACATTTCTTTCACTGTTTTCCATTTTGATTTGTTTTTATTTTTGTTGGTGTTCTTTCCTAAACAGATCATCTGAGTCCTAACACTAAGGAGAGGTCATACAGTTCTTTCTAGGAACATTATTTCTGTGCTTTGTGTAATACATCTGAATGTACTGTTACTAAAAGCAGAGACTTACAAAGCAGGTGATGGAAATGAAGCCATAAGTTTTTCTTCTATTTTGTCTGACTTGGACAGAAATAGGTATAAATAACAGATACAAAATAACAAAGTCCAAGGGTGCTCTGGCCTTTTAGACTAGGTCCAAGCTGGGGCACCTTGGAGCACTTCCAACCTCCTCAGGCTGGAATATGCACTTCAGAGCTTTAGACTTGGGAAGATCAGGTACACAATAGCAGTTCCTTCATCCTGACATCCCCTGTTTCCCCTGGAGTGAAAGCCAGAACACAAGTCAGATCTAAACCTGTGATCTGAACCTACAGGGGACTACGACTGCAGGAGCAGTGCTGTACCACATGCATCATTAGCTTATACATAGCATTAGGAAAATAATACAAATTATTGAACTGTATGGGATGGAGTAAGGCTTGTACAGGTAACTCATAGAGATAGCTAGGAATACCAAATAGCAGGCCAGAATGAAAAAGCTGTAAGAGAAAGCATGTTGTTTTAGTGAAAGGAAGTAGAAGGACTTGCAGTTCTCAAGCAGAGGTTTGTGGTAATGCAACAGAGAGAAGATGAAGGAGGCTCCACAAAGGAGCTGAGAATAGATACCCAGGTGGCACCTTAAGAGGAGCAAGTGCAGAAATTCCTTAATGAGCCATCAGGTACAGAAAAAGCTCATAACATGTCTGAAATGTGAAAAGAAGGAAGGGA
This sequence comes from Rhea americana, assembly GCF_003343005.1. Taxonomy (NCBI): domain Eukaryota; kingdom Metazoa; phylum Chordata; class Aves; order Rheiformes; family Rheidae; genus Rhea; species Rhea americana. The sequence goes on along the minus strand of NW_028185037.1, from coordinate 2,930,449 downwards.
GTGAGTGAAGAAAGGGGGAAAAGATTGAGTTTGGTTTAAAATTAAATTTGAATTGAGAATGCAATTTGAATTGCATAAATCTGGATGTGGTTATGGGAAAACTGCAGAAAGGGAAAGAGATTATGTAGCAGGTCTGATACCTTTTTGGACCCATCCTGTCATCAAGTATGGCAATTCTTGGATCAGTCCTGAAGAGGCAAAGAAAAACAAACAAAACTCTGTGCTGATCTGTACATGGATATGTAGAAATAAGATTAACTGCAACTAGCACATGATCTATTGATTAGATGCCAGCAGATGATGAACTGCAAGCTAATGGCAAGCTATTACCCAATCCAGTCCAGGAGCAGTGGAATGAATCAATACATAGCAAATATCTGACTTTTTTTTGCTACTTTTAGGGGAGGAAAACCTGCAACTTGCAACATTCTTTTAATTATGTACAATGCAACTTAGGAACTACCTTTGCTCTTAGATGTATTGAAACAAGTTTGGTTTTGGTTTTTGTTTTTGTTTTTCCAGAGGACTCTAGAGCACTGGACCTTCATTATGAGAGCTTTAATCCTAGAAGCATCCGCAGCTTCATTGTTCAAGCTACACAATGCATTTCTGTCTGAGAGGTGAAAAGAGGGATGCAGATAATAACTGGAGCTTTTCCATAGCTGCAACACTCAAATCAAGTCAACTGAGGAATTTTGATTAAAATTCTGGAGCATGTGGCTTTTATCCTGTTCCTTATTCAGAGATTAGACCTTATTGCCTTTTAAATTTAATGAGTTTTGACAATGTTTATGACATTATTTCTAGGAGATGGAAGAAGAATATTGTTGTAATTGTCACTGAATATTTGGGAAGTTAGCTCTCTAAAGTTGAAATTCCAATTTGTAGAATCAGCAGTATCAGTGGCAAGATGTCATATACTTCAATGTTGGGAATAAGTAATATCTTATTGCCTCTACAGCTTCAAAAATTTATTCAGATGACAAAAAAGAAAGACATCAAGTTCAAAACACTGTGGCTTCAAATTAACATCTTTCATTGTAATAAACTATTTTTCACCACAGACAGCTATTTGATTTTCCTACTTCATTAATAATGGTGAACTATATTTTTAAAGATTTAGGTTAGGTTACAAATGATCAATTGAAAATTTCAAACTGTCATTCAGTGACCAGCTTGACTATGAGACCATAACATATATTTTAATCTACAACTTACTTCTCTTTCCTTTCCCACAATAATTAAGAATTAATATAAAAAGAGATATCTATCACCTTCACACAGTATCTTGTCAATAATTAAATGAATTTGTGGCTTTGTCTTAGAATGCATAGAAGCTGGAACAAAATAAATTTATTATTTCAGGGAATTTCTTTGTGAGAAAGTGTGGTTTGCTGTCCTTTTTCAACAGTGCACTACCAAGAGTATCCTAAATCCAGACAATTCTCTCTTCATGATCACTAAAAAGCATCTGGAGGATTGTGTCCTATAGGGGATCCACAGTGCAAGAAAGACATGGACTTATTAGATCACGTCTGGTGGAAGCCCTATAAGATGGCTGGGGGCTGGATCACAGGACACATGAGGAGAAGATAGACAGAGATCTGGGTCCATTCAGCCTGGCGAAAAGGAAGCTTAGGGGGATCTTACTGCTATCTTCAGCTACCCAGTGAGAGGATACAGAGAAGACAGAGTGTGACTCTTCCTGGAGGTGAGCAGGGATGGGACAAGAGGCAATAGCCACAAGCTGTAACAGAGGAAATTCCAATTAAATATTAGGAAAACCTTTTCACCATAAGGGTGATGAAACACTGGACCAAGTTGCCCAAAGAGGTTGTGAATCCTCCTTGGAGCTGTTCAAAATACAATTAGATGCAGCCCTGAGGAACCTGCTCTAATGGACTCTGCTTCAAATATATGGTTGGACTAGATGATGACCCCAGAAGTCCCTTCTCATCTCTAAGGATTTTAGAATTTATATTCCTGCATTGTATTTATTTAGATACCTTTGTAACCACCTGTAGAAGATACTTCCCTTTAGGATCACCTTATGGACCTGCTTTCCACAAATTTGTTCAACCCTTTTTGAACCTGCTGATACTTTCTCCACAAACTTCTGTAACAAGAAATTCCAAAAGTTCCCTGCCTTCTAAGTTAAACGGTATTGTGTTTAATCACTTTTAAACCAGCCTCCTATTGGCTTCACCATATTCCTCTATTTCTAGTGTTGAGGAATTTGGTAAAGAGCAGTTCTATATTCAGCTTATTCAACATCTTCACAATATCCTAAAGATTAATCACACCCCTACAGCTTTATTGTCTCCATTTTGAAAAATCTCACCCTTTATAATTTTTCATCATATGGTAACTACTTCATCCTCTTAATCATTTCAGCCATCTTCTCTGCACCTTCTCTCAGAGAGTGCTCTGTCCTTGACATACAGAAGCCATAACTGCATTCAGAACTCAAGATGTGGATGCTACCAGATTTTATATACTGATAAAATAATATCCTCTGCCTTATTCTCAATACCCTTTCTGATAAGCATCAAGTTTTGGAACAGCTTGGAAGCTTCTTTTTGCTGCTACACATTGATCCAATAAATAAATTAAATTTGTTTTATTTTAGTCATTAAACAAAAATTTATTTATCCCATTATGCTATGCATTAGCCTTTCAGAGCTATACTGTAAGCTTATTGATTTATCTCAGCCTCAGTCTTGATAGCATCAAATTGTGTCATGTTTTAAATAAGTTTGCAAATTCCTCATGACAATAAATGTCTCCTTTTTATTGTGAAATGTCCATAATAATCCTGAGCATCCTTCAGGACTGACATAGTGGGAATGAGAACGTATAATATGACATGTAAATTACTGTCATTATTGGAGCTAACTTTTGCTATCAGTTAATTTACTAATATCAGAAGGAGAGAAAAAATGAGTTTTTTAATTGATTATATGATTGATCCTAATCAAGCATATAAACCTTGGAGGTGATTTTGGTATGAAATATGATGCAATTTTGGACTGATCAGATGATGTAGAAAGAAGTATGTATTGGCACTACTGCTGATACTAAATCCTAATTTGGAATGCTATGCATTAGCTTGGTGCCCATTTTCATGAAAACTAGAAAAGATACTGGGAAGGACTATAAGAAMAATCAGGAAAGAATATAAGAAGAGTCAAAGGGCTTGGATTATTAATCCACCAAAATGGGAGCCTCATTGGAGATACGATTTCTCTGCGGGAATATAGAAGCAGGTAACATCAGGGTTGGAAAGAATTATTTACATCAAAAGAAAATATTAATACCAACAACTATGAATAAACGTAGATCATATTGAAAGCTTCTAACCAGAAGGAAGAAAGCAAGAGGTTGCTACAGGAATGTAACCAACAGGAAGACTTGCTGTGTTGTGACTTAATAAAGTGTTGTCCTCTCTCTTCAGAATTGTGCAGATTCAGATGGACAGCTCCCAAGAGCAGCAATTTGCCAGCCACCTTCCTTTCTGCTTGGGATAACCTAGCACACTGACTCACCTGTCTGCCTGAGCAGGGTTAACAACCACACAGAAGTTTCTCCTGGGAGTACTGGTCTCACAAAGAGGCCCCCACAAACACTAGACCTCTAAAATTCCAGAAACTAAATAGTAAGAAAAAGCTCTCCCATGAAAGATTACAAGAAGGTACAAACGATTCAAAACAAGATGGATATGTTTAGTTTAAGAACTATGGATTTCGTTGATTTGCTAGGTTCCTGCTGTCTATATCTGCCCTGAACCTGATCCTCTCTCTCTCTCTCTCTCTCTCTCTCTCCATAGAAGGGATGCTACGGTAGAGGAATTCTGTTCAGCAACACATTTGTTAGGTCTCAGCTGGAGAACTGTGTTTAACTGTATTCAAATAAATTTTGAGAGAGCTCAGAGAGAAAGCAGAAACACAAAATCAGTTTTGGAAAGCATCATCTTCTAAAAGGATAGGGATGCTAAGCCTGCCCACACTGGGGAGAAAATGTGTGTTCATTCACAGAKACCAAAAATCAGGATGTTTTAAAGGGAAAAGCTCTCAGACAGTGAAATGACTTAAGTACTTCCTTGTTAGTGGAAAATGAAGTGGTGAACTGCAGGATGGGACTTCACAGGAAGATGGGAGATCATTTACAAAGGAAGAATCAAGGATTTGATTCTAACAGTTATAAAACCAAGGTTGAACACATGTGCCAAAAATAAAGGTGCAGTCATGTATTTCCTTTAATTATTTTCGGATTGTCCGCAAAGTCCATTTTTCACTCAGATTTTCCAGAGTCAAATATGGACAGGTGCACAAAGTTTGCAGTATCCCATTCCTCTCACTACAGTGCTTACTCTGGAAACCAAGGAGGGCTTTTAAATATAAATTTTGTTCTTTACAGTTCCTGATGAAGTAGTTTCTTAGTACGCTAGAGCTTCCAGGAGAAACTAACAGTTTCAATTTAATTCAATCTGCTCTCCTATTTCAATGTTCCTTCTTGTTAGAAGTCATTGCAATAAMATTATTTCAGTTGCAAAATTATTTCATAATTTTCATAGAATCATAGAATCAGTAAGGTTGGAAGGGACCTCTTGAGATCATCTAGGCCAACCCCCCTGCTCAGCAGGGTCACCTACAGCATGTTGGACAGGGTTGCATCCAGGCAGGCCTTGAATATCTCCAGAGAAGGAGACTCCACAACCTCGCTGGGCAACCTGTGCCAGTGCTCTGTCATTCTCACAGTCAAAAAATTCCCCCTCACGTTCAGGTGGAACTTCCTGTGCTTCGATTTCTGCCCATTGCCTCTTGTCCTGTCACATGGGACAACTGAAAAGAGTTTGGCCCCGTCCCCTTGACACCCTCCCTTCAAGTACTTGTACACATTGATCAGATCCCCCCTCAGTCTTCCCCTTCCCCAGGCTGAAGAGGCCCAGCTCTCACAGCCGTTCCTCATGGGGCAGGTGCTCCAGCCCTCTGATCATCTTTGTAGCCCTACGTTGGACTCTCTCCAGCAGCTCCATGTCTCTCTCATACTCGGGAGCCCAGAACTGGACACAGTACTCCAGATGAGGCCTCCCCAGGGCTGAGTAGAGGGGCAGGATCACCTCCCTCCACCTGCTGGCAACACTCTTCCCAGTGCACCCCAGGAGACCATTGGCTTTCCTGGCCACAAGGGCACATTGCTGGCTCATGGTTAACTTGTCATCCACTAACACTCCCTGGTCCTTCTCTGCAGAGCTGCTCTCCAGAAGGTGAGCCCCCAGCTTGTACTGGTGCCTAGGGTTATTTCTCCCTAGGTGCAGCACTCGGCACTTGTCCTTGTTGAACCTCAGGAGGTTCCTCTCCACCCAACTCTCCAGCCTGTCCAGGTCTCTCTGAATGGCAGCACAGCCCTCAGCTGTGTCAGCCACTCCTCCCAGTTTGATATCATCAGCAAACTTGCTGAGGAGGCACTCYRTCCCCTCATCCAGGTCATTTTCTCAGCCTTGTGCTTGGATTTATCAAAACATACAGCAGTTCTAAGAAAAATACAGGGAGATAAATATTAGCCTAACATAACAGTTAAAGCCTATGATAAAACTCCTCCTGAAATCAGTGGGAGCATAACTAGGTCAATCAACTGCTTTGGGAAGTCCCATCCTCAAATCTTGGTTTATTCCGCATTGCTCTATCCCTTCATTTTGATAATTCCAGATAGTAGGACAAATACTAATTACATATCAGCAAAGTACTTAAATTGACTCTTTCCCYGTGGCCTGAGGAGGAAATTATGATCATTGAACTATGAAATTTCATAGAAATCCTTCATTTATTGAAAAATGTAAAATTTGTATTGAGTATGTACACAAGAATTTGCCCCTTCACAACTTTTCAAAAGTTACCATCAGGCACAAAATGAAAATATTATGAACTGGATTCAGGCAAGTCTTCCAGGAAAAGAAGAGAAAAAAATCARAACTTGTGTACATGCCTTACAAGAAAGCTTTTAGATCAAGATCCATTCTGACTCATTTCTGGTGTCAGGAAAGAGTAAGCTGACGATCCCTTTGATTTTTTCAAAAGAAGCCCAGTTGTTTACTWAGGTTATGCATAGTGTCTCACTAAGCACATAAGGGTTGTGGAGTTGCACTGTCAGGACCTAATCCTGCCACAAGCAGCAATCAGGATTACTGCTGTGACTGCATCTCATAAAAGCTACGAGGCTTTCAAGCAAACTTCGAAGTCTACTATACACACGGCATATTGCACCACATATTGCCTGTTAGTACAACCACTGATCTTTCAGGGAGTCAAGATCGAGTGCGGTCTCTCTAATCATACCTTTCCACTGCTGCAGAACTGTGACTGACACTAGTCATGCACCAGAAACTCAACAAAAAGCAAAATCTCAGCTTTCAGTTTCAAAGTTATCCCACACTCTGTAGCCTTCAAAAGAATTCTCAAGAGCTGGATGTCTTTCTCTGCCTGCTTTCAGGTACAGTTCCAGCCATCAGCCTTCTTTTGTTATCCAGCATGCCTCGCCTGCACTGCGCTCAGCCGACGCAGCTGTCTGGCTGCCTGCTAGGTCTTGCCTTCAATTTGTGCAAGTGCAGACAACTCCTAACTAGTGAGGCAAACATTCACATGCATGCCTCCCATCTGAAAAGCCCTGTATACACAAAGCCAATGCCAAGTGTACRACTCTCAGTCTTAGGGACCCTGCAGAAAGCAAGAGGAGCCCACACAAACTGCTGCAAGCCGTTCACCCTTAGCTGGGGCTGCAGCCTTGTGCCTATTGGCYCTGAAAGGCAAAGGTGATGGAAAGCTTTTCAACTATACTTCCCAGAGATTTGATGACTGATTGGATCTTCTGGATAAAATCCTCAGAAACAAAGGAAAATCTGGTGATCCCCTGACAGCAGGGAAATTGGTGGCGTTCCACCAGAAGTTTCCCAGCTTTGCAGCCTACCAAGATCTTCCCCACCTGGCACAGAACAAGACTAACCAAGGAACAAGATGCCTCATGGACCTCACTGATGCCTCCAAACTTCTATATCCAAGCAAGACTTTTAAACTTCTCTTACTCACCCAAGATCCTTGCCTCTTTACAGTTAAACACACCAGCACCTCATTGCATTTTCTCTGTAGTCATCAAAGTTTTTTCTATTTGAAAAGACAACTGTGAATACCAGTAAGTAGTTATATAGCTGTAATTTGAAAAAATATATAAAAAACTCAAATTAGGCACATTGATGAGACTGGCAATTAGTGTAATTCAAAAACTTAGTAAAAATACCAGTGTGCTGGTATTCTCTACTCAAGAGAAGAAAAAAAGGATGCTCTCTAGTTACCCTTTACTCTAGTAAAAAACTAGAGCCAGCGCATCAAAGTATAATTTACTATCATTTAATTATTCAGTGAAGTGTCCTCTCTGTTTTTATTTGATATTATCCCAATAAAAAGTTCTTGATTTTTTAAAAAAGAAAATCAAGAATGGGTGAGTTGAAATAGTCAAAAATAAAAAACAGTAGTATTACCCAGTGGCATTAATCTGTTTCACATGCAACAGATCATGAAATTTGAGGATAAGAATTTTCCTTAAATCAACTCTTTTTTGTGTGCAAAAAAAATAATCATTTTGGAAAAAAAGGAACAATGCTTCATTTTAAAGAACATTTTAGAAAAACATGGTTTCTTTTAGCAGATCATACACTTTTCTGTTAAGCAGGCATTCCTGTTACTTTCAAATGTAAGGTTCAATCACCACACGCTTCCATTTATTATTTAAATGATACTTAACAGTTACAATATCTTTCACTCTCTTTTAGGTTTCTAATCAATTTTTAAAACTTCTTATGTATACAACCAAAATTAACTTAAGTTCAGCTTTAATAGAATCAATCTTTAGCAGATTTCTGTAAACTGCCCAAGTGTGTTTTCACTAGGAATGTATCCTCCTCCTGCTGTGAATGAGATAAAAATGGACTTATTGGCTCTTAAAGCGAGCACATAAACATAAATGAACTTCTCAGAATGCAATATTCTTCTATCTTCCATCTTTTTTGCAAGTCACTCTCCTCCAACAATGCTTATAATTTTCTAAATTACCAGCATTTTTTTCACAACTGTTTTTCTATTCTTCATGGCAAAACAGAAAAATACTTAAGAACGGTTATGATCAAAATAGTCATAAACTCTTTGTTGTAATTTACCATTCAGTTAATGAATTATGTCTGAAGCTCCAGCATGTACAAGAAGAAACTGCTTTAATTTTAAGAGTGTATCTGTAGAAATCGTTTAGCATATTTTGAAAGAAATATTAGTATCTTGTCACTGAAAGCGCCTCTCCATTACCCTTATTTTCATTTCTCCGAGCGAATATAAAATTGCAATTGTGCAGTCCTCAACTAACCATAATTTATATAAGCTGCAAAACATTTTAAGCTTCTTGCAACTGCAGAATATAGAACCAACCACCTTGTGGGGATATGCTTCATTATTTCCTCATCTTTGAGGCTGACAGAATTAAATCTCTCTTGTAATTCTTAAACTCTTCGACAGATGAAGTACACTGTATGAAAACTTTAATTACAAAACCTCAAGAAGAAATAATGACTTTGTTGTATTATGCAGTATATGAACTAAACAATCAGTTGAAAACAAATAATCTTTCAAAATTTCCATTAATCTGTAGACACTTAACTTCAGTTTTATCTGTTAAAAACAATACACTATCATCATGATACATTACCAAAGCTCAAAACTGGAGCTTATAGTTCTCCTAAGTATATCTGCTTATAGTTGGAGATACTTGGAGATACTACTAACAGAGTATTTAATAGTATCTTGAAAATAAACAAGCATATGGGGATGATTCTGATCTGCTTTGAACTGTGTAGTTAAAAAAAGATCTATGGGAAACATTCTGATATTTCCATGATTTGAATCCAAAGTTAAAAATATGCTTATTTCAAAAGTCTTTGTTTTCTCAACTGAAACAGGATCTAATATACTGTTAATATACTAAGTATCTGTTATACCAAGATTTATCCTTTTAGGCAAAATAATCTTGGAAATCAACACTAATTTGATATCACTATCAAGTAAGCTATGTGGCTGACTATAAGTAACACTGTGACATTCTTTTGTTGATTCTTCTTCCAACCTTATTTTTATACCTTTTAGCAAGAAAAAATCTTGTGAGTTTCATCTGAAGCCATGCTCCATGCTCAAATTTTTAAGACCTGCTTTTGCATTGCATCTGATTAACTGAACACTATGATTAACTGAAAAATTTCTGCATAAACTACTGTAAGCCTGTAGTTATATGCTACATTACTGTCTTTACCAAACCAAGCAATTCATTTCTCCTTTCCTTCTAGAAAGCGTAACCTCTGTTACTTTCCTCTGTGTATCTGTTCGTTTGTGGGCTGAATGTTACCATTGCACTCAGAATCACAGTCACAATCCAGATAAGAATTAACACAACCAGATAAAAATATATTCTGGCAGTAATCTCAGTGCAGAACCTGAAAGAGTCTGCAAGCCCCTTCCGAGAGAATCTTCCTCCCTGTGTCTTCTTCTCCTAAGAGTAAAGGAAGCCCATTTCTGTTCCTGCTTCCACCACACGTCTTCTGAAACCCTCCTTCTGCAACCTCCTCCAAAGATCAGTACAGACCAGCTGTACTTTACAGCAGTCCATGTGGTAGCTAGGACTACTCTTTATCTGGAAGTCGTGGAGCTGGGCTGAAACTTTCTCTGGAAAAAGCTCCATCTCAAAAGGCTCTGCCAAAAGAACCATTGCTACCATATTTCAAAGCCTTACTACAAACATTAGCTGAACCTTTGCAGTAAACAGATTTTGTCTCGGTTTATATAGTCATGAGTAAACCTTCTGAGAAGTATTTTTCTTGAACGTCAGTTCCTTACCCAAGTTTAAAAAAAAAAAAAGAAAAGGCACAGAGGCTGGGTTCAATATCAGGTTTCAAAGGCAAAAATGAACATTTTTTTKGGGGGGGGTATGAAATTCATTGCAAGACACAAAGACAGTCTTTTATTATACCATTTCTGCGGTGTGACATTTTATTTTTAACATTGAAGTTAGCTTTTGTTAAAAGATTAGATTTCTTCAGGCTATCTTTTACACTGAAAACAGGGTTTAACCAACAGTTCCACTGCTTAGTGTTACTCTCTAAAGGTTTGCTTCACTGAGTCAACTTTTACCTTCCTCATGCAACCAATCAAATAAAAGATTGTACCTTAAAGTAAGGGATCTGTGACCTGTAGAAATAGATAGTCTAGTATTACTTCTTTATCTGATGACAACTTACCAAGAAGTATTTGAAATGAAAGCTCACAGAATGTATATAACAAAGTTATTTTCATTGCAATTGTGGCAAAAAGTCTCTGCTTAATATGTTTCCCATGTCTGCTTAAATTAGAAATGATTTTTAAAGATGGTGTGTGCCTGCCTGTGTGCGTGCACACATAAAATTCCATCAAAATATACAACTGGACAGTTTGTTCATCATTAAGAAACTGGAATGAGTTTATCACAGTTCATGTTGTTGCACAGCAAAACTGCATCCATATGTGCTATGAGTGAGAAATTGGATGGATTTTCTAGCGAATTCAAAGTAGCAACAAACGCTAATTTTGCTCCCTTTACTCCTGTCAATCTCTGGTGGTTTTCATTGGCTTGTAAAGATGGCCAGTTTTATTAAAGTAGAAGCACTGATTCCCACTTGTTTTCAATTTTGTACAATAAAGTGGGAACTAATCATAATAATTTCTCTACAAAAACTGAAGGTATCTCCTGTTCATAGAACAGAGCATCACACGGARACTTCCAGGTGAGCTGACCCATGCACATCACATTGCTGTGCAGCAACACCAGCTCGGATCTTTCAGCTCTTTTGTTCCTCATACAGTGCCAGCTTGGTACTCTGCACCTCTTTGCACTGCACTTCTAGCTCCAAAGGTAGCACACAAAAAGTTCTCTCTCCCATTTTTCTGTCCACAGTATAGCCATGCCTTTATAAGCATAGCTTACAGCATAGCTATAAACTGAGAAGTTATTGGCATCTCTGAACTTAATCTCAAGTTTTCCTTGGTAATTTTGGTCCATAATTCCAGACTGCTTTGTGTACGAGTTCATGCCTGTCAAGCTAGTACATTTACTTGTCTTCTCATGCATCAAAGTAAGGCTAGTTTAAAAGGGCTGAAAACAAAGTCTTGTAARCTGAACAAAACAAAACAGAGCAAGAACCCCTCTACCCTAATACAGCCATATAAAAACCAYACTTTCTATCATGAGAAAGAAAAGTGTCAGAAATTCCCAGATTTTTATATTATTCTTACTGATTCATTAGTATTTCATTGCTGAAATGAAAATAAAAGATCGAATTTGCTCACTGAGACCTATTTAAAACTTTATTGATAATGTAACATAGTAATTGTATAAAAACCTCATTTTGAAGAACAAGATATCCTTACAAGTAACATCTTACTAAAGGAAGAGGAAGAGCTGACARAGCTGTCATACAGCAGCATATTCACCAAATACACTTTCTGCACTGAAGCTCAGCAAAGTAACACTGGTGTTATATTTTCACACTGTCAAAGTCAATTTATATTAATTTCTTGTTTATATCCTGTCAGTGTATTATTAACTTAGTATTTCATTTGTAACTCCAAGGGTTATACTAGAGCAAGGGAAAGCACTAGCTGGCCCTGCTTGTGGACCTGAGTTTATGCAACTGATGCGCAGCCAGAGAAAGCTCGTATSAGTATTGGCACGAGCTATACTGGTTGTGCCCAGCTAATGGAAGGGGAAATAGTGAAATTTGCTTATGTCACTAAACGAATGTAATTCAAAGCCTAGAGGACTTATTTGTTGAACTAGTTACTACTAACTTAAAATCATCACTTATCAGAGTAAAACCACACTTTAAATATGGAAAATGTTATCTGATATGTATGTAACACTTACTTACTAAGCATAATTAGAGCTGAAAGCCACACAACCACACTCAATGCTACTGCAAGACTATAGAACATTTCTGTGGCCAACACAATAAAATACYATATGCTGAAGACATACGCAGCTGAGAATTAATATACTTAGTAGCCTAAACTACAACATGCTGTGGGTTAGTATCTGTGCAAATATTTTAGAATGAGAAACAAATACTTATTCTGAGAAACAATAATACAACTGCAAACATCATTGTTTTTAGATATGTAGATTGCCAAAAATTAAACACAAACCTTTGAGAAGAAGAACAAAAACTATCTTCTTATGGGTACAAAATCCTGTGGTATTTCCCTCTTTGAGACATCTCAAAGATATCGCATCTAGCTTAAATATTTCACCTCTTGACTTTTGTAGAAGGCTTGCTGCGATCTTTTCAGGCACTAAGTCACACAGAATATTCTATGTTCCCTTTGTACACTTCAGAGGTAGACAACAAAAGGTTTTTCCCCTTTACATTATGTTTTATTCATAACCATTGAAAAGAAAAATTGAAACTATGGTGAGAGTTACTCTTTAGACTTGTCTCTATTAGAAAATTGAATCAGAACTGGAAATGGTTTCAGGTACAGATTCCCAGGACTAGCACTGAAATCAGAGAGTGAGAACTAATGCAGACTTGAAAAAGGTAGTTTCATTACAAGTTTAGAAAATGTAATTTAATGATATGTGATTTGCACCAGAGTTGCCACTGAGATCATAGTCACTGSTGAAACAGGTAGACAATGTCTTTGAGACAAAGAAAACATCTGCAGGCTTCAGCAGACTCCAAAACAGCCATGGTATATACTATGCTTCTTACTCCCTGTGGTTGCTGTTCTGGACACAGAGCACTGTCAAAGGAATTAATTTCTTCAGAAAAACCTAACGATAGCATTGACAAGGGTGCTATAAATATGATCCACAGTGGCTTTCCCTTAACCAGAGGCATCTTATCTGACGCTTTGTGATGTTCGTGAGCTAAAAGAGAGTTCCTTAGTCTATATTTGAACAATCCTGTTTCTTGACCCCTATAGCTTTGAAATAGTGACAGCCAGGGCCTGATTCTCAGTTACACTGACTGTTCTTTCTGATATTTGGTCACTTTTTTTTTTTTTTTGGGGGGGGGGGAAATAAATAAAAAAGCATCCCAGGCCAGGCCATCTTTTTCAACAGATGTAAAACTCATGCAAAAAGTTTTATACAAGCAAAGAGGAAGAGGAGTCTAGCTTAAGATATTACAGTGTCTGGAAAGTAACTTCTAATGAGTTAGACCATTGATCAAGAAAAATAAAACGGTCACAGCTCTTCATATTACAAGGTGTTTGAGTAATATATCACCATTTATACTAGCACTATCTATTTATACTAATGTCATATCTTGCATGAATGAGTCTTTTAATTCTAGGTCTCTTTCAAATAATTTTACATATGTACTATCCCTCTTTACTAATTTTAAAATATACAACCACTATATAGGCTGTCACATTGTCCTAAAAAAATACTGTAGATAACATTTTCTGGATCATAAGCAGAATGGCTCATACTAGCCAATGCAGTTCGTTAGACTTTCTATTATTTTTTATTAAAAATGAGTGACATATTTTCCTTTCCCTGCAAGAAACCCTCACATCTTTAAATCTATAACCCTTGCAGCAAAGAAATGAATAAACTTGCCCCTGATAAAATCATCATCTCTGAGACTATTTTTAAAAGCAAGCATATATGTGGTTAAACAACAGTATAGTGAGAATGGCTATAGAAAAGCTTGTCCATAAATAAAAGTGAATTACATTTAAAACATATCTTTTACTTATCATCTTCCTTTGTTTTTACTGCAATAAGCAATGCTTGCAAATTTTTCAGCATCTATTTCCAAGAGAAGCACCCCTCTACTATTCTCATCTACCATGTGTGGGCAGAGCAGAAAATCATTCGCATTCCTCTAAATGCCACAAAACAAAACAGATTAAAAACCAACAATGAGCTAATATTTAGATAAATACTATTACAGTTACGTCATGCACTTTTTTTCTGTCAGCTGAATTGCGGCCTCCAAATGCTAATAAGAAACATAATGTTTGCATCCATAGTTCATTTCACTCCATTTAAAACAATAAGGGAAAGACTGATAACAGGAGCCAAATGTATTTTATGAACATTACACATCCATTTAAAAAGTGGGAGTGGGATGACAGCAAGGAAAGCAATAGTGACCTGATCCAGTTCCCATCAAAGAAAATGAGAAGTTTGCCATTAACTACAAGATGTTGGGTTGTGCCTTTGCTTTGCTTGGCAAAGCTGTATGTCAATTTGGTATTTTTTCTTGTGGCTAAAAAGCAGTCATTTGCTGCCCTCTAGAAGCAGACTACTGCATAATCTTTGGTATTCTGCAGAATAGTCCTGTTGCTAGCTTTAATTTTTTTAATKTATATAAAAACAGTGCAAAGCAATGTGGAAACATTTTATTTATCTCTGCATAAATAGTAAATACTGCATAACAGGACATAAATATTAGAGATTAACTTAATGATCATGAATTTCTACTGTATATCTCATTCAGGTAGAGTGCTATGAAGACAGCTATTAAAAAGAAGGAATGGAGGGTGTGACGAACTATGAGGTACTGAGGATTTTGGAGTGTCTTCTGAATTCACAGTATTTTGATAATATGTCTGATCATTCTGGTAGAAGCCTGGAATGTTATCATATGTTTCTCCTAAGATTACCAAATGGAGTTTACTACTAAGAAGAAATGATCTCAGACTATTTTTTTACCTTGTTTAATAAAATTGAAAATTAGCAAGACGGGATCATGACTCTTATCTTTTCACGCATAACTCTCACCACATTAATAAGGTCACACAGAGGAAAGGGAAATTCATCAGGTCTTGTGAAATCATCACAAAATAACTCAGCAAGTTTAAACTGTATGTAATTTTTAATAGTTTTTTCTTTCCCCTAAAAATAGTAAGGAATTCACTTATTAATAAAAAGTACTTGCCTATTACATTTATAGAACCTTTTGTTCASTTTTATTTTATTTATTTATATTAGCATAAACAACTAACAGAGTGCTGGGAAGTGTCTGGTTTCTGCCAACTCTCCAGTGACCTAGGAATGGCTAACAAAATTTTCTTTAAACTTTCAGAAAAAGACAACCCAAAAAAAGACAGCCTCAGCTCCAAGCAGAAGTCAAATAAGAATTTATGTGTAAGAGCAAGTAAGAGTAAGATTTAAATGTCATCTATCACTCAATTATCATAGCATAAGTCAGTTAGGTAATGAATATGCAGTTTTCTTGGGCAAAATATTTTTTTATCTTACTACCATCACAAGTTGATTTTATGGGTGAAATATTCAAAAGTACAAATATTGATCTAGTACCATTCCACAACCTGACAGTTGTCATTTATTTAGATCTCATACCATGCTCATTTCTATAATACGTTTCCTAAAGCAATCAGTCACAACAGGTGTCTCTTTTTGTAGGCCAAGTCTTAAACAGTTGAAAAGCTCTTGATTCTCCTGACATCAGACTAATACCAGCAGAAAAACTGCCCACTTAAGGATATCTGAAATTAGGCACTGAAAATCTGATGTTGTCATATTTACGAGCCATTTAATAAAACTTGCCTTGTACCTTTTCATGGTACTTTGACAAGAGATATAATGAGGATGGGTTTGCAACTGCAGATACTAACCTACAGTGAGGTATTCATGTGAATTAAACACATGAAAAGGTTATGCCAYGTGTAACTCTAGGTCATCAAGGTTGACTCTGTAGTCAGTGGAGAGGGACAGTTACCTCTAAATGAGATTTTGGTGGGTGAAGTGTGTTTTTAATTCTGATATCTCAATTAAATGTGAAAAGTCAAGTAAATTGAATTTGTAGCTGCTTACATGCTGTCTCTTCATAAACCTCAGTTTATTAGTAGTGCTAATGTTACACACTTCCCAGAATGCGTCTGAATCCCTTCCTGTGGGAAGTGCAAATCAAAGTTCAAGAACTCATATCAAGTACACTTTCTCCTCATAACCAGATCTATGCTATTTTGTTTCTAATTGAACAAAATCAATGCTTGTTTTAAAGTGAGATGCATGACAAGGTCAAGACCAAAGGGCCTTTATCCAGGTTTTCTGTAAATAAAAGAGAGTTGCACAGTCTTCCAAAGAACAAGACAAAGACAGACATTAAATTAATTACTTCACTTTGATTATTTGATTCAACTGCAATGTCAGTAAATGTTATGTACTCTCACAGTAAAATATAAGTAGAAAGTGGGTCAGGACATGTCAAGCCCTGAGTATATTACTCAAGAATACTGTAAAGTCAGTGATTTTAAATACTCATAAAGAATATCAAGCAGCAGTTTTCTAAGCTTGCTGGCAGTAGAGTCTTCAGCTAAATAAAGTGTGGAGYGGATGCCACCAAGTGGCAGCTGTTATCACATAGCAGTATCTTTAGCATTATTTCACTTTCGCCTGCCACTACAGCTGCAGAAAACATTCCTGGTATAGTAGTTTGTTGGAAACAGAATACTACTATTGTAGAAAGAGGAAAACAATTCCCTGAAGATAAAATTTGATTCTTACTGCT
Source organism: Rhea americana (assembly GCF_003343005.1). NCBI lineage: Eukaryota > Metazoa > Chordata > Aves > Rheiformes > Rheidae > Rhea > Rhea americana. Next base: position 2,913,843 of record NW_028185037.1, on the reverse strand, counting down.
AATAAAAAAATGTCACCAACTTGAAATCAGCATGGATTTCTTTTTGAAGCCTTAGAAGATATTTATACATTGTATTTTGGTAGCAAATCCAAGGCTACCTGAAAGACCAGATCTGCAGTTCATGTAGACAGCAAACCTGCAAGAGAGGTGCTAGCTTTTCTTACTTTTCTTACTTACTAGACTTTTCTAAGCCTAAAAGATTATTTGGGTATACACTACACTGCTAAATGAACACACTATCTACGCTGCTAAATGAAATAGGGCCATGGGACAAAATCAGTTATTGCATAATTCTCTTATCACTTCCTGATTCTGGACAGTTCCAAACTGCTCTTTCTCAGACAAAGTATGGGCACAATTCTGAGAATGATCACAGAAGTCAGTATGGTTGAAATTGCATCAGGTTTGCTTCTTCCACTCTCCAGCTGATTCCCTCCATTTTCTACAATCCTTTAACATTATTGTAGCTAATTTTAAAATATCCCAATAGGTTCTTAAACCACATCCCAGGACATATATTGCCTCAGTCTCATGCTGTAAGCAACACTCTGGAGGGCTGTTTCATGCCTTTGCATTATTTCAGCCACAATGGTGCCAAAAGAGGCCCACAGGAGATATCCAGACATGTACAAATGCAACCACTCTGCTGTAATACTAGTACTGAACTAGTAATTACACTGAGGACATAAGCCAATCCATGCCTCTCAGCCTTGGGATCCCTGGGAGGCAGTTACTTCTACAGGAAGCAATTGAGGAATATGCCCTGTCTAGAGTCATATCCTTCAAGCACAGTATAGCAGTAACTCAAGAATCCTGCCCCAAATACCAGTCTGGTATCGAAAAGATGAAGAAACTTCAGTCAAAAGTATTGCACCTGGTATGTGTTACAGACATCTGGTCCATTCAGATAAGCTCGCTCCATCTCATTACTCTTCCAACCTCACCCACTTTAATTTTAAACAATCTGGGAGAAATTTCCTACCTGTTGAATGGGACAACAAAAAACCTTCTACTCTCTAATCTGCTTTTCAAGCAGCAAAGTGACTTGCCACCCATTTTGTATTTTAATAAATAAGAAACTGAAAAGGCAGAATTCTAACTTGTTCTTCTTTGTTGACTCATACTCTTTTCAGTAATAAAATCCGTTTGGAAAATAACTATTTATTAGTTAAAATGATGCACCATGTCAATAACACAATTGTCTGTTTAATTACTATGTGTACTAACATAGTTATCTGAAAGCAAAAGGCAGATTAGATTGCTTCTGGCACTAGCCTGAGGGGAATGGCAACACAGCCTGGCTTCACTGCCTACTTTGCATGAGTCACAGTCCTGGAAACCAAGGGGGCTGCTTCTGGTGCTGCAACCAGGGAAGATGTGGCAGAACAAGCAGCAGTCCACTCTCTAAGGCTTCTTTTCCTCAGCATCTATATTCTAGTTAAAAATAAACCTTGTTTTTTTACTAAGGATTCCCATGGAGAGATGTAATAACAAGTTTGCTTCCAGGCTTCCCCTCTTCCCTGTATTTTCCGCAACACAAGTAGATTGGTGTGGGCTCTTCATCTGGAGGCATGAACATTCAAAACATGCTTGTACTGCTCAGGAATATGGAGCAAGCTTTGATAAAGCACTTTGTTTAATTTCTACAGTGCTACCACAATAACTGGAGAACCATTCACTGATAACACGAGTAAGAATATTCAGGATAATCTCGACCACAGACCTGGGAAGCAGATGTTTTACAATGCCTTCTCTGACACATGAATCAGTCCTTACTATAGGTAACCAAGATCACAATCTGCATCACAACAAAGGTATACTTTAAATAGCGTATCAAACATAGAACAGTGTCAACATAGAACATCTTCATCTGTCAATATCTGAGGTTTTAGGGATAAATCAGAAGCCATGTGGATTAGCTAGACTAACTCAAGGAAAGTTGAGACCAACTCAAGGAAATACTGTCCAACTTCAGAAAAGAGAATCTGAGAAAAACAAGTCTGAAAATGTAGATGATTGATACAAACAATAAGAATCAGTAAAAGACTACTTTATTACAGGCCACTGAAAACAAGAAATATCAAAAAGTTTGTATAGCAGTATGTTCCAGGTGTATTTTGCATTTCACCTTTGAATTCACCGTTTGCATAAAGAAAAGCACAAAAGCAGAAATACATCCACAAAAGTAAGGAACCAAACAAAAGATCTCTTATTAACTTATAAAGAACATGAGAGCATAAAATCATATAAGTGACTGTACTGAAACATCCTGCTAGTCTAGTATCCTAACTCTGACAGTGGCCAAAGCTCATTTAAAGAACTAAGAACACATCAAGCAAGCACATAAATCATCATGAGGCTTATATGCTCTAACCAATACTGACAAAATGGATGACAGAAGGTTATACCTGCCTACGGGTATTAGCCTGAGGAAATGATGTTTTACTGTTTTTTTAATTATGTTGTCAATTTTTTCCCTTTAACAAACTAACTGATTTTTAATTAAGATATCTTGAACTTGGTATTGGAGACTTATGCATTGGGGAACAACTGTTCCCAGAAACTGTCTCTTAATCTTGAGAAAAAAATAGAGACAGGAATAGGAGCAGGTCTCGTTCCTGGATTAAGTGAGGGAACTGCAGACTCAAAGAAGTGAAATGACAGGAAGAGGGGAAACATAGGAATAATTTTTAAAAAGGGTAGAAATTATTAAAACTCAAAGAACAATCTCCAATCCACTGTGAGCTAAACCCTTATGCTAAAATTAATATTGTTTGACATCCAAGGTCTACAGTGATTGCCTTTGCATACATTTTTAATAGAGTTGGATAGCATAGGCATAGGTGAAAACAGAGAATGATAACAGAGTTTAAAGATTGTAAAAAATTTTCTGCAGACTATGACTGAAACGAGCATTCTAAAGTTACAAACCATGCTAGGCCAAAAGAAGCAGTCACACTAACATATGTGCAAYTGACCAATTAACTGCCTAAGCTGTTCTGCAAAGATGAACCTCTGGACCTCTATGAATCAGTTTGTAATCACTATATACGCAATATAAGTTAATTTTAAATGAAAGTGACAGAATATTCTGTTGGTATTTTATGCATATATCTATGATAAACTCATTGATGAAATGTTAAATTCTAACTCAGAAAAATGGCTTTACTTTACCCATGACTGAAGTGATCCCTCAATATTACAGCATAAATTCTATCCCAATTTGTGTGCTTGAAGTTGCCACAGACTCAGGCATACTAAAGTTTTTTTTTTTAATTCAGCAATGACAGACAATTCATTTCACTGCTGCTGAAAATTGCTGGAGCGTTACACTGTTGTTCAACATAACAGTGCTGAGAATTCACTCAAGTTCATTTCAGTCAGGAGAACTCTCTCGGTAAAGTCCTATTGAGATTTCCGGATGTGACCATTTCTAAAACCAGTTTCACAAAATAAATAGACCTAATCATGAACCCTGTTAGTTCTTTATGTTCTGGAAGAATACTAGAAAATACTGTCTAGTGGATATTTCAGACCTTTGTTATCTTCAGCCTCTGGAGAAGCTAGAGTATCTTTTCTAGGATGTCATTGGCAGAAATTGTCACTTGTGAGATRTCTTCATCTTTACTATGCTTTTCTGGAAACTTGCTTAGAGGTAATGATCAGGAAATTTGGAATTACTTTCAACACAATTCTCTGTAATTATTTCTAAATCATAGTATAAAAATATTTTTCCACAGTATGATTTATGCAGCCTGTGCTCTATGCATTCTGCAATGACTCAAAATTTCAGCAGGCCCTCATGACATTATAATAATTCTTTTCAATCTTCTATGYGCAATTGAAGCTTGCAGGCCATACATTCCAGGACTATCTGTTGTATCATATTAAGAACTATTAAGTCAAATCGTGTGAAATCAGTATATACAAGTCTTCTAAATGTCTGTGCAAAGGTTTTCAGGACTCAAGTAGATTCAGTTTGTAATAGCTGAAGATTAGCTGTCATCCTCTTTTGTGCTTTGTTCCAATGACAACTCCTTTTTTCATTTCATTTACAGGTAACTTTTCCCTATTTTCAAAGTATTTTACCCTCTTATTAAGTGTCCAGACACTAGTTTCTGTCTCTTATTGGCTCATAATTTGAAGCAAATAACTTTGTACTTCTTACAATGTTTATACAGCATCTCATACAACAGCGCTTTACTCTGTAAGAACTTCTTGGTGTTCTAATACTTGCTTTGCTTTAGTTTTCCTGGGTGAATGTGTTTAAATACACTCTTAGTAGAACAGATGCTTTCTACTTTTTGGGCTCCTAATGATACAGAACCAGGTTAGAATCTGTGAACAAGAAGTGCTGCGTCAAAGCCTATGATCTGCAATTAAGCACTGAAGACCAGGATGCTGTGTGAACACAAAAACAGAGAGGCAAAAACATGTAACAGGATGAGCCTTGTTCAGGTAAGTGGACTGTTCGCACACAGGATAAAGTACTTACACTTAACTGGAACTAGGAAAAGCAACCAGGGCTAAAGCAGAATGATATGTCTCAGGGACGCTGCAAGATAAACCATCTGTATCCAGTATGGACCAGAGAACTGAAAAGAAATTTGAGGGACTTTGGRGCTTTGCAAGACCACCAGTACCTAGGTAATCATATTAGTAGCAAAGCCAAAATTGCCTTGTTAACAGTATCAAACCCACCAAATTTGGGTACAGATGTAGGAAAAGCAAGAAATAAGGGGAAAATAAATTAAGGGCAGGTTATTTGGGAGGAGATTTGGCAGAAAAAGGGAAGCACAAGCACAGTRAAAAAGTAGATCGAGTGACAGGAAAAAAAAGGAGAATAAACTTCAGAATTAGTCAATGAACAGCAGAGGTTTGCTCTCTCGACAGCAAGAGCGCGGGTGCAAAGCTGACCTGCAGACCAAGCCCGCCGGGACACCGCAGGGATCCCCCCTGGCCCACCCGCTGGACTCGCCATCGGGTGGACGCCCACACCACTCGGCGCGAGAGGACAGCACGAACATGGGTAGAGCTGCACCCCAGCAACGAGCAGAGTGAGAGGGTGGAGGGCGGCGACGGAGCAGCAGTTCAGCAGTAGCCGGGTGTAATAAGCCTTAAGAGGGATAAACGGCAACACAGTAATTACAGCACTGTGAAGAATGATAAAACTGTAAATAGCAATGTGATTATTAGTTTATTGGTATTTTAGCTGATTTATTAGGCTATTAATAGTGTGTTGATTAATCAATAAACCTTAGACTTTCTCATCTTAAGCCTGTAAGTGAAAGGAGGAAAGTAAGATCTTGAGGTGACGCTGGACATTCACCCATGGGTCCTCTGAAGGGCATTTTAAGATAGATTTATTACTCTCTCAAGACTTTCAAACCTTGGGGATGAGTTTTACCATTGACTTCATAAGCTTTTCTCAGAGAAAAATGATTTTTTTTTTAAGCTGAGCTGACTCAAAGAACTGGTTAGATCCTCGCTATTTAAGAGATACTTTGCTTTCGCTTAATTAAAACTTCAGCCTAACTGACTCGGCCCTTG
>NW_028185037.1:2899731-2908022 GCF_003343005.1 Rhea americana | reverse complement strand
CGCCGCGCGGCCTCCTCCCCGCCGGCCGCCGCCGCCATGATGATGCTGGGCCGCGGGCTGGACGCCAGGTAACGGCGGCCGCGGCGGGGCGGGACGGGGCCGCCGGCGTCCCGTGTCCCAGGCGAGGGGCAGGCTGCTGCCGTGCTGGGCCTGCCGCGGAGCCCAGGGCTGCGGCGGGGCCCTGCCGGCGGCGGCGGCGGGGGGAGAGCCGGGCCCCGCCGCGCCTCGCCGTCGGGTGGCGGAGCCCGGCGGGCCGCCGAGCTCCCTGCGCCGCGGAGGCTGCTGCAACCGCCGCGTTTTAAAGCGCTTTGTAGCGCGGTGGCGGCTGGCGTAGAGGCAGCAAAACTTTGCWAGGCTTGGGGCGCTAAGTAAAGGCTTGCGGAGAGGGCCAGCCTGCCGCTGGTGATTTTTTGATCTCCTTTAAGCGGTCTTTAAGGACGAATAATTAGGAAGAAAGAAAAAAGACCACCTTTTCCACACTCGTTGAGGGTTGTTTCCACGAGAGGACTGTGGGGAGAAAGCTGCGAGGCGTGTGTGCAGACGTGCTGCGGGCGGCTCGCTCCAGGGAGGGAAGGGGCGGTTTTTAGCGTGAAGACCCGTGCCAGCCAACACAATAGGACAGACCCCTTCACTGGAGACTTTGTAAGATACTGTTAATGCTGAAAAATTACTTCAGTATGTAAGAGTCGTCTTTCCCACTTCTGTTGTGATATCTGTGCTTTTTAAATGATTTGAGAGTCAAGCATGTCCTGGAGAGCTGAATAATTAACTCAGTGATTTTTTTTTCTTCTTTAAAAGAACAAAAACTGTTATCAGCTACCTCTTTAGACTGCTTTTTATGAGGCAGCTTAACYGGTCTTTGTCCGTAGCAGAACTTTTTCCTCAGATATTTTAACGGAACGATCATCTGCATTGACTGCATTGTTACTCAGTCTCAAAGWACTAAAGTTTTTCCAGTATTTCTGATTTTCATATGTTACGATATTAAGTCAATATTTAAATATTGGTCACTGTTTAGATCTGGGATAATTTCAGAATATTAAGGGCAACTTCATAAAGAGGAAGGAAATCTTCATTTCTGTACCTTGCCAGAGAGAATTAGGAGTGAATTCTCGTGCTAAAAATTTGGGCACTTTGCTCAAATCACTTCATTTAGACCATGAGGACTTCTTAGGAGCTAGTATACAGCAGTTACTGTTTGCTAATTGATTCTGTAGTGCTTCAGCTGGAACAGTTGAATGAATTCACTGACACTGTGATCTGTTCTGTGCTTCATCAGTGAAGTGTAACCTTAAGCAAGACACTCAGATCAAGAACAGTGGATGTGATGGGCATTCTTCTTACTACCTGCTCTTGTTTTTAGAGTTGTCACCTCTGTATGTTTGTGTCTCTCTTTCCTAGGCATCTTCACCCTCAGTAGTGCTAAATCAATGTAATTAGATACCTGTTCCTAACTTCAGAAATGTAATACCTTTACAAAATTGCCCTCTAATGCCTAATTTTAATTTCTCCAACTACTGACTTGACTGTTTAGATTGCCAGCTGGGGAAAGGTAGCTATATGACCAAATCTTCTTTGAGATCTGCTGTGTTAGTAATTAGTGCTTACAGTAATAATGAGCTATTGCTTAACCTCAGTAGGAAAATTTCTGAGGTCATTTTTTTTGTGATATGGGATTTCCACTGTTGAATCTTTATTTTTTAGCCAAATATAAATGCTACTTTCTATTTTTTTTTAGTTCATCACTAGGCACAGATTACATCAGATTGTTAAAACATTATCTTTTTAAGAATAGATTTTTGATTTACACTGAAATGAGATGTCCTAAATCATGTATAAATTTTCTGTGGCATGATCATACAGTTTTTTATTCTGTACGTGTTCCCCATGTTAATTTTCATTTATTTTCCTTTGGTGTCTAGGGACAATCAGACTAGACAAATACGAGATGCTGTTTCAAATGTGGAAAAACATTTTGGTGAATTGTGCCAAATATTTGCTGGATATGTACGTAAAACTGCCAGACTACGAGATAAAGCAGATCTTCTAGTAAACGAAATATATGCATATGCCGCTACAGAGACACCAAACTTAAAAGTTGGATTGAAAAACTTTGCAGATGAATTTTCCAGACTTCAGGATTATCGCCAGGCAGAGGTACAAGATTAAAGCTGTACATGTTGTGTTTGCCAACTGAACTTTTTAGTTACTCATCCATGATTAAAACRGTGATTAAAGTTTTATATACTCTTTATATGAGTATTTAAAAAAAGTATACTCTTCAATCTTAAGAGGATCAAGGAGAAAGCACTTTTAAATGTGTTAGTAGCACACTGTGATAGGCTTCCAAAGCATTTTTAGTCTACTCTGCTGAAAACTTTAGTGAAAACTGCCTGTCATTAGTACTATTGAATACAGCAAAGCTATCCATGTGAATGCTAACAGAATTTGAAACAACAAGCCTTTTGCAGAGCATATAAAAGAACTCTTAGATTTTTGGATTATGATTTATGGTTAATAAATTCTTTATCATTTTGTGATTTGAGTTGTCTAGCAGTAACTGTGATAAAATCAGACATTTTTCCTTTTGTTGAATCTGTTACCAGAAAAAGCAGGGAAGAGAATACTGACTGGAATCCATCACTGGGCTCCTTGATAGCCAGTATATGCAGCTGTCAGGGACCACTGTAGGCTTCTGTAAGGCTGTGTTTCAACATTTATTACTCTAGATCACGTCAAAGTACATACTTGATTTGGACAAGGTGTGAAACTACAGTCACATTTCTGCTAGATTAGAGAGAGCCCAACCAGGCTTTGTGGCAACTATAGATCTATGTGTGAGGCCATTCAAATTGTAATTTATGATCCAGAATTTTAAATGTAGAGATTCTTTTTATTATAATTGCTTCACAAGTATGCAAACCAATTTTTGGAGTACATGTTTTTTTTTCTTTCAATAGGGTATAGAAAACATCCATGTTTGGTTTTGAGAAGCTAAGAAGCATTAAAATTAAAAAAGAGAGTAAAGTACTTGACATCCTCGGTGTTTTCCAATAGGATTTTTTTAACGGAAATATTCTAAGTCATCGTTATGTAGTTGCAAAGGATAAAATATACTTTTAAAAGAAGTTAATGAGATATCTAGTCTTTCTTACAAAGCAGAGCATTCTGAAAACACAAAAATACACATGGATCTTTCACTGTGTATTTAGAGACATACTTTTAAAAACAGGTAAGAAATCCAAGGATGTGGATTGTGGGATTTTCATAGGCTTTTATATACTTGACTCCCACTGTGCCACACACTGATCATTATTTTCTACTGACATATAGCAATTTCTCTGTATATTAATAGAGTAAATTTATATTATGGCATAAGATACATGTGAAATCATGCTGCATGATACCTTGGTTCTTTTTCACCTTTGAACGATGAATCTGTAATTTCAAGAGRACTGAAACAAAAATTCAGATGTACTCATTCATGAGAGCATTCATGTGTTTTGCACAACTTGTTGTAGGTTTTTGTATTATTTTTCAGTACCTGCAGTGCTGTTTCTCTTAGCCTTAAGAACAAAAGGGTTACATTTCTTACAGCACATTTGACAGCAAAGATATTTCAGTCTATAATGTATTGACAAGTTTAAAGCAAAAACATTTATTTTTGACTTCTTAGGATAGAAAACTGTAGACACTTGAGATGCATTGCTGATCTTATTTGGCACTCAGTTGTTAGAATTYGTATTTTATTTATCCTTGTGTGTTACAACTGAAATAAGAGGAATTCTTCTATAAATCAATTTTAGCTCCTCAAAATACAAATGACTTACTGATCCTGTTTTTGGCAGTACTTCTTAAACTTTCATTCCCACTGTTTTCTGTTTATATGCACCAAAGGTACAGATGACTTTAGTGACCTTGTGATGTCTTTTGTAGGTGGAAAGGCTTGAAGCCAAAGTTGTTGAACCTCTGAAAAGTTATGGGACCATAGTAAAACTTAAAAGAGTAAGTTAAATGTGTATCTTCTCACWAAATGTTCTGGCCACTCAGAAATTTTTATTTTGCAAGAAAACTGTTTGTGATTTTTCTTATTGCAATTATAAATGTAACTGAAACATTTATATAAAATTACATCTGAGCTGGAGCTATGTATGTGTTGGAGGAAGTAGTTTTGATGTGAAGACAAGGATATGCACACTTTAGGCGGACAAAAACACACTTTTTTAAAGTGCCTTATGGATAATATAAGACTTTCTGGATAGTACAAATTCAGGTGAATGATATTTTCTTTATGAACAGTGTCAGTGTTGTTTATTTATTTATTTAGAGTTTCAAAAGGTGAATGTATGTGTAATGCTTTGGATTTTTAGTCATCTATAAACTGGCGTGGAGTCTAGTTGGAGGTCTGTGGCTAGTTGAGTTCCCCAGGGCTCAGTACTGGGTCCCATCCTGTGCAACTTCTTCATCAATGACCTGGATGAGGGGACAGAGTGCCTCCTCAGCAAGTTTGCTGATGATCCCAAGCTGGGAGGAGTGGCTGACACACCTGAGGGCTGTGCTGCCAATCAGAGAGACCTGGACAGGCTGGAGAGTTGGGTGGAGAGGAACCTSCTGAGGTTCAACAAGGGCAAGTGCCGAGTCCTGCACTTAGGGAGAAATAACCCTAGGCACCAGTACAAGCTGGGGGCTGACCTTCTGGAGAGCAGCTCTGCAGAGAAGGAGCTCGGAGTGCTGGCAGATGACAAATTGACCATGAGCCAGCAATGTGCCCTTGTGGCCAAGAAAGCCAATGGTATCCTGGGGTGCATGAGGAAGAGTGTTGCCAGCAGGTGGAGGGAGGTGATCCTGCCCCTCTACTCAGCCCTGGGGAGGCCTCATCTCGAGTACTGTGTCCAGTTCTGGGCTCCCGAGTACGAGAGAGACATGGAGCTGCTGGAGAGAGTCCAGCGTAGGGCTACAAAGATGATCAGAGGGCTGGAGCACCTGCCCTATGAGGAACGGCTGCGAGAGCTGGGCCTCTTCAGCCTGGGGAAGAGAAGGCTGAGGGGGGATCTGATCAATGTGTACAAGTACCTGAAGGGAGGGTGTCAAGGGGATGGGGCCAAACTCTTTTCAGTGGTGCCATGTGACAGGACAAGAGGCAATGGGCAGAAATCGAAGCACAGGAAGTTCCACCTGAACGTGAGGGGGAATTTCTTCCCTGTGAGAGTGATGGAGCACTGGCACAGGTTGCCCAGAGAGGTTGTGGAGTCTCCTTCTCTGGAGATCTTCAAGGCCTGCCTGGATGCAACCCTGTCCAACATGCTSYAGGTGACCCTGCTGAGCAGGGAGGTTGGACTAGATGATCTCCAGAGGTCCCTTCCAATCTTACTGATTCTGTGATTCTGGAGGGTTCTTAAGCTGTAGACATGATTAACTATTTCAGCAATGTACTTTTGAATTAGAACTGACTTCACTAAAGATGTAGAAGCCTRAATGATTTTTTTTCTGCCTACTACCATGAACTTTGGTTAAAACTTCAACTAGCTGGTCTTCATTTATTGTTTGCAAACACTGGGCCATGTTTAGTGAGAATGTTGTGTCTCCTTGTGAAAAGCTAGCACAGGGCTATAGCTGTAGGACCGCTTTATCTAGTAACAGCATTAACTGTATTAAGTCAAACGAGACAGAATCTGTCATTAAGGCACTTTATAAAAAGGGAATGTACTTGTTACTTAGTTTGTATACATTCTGGAGCAGATTCACTATCTTAGTGCTGTATGTAAAAAGAATTTTTGCTATTTCCTTCAAGTTGTCAGTGTGCTATGATACTAGATGTTTTAAAGAGGCCCAGGTCAGTCAGAATGAATGTTTGCCCTTTATCTGCTGATGTAAGAAAAATGTTTTCAGTTGCGTGTCCTAGTTCGAGCTGAGCAGGTTTGATTAGACAGTTTACCATGCTGAATAGCTCCTTGGAGCAGGAATTCACAGCCTCAATGCAAAGCTAGTATGGTGTTCTCGTCCTGCAATGCAGCTTCAGTATAGTATTTTAGGATTTCTTCCTTTTTCGTTGTTCTGTACATCAGCCTCCATTTTCTGCTTTTTGGCAACTCTGTTTCTGCCTTTTCTTTTTTTTCTTCATATGGAACAGGACACGATTCCCATGTAGAGGAAAGGATTGGTTTGGGTTACGATCTCAGCAATTAAAGCAGGTAATAGTATGGTGATGAGGATTTACCAGCTCCTTGTCTGGTGGGCAGACACTAGCTGTACTTGTGATGCTTCGGAATTAAATGGTTGAACAGAGTTCTTGTATGTGAGTTTAAGAAATCGATAGCTCAAAGCAAGAGGGATTATGAACAATTTAATATTCTTCATACATGTCCTTTGTATCTCACAGGCTATTGCATTCCATCCAATTACTTCTTGGTATTAATTAAAGCATATTTTCCAAAAATGCACCCAATCTTGGTTGAAGACACTGGAAGAGAACATAGAATTCTTTGTGGTGGYTTGTTCTAGTGGTTAATCGATCTCAGTACTGTTGCTTCATTACTGGTTTTAAATGAAAGATTATTAATTTGAATCTGTCTAGCTTTAGTGCCAAATCTCTGGTTCTTGTTATGTACTTCCATTGTGACATTAAAGAAATGTATGATATCGTATCTTTTCTTGGTGAAAGTATGTAGATGTTAATCAAAATACTTTTCTTTTTTCAGTTTAGACTCTTAATTCTTTCGTGACAGTGGTATTTTCCCCAGCTTTTGAAAAGTTTTTATGGCTCTTCCTGTACCCTTTTCTTTTTTTCAACATTCTGCATAGAATATATATGTCTTCTCTGTACCCTATCTTTGTACATCCAAAACTTATGTAAAGCTTTATCACTATAACCACAGCAGCATCAAAACTTTCTGTCAGGCTTTAGCTGATGCAGAAAACTGCATTTGAGAGAGAACAGAGGTGGAGAAGGAACAATGCAGTCCCTGTAGAGATTTCCAAAGCCATTATGTGCTGGAAAAAATACTGTATTTTATTATGGTGTCCTCGGCATTTTTAAATATTCTCTGGATGGAGATCAGAAGCCTTTGAGCCGTTAATTCTGATCAGCTGTTTCAAATGAGCCTAGGAAGTCAGTGTTGTTAATGGAGCCCAGTCATTTTATAATGCTAAACATTCAGCTGTGACCATTAGATACAAAACTGCTTTGTTCTATGGGGAAAAAATTCTATTTTTGCCTCTTCCCTTTCTGTACTTTTAATTAAAAATTCAAAGTATAAACCATTTTAAAAGTTTATTATTGTTATTATTATTATTCCTTTTCTTGTACCTACACCATTTTCATAGAGGATAAAACCCCCTCCAGCAGTCTTTTAGATGGCATTAAAAATAGCGTAACTTTTCTTTTGAAATAAAAATACAATATTAGTTGTGATAGGCTAAAAATATAATTGCTTTCGTTATTAGAAACTAGTTCTGTGTCTTTAAAGACAAAGCGCAATGACAGTCACATACACAAGGGCATATAACCAATAAGGATAGAAACAAAGAAACTTCCTATTTTGATGCTGACCTCATTTACAAACTCATTATTGAAGAAACATGCAACACTTCGAAACTTGGCAGGCTTGTGTTTGCGTTATTGCTCGTGGTCATAGGTTCCTAGAACTTTGGAAGAGATGCTCTTGATTTCATATCTTTCTGGGCCAAGTGAAGGAGACCTTCACATATCAAAATTCTGAAGGAATTCCAGGGGAGGAGCACAGGCAATTGTTGAGATGATAGTTTTTATTATCTTTAATCCACTTGTCCTTCTAGAGTGGTAGATAAACGGGAACCATTCTTTTTTAGAGGAGATGATGGTTTGAAATGTATGCTCAATTCCTGCCTCGGTTAAATTTGATTAGACTTATTCCTTTAGGTTGTGCCCTAAAGTACTGCCCCTGTAAATAGGAACCATCAAAATTAATGACTTCTTACATACCGGGAGCAATGGAGCAATACCTGACAGTAAATTTAAGATCTCAAGTATACCAGAGTATTTACAAAATGCAGCTTAATAATATGCTYAAGAATTTGAGAGTTGTATGTAAAGAGATTCATCTTTTCCAACTACATCATTACTAGGATGTGTCTTGTTCCAAATATATTTAAACACTTTTCTACCTATAACCCTTTCACTCATGGATTTTCTCTAATGTCTTAAGATCTGTGTACCAGTTTTCTGTTCTTTATAACTTCTATTTTGTACTGACTAATGATTTTTTTTTTATGTTTTCTTGAGGTTTTTTTTTTTTCTTTTACTGATATGTTAT
>NW_028185037.1:2852856-2899569 GCF_003343005.1 Rhea americana | reverse complement strand
TTTTTGTCACATTTTAAAATCTAGTCTGTGATACAGACTTGTGCAAGTGCTAAACTCTATCAGTCCCTGTTGACTTCTCTTTCAGGAGATCACAGGAAAACAGGAAAAGATCACTAAAATCTGGTTTTGTTTAAAACAGAAGTTTTGTTTGTTTTCTAGGTAATCCATATATGAAGAAAAACATATTTCATATTATCCTAGATTTCAAATATGTCCAAAACATTTTACTTCCAGGATGATCTTAAAGCAACCTTAACGGCCAAGAATCGGGAGGCCAAGCAGTTATCTCAACTGGAAAAGACACGTCAGCGGAATCCATCAGATCGGCACATTATTGTATCCTCTATTTCTAGTGACTATAAGAAAAGATTTTTTTTAAATTTCACAGGAATTAAAGGTAGAGTGTTTAGAGAGTAGTATGAAAGGAATATTCTTTGCAGAGCTCTTTTCTATGTCGATTTTGCATCTCAGAGTTTGTGATAATGTTGCTTGTAATAGCTGCTTTATTACCTACTCCTTTTTTGACTGAAAAGAAACAGTGAAGTATCTGATGTATATTTGAAAGAGAGGTAGACATACATTGCATCTAGGATATTAGAAGTTTTCTAAAACAAGTCTAATCAGACACTTCCTTTTCTTATTTCTGCAGATTTTGTGTTTTGTTGTTTTTTCTCTCTGTCATTTTGGTAGTTATCATTCTTCCTTGTACCTAGATGGGATATGAATTTCCTCCAACTGTGAGATTAAGTACGACAGAAAAAGCTGCAAGTCTGTTAGCAGAATACTCCACCAGACTACTCTTCCTCCCAAAAGACCAGTGACCTTCCATAGTATACTATTCTGTATCACAATGAAAAATTAAACCTCTGCAGAATTTCCATAAAAATCACATAAAAGATTCAAATTCTGAAACAATCAGAATCTACAAAATGTCAGATTTAAGGTCATCAGGGCAGTCTTTGTTTAGTCCCCTTGCACCCATATATTATGATATGGCAGTTAAGTAAATGATCATATGCTTTTTTTTTCCCTTGCGTTTTGGAGTTAGACTCAGGACTGTGTAGTGAAGCAACCCAATTTGCACCATCTCATCAACTTTATTTCAGAAATGAGAAGCAATATAGTGTTTGTTTGGGCATGGGACTTCACAAAGAGACAAAATGGCTATGATGACGAAATGTTACCCTGAGAATTGCATTCTATTTTTGTCTCTGCCAAAGAGTTCCTATGTAATACTAATCAATCAGTTAAAGCAACGGATGACTGACTAGTGTTCCTCATGTAATGAATACACACAGATATCAGCCTTAGGGTTGGAACTTGAGCTGTGATGCAGAGTTCTCCTCCTTTAGAATTAAAGGAGTAAATAATAACACTAAGCTATTCTCCCTGAAGGAAGACTGTGCCCTTCCTTCCTCTCCCTTCCCCTCCCTCACCTCTAGTAATTCCCAGTTGATTTCACAGATATATTGCTGACATCTAGCTTGTTTTTTCTTGTTTCTTTGCTGAGCTGCTTCCAAATATCCTTCTCTAGTGTAGTTTCTTAGAACAGCTGTGTTTTCTGTACTGAAGACTTTGCCTGAAAACTTACTAAATCTCAGTAGAGTCCACTTTTGCATATGCCCAGAGGCACCAGATGCTATACGCTCGTATTTTAAAGTGATCAGAACAAAGTACAAAAATAGTATAAGGGGCAGGAACCTGTTGTGTGACTTTGTTAGGCTTCCTTGGGCCTGGAAGAAATAAAACACTATATATATATAGCACTATAAATGCGCCCTTTGCATTGTTAGAGAAAGGAACAGCCTCGGTAGAGTAACTTATATGGCAGAACTTGTGGTAAAGAAATTCTGCTGGGAGGTGGAAACAATGCATTTGAGCATTTGTAGACTGAAAAGAGGTCACATTTCTTTGGGGTAAAACTTCTTGTCCCCATCTTCTTTACTGGTGCCCTGCACAGTGTCCGCTGTCTAGCCTTTACTTTATGGCACTTCAGTCAGTTTCTCTTCCACGCTGCCTGGGTCCCAGCTAAAGTAATATTCAGAACAGATGTTAGCTGCAAGATATTAGATGCAAACTTAATTCCTATACCTGCCACCCCCCATTCACAGAGATGTAACATTTAATTTATCTGAGCTAGGCTGGAATATGTTTGTTTGCTTTTGGAGAATGTATGTGGGTAAGCTTTTTTGGGTCTGAGAGAGGCTTGACCACATTCACTGATGATAGCATAGCTGTTAGGTCCCGGTCTTGGTTCTGTTTTTTGTGTGCAATTGTAAAATACCAGCAATTATCAACTTTGGCCATGCTTAGCAAAAGATCTGTACTTGGTCCCACATTGCAAGTCTGTATTACAAAAAGTTGGGGTAGTAGAGCTTTGCAAAGAAAACCTTATCAGATTTTTTTTTAACGCAAATACATTTTTAATAAAAAATCATGTTCCAAAATGGTCTACCTAGGTTATCTGAATTAAAAAACAAGCAAACTCTCAGTCTAAGACAAACACCTGTTATGAAATATTTCAGCCTGAATGCTCGAATTCTGACAAAGTTATAATAAATTGTAAATATCATCCTATAACAAGAAGTTTTAGACACTTTAATAATAGCAGCCTCTATATATGTAGGTATTTTCAAATATCTGAAGTAAATACCTCACAATAKATTAAAAATGAATGTGGAAATAGCTATTTTGATAATGAATATTGATCATTATTTTGCCATTTTTCCTTAATTATATTTCCAGTCACAGGTTGGTATTGCAGAAGAGAAAACATCAGAATAAAATCTTTAATTTCAAACTGCTATTCTGCAAACTCTGCAAGTTCTGAAAGTTTAAACATTTTACTCTACAGCAAACAAAATTCCTTTCCCAAAGCATCAGCATGCAAAATCTGCCCAGTCTATTTAAGATGGATCAAGAAGATACATTTCATTATCACAGAAAAAACATGTAGTATTTGCATGTCTAATGACTGCTTATGCATAACAGCTGCTTTCTTTTAAAAAGAGCAAATGATTGTTATAATTGAGAATACACAAAATGTCTTGTCTTGGTCTGTTTCCCTCCTGTTTGGGGGGAAAAATCGAGAAAGGGAAATGAACAAGACCAAATTCAATACTTAAGATCACTACCAGTTTTGTTTACCCAGTAATGGCAGAATTGTGTCTGTGCAAACTTTTAAACTTTGGAAGGAGATTTTTTTCAATCCTGGAATAGTAGGTTAACAGATTTTAATCAAAGGAAAAGAAGCAACAGAGTATGTGTTATGCATTAGGTTCCAAGAGACAACACTAAAAAATAGGTCATGGGAACTGGGCCCATGGAATCTGCTTCCCTGCCACAGCACGTGTAAAGAAGTTTTTCTCCAAGTTGCATTGTTGGAGAAATAGGAAGAATCCAACATTTTGATCATAGGATCAATTGCTTGATGCATACACTATTTTCAGTTTCCAGGGCAGAATAGATTCCTGAAGATACTCACTAACAGAGCTTGTAATTAAAAACTGTCTTGGCTAATCCATGATGTTTCACTGTCATTTTATGGAAAATACTGAAGACCCAAATGTTGCAGTCTTCAAGTGCGAACTCTTACATCTTTGTAAGAGTACACAGTTTTTAACTAAAATAGCTTCAAGATCTTTATTTAAATGGTACTGTGTTGTTTTTTATATATCTAATAACTGTATCAAAATCCATGTCTTTTATGCTTTTTATAATAACAAAACAAGACAAAGTGTATCAGCATTTTGTATTAGGGATTGGTTGGTGTGTCTTTTTCCCAGTGTCCTATTGAACATACTCCAATTTTTTTATAAAATAAATGTTTTAAAACATTTTTATAAAATAGCCAAAATATTTTTGGATCTGAAAATGATACTGACTCTCTAGTCTATCGATACTTACCAGCAAAGTGCATTAGTTCCAACTGCTATATAGTCCACTGACTATTTAAATAGTCTACAAAGACCAAGTTCAGCACTACAAAAGATTTGTTCTACAGTGAGTTAATCTACACTTAGAAGAAAGAGTGGTCTCAGCCTCTCATCCACCACTCTGGCCTGCGCACTCCTGCCCTCTCTTTATAACAGCTCTAGAAAACTATTAACTTTTTTGAAGGGTAAACCTATCTGCATGGTTAATTCCCTGAACCTAGTCACTGTGTAACCAGGTAAGGTCAGGAGTAGCGTAGTGGAATTAGCAGATGAGCATTGCAGAAAATGGATTGGGGCAGCAGGACCTTCCCTATTGACTGGAGCTAGTCATTTTTCCTGTTTCATGTTGAAGACATGACAGTATAGAAAATATTTATTTGTTTATTAAGCTATAAGCAAATATGCAGATACAGTAACCCAGACATCTAATATTTTGAAAACCCAACTTTAAAAGTTTTCGTAGTAATTACAGCAAATAACTTTGTATGTGTCAAATACAGGACAGATTTCACCTTTCTATTATTTTATCAGGCTGAAAGTGAATTGCAGAGAGCTTCACTGGATGCAACTCGAACAACTCGGCAATTAGAGGAGACCATTGATAATTTTGAGAAACAGAAAATAAAGGACATAAAAGTATGTGTGCTCACATTTCAGCATATGACATCACATTTCATCTTGCATCTTAAAATTACTATAGTTACTCTTTGGCAAAATTAATGTAACTTAGCATTTAGTTAAGTCTATGTAAATATAAATTGTATGATATTCACAAGTATTTCCTAATCAAAAGAGTATGAAATTGCATGCAATTACAAAATGAATTATTCTTCCAGTTTTATCGGCTTCAAGATTTTCCTGGATTAGATTGTTTAGCATCTGCAGTGCCCAACAGTTTTTGTGTTCTACTTTGCTAGTAGTTGCATTTGTTAGTTGAATGATATGTGCATTAAATCAGTAAAATAAAGAGTAAGAGTGATAAGTAAACAACATAACTGTCCATGCTGGAATTTGGTCACATTACTGGAATTAGTCTTACTGCTGCAGAAAGTGTCAAATGTTTAGTGACTGCTTAAGTCTCAAAGACTATAGCAATTGAGAAGGGCTTAAATTATGTGATCTCATATTTAACTATACAATTGCTGAAGTGAAATACTTTTTCTTAAAAAAAAAAAAGAAAATAAATATGAAAGAATTAAAATGAGTTAAAAAACAAACAAACCCACTAGTATTTGGTGGAACATGAACAAGATTGTGTTTAGGAGACACCATTGTAAAGGGAAGGATTTTCCTATACATATATTAAAATTATTATATTATTATATTTTATATAATTATTTCTAAATTAAATATATTTTTAAAGTTTACAGATAATTTGTTCCAAAAAWGTTAACGGTTGCTATCAGTCAGGCAAAAGGCAGTGAATGGTTTTTGCAAATAGATTTTGTGATCTCCTTTCATTTTCTCCTAAGAAGTGTCCTCTTTGCTTTTCAAGTGTTTATTTAAAATTTAGTATGAATTGACAATTTGGTAAGTGACAACTGGATAAGTGACAGCCCAACTAACACTGTATTTAAATTTTAAAATTCAGGTCCAACTTCTTACTACAAAAAATACTTGGTTTTGTGCGGTCATTTGTATAATAAAAGTATCACACACACAGTTCAGTAAGTTCTTGTATTTGAGTAGAAATGTACTTTACTGCATTAAGAAATCATTTGTTTTCGTTTTCTTTTAGAACATATTTTCTGAATTTATAACCATTGAAATGTTATTCCATGGGAAAGCTTTAGAGATTTATACCGCTGCCTACCAAAATATCCAGAATATTGACGAAAATGAAGATTTAGAGGTAAGAGTAATTAAGATTTACTTTTCRATTTACTTAATACACAGTCATTTTTTCCACACTCTGAGCTACGTATGTTCCAGGCAAAAAAATGAGGTGAGCAGAACAATCTGTCATTGTACATTGAGCCATTTTTGCACCATTCTAACAAGGAGTTTACAGACCATACAAGTTTATAAACTCAGAAATTTTAAAGGTAGATGAGAACAGCAGTGACTATCTAATCTTTTGTACAAAATACAGATAAGAGACTTTTACTAAATTAATTACCGCTCCAAGCCGAGTTCAGTTACAGTTATTAAAAGACAGCTTCTAGGATTACTTCTGAAGTAAATCTTGCTATAAAGATGCACAGTAAGAGAGAATCTTTTCATTACTCTGATAAGATGTTCTAAAGACTAATTACTCCATTAAAGATCTGTATTTTCTTTCTATTCTGAATTTTGCTGTTTTCATCCTGCAGATATTGTTTATTAGGCTGTTGCTAGAGTGAAGAGACATTTGTTACCATTTTTTTTTTGACATGTGACAGCTTGCCTTCAAGTCACCTTTAGTCTTGAGATACAATTCTCATGGACATTGGACCTTTAAACTTACTATTATTTAAATGGATACTGTGTGCATGTATTCAGTTTGTCAAGGAAATTGGACCATTCCCAATACTTCTRTCTTTTGTAAATCTTACCAGTAATAATATTATTTTTCCATGACATTGTATAGGACTAAGGATAGCTATAGTCAATCAATGTTCAATCAATTCAGTCATTTACATGATTCTTCAGTGAGGTCACATTTGTGACCCAATAGCTTTCTCTTTTGTTAACTTCATTTAAACTGTGCCATGTCAATGTTACATTATTCTAGTTACATAGTTAAAATACCATGTATCACTGTATCAAAAAAAAAACCCCTCTAAGTCAGTATTGTATCTTTTGAAACCAAATTTCTGACTTAATAACTTCTGTTAATTTGACGCCATTTACTTCTCAAAAAATATTGACTGGTCATAATTCTACCATCTTCCTTCAGTTTATTAAAAAATTCTTGCATCAAATACTGTTTTCAATATCAGGCTGCTAGTCCTATAATTTACTATTTGAATAATTGAAAGAATTAGTAAATACAATGAAGACTGCATTTTCCCCTGTATTTAAGACTTTTCCCAAATTGTTCTTGAGCTGCATATGTCTCKTAAGCATTTCAGGTGAAATTCTTGTGACGTAACTGTGATTGGCAGCAAAGATTTGCTGGTGAAAGTGCAAAGCAATTCACCTCCCCCCAAAATGGACAGCCTGTCTGGGGGTTATCATTTCTAGCTGGGATTGATATTTCTAGCTCAGCCTGAAACTCAGCTGCACATCTAGACTAGGCCTGCCTTATACTACACAATATGTGCTAAGACTTCACAGAATCATAGAATCAGTAAGGTTGGAAGGAACCTTTGGAGATCATCTAGTCCAACCTCCYTGCTCAGCAGGGTCACCTAGAGCATATTAGACAGGGTTGCATCCAGGYRGGCCTTGAAGATCTCCAGAGAAGAAGACTCCACAACCTCTCTGGGCAACCTGGTCCAGTGCTCTGTCACTCTCACAGGGAAGAAATTCCCCCTCACGTTCAGGCGGAACTGCCTGTGCTTCAATTTCTGCCCATTGCCTCTTGTTCTGTCACACAGGACAGCTGAAAAGAGTTTGTCCCCATCCCGTTGACCCCCTCCCTTCAGGTACTGGTACACGTTGATCAGATCTCTCCTCAGCCTTCTCTTCCCCAGGCTGAAGAGGCCCAGCTCTCGCAGCCGTTCCTCATAGGGCAGGTGCTCCAGCCCTCTGATCATCTTTGTAGCCCTACGCTGGACTCTTTCCAGTAGCTCCATGTCTCCCTTGTACTGGGGAGCCCAGAACTGGATAGAGTACTTGAGGTGAGGCCTCCCCAGGGCTGAGTAGAGGGGCAGGATCACCTCCCTCCACCTGCTGGCAACACTCTTCCTMATGCACCGCAGGATACCATTGGCTTTCTTGGCCACAAGGGCACATTGCTGGCTCACTGTTGCAGATTTACATCCCCCCAGATGTAAATCACTGCTAGGATTCTGCATTCCCACAGATCTCTGAAGAATGTACACCTGCACCACGTAAAGGTGTTGATATGTGTGGCATGTGTCTCAGGGTGAGGGATGTCTCAAGGAAGTTACTTCTGCTAAAAGTGATCCCAAGTGATCCATCCAAATTGGAGCTGATACATTTCTACAGCAGGGTTTTGTTACAAGCGCTGCATTTCTTTTAAAGAGCTTTAGGCCTGTAGACTGTTAGCTTGCAATCTGTATCATTCCACCAAAAACACAGTTTTCTTCATCTGAACAGGTTTTTCGGAGCTCACTCTATCCACCTGACTATCAATCTCGCTTAGATATAGTTCGTGCAAATTCAAAGTCCCCTTTGCAAAGAACTGGCTCCTCAAAATCTTCATTGAGAATGCTACAGGTAAGAAAAATTAAATGCTGAATCATAGTAGGAAAAGAATGTCTTAAGCAGAGCCTTAGCTAATGTAAATATATGCAATCCACTATCTTTAGTCAATTTAGGACAGGTATAAGAGGTAAAGGGACTTCCAAGCCTATAGAGATCCTATTAAGCTTTTAATAATGCAGACCAATAATAGCTGTGCAAGCAGCATTGTTTAGTTTTGAAGACAGCCATTTCCAGTAATGTAATTTCCTTCAGTAACAAACTGTGAGTTCTTGCAGAGCAGATGAACACTAGGAGCTTCTTAGAAATTAAAATGATATTCTTTAACTTTTGCATAGTTAGTGACAGGAACCACCAGCTGCACAGTTCAGACTAGTAATACATTCTAGCAAAACAATGACCTATACCCTTCCCTTTATGCTCCAGAAATTCAGAGCAGGTGAGGGAAACGGCTGGAGTAAGTGCCACAGTTTTTGAACTAGCTGCCTTGCAAAAGTATTTGACTCGTTTGCAGCAGTAAATTTGCAGGCGTTATCTCAAAATGGCTAAACTATTTTTCTTTATTATAGTTTTAATCCAGTAAGTAATATTATTCTTACTGGTATACCAGGAAAAGACAAGATGCCCCAATTTAAAATGCATCCCACCTTTCTGTTTTGGATGCAGTCACACACTGTTTGCCATACTAAAAAGTTAGTTTTCTTGACATTACACACAGCATTACCCTTTCTCTGCTCACAAGTCATACTGGATCATTACAGTTGAATCATTCTGTTGCTGAAAGCATGATTCATTCCATTTCAAAAAGATGAAAGAATGCAGTGTTTAAGTGCATGAAGACAAACCTTGACTTTGAATAAGCTGCCCACCCTCAGAGTCAGACAAGTAAATTTCAAGTACTGGCTTCCTTGACTGTAACTAATCAAGAAAGAGCTTGTTACTAAAAATCTAGAAATACCCAATTTCAGTTAAATACCATCAACGTTATTTTTGGTGAAAGAACAAATGCCATAAATAAAAGGCTAATAAACCCCCCATAACATGAAGATTCATGCACTGGATGTTCAGATCTATAGCATCTTGTTCTATGAAGTCATAGTAAAAGGCAGTGCTGAGGTCCAAAGCCAAATTATGAAACTGTAGTGTGCCCCAAATTGAAAGCCAGATCATTCATTCTCAGAACACTATCAAAATTCTGATAAGGCATGCAAACCTTTCTCAAAAAGGTTTAGTTGGATTCACTGTGGTACAATGTATCAAAATGGCAGGACACTATTGTTCAGGACTGGGCATCTCTTAAAGTACTGAGTGCTGAGTACTGAGAACATAAAAGTTTTTACCTTTAGATTAAAAAGTAAAACCACACCTGCRTTGTTTATGACTCATTTTTCATATGTGAGATCCCTACTGGTTTTCTTTTAGGCTTTTTATTTAAACCAGCCAGTGAAGCTATCTTATCATCAAAGTAAAAATTGGCTACCTGAAAGGTATGCAAGTGACAGTTTCCTTTACTTCAGATGCATTGCCTGAAGACAGTGTAGGACAGCTACTGTGAAGCGTCCAATTTCTTCACCCCCCAAAAATATACATTGTAATTCTACAAATTCATAAAGAGTTCAGCTGTTTCGATAGTCTCTTTGGTAAACAGGTACATGCCTACTTCAGTCTAGGAATAAGATGACAAGTCAACCTTAGGTAAACTGTTGTGGTTGATTTAAAAGAGGGGAAAAAATAGGCATTGAGACAGGGTACCTCTAAAAAAAGCAGCTTTATTAGGTTCTGTCATTCAAAGAACTGAGATTAATGACAGTCTACTTGTTCAGGCTGACCAAAGTAAGAGAGTACATGGAAAGAGATTGTTTTTTTTCTGTCTCATGGTGCAGTAGGGTCATGATCTTGAAGAAAGGTTTATCAATTCATTTTTGAACACCAGAGAAAACTGGTTATTACCTGCTTTGAGAACACCCTGTAGCGCTGGAAAACAGTATCAAGGGTAGTAGAATCTGTAAGTTACTCTGAGGCACCATAGATAGTTATATTTTTTGGACTCTGTAAAAAACAGGAATCTGAATGTATCGCACTGAGATTTCTCCCGGAGGTGATAGAAAATTCCATTTTGGCTAATATACAGGTTTATTGTACTTTTCTCCTGGGCACCTCTTTTGGCTATACATTTTGGACGTTAATGTTCTCTTAACCTTGTATTTGAATACGTGAGAAGTAAAGGGAGTTATCTAGAGCTAGAGGGAAAGCACTACACATTTCAAGATAAATGTCACCTTTATCTGCTATGCTGTATGTCTGAAGAAGAGAATCAGAGAGCAGAAGAAAAGAGGTGGAATACCTTACTTACCGTGGACAGTAGAGGGCAATAAAGATGATGCAGGCATCCCATTCACCCTCTCACAAATAGCCTTTTTTAATTCAGCAAATAGTATATTGTAGTTAACTGCATCAGTATCTGCACCTTGAAACTAGGGCCATAATCCCTAGATTATATGTCCTGCTACCAAATGTCCTGCTACCAAATAATGTTGTACTGAGCAAAATCTTCAGTTGACTTGTCTCACATCTTATGTGGATCTTACACTTCCGAAGTTTCCACATCTGTCTAGTTTCATACTACATAATGATCTTCTACTGACCATAATGCAGTAGTTATGAATTTTCAATTTAAAGCAGTTAGAGCTGGAATATGCAAAGATCACTTACAGACAAGAAAATTACATACTTCTGGTATTTTTAGTTCAGTCTTCATAGAATCAGTAAGGTTGGAAGGGACCTTTGGAGGCTCCACAACTCTTCTCCCTCTTGATTTTCATAGTTTTCAGCTTTCACTCAGAGTAGCTGAAGAAATTGAATTCCTCTCATCATAGCTACCAGTCATCGTTTACCACACAGTACTATAAACCAGAAGGAGAAGAGCAACAGGCAGTCCTGCTAGGAAGGGTTAATGTCCCAAGCTGCACTGACAGTAAAACCATAAGACCTGTATTTTTTCACTTCTATGCAATTAAAATGATTAAAAGAGAAAACATTAATGTACCAGAAACAGTATCAAGCTGTTATTCATAGGGTGACTCCCCATTGTGAGAAAACCTTTTGGGGGGGTTGGGGATTTTGTTTTTTAAACATGGAACTTACAGATATTTAATTTTACACACATGCTGAAAATCTAGGCAAGTTTTCATGACAATCCTTAGCAAATTCCTGCATTTTGTGTTTTACTTACTTGGCAATTTATCTTTGGTGTTTCATTTTACTGATTCAGATTGGTATGCTGTTTTTAGCCAGAACTATAGCAAAAGAGAATTCTGTTTTCCAAACTTTTTAAGGCATTTTAGATCAAGGTAAACAACACAATTTTTATCTACCTGCATTTCATATAGCCAGCTGTTTTGCATTTGCCCTTCTAGAACAGCAAAATCCTAGAACATCACGAATGAAACAGTATGCCGCCAGGTATTCCAGCACTGCCTGCTGTATAGGACAGGAGGAGAACATGGCTTAAGAGAGACAGACTTACCACAGATTCCTCCATCTGACAGAAATAGCCAGATTGCCATCCTTTCTGTAGGACATGCAGCAAAATACGCAGCTAAACAGCCTGGGCAACGACAGTCATACAAAGACTAGAGAATTCATTTTCACATGAAATTGCTTATGATTAGAAGCAAAAAATTATCTTTTTTTTTAAGATCAAATTATTTTTCAGCATCAAGTAATGTAAGTAACATTGGTATACTTCAGCTTTATGGCAAAGTAAAGGTATTTGAGTCCCTAATTTCCTTTATCATTTTCCGTATTTTGATCCAATTTAGTTCTTAGGTTAGTCATTTCCCAGACACCTTACTTCCACCAGTGACAGTATTTATTTAATCTACAGCTTGGTCAAAGGTAGTTGACTAACGAGCAGAGAAAGCTTTAAACCCCCAATAGCACCTCTTATTCTAGAAAAGAGGAATCTTTTATTCAGAAATGTAACTGAAGCTCTACTTAAGAACTTCAGATGCTCTTAAATAAAACACACTTGGAAAATTAGTCTGTCAGTTGAAATGAAGCTACCTTAACAGGCTTAATTTGCAGCACTTCCATTTCTCCAATTACAAATCAGTGTTGCTGTCTTTTTTTCTTTCACGGAAGGATAAAGGATTGCTTTTTTTAGGCACTTAGCCCAAAGTTAACCCAGTTTCCTCCAATGATTAAGTTAATATTCTGTTATATTTAGAGATGTGTAACTAAGTTAGTATTTGCACCAAGCTCAATTATCGGATCAAATTGTCTTTAAATATGACAGCATCAACAACCCTAAGGATTTTTCTAGTTCCATTATTTCGATGATTACAGTTTATGTACACACAAAAGCCTGTGTTACTGTTCCACATAGCTGTTCTACCCAGCTATACACTCCACGTAAATTATAAAATCTCAAAGTCAGAGTTTAATAACCAGCTTCTAAGAACTTTTAAAATAGGGGGCAAGTTTTGTCTTCAGTACTGAAGTCTACAGATATAAGCATATGTGAGAAAACTCAGGAATCATAACTGAAAAATTAGCAATTTCCTGAGCACACTATAAATGAGAAAATTCGCAAACATGGTGCGTAATGCCTACATAATCACTAGACTAATTGTGAAGCACTTTTGTTTAAGTACTGCTCCAAAGTGTCATATTCATACCTCTGTAAAAAGAACCAAGTTCTTTAAATGATGGAAATTAAAAGACGACTTTTTTTTTTTAAGGCACAAAGAACTCCCTTCATTCCTGGCAGTCAAAAGACATACTATTCTGCAAGGCTGGGTTATTGCATTTTACTAGAATCGTTGCACTATGTAACACACAATAAGTACTTTAAATGATATATGTGTAGCACCAAATCCACTAATGGCTCTACTCACACATAAAATAAATGAATATTTGCTGCAGTGGCCATATGATAGTGATAATGCAGAATATGGTAAAAATAATGATATAATAGATAATATGTTTGTGAAGATAAGCCGTAGAGAGAAGATTTTTTGAATTTAGGATTATTGGAAAACTTCTCAGTAGAATAAATATCTGAGAGTCTTCATTATGCAGCAAGGAAATTGAATTTCATTAAACAATATGTTATTTCTTGTTACTTTCCTATAACAGTTCTTTGTATTAGTAGTACATCTAATAAACACTGTAAGTGGCAGTCATTTTTTTGGATTGATGGAAAAACAGCCTTGAACTGAAAAGATTTTAAAAACAAAAATAACCCCAAAACCAAATCCAAGCCTTAGAATGATAAATATGTTATGTTTTGTATGTTTGTACCTATAGATATTGCTTTAATATCTTTCTCTTTTGCTTTACAAATGAAAATTTTATTTTCAGTGGAAAACTAAAGAAGCTTTGCTTAATTACAATCAATCATATTCCCATTTAATGGATATTCTAAATATAAAGAAAGAAAAATTATTTGAATTAAGCAGTATTGACACAAGAAGAAATGGACCAACTGGCCATAAATAAGTATAGAGAATCACAAAATTATGACCAGCATGGAAGCTAGTTTCAAGAAGTGTTAATTAAATGGTGCGTGATTGCTTGCAATAGAATTGACATGGGAGCTGTTCACACAAAACTTTTCTGTGAAACAAAAAAGGTCTGGTGAAATATGCCCCCCCCCAAAAAAAAAAATAGCCTCATTTTGGTCACTATGACTCATAGAGCTCATTACACTGCAGTAGGCTATACACTAAAATAATTTTAAGCTTCAGTTAAAGAAACAAATGGGAAATTAGTTTGCTGTTCATGAAATAAATGAGAATTGATTCTTTCAAAGAACTGCTGAATCTAAAATCATTTTTCAAAAGCATTCCTAAATGCTTTTCAAAAAGTATCTCTATTGGTGTAGAATTTGATGTTCCTTTCTAAAATAAATAAATAAATAAAAAAAAGCCCTGTATTCTAAGTTCTAAATGTTCCAGCTTCCTTGAAGAATACATCTTCAATAGGAATTAGCTGGGTCCCTCATTAGAAAAAAAGTAGTTTAGATGGCTGAATCCATCAGATGAGCTGAAAGCCTGTCAGCAGCCATTTCTTGAATATAACATTTGATGAACTGAAAAAGGACTAAGGTATTATTCTGAAGGGCAAGCACTGATGGGCAGGAAAAGTTCATACATAAATCAAGACACTGCTAGTAAAGTTTCTGCTAGTAAAGTCTCAAAAACAGCTTAGAGTAGCATAATGTTGGGTTTTTCATTTAACTGGAAAAGTTTGGCATCTTCAATTTTTTTCCCTGACACACATCTTCAGCTTGTTATCTGAATTGCCAACCCAAAAAGTACCTGACTTACACAATGTTGGTTTTTATCGGTACATAGTTTTCCCTTTATATAATAGCTCTCAGAACCGTGTGGCTTTTTTAGATTTTAAAATTCATTTACTGTATTTCTATTCTGTACTAGAAGATGAAGTAGCAAGCATTTCATAAACCCTGCTCCTCCTCTCCCTACCCCCTCCCTCCCCCAAAAACCCAGGAACAATGTACAAGTGCTTAGATTTTGAATGTTCACAGAACAGTTTTCCTTCCAGGAAAACAAACATACTTGATATATCTGGAATTGTGGTTTTAGCAGATTTCCAGCAGTCGACTAAGAAAAGATGATGAAGAAGAGGAGGAAGAAGATGAAGAAGAAGATGAGGAGGAGGAGGAATTAGATGCTACTAAGGAAGAGAGATAACAAAACTGTTCTAAGTCAAGAGGGGGTTTAACTGATTGGGAAAAAAAAGACTTCACCTAATGGCTTGTATGTATTGATGAAAATTTTCACTGAGATTGTATTTTTAAAATTCYAACAGGTGCAAGAATTTTGTACTAACAGTACACTGTTCTACAGATTAGAAATGATCAGTTTTGAAGAATGGAAATAAATCTGCTGAAAATGGACAATTTCAGTAGACAGAAAATGAAACATTTAAATACACTTCTATGTTAGATTTGTGTAGCTGTTATATTGCAGTCATGTTTACATAAACTTTCATGATGAACAGTGTCCAAAAACTGCACTAAGCTGACAAGCAGTTACGAATGTGGGAGTTTGCTTGTCACTTTGCCAATATGTTACCTGATTCTCTAGACACGCACACCCCTTGGATTGCCTTCTAGCTRTAACTGCCATTCTGGTTGTTCTACACCTTCAAATAACCGTAATACTCAAGAAATCCATTATGGCAGCAATCCTGCTACATTTCAAACCATGGCTGACAGAAAGCAGAGGGATAGTACTGTCTTCTCATTTTTATTTTCCGTGGGCTTGACTGACCTGATTTTTAATCGATTCCTTTACATGTATTTATTCATTCATGTACAGAATGAAGCATTAACAAAAGTATAAGGGTATGGCCAAACATCACTTTTCATACTGCTTTGCTTTTAAATAAAAGTGCCTTCATAATAAAATTAATTTTACTAATTGACATTTTATATACAGTTGAAGTTTACGTGTTTGACTAAAYTGGTTGATTCAGTTACCAATTCTATCAAGCACATCTACTCAAAAAGTGTAATTTTTAAAGTTTCAATCCTATTTGGAAATGATGCTTGCTCTTGTTCATTTTTGAATAGCATTGCAATTGTCTGCCAGAAAGCTGCTGCCATATTTTTTATCTCCAACTTTAGCATTTACTAAATGCAGAGATTCATAAATTTTAAGAAAAATGAACATTTACAAAATGTTTTTAGAAAACTAGAATTTAAACTGCTAACTAGGAGAATGATCATAATTTATAACCAAAATATAGGTTCTATTAAGGAAATAATGCAGGAAATACATTTTTAATGTTACTTTTGTCCATTGATACAAAGTATGCCAAGCAAGCTTCTTTTCACAGGTGAAAAAAAGGAGGGGGAGGGGGTGTTGTCAGAAGTTAATGTGAGAAAAATACAAATGAAAAATGCCACAATAGAGGGTTCTGTTTTAAGACCATAAAATAATTTGTATTGTCTAGTAGAACTACATAATTATGCTCACAGAAGTCCTGTTGACAGGGAGTAAAATAATAATGACTAAATCCTAAAAGTACCTAGTTAATTAATTTCCATCTAGTTCAGTGAGAGGGACACTCAGATACTCATGTCAGAACATCAGAATTATGATGATCACTTTACCATTTCATATTCAGTGAAGTCATGTAATCCATCTCCTGAGTAGATGGTTAGTATGCKGACTATACCAGGAGTTAGTATAGTCTAGATATAATAGGAAATTATTTCTGAACTCTTTCAAAAAGGAGTTCTGAGTAAAGGAGGAAGTAGCATTTAGATTAGATCCCACTACAAGATTAGTAGCCRGGGTACAGAAAGGGAAAATTTTAAGTGAGCAGCTTAAATTCCTTCGCCTTGTTTACTTCACGGAGAGTCCACTTTGGGAATTACAGAACTTACAGAAAGGGAGAAATAAGAGAGTTGGGCTGCTTTTTTATCCTGTGTAAGATGATTTAAATTTGCATGTTGGACAGACAAGTGACCTAGAAACTATTGACAAAAAGGAGATTAATGCATTTTAAAGACGGAAGAGGAATTCAGAATGTAATTATGGAATTACTCAAATTCCTTCTGACAAATACATTCAGTCATCTYATCAAAGAAATAGAAAAACCATATAGTAAGTTTTCAAAGCAAAGACTTATTTTACTCTTRAAACATAGGGAAGAAAAATTTTATACACACCTACCTGCCCCCTAGTACTTTCTCACACTCACCTTTACACTTAACCATAAATCAAGGTCAAAACTGTAATAGCTGGACATCACTGAAGCACCAACTCTTCACATGTAATTTATACAACAGTAACATTGCTTCAGTTTACTCTGAAGCAATATTTTGAGGTAATTTTTTTTGAAGAAGCAGCAGCCAGTCTAACATTCAGAAATACGGGCTTATATATATATATATATGTATATATATACACACACACACAAAACCTCCCTGCTAAGAGTTTTTTTTTTTTTTTTTGATGCAAAAAAACTTAAAATCTTGATAAGGGGAGAGATAAAAGTCTAAAACAGATATTTTTAAAAGTTTTAGGTCTGAAATTCTAAAAAGTCATTAAAATATTTTCATCAATATTCTTGAGATTTTCTACTAATTTCTTCTCTCATGTACTAAGAAAACCTGAACATGTAAGATACCTTTACACACCTCTCACACTATATATTGAATAAGCACATATTGCTTAAGTTTTGTCATCCCTGCACAACCGCTGCAGGAAAGAGAAAAAAAAARRRGGRRAAAAAYCCTTCTGTATCAAAGGATGACTTAAGAAAATGGAAGATATTAAATAATGCCTGGAAATACTTATGCAGAAATTTTTCCTGTCGGCTTAATTGCTTAGTGCAAGATCTAAAGGACTCTTACTAGTTCTTATGTATATTTCTGACTGCTCAGGTCTAGATGATGCAGGCTTTTATCAGTTCTTGATAGGTGTATTTTGCTGCTACRTTGAAAATGCTGGACCATCCATTTGGGAGTAGGATCACCTTGTCTTCTTCAGATCAGCAGATGTCAAGGATCTCCTGAATGCCTTAAGCTGCTTTCATAAACGATCACTTACTAGTTTTTAAAAAAAGAAAGGTCGCTACCATCAAATCAGAACTTTTCGACAATTGTAGCAAAAGCAGACGCAAATTAAGCATACTTAAGCTAGACATATTTAACAGCATAAATTGCATTTATTTTTTTTTTATAGCTGCAAGTTTAGAATCCACTGTCTCAGTAACCTTCTTGATAACTGACTGATGTATAGACGTTCTTTCCCAATACCCCTCTGCTTCAGATCATTTAAGCATACTTGGAAGAAGTACAGCTTTAGTTTTTATGGATCTTAAAAAAAATCTTTTTCACTTGCCAATCTGACATTTCATAGATTAATTTAAATAGTCATAAGTTGTTGTTTGGCTTCAAAGCCAAATTAGCTGTTAGGCAAGCAAACAAAATCTTTAAATTACACAGTTACGACCTTGGCCACTATGAGCTTTGTGTCTGCTTCTGTGTTTGGGGGGGGGGGGGAGGACACTCCTAAAAATTAGTGGTACCTTATCAGAAGTTACTCAGACTTTTTGGAGAACAGATAATGTCACTGACATAAATGTAAGCTTTTGTTTTAGAAAAAGCCTAAGCCATAAATAAACTACTAAATTTGCCCTATCCCTCCAACCTCCAAGTTCTTTTAATTAAAAATTTTTATTTTGTGTAGCAACTCTATTCTAAAAGGTTGGAATTTTACTGATTTATTTTTTGTTTAAAATTCTCCAATGTATA
Organism: Rhea americana; assembly: GCF_003343005.1. Taxonomy (NCBI): domain Eukaryota; kingdom Metazoa; phylum Chordata; class Aves; order Rheiformes; family Rheidae; genus Rhea; species Rhea americana. The sequence continues at coordinate 2,881,026 of NW_028185037.1, read as the reverse complement.
CTAGCCGAAAGAATTTTAAAAACAACTCATCATCAAAAGCTGATTAACTAGAGATGAGCTGCATTCAGCTGATAATAGAGAGGCAAGAATTCATAGTAAAGATCATATTTACTTAAAAGAAGAACCACACTGAAGTTTTCAACTGCATGATTGGGCCACGTRAGTTTATTTTGAGGATTCCTGGTAACAGATGTCTTCATTTTCCCTGTAAAGTCTCTTAGCTTTGTGTTTATTGAACCCTTTAGTGCAACTGGGAAGAAAAAGCAACGGAAYTTTTAAAAACTATTTAATTTTGGAGGAACATTCAGAATACAGTACAGTTCCAAAGCTGACTCCTACTCGACTGTATCCAGATTTTGAAAATTTGGCCATTGTTAAGTTTTTATCTCCAAAGAAATCTACATATATAAACTTGTCTTCTACAAGATTTTCTTTTAAAACTTTTTCCTAGCGCTTATAACAGACAAATAAAATGCAAAAGAAACAAAGCTACACTAGTCTTTTAAAAATTTTAAAACAAAAAGTGGGGTTTTTTTTGTTTCCAGAGTTTATGCAAATAACTAGTAATTGATGACTTCATGCACAGGGAGTAATTAAAGGGTTGACTGCCAGTGAGGGTGATCAGTCACTGGAACAGGCTATGGAGCTGCTGCAGTTAAGGTTGTAGAGTCTCTATCCRYGAAGATACTCGAAACCCAAATGGACAAGGTGTTGAGTAARCTGCTCTACAGTTGGCCCTGCTGTGAGCTTGGGGGCTCGGCTAAATGATCTCTAAAGGYTTCTTCCAACCTCAACTACTCGATGAATCTATGATTTTTCAGTTATCACCTGAACAAAGGCTAACGCTACAGTTTTCATCAATGTGTTGGAAGTTTGCTGGCTTAGTTTGAGGGGGGGATTACAACGTTTCATAGAATTCCCTAGTACTCCAAATGCTACCTTGTATAATCTCAATGTCAATATACACTATCAAGAAAGCCTATCAAACCAATAGATAACACAGATTTGGAGTCACTACAATCTAAACAGTCACTGCTATGCTGACAAGTTTTAGTAGTTCACTCTTCCCATAGAAAACAGCCAGCATCCTTCTCAAAACTGACATATACTGAGCACGGTAGCTGAGATAGTAATTATGCAAGTTTTAAACAAAGACACACATTTAGTGGATTTTTTTATTGTTATTTTAAAAAGTCGCAAGCCAGCAAAGCCAGCTAATGTGAACAAGAAGCTCTTCACCTTCCCCTTCACCCCCCCATTGAGATGCCTGTAACCACATGAAACTGAACCAAGACTGAACAGTTTACACAAAAAATTAAGTCAATTTTATTTTTTAAGCTATTTTCAATAAAAAGTGTAATCTACTAATGCAGGCAGCACTGAAGTTTTTCTACTTGAACTGTTTGTGTGGTCAATCATTCAGCACTTACATTTTTGATTATTTGATGCAAAGTCATGGGACATGGAATTAAAGCAAACTGGAGGGGAAAAAGGAAAAAAATAAAAATAAAAAAGGAAGCATTGCAACTCCATGCTTTTATACCTTGATATTCAGTGTCCTCCAGAATTTCTGGGCTCTTCTCTGCCACAAGAAGCAGGCACAATACAGTTCTCAGATATCTTAACCGTACAGATATTTCAACCAGAACTAAACAACTAAACTAGAGACTATTTACAACCGTTGATGGGAACTGTTTCTTCTGCATCGTCCAGTAATTTAAAAAGTGAAAATAACTGTCAACACTGTCAAATCTAGAATACTTTATTCTAGAKCATTTTTCCTCCTTTAAAGCAAACTCAACTTAACTTTCCGTGGACCAATTGGCCTATCATTCAGTTCATTAATAGCAGCCATAGCTTCCTCATAGTTTGTCATAGCAACAATGGCATCACCAGAAGGTAATCCTTGCTCATTATACTGTATAGAAACCGACTCTGGTATGACTCTGTAGCCATAGAAAAAATCCAGAATCTCATTAGGAGTAGCTTTAAATGGTAAATTTTTCAATCGAATAGGAACAACGCGTTCAGAACCGCCACTGAAGTTTGGATCTGGCATAAATCTTCCTTCAGGAAAACTTCCCATTTTACTATTTCCAAACTCCATTCTGCCAAAAGGTTCACCGTCACCACCAAAATCCATGAGTGGTGGAGGACCTCTAAAATCCTCAGGAGGGCACATGAAGTCCTCAGGGGGGTGCCTAAATTCAGAAGGATGCCTAAAATTCCCTGGGGGACCAAATGAATGCATGGGTGGTCCCTGTGGTGGGCCAGATGGTGAACCAACTGGACGGGAAAGCTCACCTCTGTCATATGCCAGTGAATGACCTTGCATTTCACTTGGTCCAGACAATGGAACAGTTACACCAAACTCCTGCATCTGCTCTTCAGATATAAGTCTTAATAATACCTCTGTTCCCAAGAACCTTCGCCGATTTAAGTTTTCTGCTTTCATGGCTTGTTCTTCAGACTTGAACCTCACTAATGCTTCTCCCAGCCCAACTCCTTTGTCATCATAGAGCAAGTAAATATCATCTTCATCAATATCAAATCTTGCAAAGAACTTTTGCACTTCAATTTTTGTCACATCAAATGGAAAATTTCTTACATAAACACATATCTTAGGACCAGAATGACCTTCCCGATAACTTTTTTCCTGTATTCCTTGTCCAGGATGATCCCTTTCCTGTGATCTTTTCCTCTCACAAGAATCAATTATTTTCAACATTGATCTTCTTGAAATTGGAAAAATGTAAACAGGACGATTGAGAAGAGCCTTTCTATGATATTCCAAAGCAGCCTGATAATCTCTCTCATTCCTTAACATCACAAAAGCATCTCTAGTCCTCCTCTGATGTTTATCCATTAGGAACTTTATTTGTTTGCTGCAAATATCCAGATCAGAGAAAAAAGCTCTCAAATCTCTCTTCTCAAGACTAGTAGATAAATTTCTTAAGTGTATGTAATATTCCTGGGTGGGAGGTGAACGGGAACGTGTTCTTTGTCTCCTTGGTGATCTGGAGTGAGAATGCTTCCTTGAATGCATGTAGCCTGCACTTCTTGCTGGAGAATGTTCTTTGCACAAAAAGCGATCCATTTCATTTGTCATGTCTACTCTCCCACCGTATTCAATCCACCGTTCCTCTGTAGATGGACTTATTTCTATAAACCTCTGACCCATGTACTGTCTATGACGTTTAAGTCCTTCTAAGGCATCCCCAGGTGTGGCAAATTTTACCAAGCAATCACCATTGTTTAAGCCATTGCGATGCTTTATCAGAATCACTCCATCCACACATAACCCAGAAAGGAAAGCACGTACTTCATCTTCTGTTGCAGAGTATGGTATACCACGTAGAAAYAAGTAAAGATCATCTGGATTAAATGAATGAGAATCTTTTCTTGACTGGTTATAGCTTGATTTAGGTATACCTGCATCACCATGTCTTGTGCCATTAGCATGGAAACCAGCCTCCGGATGATTTGGTGGACCATAACTAGATTTACTCATTCCTTTTGTAATAGCTGCAACTAAATGTGAAATGTCTCCAACACCCGATGAACCGGAATTATTACTACATGTTCGTCTAGACAAAGACATAGTTTCTCGTCCCCCACGATCAAATCGTTTCCGGCTCATTTCTATGGTATTCTGCATTTCTGTCTTGCTGCTGAGAAAGAGGTCTATGCGCGAGTCCTTAATAAACCCTCCTGAACAGCTCATCGCACGTCGTGCATCTTCATCTGTTGCAAATATAATAAAAGCCTCCCCAATTTCTCCTCCAATAATATGCACACCTCCATCAGGAATATTCAATCCCAAGAAGAAACGACGAATATCTGCAGGACCCGCAATAACAGGAAGCCCCTGTAAACGGATGACTACAGCCATGCTGAGCTCAACCCACAGCAAAAATCACCTGCAGACAAAAAGGTACACATGATAGCACGTCTTTAGTACTCAGCTATTACAGTATCTTAACACTTAAGCTAGAGCCTTTTTAATCAATGTCCTTGTCTCAATCAAGAGAAAAGGCATCAAACAAAAAACTCACAAGTTCACACAAGAATAAGATTAAAGCAGGATTCACTGGAAGTTGATTAGTCAGAACAATTAGCTACTCCACCTGCACATGTGCACAGATCTATCAATATTCCGTATCCTAAGGGCAACAAAATCCACACCTAAGTCACTCCTCACCATCCACAATACATAAGGAACACCTAAGACCTTCACGGCATAATTACTGTATGCCAGAGATCTCTGCCCAATCCTAAGGAACAAAAAAATTCCTGCTTACTTTGGTCAAGAGACTTGCTATCATAATGCAGAAAATACTAGATGATAAAATAAGAAAGAAAAAAGAATAACTACATCACTGAAAAATGAAGTAATTCACCAACAATGATGACTTTAATGCTTTGTCAAGTTGCTCTACTCAGTGATCAGTTCTGTTCAATAATGTGTATATTTTCTCAGCGTTCAAAAATGTTGTCTCTTTCATGTAGTCAGAGTATTAACTGCAGCAGCCACATGCACTCAGGAGGGTATTTCCTATTTCCCAGCCACAAGTCTGTGAGAAAAGGCCGTGTGTGATCTTTTCACAATACTCAGTGAAAAGTGTTAAGCTTTTGGCAGCTTACCTGTTTCTGCTTGGAAGACCTGATAAATTCTGTAAAATCAACTTAACTGTGGAAAGAAAATGAAACATAATTAATGGCTGATATCCGTACTTTGGTTTACATACTGTGCCACATTGCTGCAGCTCATCCATAGCAATGGCTAGTATTAAAGCCAAGCATTGTAACGAAACCACAATTTGAGGCACCATGAAGAACTCCTTCCTTGTTCCAATGGAAAGACAGCAAAATGCTATGCATTGCATCTTTGTGTCTCCATATTAGAAGCAAAGAAAATTCAAAAGTTAAGTTGACTTCTGCAAATGGTGAAAACACGCTGATGTGCCACACTGAACTGTTGAAATGAAACAGACTGATTGTAAAGTGAGGGGAAAACCTTCAATTCTTTGAGTCCTTGAAAGATGCACAAGTCCATCTCAAGATTACTGTACATGTCCATTCTTCTGAAGTCCACCCGCTTTCAAATTTCACAACAAGGGTATGCTACTCACCATTCCAGCACTGCACTTAAGGGTATACAGCATAGCTGATCACATGAAAGAGCAAAAATAGTCAACAAGGAGAAACTTCAGTGACCACTTCAATTTACAAAGTAGAGTTCACTATTTTCCCTAATTGTTTACTGTCTTTCAAATATAAGAACAAGACTCACTAACATGAACATATCCCAATTTTCTAATTATCATCTAATGTCACAAGATACATAGCACAGTACTCTCATAGAATAAAGACAAGCCTCCATAGCAGCTGGCTACATCTCTTAAAAAAGTAATAAGAAATAAAACGAAAAGCCCAAAACCTTGATTACAAGTGTCTGAGAACATCCCCTGGACAAAACCCTTGCTCAATAACAAGTGTTATAATAAATAAACAATATTTCTGATGCAGTTTTCTGTTGATCACAGTACCTAATCATTCCTCCTGAGTTTACAAAACTAGAGCAAAGCCCAAGTTCTTTAACTGATTCTATGTTGCTTCTAAATCTGCAGTTTGTAAACACAAACTGAAAACATCTGTCTGATAACTGCAATGAAAATCACCAGCTCTCCATATCTCTATAATCTATCTTCTCAATAGATGTGACAGCAGTGTCAACAAGCAAGGAGAGAATTCAAGGGTAGAATTTTCTTTCAGAACCTTCGTTTCTTGAAAAATCAAATCCGCTGGCCTGCTATTTCATGACGTATGTATTTGTAGCATTTCTGAACTTCACAGTTCTGCATTCCTATCCCAACTTTTAGCCAGCATTCAGAACCAGATATCCTCAGTACTTCTTTGGTGGTAAACGTCAAGTTCTCCACGATGGCCATGGATACAAAATACAAACCGCAGTGCTCAAACGAGACACACTGATTCCAGATCACAACGTGGTAATTAAGAGGTCCACAAACAGAAAGTCAAGTCCAGRCAATAAGCTTTTACTAGCTGTATGTTAAGCAATCAAGAAGCGGTAGCAAACATAGGCAAGCTGTCCAGCTGTTTAAATGAATGACCAAAGTGTGACTTTCAGAATGAAAATAACAAGACTAAGACCAGATCAACTGAACAAGGGCTTCAAAGAACAAGTATTTAGCTAATAGATGGTAGCCGCACGTCAACAATTTAGAAGCACAGAAGAGTGCACGTTAATACTTCAGGAAATTCTGTATTTAAACTGAGCTAAACAGAAAGTAGTACTGTGCCTATGCTTCTACAGCCTTAGCAGAGGACATTCCAAATCCCATTAAAACTTCATACTGCCTCACTCAAAAACAACCCTGTAAATATTTCACGAAAATAGACTAGCACTTTTACTACTGGGGAGAAGGATCTGCATGCCACGAAGCATGCAATTCAACAGGAATCCCCACAGAAATACCAGAAGTATAAARCTATTTTGTTTTTTGAGAAATATTCAGGTAAACAAGTAATTGGTCAGTCAGAGAATTCCTTATTCCAGTCTTCTCGAAAACAGGCCTTAGCAAGTGAAGTAAGTTGTTGCAAGTGAAAGCTTTCAGGCCACTGACGGATGCGAGGGAGCCCTGCAGCCGGGCGCGCTGCACGGCCGCCTTCGGCACAGGGCCGTTYCTCAGCGCTGCTGCCTGGAGAAAGCGGGTGAGAAGCCCGAAGCGGCGCCGCCGCCGCACACAGCCCCGCTCGGAGAACAAGCCCGGCCTCCCCGCGGCACCGGGACGGCGCTGGGGGCGCCGGTCAGCGAGGGGCGAAAGCCGCCAGCCGGGACGAGGTGGCCTCAGCGCGGGCAGCCGCCGCGCAGCCGCTCCGCCGGCGAGAACCGGCCGCGCGCATGCGGATCGCGGCGCGAACCCCGCGCCCTCGGCTCCGCAGAGCGSCCGGGCAAGCCGGGCGACCCCATCGCGCCAGCCACCCACCGGACAGGCCGCCGGGACAGGCTCCGCACCGAGCCCCGCTCCCCGCGGCTCCCGGCGCTGCACCACCAAGATGGCGTCCTCCTTCCTTCCYCCCTCCCAGCAAGCGGGCGAGATGCCGGACTGCGCCTGCGCGACCCCGCGCTCTCCTTCGACCTCGCGGCTGAACTTGCACGAATCCTTCCGGGCCCTGCTGGCCGCGCGGAATGGCACTGTGCCCCGCCCCCACCACGCGCTCGTGCGCATGCCCGGAGCACGCAGCACCTCCTCGAACCGCCTCCGGGAGGAGAGACCGGGAACGCGCCTGTCGCTTCTCGCTGCGCATGCGCCGCTTCCTGCCCGGCTCGCTCCAGCGCGCATGCGCTGCGCTCTGGCGGGTGTTAGGAACGTGTCGCGTTGCGCGGTCCTGAGGGCGGAACGTGCGCGGCCGTTTTGCGGCAGTRCGCATGCGCCGCGGGACGCGCCTGGGGTGCGGCGTCGCGGGTGGCGGGCGGGAGATCAGTGTCGTCCGCGCCGCGGTGGCGGGGCAGCGCCGGCTGCGGTGGTCGCCAGGGTTACGGTTGTTTGGCAGTGGCCTTCAGTCTCCCGCTTCAATCAGTCCCGGCGCCTGCCTGGCGCAGGAATAGGGGAGAGGGAGAAGCCCCTGCGAGGGACAGTGGTCCCGGGGCTGAGGAGCCATTGGGAGCCGGCCCAGGCCTGCGCCTGCGCCTGCGGGCGCCTCCGGCACCAGAGATGGGGTTTTGCATCCTCTACTGCTCACAGGTGGTTTCCAAAGTTCAGGGGGCAATTTAAACCAATTTACAACCTCAACTTTCTCAGGGTTGGCTCCAAGTCTATGTTGGGAGAAAACGGAGGGAGAGATGAGAAAGCAAGCGGGAAGGCTGTCCATGTGGAAAGGGAGAGGCAGGCTGCTTTAGTCGTTATGATTAGGTATTTTTTTCTACTGTTTATCTCACCTCTATTTCCTTGAGTTTTACACAGTCTCTTGTATTTCTAGACAGCAATTATGTTGCTTTTCAGGTCCATTCTGATAGACTAAAACAAACTCGGTTATGGTAAATTCACCATCCCTTAATCATGCCAGTAGCCCTTATGGGTCTTTCCTGGGATTAACTATATCTTGAGCATAGGAAATAGAATTTTTAGAAAGTGCTTCTGGTGAAGTCTTCTGTAGAGCCACATCCAAAGCACACACACAGTCTTTTGGATATACATTCTCTGATCTAATTATACAACTACATAGTACTGATGGTTTGGTTACATTGTGAACAACTGATAAAATTGGTCCTTCCATTTGGAGAAGCGTGTTTCCATTCTTAGAAAGTAGCTAGAAAATAAATGACATGAGGCTGACTAGAAGATGTGATTTGCCTTCTCTTGGGATCAAGAGGCTTGCTGGTTATTACAATATTAATGACTATGACATACCTCTTCAAATGATAGGGTTTAGAAGCGGTGGTAGAAGTCTCAAAAAGTTTGAGTTGAGATTCTTGAGAATTATTTTTAGTGCAGGTATAAATGCTGTTTTTTTATGGAAGTAATCCTAACCCCACCTTGCTAGCTTCACTGCCTGGGTACTTGGTTCAGAAGGAGCTGTTTTCTTATTGACTGGAGATGTTTAAAAAAGCACACAACATAGGGATCAGAATTATCTGTGACAAGTGTTTACTATCTTCAGAAGAGRAATGAACAGGAACTGAAGCATAAGGTGTTTAAGCGTAATCACACGATATCTCAGCCTTTAAAAACCTCCTGTCAATTCAGCAATACAAAKCTCATTAGGAAGGAAGCATTTGGTGTGATAAGCATATAGGCTTTGAAGCAACGCTAGTATATGGACTTAAATAGTCATGCAGTTATCAGTAAAGTGATAGTGAGGAGTGATGAAAATCAAAGACGTGCGAGTGAGTACCCAGGAGAGTTTTGGTAATGTTTGAGGGAAAGTGARCAAAAGCATGATGACAGGTGAGAAAAGCGGTAACTTCTTTGGCTTTAGGTCTGTTTTCCATTTTGCGCGATCGGTCTGTTACCTGACTTCCTACAAAGGAAAACAGCACACGCACACCACGCTGCGCTACCCCGCGCTGCCTGCCGCGCTCTCCGCTGGCCCTCCCCGGTCTGCCGCGAACTCTTCGCTTCCTGGGCTGGGCCCTTCGGGGCTCCGTAGGAGAGGCGATCGGCCAATGAGAGCGCGCGGCTGCAGGCCGCCGGGTAGCCATGGCGACGGCGCGGTGCTGGGGCGCCGCCGCGCTGCTCCTCTCGCTGGCGGCGCGGCTCCCGCCGGGCCGCGGCTTCTCCTTCCCGCTGCGGCGGCCCGGCGGCTGCGGCGACGCCAGTTACTTCGACATCTCCCGCCTGGCCTGCGGGTCGTGCGGGCCCCACCAGAGGCCGAGCGCCGGGGGTGAGCGACCCGCCCGGGGTGGGGGAGCGGGTGGCGGCGGCTGCCCGGCTCCGCGGGGTCCCCCGGGCCCGGGAGCCGTGCAGGGCCGGCGGTCCCTGTGGGAGCTCCTGGCGGCTGGAGGCGCTACGTCTGGGCTCCAGTCTGGGCTGCTTCGGTTTGCAAAACGGTTGTTCTCAGGCACGAATCTGAAAACGCAGTGAAAACGGTCAGACCCTCTAAAAGACATGGGCTTCTGCTGCAGATATGATATCTGTATTCTGCTGTATATGCAAGAACAGTATACRTAGACCTTTAATCTTTCTTTCCTTAGGTGTTTTTGTACCCACTTTTTTATCAGTAAAATTCTTTAGGTCGCTAAACTTCTGTTCTCGAACACTACCAAAACTTGAAGCTTCTTGTCAAAACTCCGGTGTCTGAGATCTTAAATATCTGAGACCTTCAGGCCATACACAAATTAATCCAAGTCCCATGTGGGAATTTGGAGCACACAGCACATATTGACAGTACTAAGTGAAAAATACAGGAGCAATGTTTGCTTTCTTTAAGAGACGTGAGGGTATGATAGTATTCTTCTTTTACAATTGCTCAGCCTTAGAGAAGTGGTAGATTCAATGGTGTTTGTACATTAACAAATCAAACTAAGACCCAACAGCTTTCTTTGAAACTGGTGCCTCAAATGCATCATCTGGGTTGCTATGCTCACTTAGGTAAGGTTCTGGTTGGTGGACTATTGCATGCTCTACTTCCTACAGCAAAGCTACAGCAAGAAGGTTGGGTTGTGCCTTGCCTTTGTCTCCACTCTGTGGGATACTCTCAGTATGAGACTTAGGTGAAAGATGGTCACCTGTTTTACCACCWTCATGGTATCTTAAGAGTAACCCTGTTGTTTACCTGGAGAAGAAATGTATTGTAGGAGTTTTCAGGTCCACTGATAATGTAGGTATCTAAATCTGTAAGTCATTTAGGTTTGAATCTTACTCTAACATCAGTGTTCAGCTCAGGGCTTCAATCAGAGATATAAGCTCCACAGAGAACTCAAGAATTTAGACTTCTGTGAAGCATCTTCTTGGAGCAGTTTAGGTAGCTTCTACTCAGTCTGCTGTTTGTATCCGCTCTCAGTTCCACTTGAATTGCACCACTCTGGTCATGCACTGGAAACCTCAATGGCCAGTTCATGACTGTATATCTACTTTCAGGCGAGATGCCTAAAAAAATGAAGTTATCGTCACCCTGATCATCACGATGCCCTAATCTGTATTGATGTAACCCCATTAGGTTTTTTCTTTTTTTGTAGGTAAATAGGAATTTGGKGCCTGCTCACTAAATAGTTGATCATTTTGACTGATCATTTTAACTGACATTGTTTCAGTAAAACTTGTCAAATGAACATCCTACTAGTGCTTTAGGACTACAAAACCTTTTACAAAATTTTACATGTGTTTTTGTATGTGCGTTTCTATGGCCTTAAATAATAAACACATAAACCAGAATCTATTCTAAGTGCTAATAAAATGTATTTAAACTTGCAGAGAGGGGTCCACAATATGTTGGAGGAAAAAGGCTTTTGGAGGAAACACTGCTGAGCTCTGAAAAGTGTCTRCAAACACAAACACACAAGCCCTATGTAGTTTTTCTTCCACTGTATCAGTCAACCTAATACCATTTTCCTAAAACCTTTTCCTACAGTCTCTACATCTATGTTTTTAAAAAGCAAGGTAATTTTCATGCACATGGCACTTAGGTGTTTTATTTGTGTAGCTAAGAGATTAAATATATATCTCMAGAAAAGTAGTAGTTCTGGGGAAAAAAACAGCTTAGATTTATACAGACTAGAAGTGAATTATTTTTTTGCAGGTCGTTCATGTGTGTGCCAGCCAGGATTCAGGATGGTTTCTAATAATGGTGGGCCATTTGTTACCTGTGAAAAATGCCCAGAAAACATGGTAAGTATTGAATTTTTCATAATTTGCCATAATAATGCTTTTTTGTAAGACTGAAATTTCCATCTAACTGCAAGTTATTTTTCATTAATTTAAGATTATATTTGAAAAACAGGTTTCCTTGAGAGTTTGTTTTGTGTAGTATTCCCTTTACTCTTTAAACCTGTTGATTATTATTTTGCAGGTACCTTGTTTTTAGGCAAAGTAGGAGTATTTTAAATGTGTAATTTCCTTTTACTCCTTTTCCTTTCTGCCTCATGTTGTATTATCCTTAACCTGAAACCACTTCCTTATAGAAAGCCAAAGATAAGCTTCAACTTTGTTTAAGCTTACAGTTTGCCACAGGCACCAGAGTCAAACAGCTTTTTCCTGCTATAGTAAATAGAGAAATATTTCTTTACCAAAAACAACTCTTGAAAGTAAGAGGCTTCTAGAGTACTTCTTTCTCTCCAATAAGAAAAACTCTCAAGAGATCAGCTTAGTTGGGTAAGTGAGGTGCTTAATGACTATCTGGGTAAGGTAGCCTTTTTCCCCCTCCTGTTCATCTTCTTGCTACTTTAGAAAGACTTTGAGGGATATCCATTCATGTTTTGATCTTTTTACTGTTTCTTTTTCCTGTAATGCGGTCAATCATCTTTGATCCTAGGACAAAGCTCATGCAAAGATAAAAAGATGATAGAGAGCAGAATACGATCTATAGCAYCTTAGCATGATAAATTTCCTTCATCTCCTTCCTCGGTTTTGATCTGTTAGCCCAGCTGGTTATGAGATAACATAAGTGTGCATGAGAGCTCTTTGGATATGTGCAAGATTTCATGCAACTAWATGAATTGCTGGAGCCTGACTTAAGACTCTTCCATTTCCGTTACTTCTATGTAGGTATAGGTAAATATGACTATTTCCACGCTGTTGCATTTATTGAGAGTTTTTTTTTTTTTTGAATGTAGAACCTCTATTTCTTTTGTAAACCTAGCACCTTTAACTAACTCTTACCTTCCAGCTAGTATCTCCAGAAAAGCTTAAGAACATCTGTTTATTCTCTCTGCACAGGGATTTGTTTTGCCAGATTGTTTAGCCTGTTTTGGCTTTAAAGCTACAGTAATGTTATGGATGTTTATATATATATATATGTATATACACACACACACACACATTTTCCAGTAAATAACATCTACATCAGTCATTTTTCACAGGTATTTGGTGATTTTTAGAAAACTGTCATAATTATAAACTTTATTTTAGAGCGGAGTTACTAAAGATGGGTGGAATTGTATTAGCTGTCCTAAAGGTCTAACTTCAGAAGGAAAATGTAAATGCCTCAATAATGAAATATTAGGTAAGAAACATTTGCAAATTCTGAAATATTACTATTTATTTTGCTATTTGATTTATTTAGACATGTTCTGCTATTAAACAACAAAGGAAATTTAACATATGCTTACATTTCTAGTTTAAAAATGAGACATTGCTTTTTGTCTGAAACTTCATTTCTCAAAGACAGCAGATAATCTGTATCGCTATTCATTGCATTAAAAACTATTATGCAAAAATTCAAAATGAATAGCAATACATCACTTCCTTTAAGCTGGCTGGTGTTGGAGGGAGAAGTTAAAAATGAGACAAAAACAATGTCAATATAGACAAAAACATAAAAATGCTTTGATGCATATAATGAATAAGCACTTCTCAGTACAGCAATTGCAGATACATTAGTGGGTGGAACAGAATAACCTGAGCAAGCAAATTACCACGGATTAAAATCAGTACATTTCATGCTTTCCTGAGTCATGTCCCTGTATCTGTGCTTCCCTGAAATATGCTTCCATATATTGTGACTCATTCTTGAGGTTCTCTAATAGTTGAAAATGCATTTCAGTGGACATACACAATTGATTTTAACATTAATTTACTGTCTGTGTTAAGTGTATTTTTGCTTATTTTTCATAGTATCGAACTGAGAGCAAAGTATATTTTTTACCAAGGATGTAAAAAGCCACCSAGGAGCTTATTATTTCGCTAGTCGTTACACAAGATCAAAAAGACATTCTGTCTCCATATAACTCTCTGAATAAATATTTCAAAGCATTGTCCAATTGTTTAYATTTTTAAAAGATTGTACTGTAGAGCTGCTGTATTCCAGGTGGCTAATTTAAAAATTTACTAGAATTTTTTAAAAAGTTAATACCATACCCTTTCCTCCAAGCTTCATGAGMGTTAAAAAATACATTCCACATCATATGGTAAAATACTGAAATAAAGCTGATTTCATATTTCCTACCTGCAGAACATCARTACTGTAGTTCTTTGATGTTGTTTGTAGGTCTTTTTTCATAATGAGACTTGAAATCTCTTGACAAATGATACRATTGTTGAAAGATGCAGTTTTGCAACTTGAGTTTGTGACAAATTTCAMAAAGCATTTCAGATGAAAATTAAAATATTTTAGTAATTTGTAAATTAAATGTTTTGAGTGTTTTAGCTTTGCAATGAAGTCTTGAAGGAACAGCAATGCTGGACATGAAATAATGSTTTTTTCATTAAAACTATACTGCACGTGCATAAATATGAACAACATGTATCTTTTATACATATATGCATATGCATTTATAGTGGATGTTATTTTCAAGTATTGCTCTAGAATTTTTTAGAAATRCAATCTTTGCATTTATTTCAGGGATCTATGTAGATACTTTCTTTTTAGCACTATTTTTAACCTGCATGACATACTGTGCATCATACAATTTTAACAGTTGCTTTTATTTTCCACTTAGTGGAAAGAACTATAGATGGCATTTTGCTAAATGAAGCATTATGTATACAGTGTAATGGAAGTGAGCAGTCCTTCTCTGCTTCAGATGCCTTAGGAAATAGGTGAGTACTCTTGTTCCTTCTGTGTTGATAAATTTGAAATGGTCACRATCTGATATTTAAATGGAATACTCTTTATGAACAATCTGTATCTGTGAGACAGAATATAAATATTTCTGACTAATAGGAATATTTTTTTGCATCTACTGTGTACATTTTTAATGCTTAGTGAGAGTTTTAAAAGCAGTGAGTTARAAGCTCATATTAAAATCATTTTGTTCACTTAAGTCTTTATATGACTACACATTTCTTTGTTTCASTCTGAGTATGAGCAGATTTTGAATTGGAAACATAAACAAAAAACAAAATCTTATTTTGATAATTTACTCTYTTATTTCTTTGCTACTTGACTGACAATGGAAATAAATTGGTACTGTTGTTTTTTTGCATTTCAGTTCTAACTATGGAAATTTCTCACTGTGTTACCAGGCCTTTCTTGTTTGGAAGACAGATTTGGTAATCTGTTTTCACTAAGTACTAAATCTCATACTTAACTACAGTTTAAATGCTTTCTTCATGTTTGTGATCTATAGATGTGTAAGATGTGAAAAAACATTCATCAATGCAAGCAAGTCTTGTGACTGTAGCAGCCCGAATATTTTAGTAAGTACAAGAAGGCTTCTTATATTGATGTCCAGAAAACAAATGTTATCTTGACAAATGTATAAATTTACTTTTTCTATTTTTACCTTTTCAGACTGGGGGATTATGTTTCAGTGCTAGTGAAAACTTGCCCCCAAAGGGAATTGCAACTGTTCGTTTTGGACAGATAGTAAGTGTGTTTATTCTGATTTTTTTTTTATTCTGAGGCATTCTCATTTTTTATTTTCAGTACGTCTTTAAAGTCTGTTTCTAAAAGCAATTTTGCATGTAGTTTGTTGTTAAATGAATTAGAACCCTATTGAAAAGAAAGCAAGAAAAAATAGTCTTCAGTTGTCCTGAAAGCAAATATTTGTCTTACTTTCTGAAAATATCTAGTCTTTAAATAATATTTTATTGAAAAAATGTCTTTTCAGTTGTTTGCAGTATATTTGAAAGCTACGTTTAGTTCGAATATGAGTAGTTATAAAGAGCAGATTGTAAATAATGAATTTGGCAAACTTGGTCATGATTTAAGTTTACTACAGAGTTAGCACTTTAGCCTTAAAATTTTTAGCACTTACCTTGTGTAGTAAACTCCTTTGTCACAGAATCCACGTTCAAAGCTTAAGTTTTACCACTCCGATCCTGTGTATTTTGTCTAATTTAGTGAAATAAAGCAAATTATTGTATTACAGTTGTGTTTTGACCTGGTCTGGTTTGATTGACATTCCCATGACAAAAAACTGTTACAAAAAATTAGTGCGTCATTTGGCTGACATACTGTTTCTCGGATTATTACGCATGGAGTAAATTGTTCTGAACAAAGACAGTGAAACAGTTCCTTATTTACAGGGTGTAACACTGATATCAGCATGGTTTCTGAAAAACCTACAAGCCTCAGCCTCTGCCTGTTGGGTGAGTTTTTAATATGTTTGAAGTTTGTCTTTTATATAGAGCAATACTCTTGTGATAAATCTTAAAATACTTCAGACATGGGGCTTTAATCGTTGGAAGTTAACTTGCTTATTTTTAAAGAATATTATTTTGAAGTGATGACAGCATATAACAAGGAGAATATATACAGAACATTTAGAAAGAAGAGTAGGCACTAGTCGGTGTTAATACAAGTCGTTACAATTGAAAACTTCACAAGGTGAATGGATGCTAACAGAGAGGGTTTATGTCAATAATAGACACATAAGGTTATGTCTTGTAGAAGACCATGTATATAACTAGAAGAAACGAATTAAATCAGAAGTTTTAATAAGGAATAATTTTAAATCCTGTGACCCTGCTTTTAAAAAAAAAACAAACAAAAATGCTGTAGTAGTCAATACTTAGGTGAACTGTTGAATGTATTGGGTAAAGGATCAGTCAGAAAATTTACTTATCACATCGTATTGATTAACAGCTGGCTTGAGGGCTTTCAGTTAATCATTGTGTTCCATGATAGAAAAGAAAAACCGTAGAACGAACTATCCTTTTTGACTTTGCTCTGATTCATGTATGCAAGTGTTATTTAACATCATACAGTTGTAGATGGCAGTAACSGTGGGTGGAAGACTGCCTGCAGCAGCAAGACCATGCAGATTTGCAGAGGGATGTACCTCTACCTACTTGATATCAACTCTCTTATTGAACATCCTCATTGTTAYTCATTATTCCTCTCCTCAGGTTTGGACTTTAATGTCTCATGCCCATCTTTTCTCACCACCTTATACACAGTATGTGTTCACCTACTTACTCTCTCATTCCCACAAACCAAGACCATACTCATCAGTTCTCTAAGCTTATCCTCTGTCTGCTTTAGCTTGCCTGCTCAACTCTTTTATCAATGTCTATAAGTACCTGAAGGGAGGGGGTCAAGGGACGGGGACAAACTCTTTTCAGTTGTCCCATGTGACAGGACAAGAGGCAATGGGCAGAAATTGAACCACAGGCAGTTCCGCCTGAACRTGAGGGGGGAGTTTCTTCCCTGTGAGAGTGACAGAGCACTGGAACAGGTTGCCCAGAGAGGTTGTGGAGTCTCCTTCTCTGGAGATACTCAAGGCCTGCCTGGATGCAACCCTGTCTACCATGCTCTAGGTGACCCTGCTGAGCAGGGAGGTTGGACTAGATGATCTCCAGAGGTYCCTTCCAATCTTACTGATTCTATAATTCAGAGGTGCTATCTGGATGCATGTGCAATGACTGGGTTGAGACACAAAAAAGCACTTGCACACAGATACCAGGCATCACCTCTGCCTATCACATGGCAGTAGTCTGTCTAGCAAAATTTAACATTGATATAAATGCAGCAGTTTATAAACAACAGAACAGGGTGTGTACTAGTACTGAAAAGGTGATATTTACCGTGTAGACAACTGTAATACGCTGTCARTCTTAGATCTGTGATGGAATCATCTTTGTCATGCAGCCTGAGAGGTTTAAAGATTTTGATTCTTACTTCACCTTTTTAAAATCAGATTTTGAGATTTCTATCATATTGTAGCATCTAACTGTTGTAACTAAAATAAACTCTGAAAGTCAGTGTGTCTTATGTATTGTAACAGTATTGATTTCATACTGCCATCTCTAGATTAGAAAAATGCAGAGCCTGAATAGCTGGAGGAAGATATTAGGTGTCAACAAAACAAATCACCTTCAAGGAAAATCAAGATTTTAGAAATGGCTTATTAAAGATAACATCAATTTTATAAATGCCTCACCAAAAGGAAGGTTATACAAGTACTGGTATGTGTTTTTGTGTTTCTTTACTGCAGTTGTACTCCAATCTAACAGCATGCCAAGCTCTTGGAAATATGTGTGTGATGAATATGAACTCATTAAGTTCTTCAAGTACTGATGCCTGTGGTTTGTTTCAGTATATTTATGCCAACACAGCAAGGCTAGGCATTGTTCATTCAATATCCTTCTGGTAAGTTACCTCTTCCTCACTTTGTAATAAAAATGCCTTATAGAAATTAGTATTCTGAATGTTCTTTAATGTAAAACATGTAAAACRTTATATTCCTTTAGAGAAAACAGACTGTAATTGTTTTTAGGAGACATAATTTGCCATGGCTATATTATGGTGATCAGCCTGGATTAGCATCCCAAGTGCTCGAGAAAACACATTTTCCTACAAGCTTCAGTTTTAAAGGAACAAATAAGGTAGGTGTTGGGTAGCAGACACGGGGAAGCAGAGATTAGGAAGGGGACATAATAATATGAAAAGATATTGTAGATATGGCTTCACTAAAGATAATTTTTAGGAAAATAATGTAACAAAACCCAGTGTGAGACCTTTTGGAAGGGGAAGGCGATATTTATGTACAAAATCTCTAAGACAGGTGATTTTACTGACTTGCATTCATTGACTCACAGATTTCATTTGCTAAGACTCAACAGCCACATACTTGTAAGGCCAGGATGTGCATGCCTAAGTGCTGCRGCCAGGATCAAACTGTGTGTGGTGCAGGGAATCAGAGATGCCAGTTATTAAATCATTAAGTCCCTGGGGGTTCTTCTTGATTGGCAGTGATGAACTCTTATTTGGGCAGATCTTTTATGCCCTTTAGGAGTTAAGAGTTGATAAAGCATTGACTTGTGCTCCAGAATCTTGCTTACTTCAATTTCCATAAATAGGGAAGGCTGCAGCTCCTCATTTTTTTTTCCTTGTTTGAAATATCTACATCTTTGTAGCTATTGCCTGTTTTCCTGGTGAAGTAACAGGAAAAAAGATTGTATATGTGATGTGCTGTAACTCTGCTGCAGTCCTCTTGGCATCAAGGTGCAGCTTCTTTTGCTGACAAGTTGTCTGTGCCATGGTTCTATCACAGCACATTCTTCAGTTTTATTGCTGGACACAGTGTGCTTTATCAGTACAGGCTGTTTAACCCTTTGCCTTCTGTTACTTCTGGTGCTTACATGCACRTATTTCCGTTCATACTTCATTCATACCAACTTTAATATTTTTGTTACAGACCTCTGCAAGTTGAGTTGTATTAGAGATATATTTAGCATATCACTCCAGCCCAAAATTTTCATTTCGATTTTCAGTGAAGGTATAAAGAGTTGAAAAATATATTAGAAAAGTAAACTACCATAACATATAAAATCAAAGAGTTCTAGGGAAACATCAAATTATGAGACAGTGGTCCCTAAAATGTATGGGTCCATGGTATGGCAGTTTTATTTGTTTTTTGTATTTTTTTGCCATCAGGATATAAAGCTGCAATTTATTGCAGCCTCATTTGATGCAGCAGGAAACTTTCTGAAGTGGCAGAGTTTGGAAGGAGGAGTCTTACAGGTAGGTTTGATATCTAACTACCTTTTGTTGATACTGTGATACTTTGGTTGCCTTTAGCCAAGTTAAGAGAAAAGCCAGGAGTTTAATAACGACAGTGGCAGTTCAACCTTAATATAACCACAGAATTAGATTAGGGAAAATAGTCTTTAATTATTGCTCAAGTTGATCTCTCTCCTTAACCAGATGTAGAAACACAGCAACATTGCCCTTATTCTTTTTATTAATATAAATTTTGAATATTGGAAAGCTCTGGAAAGCAACAGTGTTCATTTAGAACCTGTCCTAGCTACTACCTCTTTCTTGCATTCAGCATACAGTTAGTTACTTGTGTACTTAATTTATTATTAGCCACCTTCTTGTTGATGAGAAAAGTGTATTCTTTAGCTCTCAGTCCATGTACTTCCACAGAAGATTCTGGAAGTATGGACCTATCGGATACTATTACTTGTACTCCTCATACATTAGGGGGATGCCAAGCATATCAGTAGTTATGTTACTGACAGGAGAAATAGGAAAACTTGTGTACCAAACCATTTTTTTGTTGCTGCTGCTGCTGCTGTTTGTTTCCTTTGCTTTTAAGTATAAAACACACACTTTACCCAGTATCTGCCTRGCTTGTTCACAGCATAAAGTTGTAAAACTTAGTGTGAGACATGGAAAGGGGGAGCACTAGAAAGAAGATTCACAGTATCCGTGGACCCTTGGATTTCGTTGGCACACATATATTCATCTTCAGCAATAGTTTGCTGTCTAGGGTGTGAAAAGTGCAGTGAAGATGCAAGTACGAAGTGTAATTAGCCCAACAGTTCAGCAGAAACTTGCAGCTGTGAAATGCACAGGCTATAATCTCTTTAGCAATCCAGTGGTGATCTAGCCACTCTCAGCAGTCCCCTAGGCAGTCAGCAATGGGAATAATGCCCAGAACAATTAGGAATTGTCTATCCCCTTTCTAGGCTCTTTGTGTTGCTTCTTGGAGCAAGGATACTACTCAAGTCTATCTACAGAAGAGCAGTTAAGTTTCAGGAAATGGCAGTGACTGCTATTTCTTTCAGTATTCTCTCAGGATGAACTGTCTTGCGTCTGCCTCCCAAATTTAAAGGAAAACTAGTGTCAAAAAAGCAGGTCATTAAGCCTATTACTATGCATAGAAAATGAGATGTTCTGATGGAGATGTTAAGGGTTTGTTTGGACACATTAATTTCCCAAATGCAAAGCTTTTAGTAGCTATCAGAAATGAATGTGAAAGGAATAGCTGTACCATTTGTAGCCTTTTTAAATGCAAAAGATTATGCATGACTAAGATGTGACAGTACAACATCAGTGCAAAATTGTAACAATTCCTGGCATTTCCATTGCACTCTAATTGGATTGTGTTTCATAGAAATTTAGACGTGCTTTCATTTTGGAAAAATGGTTATCCCTCCACTAAGTACAGTCCTCATTTAGTTAGAATTTGGCCTTTTTTTCATGTGTTCTGTTCAAATGACTTGTTCTTTGCAGAAAAAAGTTATACTGAAAAAGAAAAAAAAATCTTGTTTTCTATGATAACTCTGCAAATATTAGCTTGAAGGGGAAAAGGTGAATGTGGACTTCTCTTTGCATGGGATTCTTGCGTTTAACAGAAGCCCTAGTAAAGCTTGGGGCAGCACAGCACTGTGCATTTAACATTCAGTGCCAAAAAAGGCTATTCTTGCCTGGTTGGATGCTCCAATCCACAAATTCCCAGAAGTTCAGTGACAAAACTGCAAAATAGTACATGAGTGTAACTAAGCTAAAACATCATTTTAAGAATATTAATGTTATTTTAGTAATTGTGTTTTCTTTTCAAAATCAATCTATCTCTTCTTAAAAACAAAACAGAATAAAATTCAATGCATCTTATTAGAACTGTGAGTGCATAAACTGCCTAGGGTACCTGTGAATATTTCATGCTGTGAGAAAATTTTACCTTTGAATTAGCCTAATTATTAATATGTCTTGTTCAGCTTTGTCCTGATACTCAAACTAAACTGAATGCAGCTTATGTGTTTGGAACAACTTATGAACAAAATGTAAGTATGAGAGAAAATGTTATAATGAATTTCCAATTAAGTCAGTTTACATGTCATCAGTAATTCAGTGCTCATTGAAAGACCTCAGGCATTGAACTTCAAGCTGCAAGATGGATTTTCTTCTTGTGCAGCTATTGTTTATTCTAATTTCTTAATACTTGAGTGAAATAAATGTGCTTGTTAACTATTGAAATACATGCCACAAAACTTTTACTACATCAGACTGCCAAAAAATGAAGCTGTCACTTGCACAAGTGAGACTATTGACTTACCAATGGAAGAACATAATGCCTTAATTTTGATAGTCATGTGCTGTGTTTTAATTTCTAATTTTCCTGCCTCTGTCTTGGCCAAGTTGCATACAGAAACAAGATGTAAGGTCTATCAATCATGCCATGCCTGTCAATCATCCTGATTAACTCTTTTATATCATAGAATCAGTAAGGTTGGAAGGGACCTCTGGAGATCATCTAGTCCAACCTCCCTGCTCAGCAGGGTCACCTAGAGCGTGGTAGACAGGGTTGCATCCAGGCAGGCCTTGAAGATCTCCAGAGAAGACTCCCCAACCTCTCTGAGCAACCTGTTCCAGTGCTCTGTCAATCTCACAGGGAAGAAATTCTCTCTCATGTTCAGACGGAACTKCCTGTGGTTCAATTTCTGCCCATTGCCTCTTGTCCTGTCATATGGGACAACTGAAAAGAGTTTGTCCCCATCCCCTTGACCCCCTCACTTCAGGTACTTATCCAATTGATCAGATCCCCCCTCAGTCTTCAGCAAATTTAATGAAGAGATTGACATCTCCAGGAGAATGAAGTTCCTAGAARTTTTAATCAAGCAGATGACTCAGGAGAAGAAAGAGATTTTTTTACTCTCTTAACTCTGGGAAAAGTTGTATTGGAAGTTTGCACTTATTAAACACCAGCAAAGCCAGAGGGGATAGAGCAGTTTTAATGGTCCCTACAGTGATAAAACTTGAGCTTGTATGTATTTAGATGCCAAAGTCAGTCAGCCATGGACACAACTATGCCTGCAATAAGGCTTCATTAGTTTTGACACTTACATGTTAAAAAGGGAAATCATAGTGTCTTTTGGGGGTGAATAGCTAGTTTATTTGTATAAAACTCTTGTATGTGTGCATGAAGAGTGCACTCTGTATGTGTGCACAGTATCTAAAACTTATTTACCCATTAATATTATTAATTAGCATGTTTACATTCAAAACCATTCCCCACATTGAAGTGTAAAAATACATTTATTCTTGCTGCTATTTGGATAATGTGAAAGTTCTGTAGTGTAGTAGCTGTCAAAGCTTTAGTCCTTGTAAACTACAAGGTTTACCAAATAATTTTGACAAATATCTTTTTAAATTTTTTTACTTTATAACTACTTATCATTGTAAGTGATAAATTTGTTTAATCTGTATTTAAGCACAGCAGACAATATAGAAACTTATTTTCTATTTGGATCATTAAACTAGTCTAGATTGATTAATATTTTTTGTGCCTTTTTTCCCCCGAAGTTTTGTGTTTACTATATTGATATGTAGAACCTGTTGTTAAGATTTAACAATAGTTATTATTGCTGGGTTTAAACCTGTAAACCTGTAAATATTAACTTACTGAGTATTACTGAGTATTTTTCATATAATTATTTTCATGGACTGTATACATCTTTTTTTTTTCCTCACGGCTTTAGAGAAAGTACAGTTGAAATGTTATATGACTGTTTAAGGATTGCATGYAGTCATACACAAAATAACCTATCCACCTTCATTTCTGATTTCTTGTCTTTAGTGTTTATTCTGTTTCAAATTATATGTCTGTGACATTTCCTAGGATATGTTTTCCTAATCTATTGAAAATAGAATATTAGCAGATTTTAATTCTGCATTAGTCATTCTGGTCAGTTGTGGTCATTTCCAAGAGCTTTGTGTAATATCAAGAGTACTTCTTAATTGCTTATACATAGCTGAAATGCTTTGTCTTCTGCAAAGTACATGGGACAGATTTCACAGTAATTTCATAGGGGAAGAATCTACAACTTATTAAGAATAATTAAATGGCTAAACTGATCTTTTTATTCTAACATTTTATTTTCCTCTAGTGCAAAATTTCAGTTTCAAAGATTTTACTGGATTTTGCTAATCCAGTCTTTTATGATGTATTCCTTGAATATAATGATGCTGAGGGACAGCAGTATCTTTGGGCTGTGCCAGTTTTAAACTTGAATCTTCAATATAATGAAATGTTTGTGAATAAAGGTAAGAATGCAATAGAAACATTTCTGTGAAATAATCTAAATGCCTTCAAAGCATTTGTATTAATTACAATCATTGAGTTTGTTTTTAAAGATGTGGTGGATATATCCACCATAACTTTCCTCTTTTAAGAATTTAATATTTTGTGATCAAGATTGTATAGTATTATGTGCAAGCTTTGGTTGCATACACTGGCCCAATAATATTCCCATATAAGATTATCTAACTTCATAATATATTTTTATATTGAAAATAAATCATTTTACATCTTGAATACAATCATATTTATCCCTTTTAGTAGATTTCTTTCTTTTGTTACTGAATTACATTTTTTTAAATATTACGTGACTCTACTCATGCTTTTTCAAAGGCAGCAATATGAACAGCTGGCTTTTGACTCGTCGATTTTTTTTGGTGGATGCACTAAGTGGAAAAGAGAACGATTTGGGAAGACTACCAAGAATAATTCGAATTGCTAGCAAAATAACACTAAGGTGAATAAATGCATACTATACATGGTGAGACAGATAAAATAAAGCCAATCTTGTGCAATCTGTATTTTATTGCCTCTTAAAGGAAAGTTTTATTATTGTGGTGTTTCTAATACATTTTTTTTGCTGCTTTTCCCATTGTATACATAAAAATAGCAAGAGTGGGTTGTTTTGATGATTAAGTAAGAGTACATAATACTGATTTGAGGGGTTAAAATACTGTGATTACTTCCCTTTCAAGTTGGATTAGACTGTGCATAGAAATTAACAGACATTCAATCACCTTTTGGAAGCTGGTGGTTCTAGAGGCCTCAGAACTCCTCTTTTCCAATGTGTCTGTTGCTGACTATGTACAGATGTTGTTTCATACAACATATTTTTCTTTTGGAGTATTTCTACAAGCTGTTGCTTATAAATATTGTCATACAATCCAGAATAGACTTGCAATCGTTTAACTGCAGTTGTGAGATTACCTCTTAGGTTCATTACTGCTTCTTTACCTCAAGTGGAACATGTTCTGGAAGAACTTTTTTTCCTTCTTAACGTAATATCTTTCTCTGAGATGACTAAACAAAATTGAGATCTCTCTTGTACTTACTGCACTTCTTTGCAATTTATTAGTTATGAGTAGCAAGGACTATTGGGCCATACAGATAATCATCTTTAAGATTCATTTAATCTACTAACTATTTGTTGAAAATTATGTATTATATTATTTCAAAAAATCAGGATCATTCAGGTATCCTAGGAGAACCATTGAAAAAACAATAGTGCTAGAGATTTAAACTACATAAAGAAAAAGTAATTGTGTAAAATTTTGAGAAGAGTCATCTTTGGAATTAACTTCATTTGCAACTATTGTAATGTGAATTTTTGTTAAAGATTGATATAAGATATTTTGTTACAAATTAACAATTCTCCCCAGATTGAATATATTTGCATATATGTCTTTTATAATCTAGTCGCTTTTAAAATATGAATTACCATATCATTGTGTTTGTAACTCATATTTTATTGATGATGTTGTTTTGTTTGTTTAGTATTTTTCTATTAGTATAAGTTTCAATCAGTGCTTCCAAGCAGCCCATCCATTTGCTCGGTTAAAAATAATACTCTGTATTTCTGCAGTATTCGTCTGGCATCCCCTACTCAGAGGGGARCTATTTACCCACCTCTAATTACTATTGCTTACACGGATGTACTTATCCAAAACCCTGACACACAGAGTGTGATGGTGAGTTCTCTGCGCTATTTTGTTTGATCAGAATTGTTCATGGTGCTTTTAGTTCTGTCAGAATTCCAGTAAAGTGAACGAGGTTTTTCGAATGTGAAATGAAATAAGCAGTTTCTAGTTCTACGCAGTTTAGAAGCTGCAAAATTTCACTAAAACTTAAAGCTTTTAAAACAAAGCTGTTCAGTTTGGGTTTGTTTTTATTATTTATCTTATTTGAGTCCTTCTTAAATTAAAATACCTAGTATTTTACAGTTGGTTGTATATAATGGTAATGTATATATAATGTATATATAATGGTAAGTTATGCCAGAGTGCAAATTAAAAAAATGTATGCACAGAAAATAACCTTTATGCAGTGAATTGAAAGCAGCAGCAATTTAAGCACAAAATGCGATATTTTTCTTAATGTTGTACGTTAACAGGAGATGATTATGATACAGACATTTCAGGTCAGTTGTGGTTTAAGTTAAGATTTTGACAATAAACCTAGAACATCCTTTAGTGTTCTGCCTGCTGTGCTTCATTATTTGCAGTAGATTTCTTAAGTTTTAAAGTAAAATAATCTAAAATGTGTAGCCACAAGGGTTAGAGACCAGCTTGGGGAATCTTCCTTGTCTTAAAACCAAAGAATTCTGCTGTGAGAGGTGCAAAAGAGGTATTGCTTCCTCCTTCTGCCCATGATAATGGGCAGTAGCCCAGGTGGGAATATCTGAGAGGCCAATTCATATGCCTTGGTTGCCTATTAGATCACACTGCTTAAAAAAAAATAAATAAAATGTTAAGTTTAATATAATAATCATTATGCTATAAATAAATGCACACAGACTGCTAATATTAACATTTTTTGCTTATCAACCTTCTTCAGTGGTTCAGGCTTCCAATACTGAGTGACATCTAGCTAGACATTTCTGATGCTGGAAGCATTCCTATTCACTGGCTGTTAGCTGCATGAAAGGGAAGAATAGACTGAGAATAAGAAGGGTCGAAAAATTAGAGTGAGACACTTCTTCCCTGTTTATTTCTTCCCTATTTATTCCCTGTTTATGCCTTTATTTAATCACAGAAACAGGACTGTTTTTATAATATAATCCAGTTAAATGGAGATGGCAAGAACAACTGTTTTCAGTTTGTCTACTTTGTGCTATTTTTTGATTTCCTCCCTACATGTAGGTCTGATCTACATAGGTGGTGTCAATTTTGGATGCATTTTGCATGCATTTAACAAATTTGATGCAAAGCCCTCTTAAAAACAAAAAGACATTACACTTCATTACAAATTCTACAAACTCTTGATTTCTGATAATTGAACATATTTAGTCTCAAATCTAAATAAGGTGATAGCATTAGCTATGACAGGAACAAATGTTTCTGGAAACCAAGACACTGTGCATTAGCATGGGGATTCTTTTTGTTTGTTTGTTTAAACYGAGTTACAAGTTCTATTCTTTATAATACTTCATTAACTTTATCCTTACAGATAAGTAACAAAGACTTCGGCCAAAACATTGTAAAACCAAGTTCTAGTCCTTGTACAACTCCTTTAGAAAAAGTTAAATTAGGTTTTAGGTTAGAAAGATATTTTAGCTAGAGAGAATAATTTTGATGTAGTTTAACAACATTTATTTCATTCATGCTGGAAAAAATTGCTGCCTAAGCTATGTAGGAGCTCCCTTTTTAATTTTGCATGTTAGTGTAATTAAATTTACTTGAAGTTGCTCTTAACACTGTTAAAAGGGAAGGTATCAAACACTTGAAAATGCCTTTTTGAAGCAAAGTATGCACAATTGTAAGGATTATAATCAGGTGCAGCTCCTAACTTGGGCAGAGCGGAGGTCCATCCCCAGCATTATCCTTGGTAAAATCTTGTCGAGGTTTCAGTTATCTCCTGTGTTAAGCGTGGCAGAGCACATGCCAGCACCAAGTCTGGCACTGCAGCACATCAGGTCAGTATGTGTAACTGGAAGAGGATGTACACTGCAGCTCTACAGTAGTCCTAGATGAGGACTGGCATCAACTAAAAAGTAGTAAAACACCGCTGACTATAATCCTTATAGCTTTTCAGAATTTCTATACATACTTACTTTTCATATTTTAATATTCAGGTTTCCTTCTCAGTCAACTATGAGATGAATCAGTCAGAGGCTCAGATTCAGACTGATGTAAGTAATTGYCCTTTAATTTGATGATACTATGATTTGCTTATATTTTGTCTCTTTAAAGATACCTGCATATATTTTTTCAATCTCTTCAGATCACATTGGGTGTATTGGGTGGACTCGCAGTTTTATGGTCCCTTCTCAAGACTGCAGGCTGGAAGAGACGTACTGGAAGCCCTGTAATTGACTTGCAGGTATAAATAGCTGGTGACCTAAATAAGGACATGTTTTCCTATCTTTAAGGAGACCTTTGGTATCATATGGTATAACTATTTTGTTTCTTACAGTAACTGAAATAATTTATAATTGTTTAAATCTAGCTACATGGAGCTAGGGAGTAAGGATCCCTTGAGGAAATAGGTTTTTTGCTTTTTTTTTTTTGGCTTCTGACGTCATTTAGGAAATAGTTTTGCTAAAAGGGCACAAATACACGTATTTATAAACAGAGCAAATGTGATCAGTTGAGCTGTCTTATTAGTTTTCAAATTAATTTTTCTTTGAACGAAGACCAGGTAGTAGGAGTTTCAGATTTTAAATATATCATAAATATGTGAACATACAAGAAAAATTCYGTTAGGGCTGCTTTTCAGTAATAGAGTTTACTGTAGTGTGAGCTGCATAACATTTTATATGAATATATTGTATACGTTAGTTAAACAGTTTTTAGTTTTACAGGTTTGTACAATATTCTTTYATAATTACAGACAGTCTTGAAGTTCTTACTATTTTATGCTGGAGATCTTGCCAATGTTTTCTTTATCATCACGGTGGGCACAGGGATTTATTGGCTTGTGTTCTTCAAAGTAAGTCTTTTTCCAGATTTTGTTATTATGAACACTTATTAATAATGCATACATTTTAAAACAAAAATTCATTTCTTTTCTTTCTTTTT
>NW_028185037.1:2826009-2852814 GCF_003343005.1 Rhea americana | reverse complement strand
AGGCAAGTTATACATGATGTTGTGTGTGTTTGAATTTTCAGCTTTTTCCTTTCCTTAAATTTCCTTGTGCTTGCAGTCTGCTTAGTAGTCAGTTAAAATATTTTACAAATTTGAAAAATTACACATAAAATATGGATCATTTCTGCAAAAGATGTTCACTCTTAAGCACTTGATATGTTATTACATATGTCATCTATGCTGTTTCAGTATAGTCTCTCACTTATAGGCTCAGCAGTTTGTCTCTGTCTTTTTGCCACTTCCATCTCAAGAAGAAGATTTTGTCACATACGTAGGATGTGCTTTTAGTCTAAAGGTAAATTCAAGACATTTTACACATTCTTCTTTATATTTTCATTATACCTGTTTTTAAACATCTTGTACAGTGCATGTTATTAGTTCTTAGAAGTAAACAATTATTTTAATTCTAAGAACTAAGTAATTTTTCCTTGAAAATAGTTTTAATGGTCTTTTTTTGGTAAAGAAACAAATGYTTAAAGAAGATAATTATTCTTTTAAGGATAAAAATGTAAATAAACACAAGTAAAATAACAAACATTGTATCAAGAAAAGAAGTGTTACTGTCAGTTTCTGACCAAGAAGAAGGRTAACACAGAATAAAATAATCATGTTCAAACATATTTGTAGAATTTAGAGGTCAGTATTCTCTCCCCATGGGATATAGAAGTATTTCATTAATTTGGGGTAGTATATTGATTTGGAATTAATAATACAGATTAAACTGTTATGGTAAGATCCTTACTCAAATTACTAGAATTGATTACTTTGCTATATTTTCCTGATAGTTCTGGACATAATCTTAGTGCTGACTGATTATGGTGTCATTCATGAGCTCTAAGTCATTATGACTTAGAATTATTCTAATCTTTTAATTTAAAAAAGATATATCAAAATTAAATTAAAAAGTTGCAATGTCAAGTATAGTCAAGTGGATTTTTTGCTATATTTAATGAAGAACATGTGCTTGCAATGACTTTCTTTGCCTTTGTCTATATACTATTGCTTACTTGAGTTATACTTCCTTTTTTCCCTCAGGCTCTGCAATTATTACATAAATTGGTTTCACAACTTACAGTAGATATTTTCTTTATTGATTGGGAAAGACCTAAGGGGAAAGTTCTTAAAGCAGTTGAAGGTAACTCAAAATAAACTTGTTTGTATACACAGCTTGAATTAAATTCTGGTATTACTCTCAGATATTAAATTTCAGAGCTTTAATGTTTTTATTCTTTTTAGGTGAAGGTGTTATAAAAAGTACTGCCGCACCTGTGAGCATATGGAGGACATATTTTATAGCCAATGAATGGAATGAAATTCAGACAGTGAGGAAGATAAATCCCCTTTTTCAAGTGCTTGCAGTTCTTTTTTTTTTGGAGGTATTAWTATTGTTGTTAATTTTTATAATTTACATCCACAGTGTAACTAAAGAGTCATTTTTAACTCTTCCAGTCTTTATGGTAATAGGAGGGCCTTCAGGCTCACTTGAAAAARTATAACTTTGTAGAGTAAGTTAGTGTTTTGATTTGGTACACTTTATTTATATCTGTGTATTTATATGTCTTTGCAATATTTCATTATGAAAAGACTTAAAAAACAAACAACCTTTAATTACTTTGGACACTTGTGTTGGTTTTGTTTTCTTTTTTTTTCTTAAGCTAATGAGTTACCCTAAATGGCTTAAGAAACTGATAAATTTGTGTACACACTCAATTCTTTATTTGCCTACTGGCTCCCTTCTGCCACAGTCTATAGCATTTATATTTATCTGAACTGGAGCTTCCTTCTTGTTAATTTGCTAGAGTGACCTTTTATAAAGCAGGAAATGAAATCTGCTAGCTGTTCTGGATGTCATAATATAAGGCAATATGCCTTCAGTTATTRCTTAAGGGTATGAGTAAGTGTACTTTCACTTTTAGAAAATATTTTGGTTTGTTTATTCTGTACTGTTTGGTAAGTACTTTTACTTTGATGTGTATTCTCGAAGTGTGTAGCTTATAGTTTTTATGTGAGGTTTATTATATTTTTTCAAAACTTCTATTCATTTTAATATATATATTTTTAAATGTATTATTTTTCTATTAAATTAAATGCAGTAAGAAACTTTTGCTCATTAGCTGCTTCATTTTTTCCTATTGGGAAATACAAGCCAGGACCAGTTTAGGTGCTATAAAAGGGGAAAGGCATGGAGAGAAAACAAAGCAAGTATTCCCAAAGCTAACTAATCCTGAGATTAATCTTCATAGACTCCTTTTACTATTACAGGGAAACTCCTGTAGAGAGTGATTCACATCTTGCTCTGTAATTGCTGCCATGAATTTCCATCTGGAAAAGTCCCTTTCTTTCTATTGATAGTGGAAGACTTCATGGAAGATACCTCAGTAGGCTCAAAATAACATATGCGAAACCCCAGATAATCTTCATATCCTCATTGTCTTGTTGGAATGTTGTTTCCCCAGGAATATGAGAAACCAGACAGACTTAGCCTTCACCTGATGAATACAAGGGAAAACTCTCGTATTGCTCAAAATTGACTTCTATATTGACTTCCATACATACAATACATGTTTCTTTAATTATGATTTAAATAATAACACTGGATCACACAATTGGACTCTATTATAACAAACGTGTTACTCTTCTCAGCTGTATTTTTCCTGAATTTTTCTTTTTTACCTTCTGCTACAGTGGAAATGACAGAGTCATAAGTAATTCTATTCATTGCCCTCGTGTTTTTAAATTGAACTTCATATCTCTTCAGGTGGTGGGATTTTCAAACCTGGCTTTAATGGATTCTTCTTCGAGTCTTACAAGAAGCAGTGAGAGTTACGTAGCTCCTTGGAGCCGTATTTTGAGATTTGGTGTGTCTGCTGCACTCTGGCTAGCCATTGCATTTTTACAGGTTTGTAAGTGACACATGATATGCTGAATTATCATTGTATGGCTGGTGCTCTGAAGCCAGAATATATCATTAGGCCACCCATACTCCTCAACATAGCATTAAGTGTTTTTTTAACTGCTTTACTAGTTCTAGACCTCTAGTTTCTAACTTCTAGCTAGTGTGGTGACACATTACAACTCAAAATGAATCTTCTAAGCTATGAAAGATCTTACTTTGTAGTCACTATCTTAAATCTCCTCAAGAAGAATTTATGCAACTRCTTTCTTTTCCTTTAAACACCTTTGAATCAACTCCAAGTTCAAAATGAAAAACAGGTTATTGCTAGAGTTTTACTTCATTGAAGAAGGATATTAATCCCATTTCTGAGGGTCAGTGTGAAGATGACCACTACTGAAGTCTGTAATTTGTCACTGTTAAACTTTGAAATTAACTGCTTTATAATTCAGAAAATAAAGTCAAGTCTGGTGAACTAATAAAGTAAAATGTGATTGATTTATTTCAGATTATATTTTTTGCTGTGTTTTATGAAAGATTTGTTGAAGATAAGATAACACAATTTATTGATTTGTGTTGCATGAGCAATGTAAGTATTTCTTGGTCTAACTTCTGTGATGGCATTTTGAATAAGATAATRTATAAGAGAGTTTTAAGAATATAAAATATTTATTTGTTTAATTTAATCAGCGATTGCTAGCTAATACCCAAAGTCAGTATTTTTTTGGCTTATTTTATTGGTGCAGTATACCAGAAAATTTCAGTTTGACTTTAATTGGAAAAAGATTCTAGAGTCATAGATAATCAATATGTCCTTTTAGACATGTGATTTTCGGTTGTTATTTGAAGTCATATTAGTTACATATGCTCATACAGAACTAAAAAGTACCAGATTATGACAGAAATGAGCCATGGAATTATTTGCTGCTGTTCTTTCTACTGATTTACATTTTAGTGCTTTTGTTTTCTAGAGACAACTGTTTCGGTTTTAATTAATATATTTACATTCAGTTTCTGCTGCTAATTTCTGGTTATCCCTCAATCCCTCAACTTCGTGGTTGTCCGTCCTGGATAGTTAACACTGTTCTCCTGCACCTTCACTTACATCTGAACTACTCCCTTTTTTCTAGTTTAAACATGGGTCTCGAAGCTTCATGCTACAGGAGTTCTGGGTTAACAAAAGAATGCAGTCAGAGCAGATTGAATGAGCTCATTTGGCCCAAACTTTTAGAACTATAAGTATTAAYTACTTTTTTTCAGTCTTTTCAGCCTTAGTTCTTCCTTCTCCATAAAGCTTCTAGGTTTTGTTGACTGAAACCAGCGTAGTGCATGGGTTGTAATAGAGTTAATTTTGTGTATTGTATGGTAGAGAAGCATTGTATCACACTGAGTGAAATTCTGTTACGTACAATCTACTAAGAGCTCAGCTGAAATCAAGCATTTGTATTATGTATCACAGAAGTAACTTTTAAATCCAAATAAAAGCTAGTATCTTTGCTTAAAATGTGTTTTAATTTTCTAACACTGCAGAATTAATAGTGGTAGGGATCCTTGCAGTTGATGAACTAAWCCCTGAAGCTTGCAAGTGTCTCTAGTTAAGCATAGATTTAACTAATACATGAAAGAGTTGGTAAATATTTTTCTGTCGTATGTATTTTGATACCTGCCTACTTTCTATATGTTGTACAGTTGGTCTTGGTAATCTCCACTGTGGATTCGAAAGTTTAAAAATAAAAAGATGCTGCTTTCAGTAAAGTATTCTTCTCTTTCCCCACCTCTTTTAGATTTCAGTGTTTCTCTTGTCACACAGTTGCTTTGGTTATTATATCCATGGTCGCTCTGTGCATGGACATGCAGATACCAATATGGAAGAAATGAGTATGAACCTAAAGAGAGAAGCAGTAAGTAAATAGTAAAATCTACACCTGTTCTAATTATTCATTAAAAACTTTGCATTATGTGTCTGTGTTTATGCATGGTGTTGCATCCTGAGTTACCATTTTTTAAAAAAATACCAGCCATTACTCTGTAAATAAGTGACTTATTAACTCTTCTTGTAATCAGTTCTCCTTCTCCTTCATTATCTCTTCTTCTGATCTCATAGTGTAAAATTCCTGTTTTTCTAATATGTTTTTTCTCTTGTATATATATGATCTTTTGGATACTGAAGCCTTTCTTCAGCTCATGGCCACATTCAAAGAGATACATATGAGGAGGCTTTCATAAAGAGAAAAATCTTTACTAAACATCTACTTTTCCAATAATTTCTTTTATTCCATATGTACCCTTCTGGTGACATAACTATGCTTTAAAGACAGCCATTTGAATAATGATTTTTCTAGTTTGCTGTACCTTATATATTTACTGCAAAATTAGGTAAACATATAACATTTAATATAATACTGCAGCAGCCTGCACTAAATGTCATGATAGCTTACATCCTTTTAGGGACAAGTGAAAACRAAATTATCCTAGATAAAGGATATCAATAACTTAATGTATCTGACCATAAAAAACACAAGCATGTGAAAACTGAATCTCAACCATTGAATTGCAAAGGAATATTTTAAATAATACGTTTGGATTGATTGCATGTTCCTACAATTTTTTCCTAACTTTTTATTATAAACTAATTTAGGAAAAAACATACTTTTCCTATGGAAATACTGAGTTTTGTATTTTATTGAGATTTTGAGATTTATTAAGTAAGTTTTGAGAAAGTCATGGAAAAAGTCAGAAATCCAAAGCATAAGACAAATCAGGAAAAATACAGAATAAATTATAAATACAAAACAGATGGCCTGAGAATGAATGTTAAAAGATGTTTTAGAATGTGATGACCTAAACGTAAGTGAAAAGGGGATTATGACTTTGTGACAGCAGGGGTCAGGGTTTCATTCCTAAGTAAATTTTGCTATAAGAGTGCAGTGGATTCAAATATTTAAAAAAACAAARCAGTATATGTACATGAAATAGAGGTGAAAATTTTTTGACTTTTCTAATCTCTATATGAATGATATTAATAATGTTAATTTACAATTCTAGGAGAATCTGTGTAGTCGGAGAGGTTTGTTACCAAACACAGATGTCCAGACATTTCAGATTTCCATTTCAAGAAAAATGAGACTGCAGTATGACAGGATTCATGAAACTCTAACAAGGGTAAGTGAGATACTTGTATTCTGTAAATATTATTTAAAGTATGTATTTTTCCACTGAAGTCCTGGTCATATTACATTTCAGAAACGTGGTCCTGCTAGGCTTTTGGACTCATCTGCAAATACTTTTGAACAAAACACGAAGGCATACAATACCATGAACAAATTTCTTGGTTCATTTRTTGATCACGTATGTATATTGACATTTATATATTAAGGAAAATACAGTAAGTAGAGATGAAAAATTGTAATTCTGAAAGACTATAATTTCTCTTTAAGCATAGGTTATTAAAGACTTTATGCAACTACAACACTGTTTTGTTCAAGGAAGAAAAAAGATAACTGTCCAGCAGTGCAGCCTGCTCTTGTAATAACAAATCCTTTTTTGTTGTTCACTTAGAATAGAGCAGTGTTGTTTTTTTTTTTCATTCAAGTCTAAATGATGGAGCTGTACTCCATTTTTGTAACAAGTATGGTTCCTTTGAAATCTTAAAACTAGAAGTATTGTCTTTTCTTTTCATATAGGTTCATAAAGAAATGGATTATATTGTAAAAGATAAGTTGCTGCTTGAACGAATTCTTGGCATGGAGTTCATGGAACCAATAGAGAAGAGTATTTTCTACAACGGTAAAAGGATCTGTGACTTGGTGTCTGTGCTATTATAAGTGTGTAGGTTTCTGTATAGATTTCTGTCCCAGGATTTACAATCTAAACTAGAATTACAGCATGAGAGGTAATTAAACAGCAGCTTGAGAGAGAGAGATTTAAGAGATTCGGTATATGTTCTCCAGGTTGATACTATCTCTAGGTTACAGAAATCCTGTTTATAATTTCTTTTGCTTTACTGCAGTGTTTTTTCCTTCAGGCAACTGAAAGGATACTGTTYAGAGATGGGCACGTTTATGTGGCACTCTCTTGACCAGCTATCTAGATCCATTATCCACTTTGTAAATGCAAAGACCACAATGCTATTGAAAGATTCAGCAGTATGTTTTTTCGTAGAACTGAATTTCTTATGAAAGAACTAAAAGTACAAATATGAAAGATTTTTTCTGAAGAAGATACTGATCATAGTGAGGAAGTTCTCATGGAATAATTGATGTTAATACGCTACTCATCCTTGACCACCAAATTAGGAAAAGTCCAAGTACTTGGAGTTCTTGAGTATTTCATTTTGAAACATTTTAAACATTGCTAATACCTGCAGCAAAAATGAGTATTCGGGTAGGAGCAGGGATGATACCAGCTCTGATTGTGGTTCTTGAGCTATGCAGAAGCAATTGAACACTTGGTTTCTCCAGTGTATCATCCTGAATCACAAGGCCACCCTAAGCCTAGCCATAAAAGTTTCCAAGTGACCATTACCTATGTTAAAAATAGTTTATTTAAAAAGAATAGCAGTTGTTCATCATCTATCAATCTTAAACCTGGGTTCCTAAATCTGAATCCCTGGAAAATTGATGCTATGAAACATCAAGGTTTCAAAAACCTTAATTTACTCATAATTACTGACAGGTGGACTGATACTTGCATGACAGCAATCCTCATCCAGGGTTAGGCCCTCTACTTCTTGAAGTCTCACTGTTCAGAAACTCTAAATTATATCAGAGCCATAATTCAAACCATAGATATTACCAGGTGACCAGTACACTTCTTAAAAATATGTCTTTGTTCTTATATAATAGCAGTCCTTACTTTAGGCCACTGAGCTGTGTAGAACTTACTTTGACCTCTCTGACACCAAGGCTGCAAAAGCTGAACCCTAACTTGAACCACATGCTTGGCTATAAATATAGTTAGGAATGCAGCACATGTACTGCAACTGAATAGAAGCTGTGGCCATAGCCTGTTACTAGCATCAGTCTAGATGTCTGAACTACACATAATTCATTAAAGGCTTGGGCTTTTCACCTATATCTTTATGAAACATTAACTCTAGTAATTAATATTGACAGGTAACCAGTTTCTACACTAAAACTATAGCTAGGACTTTCAGAGACCTCGGTCTGCAACTCTGCACCTTGCAGTACCAGTCATTCAAAAACCTTATTCCAAACATCGGTTGTACTCAGCCATAAATGTTATCAGGTATGCAATACCTGGGGTAAAATTAAATATTGAGTAGTACTGATAAGAAACAGTGATGTGATATCTCCAAACTATGCAATGTTCAGCAAAGATCTGCTCTTTTGAGTGCCATTACTTCAAAAATCTTAACCTTCAGCATTAATATAAATATATTCCTTGATGGCTTAGACTGTGAGTTAGATTGAACTCCTCTTGGAAATTTAGCTGTGGATCAAGATTTAATAACGCACCTATAAAATCTGCAATGAAGAGACGCTGTTGACACTAGAACTTGCATTAGACACGTTTTTCTGAAAGAGCAGAAAGAAGGAAAAGAATCTGTATTTTCTGTAGTTGCTTACTTTAAGTGTTTTCTCTTTTGAGAGCAGTGCTTGTTGATAAAGAAAGGAACAAGTGGTCTAAACTAGTTTGGCTACAAAAAATGTATTTTAAGCTTAAAAGATCTGTTTCTGGGGAAATTATTAGCCAAATGAGCGAAGATAATGTTAAATGCTGAAACTCCTCTTAAGTAAGACTTTAAGCATGTGTTTTATTAGTTTGTTGAATTGGGGCCAGCACTTGCTAAGAAATTCAACAAGGAACTTTGATCCTGTCTCTGCCTTTTTTTAAACAAACTGGTTCAGATTTCTGAAGTGACTAAAAGTGTATGGCATGCGTGGCCTTCTTTTGTGTGTGTGTTCTCTCAGTATTAAGCCATTTTGTGAGTGAAAAAGTGTTGGTTTTGCTTAAATAGAATGCCATAACTGACTTACGGTATTTTCTTGTTTAGACTTTTCTTTCTTTGTCAACTTTCTCAGCATGTATTGACAAACTTCACAGAAATAATCCTTTTCCAAAAAATTATTTCTCTAGACGAGAGACACTCTTTCAGTGATGTCCTCTATTATGGCAACGAGACAACACTGCTTATTTTTGATATCCTGTTTTTCTCTGTTGTGGATCTGGCTTCCCAAAGTTTTGTTTTAGCAGCTATTCTCACATACTTGCAACAGGAGGTAAATATGCCATTTAAAAACAAAATTGTATTTTTAAAATATGAGTTAGTATGGAAATTTATATAATTAGTTAGATACTTAAACTCTATAAGCAGTATGTTGTGACAGATGATTGTACTGAGAGCTTATAAAGCAATTTTTTATGTGTGTGTGTATATATATAAAATAGACTTTATGACAGATTAATTTTATTCTCATACGTATCATGAATAACAAGTATAAACAGTTTTCAGCAGAAAACAAAAATATCAGTTAAAATTAATCATGAGTTATGGTAGAAAATATTTTAAAATCATCAAAGAGAGTTAAGCACTTAAATCATAAATAACTTGTCGATGAAATAATGTGAAGTTATTATTTTTATGTTACATATTGAAACATGGTGTTTTAAACATTCTGTCTTTAATACACTTTTTTCTGAACTATTCTTAGATATTTAGGTTTATTCGTAATACAGTTGGAAAGAAGAATTTGGCATCCAAAACCTTGGTGGATGAAAGATTTCTCATTTAATTGATTAAGAAGATGAAGTACATGAAGTACTTTGTTGAGGAGTTAATCATGGAAATTGTATCCAAGAGCAAAGCATCTCTGAACTACAAGTTAATTGTAGTACACTGTTCAATAATAGCATAATTATTTTGACATTTGTCATCTTTTTATATTTTGTATTACTAAGTTTTATTTTTGTATAACTTGAAACATTTTAAAATTTGTGGACACTGAGCCGTAGGCCTTTGAAAGGAAAAGTACATGAAAGTAAGCAGTCAGAAGTAAAGCTAATGTTATAATTAGAATAAAACAAAATTGATTTAACGGCTTTTGCTAAGATATGKACTGTTCATCTTGAGGTGATAATTCAAATATTCTTGTTGTCAGGAGAGGTTGTTACCTCCTAAGATTTCTGAAAATAACTGATTCCCCYCCCCCCCTTTTTTTGAGGTGTAATGTTTAGCAGATGTATTTCAAGTTTCATGTCATACAAGATTTGTTAAGAATTAAACTAGCAAGTATTTCAAGAGGACCATTTAAAGGTCACTTATTTACAGTGACTTCAACTTGAAATTGTTATTTATTAGCGTAATATTATCGGCCTTTATCTCTTCCCTTTGCATTAGTTAACTCATTGTTTTTCTTGGGTGTGGACTGTATGTGAAAAAATTCTGTGTGAGATACGGTTGTTTTACAGTAGTACAGAAGAGTAGCATACTGGTAGAGCAGAGGAGAAGATGGTGGATATTTTTGGTCTGTTACTGATCTTCTGTAGTCTAATGTGAGATGCCTAGGAAAATAGAGTAATTCCTCTGTGCTGATTCAGACAGCGAAATAGAAGTAATGGTTCTCATCTTTTTTGAGTGTTTTCACAGGTGCCTGTATATTTCTATGCCTATATCCTCCTCACTAATTTTCTGGCTTTGTTATCTTTAGATTAACACAGTGAACATAATAATCTTCATTATCTGTTTGGAATTTAACCAATTTAATAAAAGTAAGTGCCACTTATTAAGTGTTAAGAGAGATTATAAATGGCTTTCAAAACATCTTAGATTAAGGTGTGTACCTCCCATTGGTATCTCTGAAAAATCCTCTTACTAATATTTTTTAAATAATAAATGTTTTTCAGTTTGCTGTTTTTACAACTGTTACTTGTCTTTGGATGATTCAGCAATGGACTTTCACCAGCAAAAACACCATAAAAATGTAAGTCCAGGCTAGCATCCCTATTCAAAGTGGAGCTTAAAGAAGTGATTCAGCCCCATTAGTTTGACTTAGCTGCTTTTAAATGCAGATGTGCTTATCTGAGTTAGAGCGGCATTGTTTTTCAGGTGTCTCTTGGCTTCATAAAGAGGAAGGGGTTCCCATGTTGATACCATGTCATGATTTTAAACTGTCAGTATTCAGAGTTGCTGTAGCTCTAATATATTTGCTTTTGGAGTTGCTAAAGCAATGCAACTTGCCAGACCAATATAGTTACTATAAAGTAATAGCATTGTATCAGCAAGTTAGGTTACAACAAGGTAGATAACTGAAGAGCTGATTTTCAGCAGGATGTCCGTTTATTAATACACAGTTTAATATGGGCATGTCTGTGCATATCTTTCTTTCTTTACTTTTGTCTCTTGTGCACAATTCTTAGTTTGTTGGTGCAACATATTCCTCAAAATAGGTGTGAATACAAAACTTCCAACACGTCCACTATGTATACATCCACTATACATATAATATGTCCACTATATAATAACAAAGGTTATTGTATTCCTACTGTTAAGTTGTCCAGTAGGTTCTGGGTCTGCTAAAACAGCCATACATTGAATTTCTGTTCAGTACTGTGACTGTATAACTTCATTACTTGAGGTGTTCTGTGATATTGCCTGTCAGTGATGTATTGAATGCCAAATTTTAAACTAAGCTAAGGAGCCATCTGAGTGTCTGCAGTAGGACATCTGCAAGGCAAAGTTATGCTTGTGTGATGTCCTTATATTTATCTGGCCAATATCTTTGCAAACTTTCCAGATCTTGCAAATCATTCTAAAGTGTTGGTGTACAAGAGGAAATGTAATATTTCATGTCACCATATTTATTCAAGAGGATTGATATGACTACAAAGGTGTAGAAAGTTATTGTGGTAATAAATGAGCAAGTAGACCACAAATGAACCTAGTACAGTTCTTTCCATATTATTGCCCTCCAGCAATAATGACTGTCCATCATTCT
Organism: Rhea americana; assembly: GCF_003343005.1. Lineage (NCBI taxonomy): Eukaryota > Metazoa > Chordata > Aves > Rheiformes > Rheidae > Rhea > Rhea americana. The sequence goes on along the minus strand of NW_028185037.1, from coordinate 2,840,946 downwards.
CAGTAACAGGCACAAGCTTTTTCTGTGTTGATTCTCATGATTTCCTAGTCATAAATTATTTCAGAGAATAGACCCACACTTCAACATACCTCTTCCAGAATGTTCTGATTTATGACTTAAGTCAGAATAGTAGTAGTAGTCAGTAGTAGTCAGACCTAGGTAAAACAGGGAGTGTCTGCAGGCAAAATGAAGATACAATTGTACAATGTATAGACACAGTGATGCAATTTTAATTTAGCCTTTCTGCTTACGGTAGCGTTGGAGACACGACAGCATGCCTGCCCTCAGTCTGTATGCTATTCCTAGTGCTTTTGTGAACCAGATACACCTTTCCATGTTAAAGTCATGCTCTGAGTTGGCTTTAGATATGCCTTTAATTATACGCTGCCAGAAGGGCATGTGAAAGCTTTAATGGCCTTTCAGTTTGAAAGGACTTTTGCATCAGACAAATTTTATTACAGGCAAAAGATTAATTAATCTAAGAATGTCCTGTCAGAACAGTTCCATCCCTTGGACCCCCTCTTCCTCCACACTGCACACACATCCCTGTTATATTTTTCCAGATCATTTATCTAAAATGTTAGTGTAGCTAACATGTTCACACTACATGGTTTAGGAAATAATTACAGGAATCAGAAACTCCATAGAAATGTTTCTTCATTCTTGCTTTCTAGCAAACACTTGAAAGTTGTTGACTACACTTTGTTCTCATATTGATCAGTTTGTTCAACAAGTAGCTCTTGTGATTGTAATACAAACTAAATGGCTTTACTTTTTCTAATTAATGTGCAGTTACAATGTGTCATTCATGTGGCCTGTCTTCAAGTTTCTAAATTTAATAAATCACAAGGCGTTTCAAACTCAGAAGAGTCTATTTTATATCTAATATTTGTGCCTCTGAACAATAAAGAAATTTTAAAGGATTGGAGAAGGAGKTTTTTTTCCACTTCTTGCCTTCCGTGAACATGAGACGTTCAGGAGTACAGCAGGAGGCTCTTGGTTTGGGGCAGGTTTAGCTCAGCTGGTTAGAGCGTGGCACTGCTAATGCCAAGGTTGCGGGCTCAGTCCGCGTATGGGCTACGCTGAGGGCTGGACTAGATGATCTCCAGAGGGCCCTTCCAACCTGACCATGCTATGATTCTGCAGTCTATAGAAGCTCTTTCAGGAAAAGCTAAGACAGGGATATTGCAGTCTGTATGAGGACAGAGGGATATAGTTTTGGATAACCACAACTATTGGAATGAGCTTATTGCTAAGAACATAACTGGCTAGATGCCAAAATAGTCAATTCCATAAATAATTACAACTCATGTGCAAACAAGTCATAATGACCGAATACTGTAATTTCAAGAATATATATAAAATTCGTAAATTTTATTTACTAGTGAGAACTTAATTTGTATTTGACTACAGTGTTCACTTTAACAAGGAAGGCCGGTCTTCTGCCCTGTCTTTTCTGAGGTAAATCATGTGAGAGGTGAGAAGCGAAACTGGCACAAGGTTAGTCACCGGTGTTCGTCAGATCGCTCTTACATGAACAAAGTGACCACGCCAGCCAAATTCACAGGGTTTTGTTTGTTTTCAATCTGAAAGAAAGTTTGTAAGAAACAGGTGACTTACACGGGGTAGCATTGCACTATACTCCTGTGAAAATCATGAGCAAGCTGGGTGCTGATAACTGTCCTCAGAACTTAGAACTGGTCTTCAACAACACATGCTTTCCACTGTATCTCTTTTCTCTCGGCAAGACCACACTATCATGGCCTTTTCTACTGTACCTCTTCACCTTTTAAAAACACTAACCCCTTGCCCTCTCTATTACTGTCATTCCTCAAGCCAATACCTCCACCTGCTCTTTGCCATAGCCCTGTACTTCATCTCACCAGCCACAGTCGAAATGCAGATCCTGACCCTGACAAGCAAAGCTGGGCAGCACGGCTTTGCGCCCGGGGCAGTTGCTGCCTGTCCGCACTGTCTCTCTTCCCCGGGGCAGCTCGCGGAGGATGCGGTCTGACTGGCCGGAAGCCTGGGGGCAGAATGCCTGTGTGGGGAGTTTACCAGGATGTGCAGCAATGGATTATGCACCTTATGTTTTAAGGTGGCAGCAAGTTCTAAGGAATGAAGAATGAAAATCCAAATACAACATTAGAAATCAGTTTAAAAGCATACAATCTAGATTTCTGTACATGCCTAAATGGAAGAATGAATGAAACCAAGACACCTCAAAACAAGCTGTTGTTCAAAGTACTAGAACTAAGCAGCTTGGCTTCCTCCAGCTTTGCCCTCAGTTGTCTAAACATTATCTCCACCCCAGCACTCCCAGCTTCCTTTTGCAACTCTTACACCACCCATAGCAGACCAAAAATGGTACATGTTATGGCTGGCCTGAACTACCAACATATTTGCTGGCCAGCCACCAGCTGCCAAAGAAATGTAGGGCAACAGAGCTGTGCTTGCCTTTTTCTTACCAAGGGCATTCATAATTTAGACTCTTTCTGTATCAGCCACTGATATTTATTTAGGACCTTCATAGCTTGGAGACCTTTGCACTCGTATCAAATATCAAAGTTAAAAACTTGTTTGGGGAATTGACAGATAAGCCCCATTTCCTCAGGAAACGATACTGAAAACAATCCCTCTCAGGCAAGGTTGATGTTGTCACGGCTTTTAATAGCAATGACATGGCTGTGGATATAATCCCGGAGACTGGTGTGCCAACCAGTCTGCAGGCAAGAGCCCGCAGGCAGCTCTGCGCTCTGGTGTGTGCTGGAACAGGTTTAAGGGCTCAGGCTGTGGATCACAGAACTGAAGTGAGGCTCCTCAGGAAATCACCACAGAAGATGCATTTGGCTCTCCATAAGAACACGGCTTCCATCTCGTACTCAGATGGAATATCAGTAAGAATAAGTGAGAATAGGGTTTCAGTAAGCCTTGACAATTCAGAGCCTTGATGTATTACTCTCTGATCCAATTGGACTAAGTTTTATCGACACACTGGTGCTGTTCAAGACCTGTTGTCCTCCTCAGTTCTCCCTGCTAACCCCCCTCTGAGTAATAATATCATAAACCTGACCACAAAGAATAGGTAGGGGAGCCCTTGGGTTAGTTAGACAATATCTGATGTTTGAAGCTCACCTGTATGCACCTGCAGAATAGCTCTGACACTGGCGGCTCTGCAGACAAAAGACAGCATTGCATTAGTTCATATTTAGAATTTCCCTTTGAATGTTAAGAAAACTTTATTTCTATGGAAGTTGAGACCCTATTAGACAATCTTGTCACAATCTTGTGTTTACGCTACCAAAAGCAGAGGACGTATCCATGCAAAGAGAGGTGTCGCAGAGTTCTAAGGCAGTTATGCCTACGTAGCATGCAACAACTAGGAGACAGACGTGTAGACACTTTCTCTTCTTTTTCTTTTTTATTTATTTTTGCAAAAGTGCCTACTATTTTAACAGCTACTGAATTTCAGTTTTACAGCTCTGTGCATGAGGCTGGCAGAATGCCACAGAATGAAGCTGCATTTGTCTGGTTAATCAAGAAAATCATGAAGGAAAAGCTGGCCAGCTGGTGTAGTAAGGGAAAAAATGAAGTGGAAAATAAATAAATAAAAAAAAAAAACTGTAATACCAGGTTCACTGTGACCTTCTCGTCTTGGTTTATAGCAGAGGGGCAGGAGGGATAATCTCCTTCATGTCATTTCAATAATAAGTCTCCAGTTCTTCCTGCAAATGCTTAACTGAGATATTTGCTTTTGGCTTTGGCTGACCCCTGAGGCCAGAAGAATTGTGCTGGTTCCTGTCCATAGCAAGCAGCCCAGTATCTCCCAGGGCCTGACCTAATCACTCTTCCTGTCCATGCCCTGCTGGAGAGCCAGGCTCATGGACCACCGGGGAGACCTGGGATGTCTCCAAGCCTGCCCTGGCGCCTGCCCAGCCCGACCCACCCCGCGGTTGCTCTGTCCTGCAGCAACGCCGCAGCAGCCAGCAAAGGGACTCCGCAAGAGTTTACGCAGTATACACCAATAAAATGTGGGACAAAAATGAAAAAGAAATCAGGTGGCTTTGTGCCCTTAAATTTGCTGATACATATTCATCTTGAGGTTTGCTTTATCAATTGACTGTAATCATCCCCCACTGTGTTATTATTTACCCTGAAGTAAACAGCGATGCTATTCCTAATAGCGTGTTTTATGCCATAGGTTAGACTACCTAAGGCCCCTGCAGTCCTATCTGGCTCTGGAGTCACTAGTGAGGGCCGCCTCCAGCACAGCGTCCCAGCCAGAAACCCCTCGCAGAGGGGCAGCAGATGGCAGCAGGCACTGGAGCAGGGCACTCGGGCTCCCGGCCGGCACCGAGGCTGCCTTCCACACCTGCGCCAACCACTTCTCCTCACCTCTTCATTTTCAGGTTCATCTGGGCTTGCAGCACAGCCCAAAATCTTCGCAAGGTAATGAGTTTTGCTGATATATTTATACTTCAGAACATCTTAGCTGAAAGCTTGGTATTTATTATGGTACAGTGCAAGGTCCTAACAGAGGTAATGCTGAAAGAGGGAGCTTTCAGGTGTTCATTAATTTTAAAAGCATAAAGTCAAAAATTAGTTTCTGCTTGTTTCACAATTTGAGCCAAATACACTGTAGTCTACTGTTTTCTAGAAAGGAAAAGGCTCCATTTCCCATTTTAAACACTTCGGTGTCATGGATCTGAAGGTCTGAACTTGACCTTTGGAAATAGTCAAGCTGCTAATACATGCCAGGTATGCAGCAGTTATTTTTACAAACACTGGAAAACATTACTGCCTGGTCAGTGGTAGCTGCATGAGATGATAATATGCAGTAAAAGGATTTTTTCTTGTAAAGAGATTGCTCTGCAGAAATGAACTGTATTGTGCAATAACCCTGCTCAATGCAGAACTTGCTGAAGCTCTAGGTTTCCCCATCAGTATCCCCAAACCCCCTTTACAGGGACAGGGAAATATCTATCTCAATTTTGCTATCTAGACATGAGTACATTTCTCAAAAAATGAAAGAATATGTCTGAATGGTTTGCACACACAGCTGAATCTGTCATTTCTGATTCATGTTGATGTTGCATGCTATTCTCAAAAGCAGCATCCTGCCTTTGGAATTGCAGAGCCCCTAGCAATATGTTGTTTGGAAGGCAACATATTGAATCCTTCCAAAGGTCAGAGAAGTTGTGGTTAGCCCSAGAGCTTTTGTGAACATGCTGATGGGGAAAAGCTGGAGCTGAGCCCTCTGGACTGGGAGTGTCTGATTTGGCAACAGGACCAGCAGCACCTTACAGTGGTGCTGCCTGGTTTGCAGCTGCAGGTGTCCTGCTGCTACATCCCTGTTACATGTACTGGTGTAACGGTGAGGGCAGGGGTCCAGTGCCAGCAAGCAAGTTTTGCTTCCTGACCCCGCAGCCTCTGAGGAAACCACAATTTCCTGAAGCTAACTTAGAGCTATCACTGGTCTCCAGTGACTTCTTCCTGACAATATGCTAAATGCAGAGTGATGTTTAGATGACAAGTTTCTCAGAAATAAAAATATGCATTGCCCATCCCATCAGATTTCAAGCTTGAGAGAACCATTAGATGATCCAGCGTGCTCTTGCTGCGTGCTGGGTGYACTCTGCTCTTCCGAACGCGTCCTTTTGCTTCCCCAAGATTTGTCATTATAGGCAATGCTGCCATCTCAGCAATCAGAACTGTTAAAGAGCTGGGATTTTTCAAGATACAATTAGGAAGCAGATGCATTTAAATGTATCTCACCAGAGAATAGAAAAAAGCTGATACCCTCTGGGGAATGGCTTTTGTTTCCTAACGCTTTTAGCTTTTATCCAGCTTCCGCTTTCTCTCTGCCTCTGTTCAGCTGCAGCTGCTTTGACTGCAAAAGCTTGAAATTGGTGCAGCAGGTGAAAGCTGCAGTTAGAGAATCTGGGAAGCTTAAAAACCCCAGCCGTTGTCATGCCTCCAGTAACTAAAAAGCTGTACTGCAGACAATGGTGTACAATTAGAGAAGGGTGTTTTCACATTCTGTGCATGTATCCATGCAAGAGTGCAAAATCCTAGCTGCTTTTCACGCCCTTCATTGGCCTCCCTGATGAGGAACGGAGTAATAGGAAATCTGCTAAACAGGSAAGCCAGCTCCAAGCGTGTGTGTGCTTGGTAACCAATTCCCTTGGGAATCAGCTGCAGGAGCCCCGACCTGGAGCACCGCATTCGCCATGGCGCTGTAACGGAGCGGAAAGGGAAAGAGGCTGGGGAAGGGGCTGCTGCGTAAGGCGCCCTCGCGGGACCTGCTCCCCCGCAGGCAGCGGAGCGGGCGAAGGAGGCAGCCCTGCGGAGAGGCGCCCGCAGCAACGCGGGCGAGCAGCAGCGGGGGCTGAGCCAGGCCAAGAGCCGCCTGGGGCTTGCGTAAAGCACGGTGTCGGCGCCGCTCCACGAGCGCTTTCTGCTGCCTCCTTGGCCGCGCTCCTGCTGCATGGGCCGTACRGAGCAAGCAGTTCCCGAGGGCTCCTGCCCTCCAGCGCCTTTGCCAGGGATGAGCGTGGGGTACGTACTAGCGCCGAACGCAATGCACGGCGCAGCCCCGGCTGCGCGGAGCTGGAGCCAGTAGGCTCCGGTTATCCCCACGGCCCCAAGGAATCGCTTATGAGTTCCAAAAACAGTGATGAGCTGTCATAAAAACGTCCAAAGCTTACATCCCTGTCCAAAGTTGTGCAATCCTACAGCTATCTCTGTCCCCTGCCCCGTGTTGCAAAGCGCCGAGGATCGTAAATCCCCGTTGGCTCTGGTCGGTGACCCCGGTGCCTGTAGATACCTTTGTCAAAGAACCTGCTAAGCACATGCCGAACCCTCTCCCGCTGCCTATTCCCTCCGCTGGCACCAGTGCTGGCACGGTTTGCTCCCAATATATTTATTTTTTAGGTTTAATTTTTGAGTGGGGAAGTTATGCATGCTCGTGACTAACTAAGCAGTTACTAAAATGCGAGTTTGCTCTGGGTTCATGGAGGCATAATGAAAGCTGTCACCTGGCCAAGCCTGGAACAGAAATGTTTCAAATAACTTGTTTGCTCGGTGTTGGCTTAAGAATATTGTCTTGCTGGCGACCCGTTACAGACTTTAAATTTCTTTCATAACCGGAAGAGCAAGCGGGGGCCCTCGGCGAAACCCTTCTGCCTTCACGACTCACCAGGCCTTGGGCTTGTTCCTGGGAGAGGAGGGACCCAAGGGACGGCGGTGCCAGTGCCTGGGTACCCGGCGTACRCGCGTCCCGGGGAAGTTGGCAGTTGTTTTCCAGAAACACCTGAGCTGAAGACTGGAAGTGTCGCGCCTGCGAGGCATCCACAGCACGGCGAGTTCGAGGTGAAAGCGTTGGTCAAAACRCTTTGACTTACCCAATTACTTGGCAACCTGCTGTATGACCTCGCCGTCTCAAAATCGCTCCCGCGCACCCCGGCCCTACCAGACGGGCAGGCAAAAGTGGAGGATCGCAGGTCTTTATATCTGTGTGGCTGGAGAACAGCAGGTGAAAAAAGTATTTTAAAAGCTTCAAAAGATCTCGTTATAAAAAAAAGCGTCTCTTGAGTTTTTCCTGCCAGTAAGTGACATTAAATATTTTCTACTTCATTTGTTACCATGACTTTGTTCATGTTTATTTGATTCAGCGAGCACCGTGCTGGGTCTTTGGCATGTCTTGGGTCATTCTGGGGTCTCTCTCTTTCCTACGTGCTTCAGTGATGCCTGTAATTTCCCTCCACCGCTGCCCTCCCCTGCGTGCCCGGTAGGAGGTGAAGGGACCATGCTGCAGAGCACACAAATCGCTCCAGTGCCGCCAACTTCCTACTGCTGTCATCTAAGTCTTAGCAGGTTTACTCAAAAGGTATGAATTGAAGCAAACTATTTACACATTACCAAAGCCCCAGGCAGCTATTTTGGATTAATTATTATTAGAAATGTACTTCCATGCAATGGTATGTTGGGGCTATTCATCCCCTTCTCCATCTATATACATTCCCTTTTTATGCATGTGTCACTTCAGTGGTTGAAACCATATTTTTCTAACCCTTAKCCCAGCAAAATTCTATGATTCTATGAAAATGTAAATAAACAACTTGTTTTGCTGTTTCCTGCTCCATACCTCATTGCTGAGCATCAGCCACAAAAGATCCAGGAATTAGTGCTGAGCTGGCAATTTTGCTGCTGATGCACAAGGCAAAGCATCTGGTTTGGTTACAGCTGAGAGAAAGAAAAATGTGCTTTTGTCAATAAACAAATTAGGTGCTGCTCTGGAGATGTACGAGCCCCTTCTAATAGTGGTTATTGTATTATATTATGTTATTATATTGTAATAAAGAGGAGGGCCAGCCGCTTTGCACGGCCGCCCGGGGTGGATGTGATGTGGGACGACTACGTGCCTCTCCCCGGCCTCCCGCCGCCCCTGGGCTGGTTTCAGGGTTTCCCCTCGGGCCTTGGCGTCCCGGGGAGCAAGGGGCAGCGCGCCAGGGCAGCGGGACCAGCTTCCCGCACCCTGCTGATGGGGCTGCCGGCAGCGCTGCCGGGCGGCAGCGGCCGTCCCGCAGCCGGCTGGGAATTTGTCCATCAAAACGACAGGTTTTCGTCAGAAAAATGCCAGTTCATCAAAATCAGCTTTGGACCAATACGCCAATTTCTAATGAACTTCTGAGGGGAAAAAAAAAAAGATCCTTTTCAGAAACTTGCATCATTCCTTGCCAGTTTCTTGAGCTGCAGAGGAAGCCAGGACTCCCAGATCTGTGGCTCCTGGTATTTCAGGCCCAGGGGCTTTTTATTTTCCAGAGCTGGGAACTGTGGAAATGCATAGCAGGAACAGGGCTTAGCTCCTGGCAGCACGGGACGGGGCCTGGGATGCCTGAGGATATCATCTCACACTGAGGACATCAGGGTTTCTTTGCCCCCAGGGGAACAAGGAGCCTGAGCACCTGCTTATAATATTATTCCTAAAATGAAATCAAAGTTTTCTTTTGTTTCACAATGTCCCAGAGTTGGAGAGTTTGACAAGTTCTCATCACTGCTGCTACTGCTGTTACTACTGGTAAGAAAATAGGTAAAAAAATTAAAACCAGGAGTAGATAATACAAAAGGGATTTTCAGAAAAAAATGAAGTTTGCACGAGCTCCAAACCCCAAATAACCAACCTAAAACCAAAGTTCTCTATTCAGAGCACAAACACGCCTACATCTATATCCAAACTGTTTTGAAAATGGATATCTGCTTTGTGGTCTGTGACGTACAAATCCACTTGTCCTTGCCCTGCTGGGAAGGAGAGTGCTTGGGATTCAGCACTTCAGCTGATATCCTGCATGGGTGGCACATTCACATCAAACTGAGCTTTCCCCTAGACCACCGAGGTGGGGAAACTGAGAAACTGCCTCTTGTGAGCGTCCTTGTTACCTGCCCTGCAGCTGATTCATTTCTGAGGCTTTAACCCTCCAGTCCTTCCTCTCACTTGTTGCAGGATCTGTAATTCTTCCTGTGGATTTCATATGGGGAAATATATTCCCTGCAGTGCTGGCTTCGCTGTGTTGAGGGCACATTTCATCCTTTTATCCAGGTACCTCTCTCTCCTGTGTTTGATATTTATAACAGCTATTTGCTGATGATTTCCAAGGTGTTGTAACAACAGATGTTATTTCTCTGAYAAAATTGCTGCAAAAATAGTGGAATAAGAGATGAACTGCTTTGGCTGTGGCTATAGCAGTCTCTCTTCCTGGGAAGACCTTTCCTTCCATCACTGAAGGTAAGATCAGATGCCCAAAAGACTCAGGTGAGTCTTTTGAAATAGATCCTGGGAGGAAATACATTACTCTGCACAGTTCAAGGGCTTTTTGTGCAAGGTAACAGCCCTGTAGCCCTCATTTCCTTACCTGTGCAAAGCTGTCCTGATGGCTTACCAGCACCAAGCCCCTGCAGCTTGGTAAGGTCTGGTCTGCAAGGCTCATGCTGAATATGACATTCAAAGGCATTTTGCAGAATTGGGTTTCTTAGCTCTCACAGACCCACACCCCAGCACCCAAGGGGACAAGACACATATGTTTCTCAAATTGCATAGCTGAATCCCTGATATCCTGCCTTTGCATCCTGTTCAGCTCCTACTACAAGCTTACAGTGAGAGCCTGGTAATGTAATGTAAACCGCCCTTTGAAAAGCTGCTTCGGCAGTGTTTGGGGATTACCTGTGGTCAAGAACCAGCTTAGTCATGAGCACTGACTCAAATTTCTCTTTAACATCCATATGAGCAACCTTCATATTCCTGCAGATCTCTGGCACAGTATCAAACGTGGTGCGGGCATGAACACAGGAGCCCGGCTGCAAAGGAGGGTGGATCCCATGCTGGGAGTAGAGCACATGCCCCCTTGCTCGAGTAGGGTTTGAGCAAAGGCATTGAATATAACTCATTAAAAGGAGTAACTCACTGGAAGGGGTGAGTGAGGTGAGGGATAGCAAGCACGAGAACATAGGAAAGATGAGGAACTTTGGGGAAGAGAAGGTTCCCCATTGTCACAGCTGAGGCTTGGTGCCTACAGCACGAGTAATGAGATGGCTTTTTCATGTCAAATATATCTGGGACTGACATATCACCCTATTTTTCCTACTACTACTTGCTTGTCAGACCTTGTTGTTGTAGATCATTAGAAGCATCTACCAACAAGGTTGTAATATTGACTTCAGTAGAAACAGGCAGAAATCATTACTGTGTTCAGTGTGATGCCTTTTATTTGGATCCATCAAGATCATACACACTTCAAACAACCCCAGTGCCCTCTGTAGCCAGGTGGCCATCCTGAATAGGATGGACCAGAAATGGACCTGGATTGGATTGTTTTCTAGCTTATTGCTAAATCCTATGCTACAAGCTATAGACTGGCTTTATGAGCTCTACTTAAGCCATTGCAATGGAAGTGTACAAAGCAATTGCACCAAATGGACCCCCTGTCTCTCCTGAGTGGGTTTGGTATCTCCATTCTCTCCCTGGACTTGGCCAGTTCATCAGTAAGTCTATAAGCCAAGTGAAAAGCTCCCTCCTAACACATTCATTCACATTTTTTGACTTAGTTCATAACACCTACATTCCTCTTAGCAAAAAAAAAAAAAAAAAAAAAAAAAAGAGAGAGAGAGAGAGAGAGGAGTTGAGAAGTGGTTATGAGAGTTATGGTTTAGAAGTAGAGAGAGAAATGCTTTGATTTTTGGAATGTTCTGTCCTTTTCCCACCTTGATGGATATGGGTTTACTGGTCTCAGAGATACACAACTGGTTAATCTTTGTCCTTTTTCTCTTTGATTGTCTGCTTTTGCAGTGTTTGCTTTAATACAGCACGTTCTGCTCTCAGCCCCTCCATTCCAGATGTCATTAGAGTCAATCAGCACCATGCACAAATATCTGAACACAGAATGTGCCCTGCCTTATTAGCTGACCTTTAGTTCCAGCATTGTTTCACTCTTAGCCTCATCAGATTTTAGTTATAGGAAAATTTGGGCACTCATTCCAGTGCTTAGATTTTAATTAAAATATGGTTTTAATTGAAGAATATTCAATTTATATTGAATATTTTTATTGCTTTATATTGGTTTATATTGAAGAACTTGAACAGCTTTAGCTTATCTAAGGATGCATTTATTTCTTTCAAATCTTTTTTGTCATCTGACTTTTCGTGTTCTAATTACAGCATCAAGGCTTGAAAAATTGCAGGTTTCCTACAGTCCCTGTTTCAGATGAGGGTTCAACACCAGTTTGCTGTGGGGTGTTAAATATAAAGTGAAGATGAAAAAGCAAATGTGATCCTCTGTATTTGATCTAGAAGTTGGCAGTACTTTTTCAAGGCATGTTTCAGACAAAGCTGTGCAAACAGATTTGGAAAGGAAAGCTCTGCTGTAGGCTTTTTGAAAGAATTCAATGGTAACTGAAGCAATGATTTCTCTCTCTCTTTTTAACTGAACTTTATCAGAAAAACAGAAACATCCTTAATATTCCTAACACAAGCTAGGCTTGGTTCCAAAATTATTTTACCTCTGAGTAACTGAGGAAATGAGCTTTTCCACTGTGCATTTTACTCATATGACTCATCAAGTGGCTCAACCCATGTGTAAAGCATCCCTGCACAGAGACCCAGGAGCAACTGTGCTCAGTCAAGCATATACCATCACAGTACACGTGCTGCAAGCAAATTTGATGTGTATTTCACTATAGGTATGAAATGCATATTTCATTATGTCCATTGCGTAGTTGTTACACGGATATAATCTCTGAGAGCCCCGTTTTAATATTAAAGTATGGCACGTGTTGGGTCTTACGTAACGTTCTGCTAATGCTGTGTCCAATATCATGTTCAGCTGGTACGAATGTTTTGAAATAAAATCCCCCGTTCACAACRGCTTGTGGTGGTTTGTCCCAAATGGCTAGTGGATCTCTTCTGTAAGGTGAACACACGCCTTATCCCACTGTGCGAGAAAAATCCAAGGAGCAAACTCACGAGGAGAAGGTTGGCCCTGTCCCCCCTGCCCGGCACACCCTGGCTGCTGGCGTGTGTCCAGGGCGCTGCGTCCGAAGCAGATAGCACGCGTGTTCGGATCTACTCTCGTTACGGTRTTAAGTGAGAGCTGCCAATTCTGTCACACAGCCCATCGCTGCGCAAAGGAAGAGGGCCGGGCGACGGGTGCGAAGGCAGGGCAGGCGCAGGGGCGCGCTGAGCGCCCGCGACCGCGGCCCCGCAGAGCCCCGCGCAGGCTGAGGCCTGAGGTCCTGCCCGATTCCTTCGTACCATCCACCATTTTAAGACCTGATTCAAACTGCACAGAAATCAGTGTTAAGACTCCTGCTGCATCCATTTACATCTGGACCTGCTCTTTAAATCAAAATACATGCTAACACAATGCACTTCTTTACTTGCAATATATTCTTTATAAAAGGAAATCATTGGTTTATTTTATGGTATCCATTTTTGTGCTTAACTAAAATGCCAAACTAAATTTCAAAAAATAAGTAGAAGTTGTACACAGTATTTATGCAGACTGAGTGCAGCAAGTATCATAGTTTACTGTTTGGGAGAAAAAGAAGGGAATAAAAATTGCCCTCCTCTCCCACTTGCTCATGCATTTTAAAATAACCCTTCATATCAAGGTTAATGCAGAGATGGAAATATGTATTTCATTGTGTCAAAGCAAGAGGAATCAGCGTAAGAAACTGGAATTATAATAAAATAAAGCTAAGTTCTGAATTGAGCTGTAACTATGGTAACCTTCATTCACAGTATTTAACAGAGRGTATAAAAAGATAGTGCACTCAGCAAGCCTGAATAAATTATCTATAACATTGCCTTACAAATATTTCAAAGACATGAACTCTAACAAAAATCAAACTTTTTAAGAAGCAGCTTCAGCTTGTTGTGGTGCCTCAGTCGCTGGTGTTCCCCGTACAGGAGCTGAATAASGGAGCAGTGTAGTATCAACAGACACCAAAACTCAAGCGACAGATCAGCGTAGTGGTATTTTCTCCCCGCACTGAGCCCTTCTGATGGTCCAGGCTGCCGGCAAGGCGACCGGTTTCCCTCGCCCGCTGCTCCCCGGCGCCTGGGACAGCCCTGTCGTCCTGCTCCGCTTCACCCGCCTTTTCTAGCTGCCCGTTCGTGCCGTGGTCGTATTTCTGAGCGCCAGCGCCGGGGGCCGAAGTGAGGGGAGGGGAGGAGAGGTGCCCCGTCACCTGCCACGGCGGCCGGCGGCAGCTGGGGCTGGCGACCAGCCGCGTGGCACTTGCCAGCTGCTGTGTGAGCTGCTATCTGCTTCCCACCCGTCCTCGCACTTCCAGCTCAGCCTGACCTGCTCCGTGATGCTGCGATACGGCTCACGGGTGCAGTTCTCAGCAGGGGGCATTTCACAGAGTAGCCAAAATTCAGCAGAAAATGAGAATACTCTCTCCAAGAAGGGAGAAGTAGGGATGAGAAACCATGCAATGTCAGTTCAGCAAGGAACAACGTCAGTTCAGAATTGGAGTGGGCCTGCCGAGCAGAAAGGATTTATTATGGCTGCGGCGACTTGGTGCAGAAACTGTATGCAGCTGACAGAGGATAAAGCAAAAGAAAGAACAAGAATAATTTTTAAAAAACAAAACAAAACCAATGCTCTTGTCTTTACATGACTGATGTAGTTGTCTGGTTTAAAGCAGTCGGGGAATGAGCYTTCACTTGCTATGTATCGGTGATCRAAAGAAGAGGAAGATGCTCCAGCCCCCTGAGCTGGTTGTTCATTAGGCCCATGTACCATACGGAAGCAACAGTTACATTTGATGGTCACTTAGCTGGAGCTCACCCAAACCTTGGCCACATAAGGTTGGTCAGCGGCACCTAGACACAAGAAAACAAAAAAGAGTTTCCTGTTCACAGGGAAGGGCAAATTCCTGGCAGGACTCTCTTCACTGAGGCTCTTCCTCCACTGTGTSAGGACAGAGCTGACAGAGCCCTGGGAAGACCAGGGACACGTGGCTTCCCAGCACCTCGCTGTTGCCGAAGACTTGGCCTTGCTGGCAAGGCCAGACAGACTCGGACATGCTCCCCAAATTGGAGGTAGAGGTGGCGAGGTGCATGCCAGAGTTATGATTGTTGCAGGAGGGCTAAGATCCTGCAAATAGGAGTGTCCAGGACTGCAAGTGCTGAGACACGGCCTTAAGGAACGACTTGGGAAAATGGTATAGTGGCATGCTGCAGAGGTGATTCAGGTGTTGGGGGAGACACTCAGACATGCTACACTCCCTTTTCTCTAAATCAATTTTTCCTTGTTTTATACACAAGATCACTGCTCACAGGAGGATTTCCATGATGGCATCACAAGCAAGCATTTGAGACAAGGAGGTGGATCCATTTTCATAAGTCGTCTTTAAATATATTTTAATTGACTTTTTTTT
>NW_028185037.1:2811742-2825934 GCF_003343005.1 Rhea americana | reverse complement strand
TTTTTTTGGTGGAAGACTTAGCAGTAGAACAACATTCTTAAACTTCTCTTCCCTGACATGCTTGGAGTGCTTGGGTGTGAGCCGTGCTGCAGCAGGCATGACAATGTAATGCTGGGCAGCAATCCCACACCTCTGAGCACAAGCCGGACACGGGGAGTGCACTTCTTGTGCACATGAAAGCCCTAATATAGCACAATCTGGAAATGGTTCAGAGTTGTCAGTGATGCAGATTTGCTAAGCAAAACGCCACAGGACTGAAGGACACAACACATTGACCTTTACTACAGTCCTGGGAATGCTGCAGCAGCCTGAMACGACTTTCTAGAGCTGCGCCCACTGCTCATGCTGGACTAGGCTCTTTGCCAGCACTATTGGGGAAACTGCCTTGGAAAAAAACTTTTTTCATACGTACTTCTCAGAGAAAGGAGAGGAATTATCTCAGATTCAACAGCTTTCAGCTAGCCTCTCCAGACTGCTGCAGCGACTTCACTCAGCTGTGTGGGCTTCAAATGAAAAGCTAATGAAAACTAACACACTTGTCATTTCTCCTGCTTACTTATTCAGATTCCTGAGAAAAGTAAGTCAGAAGAAAACTCCTTCTTGTTGGCCAAAGGGCATAGGGACCCTGAGCATAGTCTGACTGCATGCTGCTGCATCAACCTCAGTGCTGTCATTTTGCATCCATCATGCTCGTTTTTCAAGTGTGTGTTGCAACAACCTCCCACATGGCAGCGTGTGTACAAGAAAAGTATCATTAGCTCTGATGGGCATTTTTTGTCTTCCCAGGAAATGACTAAATGGTGTCCTCAAAAAGCTGACAGTTGAAGAGTAGTAGAAATCACAGACTCATGCCTGGCAGGGACYGTCATACTCACAGCTGTACTGTACGCTTGCCAGCAGCCGCCTGCCTGCAGAACATGCCGTCTTCCAGTTGCTTGACCTGAGGTAGTTCAAGAGGGTAGGAGCAGTTTTAGACTTTCTCTGCACAGATTTCTTTTGCTCAATTTTGTAGCTCTCCTCCGAAGGAAAGCAAGTTCGTTGCCAGTTTGCAGGTGATGGCAGGTTTAAGCATCTTGCAGATGAACCCAATGCATTRATTTTTACTCTGGGTAAGGCGTTCCTTCATTATTAACATGTAAGGAACATGCAACCTTTTAAACCTTCTATATTCTACCTGCTGATACACAGAAATACATAATAGCAAGATCTGAACCTAGGAAAATCACTGGGATTTTTTTTTTTTTTTTGGTTAACACCTCAAAGCCCTTAAGTCCCCTTTCTCCATCAGTTCTCTTTTTACAGTTGTCTCTGATCCCAGCAATCATCCAGAGTCATATTGTTCGTGCTTGGTATACTGCAATGGAGTCAAGTATTATTCTTTATGGAGATCTTTTATCTAAAAATACATGTACAAAGTTCCTGTTTTCCTGAACACACCAGAAAGCAGGCAGGCAAGCAGCAAAAACCTATCTGTGCTCAGATTTAGGCCTTTTCCAGGAAGCACTTTGCCACAGTGCTCTCTTTTTCTGATATTTTCAGTGCCATGTCCTTGAACTTCTTTTACTTTGCCCTTTGCATTTCCACTCGTCATTTTTGATGTTTTTACTTTTTCTCTTATATGGGCACATGTGACTACAAACTGATGGCTGAACTACTTTTGCCTGTATCATTAACCAGCACACTATAGTTTAGCCAGTATGGGATAGCTATTGCTTAGTTTTGTGATATTGGTACAGTATTTTGGGTGGTGGACTGCACTGTTTTGAYTTTTAGTAATCAAACAGTCATTTAACTGATTCCTCATGCAAAGCCAATTTTAACCTATCTTATCTTGTCCCATAACTTTCTGTTACTATTTTCACCAAGAGATGATGGGATCATAGAATCATAGAATCATTAAGGTTGGAAGGGACCTCTGGAGATCATCTAGTCCAACCTCCCTGCTCAGCAGGGTCACCTAGAACGTGTTAGACAGGGTTGTGTCCAGGTGGGCCTTGACGATCTCCAGAGAAGGAGACGCCACAACCTCTCTGGGCAACCTGKKYCAGTGCTCCATCACTCTCACAGGGAAGAAATTCCCCCTCACGTTCAGGCAGAACTYCCTGTGCTTCAATTTCTGCCCATTGCCTCTTGTCCTGTCACATGGGACAACTGAAGAGTTTGGCCCCATCCCCCTGACATCCTCCCTTCAGGTACTTRTACACATTGATCAGATCCCCCCTCAGTCTTCTCTTAGCTCTTAGTCAGGCTAAACAGGCCCAGCTCTCRCAGCYGTTCCTCGCAGGGCAGATGCTCCAGCCCTCTGATCATCTTYGTAGCCCTATGCTGCACTCTCTCCAGCAGCTCCATGCCTCTCTTGTACTGGGGAGCCCAGAATTGGACACAGCGCTCGAGATGAGGCCTCCCCAGGGCTGAGGAGAGGGCCAGGATCACCTCCCTCCACCTGCTGGCAACGCTCTTCCTAATGCACCCCAGGAGACCATTGGCCTTCCTGGCCACAAGGGCACATTGCTGGCTCATGGTCAACTTGTCATCCACCAGTACTCCCAGGTCCTTCTCTGCAGAGCTGCTCTCCAGAAGGTCAGCCCCCAGCTTGTMCTGGTGCCTAGGGTTATTTCTCCCTAGGTGCAGGACTTGGCACTTGCCCTTGTTGAWCCTCAGCAGGTTCCTCTCCGCCCAACTCTCCAGCCTGKCCAGGTCTCTCTGTATGGCAGCACAGCCCTCTGGTGTGTCAGCCACTCCTCCCAGCTTGGTGTCATCAGCAAACTTGCTGAGGAGGYACTCTGTCTCCTCATCCAGGTCAKTGATGAAGAAGTTGAACAGGATGGGACCCAGAACTGAGCCCTGGGGAACTCCACTAGCCACAGGCCTTCAACTAGACCCTGTGCCACTGATGACGACCCTCTGAGCTCTGCCATTCAGCCAATTCTCAATCCACCTCACTGTCCACTCGTCTAACCCACACTTCCTGAGCTTATCCAGGAGGATGTTAGGGGAGACAGTGTCAAAAGCCTTGCTGAAGTCAAGGTACACAACGTCCACTGCTCTCCCCTCATCTACCCAGCCAGTCATTCCATCATAGAAGGCTCCCAGGTTGGTTAAGCAGGATTTCCCCTTGGTGAATCCATGCTGACTACTCCTGATCACCACCTTTTCCTCCATATGTTTGGAGATGACATCCAGAATGAGCTGTTCCATCACCTTTGCAGGGATGGAGGTGAGGCTGACTGGCCTATAGTTGCCTGGGTCCTCCTTCTTGCCCTTCTTGAAGACTGGAGTGACACTGGCTTTCCTCCAGTCCTCAGGCACCTCTCCAGTTCTCCAGGACCTTTCAAAGATGGTGGAGAGCAGCCTGGCAACAGCATCCGCCAGCTCCCTCCGTACCCGTTGGTGCATCCCATCCGGGCCCATGGATTTGTGGATGTCTAGCCTGCCCAGAAGGTCTCTAATCCTATCCTCCCCAACCAAAGGAAAGTCTTCCCTTCTCCAGACTTTCTCCCTCACGTCCTGGCTCTGGGGTCATGGAGGCTGCCCTTAACAGTGAAGACTGAAGCAAAGAAGCCATTCAGTAATTCTGCCTTCTCTGTATCCCTTGTCACCAGGGCCCCTGCCCCATTCAGTAGCAGACCCACATTTTCCCTAGTCCTCCTCTTGCTGCTGATGTATTTGAAGAAGCCCTTCCTGTTGTCCTTAACATCCCTTGCCAGACTCAGTTCCAGCTGGRCCTTAGCCTTCCTCGCCGCATCTCTACATACTCTGACTGCATTCCTATAAGACTCCCAAGTAGCCTGTCCCCTCTTCCACATTCAGTGTATTTTCTTTGTCTGTCTGAATTTGTCCAAGAGCTCCTTGCTCACCCATGCAGGTCTCCTGACCCTTTTGCTGCACTTCTTACTCATAGGGATGCACCACTCTCGAGCTTGGAGGAAGCGATGTTTGAATACTAGCCAGCTCTCCTGGACCCCCCTTCCTTCTAGGGCCTTAACCCATGAGATTCCTCCAATTAGGTCGCTGAAGAGCCCAAAGTCCACTTTCCTGAAGTCCAGGGTTGCAATCCTGCTTGTTGCCTTACTTCTTTCCTGCAGGATCCTGAACTCCACCATCTCGTGGTCACTGCAGCCAAGGCTGCCCCCARCCTTCACATCTCTAACCAGTCCCTCTCTGTTGGTTAAGACAAGGTCCAGCAGGACACCCTTCCTCATAGGCTCCTCCACCATTTGTGACAAGAAGTTATCATCAATGCATTGCAGGAGCCTGCTGGACTGTTTGTGCCTTGCTGTGTAGTCCCTCCAGCACATGTCATGGCGGTTGAAGTCCCCCAAGAGAACCAGGGCCTGTGATCATGAGGCTACCTCCAGCTGTCTATAGAAGGCCTCATCAACTTTCTCTTCCTGGTCAGGTGGCCTGTAGTAGACACCCACAACAGTGTCCCCCATGTTAGCCTGCCCTTTGATCTTTACCCATAAGCTCTCAACTGCCTCCTCCTCCTCCCCGCCTAGRCAGAGCTCGATGCATTCCAGTTGCTCTCTCACGTAAAGAGCAACTCCACCACCTCGCCTTCCTGGCCTGTCTCTCCTAAAAAGCACATAGGAGTAAATTACAATTGCACATGTGAGATTTTGCAAACAGTTAAAATTATGTTAGGGTATTTGCACAGACTTAATGAAGAGAACGACAACGACTTGGTATGACATCCTGCTCCGCAGACCCCACGGCCCCTGCCAGTGGCTGCCACCTGCCCCCCTGCACTTGCTGAGCTGTCTGYGGAGTCATGCTCTGAACTGCCCTGTGAAATGATCTGCATTAAAAAAAGTTTTGAGGCTGCTTTAGAGCACTTCCACTTTAAAGCATGGCCACACACTTGGATTAGCACTCTCACAAGGGTGCTAGCTTGGAGGACCTAGGAGTGCCAGTGAAGGAGGAAGCAAGAAAGCGTTTTCTGCAGATATGGGTACAGTGGGATGGCTTAAATCTTATGAGTCACAGGGAGAGCAGAAACATAAAACTGTGCCCTATGGACCTCCACAGTTATCTCTCCCTGTGTCTTTTTCCAACACAGCATTGCTATGACTGAGCCAAATCACACCGGTTGTCCAGTAGGTGGAACAAAGTGCTCAGTTAGGTATTTTGGCTACCAAATGAATCTGATCCTAATGCTGAACAAAAGGTAAGGGAGATTAAATCTAGGGAACACTGGAAACTAATGAGCATTAAGACTGTGGCTATGATGGCAAAAACTTGTAAATGCATTTGTTTTCTGAAGACTAAAAGCAATATTTTATTCATAGTCTTGTGTGAATGTATGATTTTATCAGCAACACATATAAAAGAAATAGGAATATTCTCTGCTATGTGTTAGTGCAGTTTGAAAACAGAAATACAGACCTGAAGTTAATCAGTCCTTGATAACCAACGCTGTAATTTAAAACGTAAAAGCTTTTCTGAGGTCATCTATTCCAAGCTGGATAGAGCCCAGCATATTTCAGTTTTTAAATAACTCATTTCCATGACCTTTGCAACTCACTAACTTACACAACAGTGCAAAAAGGAGCCTCATACACATGACTCAGGCTGCCTCAGGGCTGCCGAAATTTAAGAAGGCGGCCTACATAACATGATCACAAGCAAAGGGAAAATAAAAGAATTATTATATAACATCCAGTCAAACTGAACAAACCTCTGCAGTTATACAAAGCTGTGTGCTACAGAGACGCATTTGAAGTTCAAAGAAGTTTTGAAGAGATAGCCCGATGTGGCTGCTGTTTAGCCTCAGTGTTCAGCATCAAAGCTAGTAGAAGAGATAATCTTACCTCTCAAAATACTGCTCTGAAATACTTAGCTTACAATCTGAACCTGCTCCAGGACATGTAAAACACATTGAGTAAAAATGACCCTGSGGAAAGACTAAGGTGCCTGGATTCCTAACCTGTAAATCCAAAACCATCCAGAGGAAAAACGTGCCGTGAGCTCCTGAGAATGAGCAGGGAAGCTCTCACCTTCAACTTACTTAGCATCTTCCCAATGCTCCCAGGCCTTTCTGGAGGCTCCTCAGAGGCACAGGCAATTTTTGTGGAAACCTGTAATTTTGCACCATCTCCCTGACTCTCTGCCATCAGTGCATCATTAATCTCTGCAACTGATACTCAGACTATTCRGGCGTGCGAGCTGGACCCAGCACTGGGCTAGAATTCACAGCCAAGGGATGCACCTGGTTGGCAACCCAGGGCAACAACAGACTTGGGATCCCTAAAGGACCTTCTTAAAAACTCCCCAAGACAAATAGGCCACCCCTAAAGCCAGTCTACTGAAAATGCTGCTGGCACAGATGAACCRTCTGTTGTGATTGAAAACCCGGCTCAGGGCACAGCTGAGATCCATAGGATCTCTCAGAGGTAGGTGCCTACCTCCAGTGTGTGAATASCGTAAGCAAAGCTCACTCTTCTCTTCTAAGCCATGGTGTTGCTCCTTCTACTTGTTCTTATATTACCATATAATAGTCTAGCAGATGATAAAGTTTATTCTCTRTAAGTGGAAAATGCTGGTAAATTTTCACCTTCAGTCCACAGTGCCTAGTTTTTCCAGGGGAGTACTGTAACTGTCCAGCCAGAGGTCACCTGAGGTGAGGGTAATCCTCACCCCTGTAGTGAAAACTGGCACCACTGGGCTCACAAAAGAATTCACCATTCCTTGGCTCAGACACTGGGACTCTATAATCTTCTGGTCCGGGCACTTACATTATTTAATTTACTGGACCTAGCCATAAGAATTCAGATCTTTGTAAAATGTTTATATTAAATTAACTACATTCTCAGTTGTTTGTCTGTGACTACACCTAAAGTACCTCCTTTCCAAGCCAACAGGGAAGTATTTTTCTTGTTTTGAGAAGCACACTGTCTAGGGACAGGAGACAAGCCAGGTTCAAGGTGAGAGGATAAAACAAATAAATACGGGAGTTGTTTTCTAAAAATATGAAGAAAACATGCAGTACAAAGCAAACAGTAAATATTTATGTAGTAGGTTTACAATAACTTTTTATTAACCAAGGAAACATTAACCTAACTCATATTTGYTTTACAGAAAATATGCTTTTACACTTATATCAAATATATAATTTAAACCTCCAGAGATAGGGTTGGATCTTATTTCCACAACATTTAGGCATAGGTAAACTGTAGGAGAAGTGAAAGAGGTCACTTTTGTCCGGTAGTCTTTTTAATCTCCCCTGTTACAAGTAGAAATGGAACCTGATCTAACTCTGGACCCTAAGACAGCTAAGGAGATGGTTCAGTGTTTGCTATATGCTAATGCCARGAAGGTAACGCCAGTACTTCTTATTACTCATCACTACTGGTTGCTTCTCTTCATTGCTGGGGTAAACTGTGTTTCCTTGAGATAATTGCACTTAGTGCTATTCCCATCACTCCCCCCCCCCCCCCCCGAGCTCATACTTCCTCCTCCAAAGCAGCACACACAGCACGCTTGCATTTCTGCAAACGTGTCCAGCCTCAGTATTTGGTGGTATTGCTGGGTTTAGAAGTCAGATATTGTAGTGTGAAGGAAGATACAGATTGTGCAGGATGTGTTTCTTTCTTACCCGAAGACTAAGGAAGTTCTTTGTGGCAGCAGAGGGCCTATTGTTGCTTGCAAAAGCAGGYTGCATGGCTCTAGCTCTGGTTAAGAGACTTCCCACAGCTTGCCATGTACTTACTTTGCAGAGTTTGCAACGCACGGATGTTTTATCTAACCATAGCATTTCTTCAATAAAAGTTTATGCACTATACATAAAATACACATGATGGCTGTTTATGTAAAAAAAAAAAGTCAATGTCAAGTTAAAAATATTTCTATCGTCCCCTCACTGATAGGATTTTAGATTAATTCCATATAGTACCTTAAATAGACAAAAGAAACTAAATAAAACCTGTCAGCCTAAGCTAACAGGCCACAAACACAAGGCARCATAATATAGCAGGGAACAAGGTGGGATGTGAGACCAAAACGGGAGTGCTTCACAGAACACACAGCTTTTCAGATCTGCGTGAAAGTGGGAGAAGAAAGGGCTTATCTTGCCAGAATCAAGAAGGTGGTCAAGAACCTGGGAGGCTGCATCAAGTGGAACAATATTGGTGGTTTCAATATGAACTGCAAAAACTCTCTATTGAATAGCTAACCCTACTAAGCTAATCTTACTGAGAATTCAGTGTGTCTTGGTGTGCTCAGAACTGTAGCAGTGATGTAGCTTCTCCTATGCTGCCAATTAATAGGTGACCTTCTCTTTCAGGCCCTCATTACACTGTTTAGGACGACCTCTACAATGACAGGCAGAGAACATCACACATCTTCTTTTTACTCCCTTTGACATCCACATTCAGGCRCTCCCTTACAGCTATCTTCTCTGGTTCTTCACCCTGCTCTGTGAGCCTGCCTCCACCAGAACTGCAGAGCTCTACCAGAAAGAGCTATCTCCACATCTTCCTCCCTTTACAGCACCTTTTCYTCCCCTTTCTCCATGACATAACTCTCATTAGTCATAAACATAAGAATGATTCTGCAAATACAGAATCATATCCTACACCTCTTCATGTCCAAAGTCACCCCAATAATGGAAAATAATGTTTCTTTGATGTTCATATTTGTCTAGCAAGATCTAAAGTCAAATCAGCCAATTGTTTTTACACACCATCCATGGGCTGTCCATCTCTTGACTACTGTGATCTAGAGTAGAGATGAAAGGCTATGGCCAAAGCAATCTCTGAATGATTACAATTTCAGAAGTAGACCACATGTTGAAATGAAACCAGGATATCATTGTTTCAGTAGTATTAGGTAAATACAGTGTTTTGTCTGTTACTAAGCACAAAGCTATTCTTCTGGAAAAAATGAGGCAGATTCCTCTCCCGTCCTGGCTTCAATCTCCACTACTTCCCTTGGGACCTACAGAAATCTTTCACACAGCAGCCACCATAACTGCMAATGTAGTTACTTTTTAAAATAACTGTAACAAATAAAGAAAATACAAATGATGAACAGCTTTCCAGCTGATCCTGGAAAAGGGATCAGCTCCTTCAGAGCCAAGATTATTGTTGGAGCTGACCTCCTGATATTGTGAAACTGCTTGCTCATAGCACAGATACTGATAATGTCATAAATATCACTTCTGATGCATGCCAGAAAAATTTATGCATCTATGTAGAATAATACATTAAGCATTTATGAACAATATTTCCTTTACTTCATCAAGTTGTCAGAAAGCTGTTTTCCTCAAACTGGATGCTAAATCTTGAAAGATCTACCTAGGTGAAGGGTACAAACTAGAGCACAGCTCTTACCAAATGTACAAAAACAGACACAAGCTGAGCAAGGAAAATGCTTGTTGTAAGGGAAAACGTCTTCACAAGGAAAGTGGGGAAGCACTGGAAGAGAGGCCCAGACAGGCTGTGGAATATCGACCCTCAGAAATGTTCAGAGCTGGACTGGCCAAGTCTCTGAGCAACCTGACCTAGCTTTGAAGTTGGTCCTTCTCTGCCATGGAGCAGAGCTATATGACCTCCAGAGATTCTCCCCAGCCTAAATTATTACATAATTCTAGGACATTGGATCTCAATTGTTTTGAAATAATAAATGAATTAAAACCGGCCAAGTCAGTATTTTATTTCARAAAGGAAGGAGTGAGGAGACAAAGGAGCTCTAGGGGGAACAGAATAAGCAAACTATCCCTGGATAAGGAACAGCACTGGCAAAATATCCATTGAAATTCACCAYTGGCCTCTCCCTGCCTCTTTTAAGAAGGGCAGGAGAGGAATAAGTCATCTTTGTTGAATTCCAGTATTGCTCAGCACCGTTGGTTTACTCTGAGTTTGACATTCTTAAGAAATTTTTTTTAAATTACCTTTTGCAGGGCTCAGTGTAAAACTTCAGAAACACTCCCTGCACCCAGGAACCCAGTTGTGTTAAGGGAGCAGCAATGCACAGCACAAAGCAAACACTTCCCAACAGGGCTGCAGAGTACATGAATGTGCACCCAAAAACCTTTAGAGCAGATTGCACGAAGATCACAGGCCTTTGCTATCTGCAGGTATTGTCTGCTCTGAGCTTTAYTGACATATTTATCTTTGCCGTGTAAAGTTACTAATTTCTGTTAAAAATAAATTRTCACTCTGTGGAACACTTATATTGCTATCAGTCTTCTTTAGTGCTTCCAGGAAAGGAGACAAGATAGTTTAGTTCTGTCCTGTTTTTTCCCATATTTACTCAGCGCATGCTGTTATTTTTTCATTTATTCTCCTCTTTGCTAGAAGTTGGGGTTTTCTGGGGCTTCCAAAAGTTTAATGAATCTTCAGTGCAAAGCTTTTCTTATGCTTCAGGTTGGTATGGCAGCATGCCAGGTGGAAGAATTGGATCTGTGCAAAGAATTTTGAGATATATTTTCTAGAAGACTGCTCTTTACTGCAGTCAAGACAAGGCATAGGAGTAAAACGGCATTTTTAAAACACTGTGTGCAAAGATACTGTAAAAATGTTGTGCAGTCAGGGGATATAAAGTATTACCCTGTGTTCCTGAACCGACTTTCTATAATACTGAACCAATATAGTATTTTTACTTTAGGTACATAGACTTATTTAAACTAGGTTATTACAAACACTTGATTTAATATGAAAATGCATTTTGATGATCTGTAACAACGTTTCCCTGGAAATCTGTGTAAAAAGCTTTAGGGTAACAACTGCAGCAATTTGGCTGCAGTGATTGTGTATAGCTGCCTATTGATTCTGCAATGCAGAATTACTCACTGTTGGCAACAGACACAATAGATAAGAATTGATATTTTTCATCACATGTAGACGCTAAACCTTTCATCCAGAGAAACAGTGAGACTTCACACATCTTGAGGTAATTACATATAGAAGTAATTACATGTAACTGCTTTTTCATCCATATCTGATGTAAAATGTTAAACATGGAACTATATGTTTTTAGTCATACATTTTCATTAAAATTAGCAAAAATGGACAGTTACACAAAATTAAAAAAAAAAGGTCCTGGCAGCAGCAAGACAAGGAAAAGGAAAACCTAGCATTCCATTCAGACTGCAACATCCAGCTTCTGGCACATCAACAAACTAGCATGASCTTAAGGACTGTAATGTCAGCCAAGTCTTAGTATTTTGTCTTTCATTTATGAGATTTATATAGGGCTGCTAATGCCAAATTCTCTTCTCTCTTGATAGTTTAAAATTCAGATTTAATGGAAGCAGAAAAAAGTACTTTCCAACTTTCTCCTGTCTTCACTGTATTTTAACCGTATCACTGTTTAGACATTTTCTGTCTTTTGTTCAGAGATATGTGGTACGAACAGAATGCTGTGAGAGAGGGAGCCACAGCTTCTAATATCAATTCTAAAAGTAGTTTCCCTCGGCCTTAAATCAGGGTGAAAAAGAGATAAATAAAATATAAAACAGGGGGCTATAACACTAATTTTGCAATTTCACAGCATGTTATGGGGAATCGAATTAACAGTTGCAAGATGTTCTGAAGACCAGAAGTGCTAAATGCTAATGATTTTGTGATTTTATTCTTCCTCAGTAGGCAACTGTAGATTAGTGTCATTTTCTCAAGAAGTTAAAGCATGAATCCAGATTACATCCCTATTTGAGAATTAGTGTGGTCAGGTTTAAAGCACAGTTGTCAGGAAAGTCTCCCGTCCAGCCATATAATTGGTGTTTTTTCTCTTTGCAGGCAAGGCTTTCCAGTCCACATTCCCCAAACTGACAACAAGTTTCATTTCATCCCACTCAGATATTTAAAGCCAGAGCACTATAATCATCTCTTCTGATCTCCGACATGAAAGAACCGATTCATCCAGTCCCTTGCTCTTCCTTTGTCCATCTGTTAGAAGAGAAAGGGGAGAATAGGAAAGAATCAAACCTTCCTCCAGAGTATCACTTCAGCAAAAGCCCAACATCTGCCTTCCATGCTGAAAAGTCAGGAAAGGTCAGCGATCCAGCACCGTGAAGGCATTAACAACACAATCTTGCCACTCAGTGTAGGGAAAGACTCTTACACTTCTCCCGCAAAGGACTGGATGTGGATCTTTCGAGATTTCTCCCACACAGTAACACCTCCTCAGTCCTCTTTGACAACTGTGTCATGAGAAGTCTGCTACATTCCCCTCAGAGAGCAGCTGAGGACTGCTGCATGTCCCCAGCCCTGTGTCTGCTGTCCACGACTTTCAGGGGCTTCTCATGTCCCAGAGGACTTGTTGCACCCTGGCACCAGGCAGTAATTACTCATCCAATACTAGGTGTGATGGACAATACAAAAACAAAAGCTACATTTTCAGCCACGAACAGGAAATAGTCAGTGGTGATTTTGTTGTAGATAACTTTTCGTTGACAATTTCATAACAATCCATTTCTGTGTATCTATTAATACAACTATCACTCAATTATACCCTGGCACAGCACTCTGCTCCTACAGCTTTTTACATTCTGATCACAAAAAAGGATGCCTTAATTGTCCCTCCTTACATAGTTTTAATGAACATTTCTAATTTCTGGTGCTTCACAGTCACTCTTGTAGAAAACTATGTAAATGCTTGTTGTTACAGCACATGGCCACTCTATGTGCTACTGTTAAAAAAGAAATGTAAATTATTCATCTTCTGTGCCATTTAATGAAGTCTTTAATGTACAATGATATTTGTCAGATGCAGTTAACTTTTTTTTTTCACTCAAACTTCAAAGAGATGATGGCGGTGCGTATTTCTAGATAAACAGATAGATCTGACAACACTCACCTAGGACACCAATAAATGATCATTTTAATATTTTGTGTTCCAACTACTACTACAGAAGACTGTTATATTTTTAAGGATGGCACCATTTTGTCTTCCTAGCTGGCTTTCATGTAGATGGTCACCGAGTAGTACGCTTTCCTAGTGGTTTCTAGACATTTTCTTATATCCCAAGTAGACCTCTTGAGTTTTTTGAGCACTAACAGCAGAAGACTTTCCTTTGTTTCCTCCACTGTTTTCAGTTGCTAATATCCACAAAAGCTGGATAAAGATGCAAGTATAGTCAAAATTGAGGATTTGCTACAGCTGTTAAAGGAATAGTACTTTTAACACTCCACAGGCTAGCTGGCTAGCTGAACACACCATCCGCTGCCAACAGCGCACAGCACCAGAAAAGTGGGCATCCCTGCCACCCTAAAAATAGAAAGGCATGAGATCACGCACATCTTTAACCAGAGAAAGTGATAATCCAGGGAGTTAAAACTCCATGGAATTTACGTATTTTAACTCGAAAATTTACATGAAGAACAAGACTGGCTCAAAACATCTCCGAAGCACGTGCAGAACTCGATGCAGCCCTACAGATGAGGAACGGACGCAGGGTTGTTCCCAACAGAGGGGGAAAAGGCTGCAGCTGCTGCTGGCCGTGCGGGTGGGAGCAGCAGGCACTGCTCTGCCCAGCAAGGCCTGCTCCCTCCCTCCTAGCCCTTGAGGGTGGCAGCAGCAACCCAGCCTTCCTCGTGAAGGACAGGGCAGAGAAACGTTCCTGCTCGCTTGCCATCCCAGGCAGCCTGCTTTGCCTTTGCCTCAAGCCGTTCAGGGGCAGACAACACACCAGGAGCAAAGGGAATACAGAAAACCCAAACGCTGCAGCACAGGCTTCAGTGGTCTTGCGCTGAGTTAACATACTTCGTGATTTGAAACACGCTTCATATATTACAAGGGGAAAAAATATTTTCCTCTAGAATGAACATAGACTCAAAATCAGTACCCTACAGGAGATACTAAGGAGGTTTTCCCCATTTTAAGCCCTCTCGGCAGGCTACCGCGACGCTAGGGGTGCGATGGTGACGCGCCACCCCGGCCTTCCCTTCGGCTCCTCAGCTCCGCGCTGGGGCAGAGCCTGCCCGCCCTTCCCACGGCCACCTGCAGCCACCGCTCCGCAGCCGCGGCGCTCAGCCACGGGCTCAGCCCAGGACAGCGAACGGGAGCAGAGGGCAGGAGAGGGGTGGACAGGAGAGGAAGGCAAAGCGGGCCCGGCCCGGCTCGCCTCGCCGTCCTTCAGCGGGGAGGCGGCGCTCGCCCTGCCGCCGGGCTGCCGGCCTCGGGCGGCGACGCCGGGGACTGCGGCGGGGGCGGCGGCGAGGCCCCCTCCCCGCCCGGGGGCCGGTGCGACAGCA
>NW_028185037.1:2652649-2811331 GCF_003343005.1 Rhea americana | reverse complement strand
CGGAGGGGGTCTTCCCTGGGGCGGCCATGTCGGGGCCGCGCGGGGGTAACGGTTTCGGCGGGGCGGGTTCCGCCCGGGCGTGAGGCGGCGGCGGCGCCTCGCCCTTGCCGGAAGGGAGCGCGGGCTGCGGGCTGCTGCGGGCGCGCCGGCGGGGCGGCGGCGGCGGCTCCGGGCGCCCGCGGGCCGGCTGCGTGCGTGTGTGCGTGCGTGCCTGCCTCCTCCGCCTCGCCCGCCTCGGTGCCGGGGCGCTCCGTCTTCTCTAACAAAACTCTCTGCCTTGCTTCTCCCCCTCCCCCGGGCTTCTGCTTTGTGGATGTTGGCGGCTTCTTGTTGTGGCAGGAGAATGTGTGTGTGTCCTGGGCCCAGGCGGATCGGTAGGTATCTCGCGGCGCCGCGCTCGGGGCCGCGCGGGGCCTGGGGAAGGGCTGCGGGGCCGGGCGGAGGCGCAGCCGCMGGGGAGGGTTAACGAGTCTGCTTGTGTTGAATATTTCTTGTYCCTCCTCCCCCATCCTCTCCAACAGGCTATTCATTCAGGTCAAGTGTCTGACGGGCAGCTGGGGTAAGTGTACTTTATGTTAAGCCATGGGTGTCTTTGGCACAGTTAAGACTGGTGTCGTGGAGGAACCTGTTTGAGCAGCATCAAGTGTCTTTTCTAGTGCAGTGACAGGTCATCTATGTTAAAGGAAGGAGTTGCACCTCTTCCATTTTATCAGTATCATTTTATCAGTTTATAGTGCTATAAACCCTGTGAATTGACTGTCTAACTCATCTGTTGTGTCCTATTTGTGGCCTGAAAAGTGGTATTTCTATCCTGTTCTGGCCTTGGGRAGGTACTCTGAGGTTGACTTGATAGGCTTTGAGCAGTTTTGCTTGACWTTGGCAAACTTGGCATTTTTTTGACTTAATTGGCAAGGACATATTAAATCTGGTGTTGAATCATATCTGTCTTCAACTGATGTATGAATTCACTATAAAGGATACAGGCCAAGGAAAACCTGAGGCCACCTTTTATTATATTTTATTAGATTTCATGTTATTGRAGAAATTAATGATTTAAAAACTGGCAAATAACTTGATGCCACTGCAGAGCCTCTAACAGCAAGGCACTTATTTTTGCTTTATCATGGATCAACAGCATAACTGTCAGCTACAGACCTGCTGTTGGGAAATGATGTATGGATCAGCACTGAACACATGCTCAGCAGTAAAAAGAACTTGATTCAGATTCTAGTGGGAGACCAATATAAAATCCCAGTTGCTATTGCAGACCAGACACATCTGTAGGATCTGCAGGGATGCTCATTCTGTAAGCAAAAAACTGCTCCTGAAGAAAAATATACCACTTACCAAAATAGCTCCCTTGTTATAAGTCTAAGTATTTGCAAAACTTAGATTTGCAGTTGCAGTTCACTTTTATTGTGCTTTATGCATATGAGCCTGAGCTGGAGAAATATACTTTCTAGAAAGTGAATGGCTAACATTGTACATGCTATACATAGTATGCATCTGTAAGTTCAAGCCAGTACACTGTTGCCGAGTGTCTGGATAGCTGACTATGGTGTGCAGACTACAACCGAAGCTTTTACTCGTAGCTGAACAACAGAAAACTGACCAGTCTTCATGGCTGTTACTTGGAGATGTGGGAGAGTCAATGGACAAGAATTTTCGTGAGTGTAAATCAAGGATGGCAAGCACTTCTTTATGGGGAATAAAGATGTAATGCTAGGACAGCCAATGGAGTGGTAGAAACAGGAATTTTACTTTGCCTTCAGCACTTACATATTTTGCAAGAGTAACAAATTCCATTCTTTTTTTGCTCTAAGAAAAACAAGCGAGCTTGGAGAGAAGAACATCACTACCTTTTCTTCCAACCTTAAAGGGAAGGAGATTAAGCTTCATAGATCTTGAGATACCTCTCAGCTGATCTAGGTGATAAACCCCATGGCAAAGTCTGTGGAAAGCATGCTGACAAGGGCTGTCACAAAACACTTGYATTTTAATTCTGTGTGTTGCATAGACCCTTTAGATTGAGGCTTAGAGCGTGTTATATATGTAGTTATACCTATAGTCTGTAGGCATATTCTGAATGTAGTGATATACCTCTTTGGCTTTACAAAAAGTTAATGAACTAAGTAACTGTGCAACACTGCACAGCAGTACTCAGTTTCTCAGTAGTAAAAGTCTATCTGAGATAGAATGGTGCTGATAGAGAATTAGAGTTTAAGAAAACATTACAGTAAGCCTCATAAGATAATTTGTAATGGTCTCTTCTGGGAAGAAGAAATTATGCTGCAATTTGATCCTAAAATGTGGGAAGAGAGAACTGAATTCCTCTTAAATGTATGCTCTTCAAACAAAAGGATGTAAAATGCAATTTTTTGCACTAACTTCTAGAATTATTTTCCCCGGTAGTAGTTTCTGAAGATGAGTCATAAGTGATTTATTGAAGAGGAGCTCACAGTAATGTTGTAATGATTGTGTATATCAATGAGAGAATTGTCAGAATCTTTTTTTTCCAAAGAGTGAAAAATTTTTAGGTGGGGCAAAATGTGTTAGAATAGTCTAGCTTTAGACTATTTTGCTTGGGTCTACTCTTGAAAGCAAGTAAAGATTGTTTGTAGTCCTTCARCTGACTTTTGTTTAGCAATTAACAATTCTAAACTTACTAGGGCAGATTTCTTAGTAGAAAGAGATGCATCTGTCCGCTTTCTAAAAGCGGTGCTATATGACACTAACTCTGCTATAGATGTATGTTTGTACTATATTTAAACCCTTTATTTATAAGCTAAAAAGTGCTATTTGTTAAAAAAAAAAAAAAAAAAAAAAATCCATAGCTAGCAATCTGTATATACAAAAATGTCAAGTGTGATATTAAGCTTCCCATATGAATGTGAGAGATGAGTAAAAATCCTGCTACTGGCATATGATTGTTCAAAAAATATCAAGCAGTGACCTATTCCTTGCCTTTACCTAAAACATAATTTTGAACTGAGTTGTACACCACCTCAAAGTTACTTTTTGAATCCTGCGATCAGATGCTTTATCTCCTCTTCAGTCTTATAGGATTTTTTTTCCCCTTTTCTTTCCCTGTGTGCTGTATCTGCCTCTGCATATTATCATGAAAGCAAATCTCTGTTGGAGTCTGTGGGATGTTGAAGTGTAGAATGGCACACACTGTTGTCTGTTACTTCTATATGAAGTTGCATTGTCTGTCTGGATGATGTTTTTACTTCGCACCCAGTATTTGGGTATAAGAGCTGAACTTCTGAATATTACATAGTTTATTGTTATAACCTGGCATATTGTTTATAAACAAGCACCTTCTAATGCTTTTTCTCTTTCCAAGACCTGTTAAAGTTGTGTATTCCACATGATAAGCCTTTTTGTTTACATGCTCTAAATGTCTTGATCTTGGCTTTTGGGAAGAATCTGCTAGCAGTTCTCCTAAACCTAGTTGTTCTTTTGTCTTCCAGCAATTCCAGTCCGAAGCTCCAGGTTACCATTGTTGTCTGATGCCATGCCATCACCAGCTCGTCTGTTTCCATTGATTCGTAACTGTGAGATTGGCAGAATATGCAGTACTGTGTGTTACTGCCACCATAGACATCTGTGTTGCTTACCCTCTCACTCTGCTCACAGTCACTTCAGATGTGCACCTCGGAGGAAACTTGCAGCAGTTTGCAGGCCAAAGGAGAACTTTAAGCAATTTATTCATGCAAGGGACTATGCTTCCACACCACAGAGATTTTACCTCACTCCTCCACAAGTCAACAGCATTCTAAAGGCAAATGAATACAGTTTTAAAGTCCCAGAATTCGATGGTAAAAATGTAAGTTCTGTCCTTGGCTTTGATAGCAATCAGCTACCTGCTAATGCTCCAATAGAAGAYCGGAGAAGTGCTGCTACTTGCTTACAAACAAGAGGAATGCTTCTGGGTGTGTTTGATGGCCACGCAGGTTGTGCTTGTGCTCAAGCTGTCAGTGAAAGACTGTTTTACTACATTGCAGTCTCTCTCTTACCTCATGAGACTTTACTTGAAATAGAAAATGCTGTGGAAAGCGGTAGAGCTCTGTTGCCCATATTACAGTGGCACAAACATCCTAATGATTACTTTAGCAAAGAAGCTTCCAAGCTTTACTTCAATAGTCTGAGAACTTACTGGCAGGAGCTCATTGATCTCAATAGTGGAGAGACTACTGATGTGAAAGAAGCTTTAATTAATGCCTTTAAAAGGCTTGATAATGATATTTCTTTGGAGGCTCAAGTAGGAGATCCGAATTCTTTTCTCAACTACCTAGTACTACGAGTAGCGTTTTCTGGTGCAACTGCTTGTGTGGCTCATGTAGATGGTGTTGACTTGCATGTTGCAAACACAGGTGACAGTAGAGCAATGCTTGGGGTTCAGGAAGAAGATGGATCTTGGTCTGCAGTTAACCTGTCCTATGATCACAATGCACAAAACGAACATGAAGTGGAACGTGTAAAAATGGAGCACCCRAAGTCTGAAGAGAAAAGTCTTGTGAAACAAGACCGCCTCTTAGGCCTGCTGATGCCTTTCAGAGCTTTTGGTGATGTGAAGTTCAAATGGAGTATAGAACTACAGAAGAGAGTA
This sequence comes from Rhea americana, assembly GCF_003343005.1. Lineage (NCBI taxonomy): Eukaryota > Metazoa > Chordata > Aves > Rheiformes > Rheidae > Rhea > Rhea americana. The sequence goes on along the minus strand of NW_028185037.1, from coordinate 2,806,719 downwards.
ATAGAATCAGGCCCTGATCAGCTGAATGACAATGAATACACAAAGTTTATTCCACCAAACTATCATACTCCTCCATACCTCACAGCTGAGCCAGAAGTCATACATCACAAATTAAGGCCACAGGATAAGTTCCTAGTTTTGGCCACAGATGGGCTGTGGGAGACTATGCACAGACAAGATGTGGCTAGAATTGTAGGGGAGTACCTAACTGGTGTTCACCATCAACAGCCAATAGCTGTTGGTGGCTATAAGGTAACTTTGGGACAGATGCATGGTCTCTTAACAGAAAGAAGAGCAAGAATTTCTTCAGTATTTGAAGATCAGAATGCAGCAACTCACCTGATACGTCATGCAGTGGGTAATAATGAGTTTGGCACTGTGGATCACGACCGACTGTCCAAGATGCTTAGTCTTCCAGAAGAGTTGGCTCGAATGTATAGAGATGACATTACAATTATTGTGGTGCAGTTCAATTCTCATGTTGTAGGTGCATGTCAAAATGAGGARTTATGAGTTATAGTTAACTAGTTACCAAAGTTGTAATAATGGCCAGTGTGAGCAGTGGATTAAAAGAGCAAACAAATTGGTTACTTATTACATATTAAACATATCTATTGTTCCTACCTTCCCCTAGAGGTCTAAACACATGGGAAGTGCTGTTGACAAACTTGGAGGGGGTGACACAGCTTGGAAAGAGGCTTCTGTAATATCTTTGCACTATTGATTTGACAAATGCTGCTAGAATGATGTTTGGAATCTGGCAGGGCTAGATGAGAGAGGGAAGGAGGACACAACTATCAAACTTCTCAGCTATTCAAGAAACAAAGCCAATTTCTAAACACTTGTAAATATCTGCACACTCTCTTAAAGATAAGATTAGTAATAAGGAAAACTATTGAATTCTTATAGGGCTAATTCTTGCAAAGTATATACAGTTATTTGTGAATATCTTGTATACCTTTTCCTCTAAACAGAGGAAGATGACTGTGTTCAGTGTAACAATGTCATTAAAGATATTTGTCTAAGTGTTGACTTTCAATGCAGGTCTAAGCCATAATCAATACCTGAGATGATTATAGTTTAATCATACTTTATGCACAGTAACTTCTAAAYTTCTTGTGCATTGTTTCTTGGCTTGTAGGTTTCTGCACAACTTACAGGGCAATGATACACTACAGCATTCAATAAGATCCTGGATAACTATTTTGAAGGACCTCAGTTTGCAATATGAAGAAACTTTACAGGCTTTCCAAAAAAGCCAGTGTTGTTGGCCAGAACTGTGGTGTCTTTTTCTAAAGGTCATGTCCTTCATGGACTCCTGTCTGGTATTACTTATCTGATGATAAGATAAATTTTCATCAGATCACCTGTATGTGACTTCCTTAATCATTGCTAAACTCTGACTTTGTAGCTTGCAGTCTTTCACTTTACCTGTTTCAGGTGATCACATACTGGTGTCTTGCACTTGAACTCATTTATGAGTATGTCAGGCTGAAAACTACCACTTGCAAACTGCAAAAAGAAGACTTGTAAATAGCTGGGAAGCTGACTAGCATGCACGTGTATGTTTAATGACTTTTTGTGGCAACTTCATTATTAGCAGCCGTATGTTTCTAGGCAGCTGGTATATGCATGTTCTTACAATCCAGAACGTTGTCACAGAACAGTCTCTTAAATGGGTCTCTCTGGGTTGAATATGACCTTGAAAGGTTCTGCCCTGGACTATAGCACGTGTGCCTGAATTTCTTGTGACTCATAACTAAAAAGTAGGGTCTAACAACAGATTTAATGGTCTTCACTGTATCTATTTGAGGTATGTTACATTGCACACAGGTTTCTTTTAACCCATCCTTAGCTTAAAAATGTAGTGCTGGCTGAAATATCAGTCCTAGATGACAGAGAATGCATGTAACGTGAGTCCTGTGTTCTGCTATAGAAACTCTAGAACAACTATCAGTCAGCATATTTTAATTAAAACACCTCGGTAAAATATCTTCCACACTGTTATCATAGTTGATGAAATCAACACTAAAAATGTAGCTTGCTGTTTTCAATTAAGTAATATGGCATTTCCTACTAAATAAAAATAAAGGTTGTCAATTAAGGTTACTGTTGCATAGGATATACTTAATTTGAACAGTGAACTTGTGCTATAGTAAACATTGGCTTGTCAAACTTGCAAATGCTGTGTGTAATTACTGGCATGAAGGTTTAACATGTCTGTTTCTTTACCCAGTCTCAAAATTCAGGATCAGCTTTGCTGCAAGGTTAATGGTATCTAAATTCCCCTTCAAGATGTGAACAACCTGTCTTTATCTGAAGGGAAAAGAGGAACTCTAAAATGCTTAGACAAGTACTGGTTCTTAACATTGCTTCTGTATGTTGTGTTTTGGTGACTRTCATCAGGAAGGTCAATATGTTTGTTCTTATTCTATCATTCAAATACACTGTATCTAAACTGTTGCAGCATTTAACTTTCTTACATTTTTTTTCTACTGTTAAGCTCTATTACATGTACTGATCTATTTAACCTATGATTCTTGATATGGTTTTGGTACAAGTCATAACTAGATGAGCTGAATTCCACGTGTACAGCTTTTACTGAGGAAAAGCTGCTTTTTGTAGTAAAGCATATGTATGGGGTCAAACAATACAGTATTTATGTACTGCTTGGAGACTTGCTCAGTATGTATGCAGTGAACAGAAACAGTATAACTGCTGAACAGATGATCTGAACAAACATGTTTTAATAGATTCCAATAAAACGATCAATTAYGCAAAAATCCGTGTGTATTAGATTGATATAGTGTAATAAGTATTCTACTGAAGGTGGAACGTAGGATCTACTTGTATTATTTCAAGCATGTGTTCCACTGTGTAGTCCACCACTATGACTAAATCAGATGACCCAACGGAGCAGACAAAAATAAGTGGAAACAGACTGAGAAGTGGGCTTCAAAGCTGTTAACTTCCCCTGTGAGATGTGAATGCCTGGATCGGGCATGCTGCTGCTGCCCCCTGGCAGCAAAGTTTAAGTCGTCTGCTGTCGGTATCACTGTAGGTCCTGCTTCACGTTGTTTCCTTAATACCTTTCAGGGCAGTGCTGCTCAGGGCCAGATAAAGCAATCTACTAACAGTGTGCAGCCAAGCTGGAGATTAATAAATTGTGGGCTGTACCTTATACAGAGGAATACAAATTTCATGAACAATCACTGATCTGGAATATTCATGTGCAAGTCAAAATGCTTTAAAATGAAATTATGATGAACTAAAAACCTTACAAAGGACAGGTTCTCCYGCTTTGTGTTGTCGACCTGACTTGTTGCATTATGAAAAGTAAGGAAGGATGCTGTGAATGCTTTTCTGAGTAAGGATGTCACAGCTGCAAATATGACTCAACCCAGAAGAATGACTGAATTTTGACAGTCAACACAAGCCTTCAAATTCTCCTTTAAAACAGATCTCTCTAAAGTTTGTGGACAAATATATCAACAGAACTGTTTAATAGTAGTGGTAGTAGGTATGAGGGGAGTTGAAGTCTTCTCTTAAATAATGCTTTCAAGTTAAGGTTCTCTGTTAATTCTGCTTCATTGTGCTCAAAATAATGTGGGTATAAAATATTGCCAAAAACTAATATGAAAAGTACTAGCTGTTACTGTAATAGTTTTCATGTTCTCAATTTGCCTGCTGTGTGCAGGGCTTCATAAGTGCAGAACTTGAAAATATTTTCCCTTTCTACTCATTACTTCATCATAGGGCAGAGTCCTGCAGGTAGCAAACTTAGGTGATGCATGCAACAAAGCATAGTCTCATCATGCAGTGTTGTTTATAATTGGACTCTTAAAATCAGGTCCCAGTACTTAGAACAATTCTGGAGCAAAAGAATCCCTAGTAACTATTTCTAATAAATGCCCTATACAAAATGATTAGGCTGTTGTTTCCCAYTTTGTTGGGACACATGCTTGAATTTATATTACCTTGGCATAGATGATAATTCAGGTTTTTCTAGACCTACTCACCTGCAGTGTCCTAAACTCCTTGATGCAGACAATCTGTCTGGTTTCATGGCTGCTAATAAATATACACCATCTGATCTGCATCAGTGGCCATTACGAGTGCAGTGTGCTGAACACTGCCATCAGCGACGAACGCAGCAGTCCGAGAACAGTGCTAGCACAAGGCATTTGGGGATGCCAAGGGAATAGTTCTGTGAGTTGATGTGCTTGATCCTAAGAAAGAAACTTTTGCAGCTCTTGTTTGTTTTTCAGTAATATATAAAAAGAAACCCCAAATCTATGGAGTTGCAAAATCTGGCCAAACTGCCATGTCTTTAGTTTGAAGAAGCTTAGAACTAAGCAGGTGCTGTGGGCAGAAAGAGAAGTGGCTTTCTTCCAGTGTGCCAAATGGCACTCTACGGTTCATAGTGATCTTGCTACACTTACAATGAGCACATTTTGTTTAGCTTACCAAAAGGAGCAAGTCCAAAGTGACTGTCTTTCATTCACGTCTCTCCTACCACCAAAGTGTTTGATTAATCTCTGCTCTTAGAGGTCCTCCTTTTGTGCAGGGACGAGGCTTGCTAATGTTCTGGATTAAATTATTTATTCAACAGCTACAGCGTATTTAATTGCTGCACAAACAAGTGGGTGTTGTTCCTTTGTCAAGAGATGTGTTACCAAAAAGAAGTTTTGCAAATTCATTGCTGGGCTTTCTTTTCAGTTTTATGTTAACCTGACTTACAAATCTTGACTAGGGAGTTACTTCTTTTAGCATATTTCACAAGAGTAAACCATTACTTTAAATTACAGACTGTATTAAAAATCCATTATGAACATTTTAACATAAATACCTGTGCAGTGGAGGAAACTGATAGGTTCACTTTTTTTTCCTCATATCCCAACTAGCGTAGATATTAAATGTTATTGATGACTGCCAATCTTACTGTCTTGAAAAAGCTAAAACTTTGAACTACTTCCTGATTTGCTTTTATCTCTGGAAGCAGGTTCTTGGGCAAATGAAAAAACAGACCAAGTCTTATAATTAGTACGTTAAAAAAAAAAAAAAAAAAAAAAAAGTCTTAAATTCAAGTGCTTTTCTTTGGCTTTTCAGCCATGTGAATCAGGTGCTGAAACACAACCCAAGTCAGTTGTAACTGTTGTGCTGTCTCAGTGAAAGAAAAATATTAAGTAGATAGAACCAAACTTTATTTGACAGGTTTCAGTGGTAATAAATTGTCCACCTTATTGATAAGTTGATAAATCCAGGGTTTATTTGAGATACAGTAGATATGACTAGTTCATGGCTATTTGGCTGGTTATGCCTTTTCTTTTATCTGCTGCCCATATCCATGTTAATAGTGGATTCCTGGCAATGAGAAGGGGGAACCTTCCAACCTTCATAACTGRATCCCAAATTGAGCATGAATTGCAGGCAGCACCCTGTGGTAAAAACAAAAGCAATCAGAGAGGGATAAATAGGAGAGTCTTCTGGTCATATCTGTACTGGCAAGGCCTTGGAGCAAAAAACTGGACTCGTATATCAATCAGTGTGTAAGTTTTTTCAAAAACAGCATTTACTGCAAACAACTCTCTTTAATCACTTAGGAAACTTCCCAGGATGAAATAGAACACAATTTAAGAAAATCTGGACACTGTTTACTATGCCATGATAGTTAAGTATTTTTCCTTGCTTGTAACAATTAACAAGAAATGAGTGTTGTTGGAATTTGTTTGTTTAGCTTTTTTTCTTTTTTCTTTGGGGGGGGGGTGCATCTGTTAACAAATACAAGGAGCAGACTCAAGCCACCCTAGAAAAATGAGGACTTCTCAGCTAGGATGTGCGGGATCTAGATTCTGGTTTTCAGGTCAAAGAGGTTCTTGCATGGTAGATAAATGRTCTTGGCCCTAGACTGCTGATTGTTGTGGGATGCTTCTCGCTCAATCCTTTCATCGCATTCTGTACAAAAAGATAAATACTAATTGGTGAAAAAACAACTGAGTGTATCTGTTCTTAGGGTTCCTAGTCTGAATCAGACAAGAGCAAAGAGTGAGTAATTGGTATCAGCTTGTAGATAATTTATAAACAGCAGAGTGTTTGCCACCGTGGTGGATCTTTCTCTTGTAAGAGAAATATTATCCTTGATTTGTATACTTTCTTTCTATTRGTAATTTCCTAGTTAGGAAATTCTATCTTATAAGCCTTGCCAGTACCAAAGCGTGTTTTTATATTGCATTGTGAGCAAACAGTCTGCAGTAGTTGTTATCCTGCGTCCATACTTGAGGATAACATTTGGTACAGAGCCTCACATCTTAATTGCAAAATTAATCCACTTAGGTCTGTCTCTGTGCACCCTCTGCACATGTTCTGAAAGACAGGGGAGGGAAAAAAAGGCATGATGGAAAACAGGTAAATCATCGAGGTTAGCAGGCTGGCATCTCATAAGGTGACACCGTCATGCGTTCTACTTTGCTTGTTGTTGTTTAAGCTCTGTGAATTAACCAAAGGAGGCCCCTCACTRCTTCTGTTGTATGTTAAAATTGCTGCAAGCCTATGCTCATGAATTCTATAGGTATTCCTTGTTGCCCACCCCCAATGCCTCCTTACAAACTGTGGTGACTCAACAGCTGGGGTAATAGAAGAAATACCTTTTTCTAGGATTTTATGGATTATATGCAAGTTGATTAAAACTGCTGGTAGGAACCAGCCAGTCTTTCCAGTTTTAGGCAGCAGGGAGAGAAGTGAGTGGGATGAAGACCTTCTCYAAGAGCAGCCAGCCGTTTTTAGAGGGGGGAAAGGTAAGCAGTGAATCTTTACTCATCTCTTAGTAAAAACTGTGACCACTGTGCAGAACAGCTAGCAGTAGTACGACGGTGCTTTTGTTACTTCTGCTAAGCATCAAGATAGAGTAACCTGTACAAAATGCTACAGTAGTACAGCGCTACTATTTCTGGTACGGTGTTTTCCTGTGTATACACTGTCACTCTGCTGTGGAGAGATACCTTATGTGGGGCTCAGCTTTAGCTTAAGACACCTAAATTTAGGTACCTGTGTGTGTATGTGACAGCTAAGTATCCGCACTCCTATTACAGTTTATGGAGCTCTATTCAGTACGTGATGTGAAGTCTTAACAGCTATTCAGTCCACTCTAAAACAGATGCCATTGACTCCAACAGAAGTTTAGACACTTGTTCACATATGGACAGCTTCATTTAGATGCTGTAGGGGGAGAAATCTCATCCTTTACAGCATCTTCAAGGATACATTAGTCCTGCAGTTCTCATATCTACCAGTCCTATCTAACAGCCATATCTAGGTTTTTGAATTCAGCATTGCACTTAGWCACGTGCCTGCAATCAACCCTATTTCAAGGGCACACTTTTTTGCCTGTTGGTCCTTTAAGTACACAGAAGTGCATCTCAAAGCCTAGTGTCCTTTTTATGTTCTTCTGTCAACCTACACAKGTAGGGTATAGGGTGAAATGGCTGTCATGAGCTGCAGGTTTCTCCTCCCTTCCTCTCCCATGTTGCTACTCTGCTGAGGGCTCCTTTTCTTTTAACTGCTACAGAGCCTTGTCATTTGTTAATAGTTTCATGTGCGCTTCCTACAGCAATATGTGATTTCCTTTTCATAACCTCTATAGACAGTTCTGCAACAGTTCTCAATATTGCTTCTAGCTTGAATGAGTAGGGATCTATAAACGTAAAGGTTGCAACACAATGTAAGATGAATATATATATTCTTCTATTCRTTTCACCACAAAATTCAAGTTTAAAAATTACTGGCTGTACAGAAGAGATGAAAAATGCCTATTCTCAATCTGAAAAGTAATTCCTAAGTTGTGGAGAAAATGCCATTTATCAAAACATGGATAATTGAGAAAAAAAGAATTAACTTTTATGTGACTGTAGATTGTACAGAGGATAGGAGAGTCTTCTAGCAAGCAGCTCCACAGGAACATAACAMGACGATGTAAGGCAGATGCTTGTCAAACCGCATCAGGTGATCCAATCTAGAAGTGGACACAAAGGTCCAATTCGCTGTGATTAGCAAACACTGTGACACGAAAGAGACTGAGAAGCTGTCTAGCCCAGTGTCAGAAATGTAGGTAAGCACAACAAATCTCAAAGGTRTTCCTAATGGACACCCAGTGGCCTGATTTCTTTACATTTGTGCTGTATTTGTATAACTTCATGCCAAACAGGTGAAAAAAATCAGGAGATACTTACTTGTTACAGCTGAGGAAGGCTACTAACTACTCCTGGTGCTTTGTCAAGAGCATGTAAGAAACTATTGTGAAAATCCAACAGACCATAAAGTACAAGGAGGAGAGATATGAAACATAATATAAGATTAGGTCCCAGAAATAACTGAAAACCCCTCCAGGTTGGCAGCTGGCAAGCATTCAAGCTAATAATATTGCAGCACTTTAAAGCCACTGTAGCAAAYAAAATATTTTGTGATGTAAAATTGCCTAAGCTATGACAAGGGATCAAACAGTTGGAATATATAATTACTGAATTTGTTAAGGGAGACAATTTCATCTTCTGTTTTTGCATTAGAATAGAAATATCCAAATGCTGCATGCCCCATTTCCTGATGCAGCTTGCAGGAGCCTTTGAGGCTTGTCACAGCTGGGAGATTAAAAGCTCAGTTCTCAAATCAGGGAATCATGAAAGCCTCTTTGAAGTAAGATCAAGCCTTCTGGGGTACCAACAGGAAGGGTGCGCGGCAGCACTTGCTAGTACATCTAAACAATACAGCCTGAAATCTGGCCAGCTAACGAACGCAGAAAGCACATCACGACCAGCAGAGAGGGTCTGCAAACCTCCAGGCAGTTACTGAAATGGCAGTAAGGAGAGAGGAGACAGTTTCAGAAAAGTGAAAGAAAGGGTAATTTTTCATCTATAGTGAATGTGAATCCTAAATGGAAATTTAGAATAAAGTAGAAATGAATAAAATCATTTTGTGAGGTATCTTTAAAACTGAAATTTTTCAGTTTTAAAACTGAAATTTTGACAAAAGTAAACCTATTTGAGTGTTATAAAATACATGCAAAAGGCAGCCTTAAAACTGTAAACTATATACGTGAAGAAAGATAGCTATGAAGACAAATATCTTATATCAGTTGTGGCTGGTGGCACAGCCACGTTCAGATAAAGTGAAAAACAAGCTGACTCCACGTGAGATGAGGAATAACTGAACGCCTAAGCYGCAGACCATACCTTCTCCCAGAAAAGCTGAACAAAGCACATATGCTGTTTTGATTTTTAATGAGCCTTATGTTGCCATTTTTGTGTCAGCGGATGAAAACAGAAAGACCAGTCATCAAGACAGACCTATGCGTACTGGAAATTTTAAAAAACAATGCTTGCACAACTTAAAAAAAAATACTGCTCTTTTGGTTTTGTATCTTACTATGGCACCTCATTGCAGAAGAGAGAAAGAGCGATGGCACCTGTGATTGAGAAAGGAGGAAAAAAGGATCAGAAAAATAGAGAGAAGACATCAAGATCACAGCTGAAAAGCATCCGTTAAAAAGGAGAAGTAAAGGAAGAACAGAGGGGAAAAACGTGTACGGAAAGCTGCTGACACAGGAGAATTCGTTTAGCATCTTTGATGCGCTGCTGGGGATAACGCACAGCCAATAATCCCTCTAGCTGCCTCCCTTCATTTCAGGGTTACTTTCTCAGGCCTGCTCACAGTTACTTTTCTGTCTTGCCCGTTTGTTTATTGACTTGTCTCTTCGTTTGCTTTTTCTATCCGTCCCCCGCTCTGTCTCATTCGGACGACTGCAGTAGGTTTCCTTGTACACTTTCGCACCCTAAGGCTGTGCCTCTGCAGTGTGAAAGTTATGCTTAGCTTACAGCTCAGTTAAAAGCAGTTGTATGCTGACATTTCCATGGTCATTAAGACGAAAAAAGGGAGGTTTTGCTCTCGTACATCCCACCAGTTGCTGCCCAAATGAATTTTAATCACTGTGGCATTTGCTAGCTGGACAGGTTTATCTAGTTCTCCATAGCCTGGGTGAACACTGCTGTCTTGAAAGCAGAAGTACCGAAAGTTATGTCTGTCTCAAATCGCCCTCACCCATTAGGAGAGGGTCTATGCTCCAAGGGTGAGCTAGGTTCAAGGAAACACCCTCGGGGCACTTGGAGATCCTGCAGAGAACGTGAAAGCAGCATGTGAGCTGCCACCAAGAGGGGGGTAAATAAGATGACAGCGTTGTTGGCAAAACTGGGACCATCACATGATGCCTGGCAGATACAGCTTGTTAGATGAAGAACTAAGATTTAAATCACAAATTGGCTTTCAGGCATATTTAGTTTCCAGAGGCTTCCTTTGAGATAAATGTAGTTCTCTGAATATTCCACTGTTAAGACTTTGGCAGAGCAGTGAAGTTTATATTGATGACATGATCATTTGGGTAGAACCTACAAGGGACATAACTCCAACATTTAGCCTTTGCAGTAGTTAAACATTAATTATTAAACTGATATTTCATATTATGCATTAAGCAAAAGATTACATTCCAGAGTATTAGATTAGCAGTGGCAATAATATGTCTAGACTTGACTGCAAAGCAGGACGGGAATACAAAAACCAAAGATAATGAAAAAATACTCACGCGATGGTAATTTAATGGGCAATGTTGTATATAATAAGATGGCAAAAACATTACGTATCTTGATAAAAGTATGTAAAATGTGAACTGGAAAATCCAATGTCTAAAGAAAAAAATAATAAAATGGACAAAAAATAGTATTTTCTACCATAAGTTCAAAGTTTTCATATCAAAGAGGAAAGAAAAAGACAAAATTAGTGAAGGTCAAGAATGGAAAGGACAGGAAAATGTTTTATCAAGTCGTTTTCATCATAGTTTTGATCTCCCTTCTTTGAATAAAACTAGACCTACACAAGAAATATGTCTTTACAGCTGTTTTTGTAGGATGAAACTAAGAAGCAGCCTAAATTACAAATGTCTAATCTGGACAAGACTGCTCAGCACCCTTTGATTCATTTTAAGTGACCTTTACATTAGCTGGAGAAACAACTCTTAGTAGCAGCTAACCTGGCACCAGGAAGAACCTGGAGAGGAAACTCCTCTATATATCCTGAATCACAGTGAAATGAAAGCAGCCCAGTCTGTATGTCTATCTGGAATTTTGTTTCCTGATGATTTTTCAGTCAAATATTCTTTCAGGAAAGTGGAAATAATTTGGTTTTGACCTTAGAATATCATATCTGAATGTTATACTGAAATGAAAGATCTTTTTGAAATAGAAACTCTATATATTTAAATTAGAAAAATTTAATTGTTGACTGAAGTAAAATGTTCATTATGTTTTATTTACGGGAAACATTTTGGTTTTTATTAGCTGGAGTTTTTCAAGGGAAAGAAAATTCCTACTATTGGAAAATTTTGAATTAACTAATACATACCATGAAGGCATAAGTGGCAAGCAATGAAAAATTACAATAGAAAATAATTTTAAACTATGCTTTTAGAAATGGCTAGAGAAATGTTTGATTCTCATTTGAAAAAAAAAAAACACATCCTCCAGAGTACAAGGTAAAAACAGATATTTATTTTGTTTCATCTCACTGCAGTATGGGTGGTGGTTTGCTTTTCACAGCTGTTATTTGAGTGTCTGTGCTTGCACTTCAGAACAGCATTGTGCCTACAGAACAGAGATCACCTCCTTTACCAGACAGATTATTCAAAAATTTAATACTTGAAATTAGAGCGCAGATGTCAATTAGGAACACAGATGAGTTGAAGGTTTTGGTTTGTAGTGATGAATCTTCACTGGAATTGTGTAAATGTGCCAGGGAAATAGGGTCTGCAAAATTCATCTTGGATTCTAAATGTGTACGGTAATTTTCCTACATTTAATCCCATTTGCTGGCATCCACACAAATGCGTTTTCTCCACTACTCTTCAGAGAAGCAGTGAAGAAGTGCAGGATTATTTAGACATTCTTTATTTACCATTTTTCATTTTTCATAAAATTACAGTCAAGAAACTAAAACAGTGTTTTGTGTCTTACGAATCTGAATAAATCATTCTAAGGCTGTAAGTTTCTCCCAAACACTTTACATCAGCAATTTACTATTCATTCCTTTATGATACAGAATTAGTCACTTAAGTAGACAAAAAAAGGTGGTCAGTCAGCTCACCATAGAAAGCTATCAGAGAGGTCACACATGATTTCTCCTTCATAAATCTATCCTGACCCCCCCCCCCAGTCACCTTCTTGCCCTTCATATGTTTGGAAATGGTTTCCAGGAGTCCTTGGTTCATCACCTTCCAAGCAATCAAGGAGAGCTTGACCTGCCTGTAACTCCTCTTATGCTCATTCTTGCTCTTGATGAAGATACGAGTGTCATTTGTTTTCTTCCAGTCCTCAGGAGCTTTCTTGTGATCACTATGAGCTTTCAAAAGTAATTGAGAGTTGCCTTGCAAAGACATTGGTCAGCTCCATCTGCACTCCTGAATGCATCCCATCAGGTCCTGTGGATTTTCATATGTCCAATTTGTTTAAAGCTTCCTAACCTCATCCTCCTCCATCTTCCTTGTTTTCTCACTGATGTCAGGGACCTGGAATCCCCCAAAGCCAGTCCTATCAGTAAAAACTGAGGCAATGTCAATGAATACCTCAGCCTTCTTTATGTCCTTTGTCATCAGGTCCTCCGTTACCTTTTGCTGCTGATAAACCTGTAGATGCTCGTCTTGTTTGTGCTCATGTCCCTTGCCAGATTCAATTCTAAATGGACTTTGGCTCTCCTAATCCCACTCCTGCGTACTTGGAAAGTGTCTCTAAATTCCTTATGGGTCACCTGCACCTGCTTCCACCTCTTTTGTTCTTCCTTTTTATGTCTGAATTCTGTCAGGAGCTGCTCTCCGGAAGTCCAGGGCTGTGATTCTGCTACTTGCCCTGCTCCTTCCTCTCAGGATCCTAAACTCCACCATCTCATGGTTGCTGCAGCCAAGCCTGCACTACCTGTTACATTGCCCACCAGTTCTTCCTTGTTTGCAAATATGAGGTCCAGTAGAGCATCTCTCCTCATCCACTCTTTGATCGCCTGTATTAGGATGCTGTCATCAGTGCACTCTAGAAACCTCCTGATTTGCTTGTGCTCGGCCTGTTAACCTTCTTGCAGATATCAGTGCTGTGCAGAGCTTTGTTAGAATGTCAAAATCCAGCATTTGATTGACCTTATTAAACAATCTTTGGCTCTTGTGAAGCTACTTGTTTTCAAATAATACAGAGAGCATAAAAAAAGACTACAGCCATGAGATTTCTCTGATTTTTTTTTTTTTAATTTTAGTTAACAGCTCAGGTAATTTTATTTTGCAGTGCAGTCAGTAAATTAAGGAAATAAAAATGTAATCAAGATAGTAACAGACAGATGAAAAGATAAAAACCACTTACCTTACTCTGACCTCTGGGTAAGCACGTAAAACAAACGTTTAACAGGAAGGAAAAAAACCATACCACTTTCAGAGAAAGTGAGTCAGCTGAAAATTGAATTAACACTAGTTTAGTGAAAGAAATCTTGAGTGAAATCCTGGCTCAAGTGAATTCAAGAGAAATAATTACTGGTTCTCAAGAATGCATGTGGCAGGATTTTGCTCCTCATCTTTAACAGACGAGGCTTTTCTTTCTTTTTCTGCCAGGCATGGCAAGGTAACCTCAGACAAGTTTCCCAGGGTCACATTTTCAAACATACCCACTTAATTTACAAACCTCAGGCTCTGGTAACGATTTCAGAACCTATGCTCATATAACCTCAGAGTGCATATAAATCCTTTTGACACCACAAGACTCTTTGAAGGCCCACACTATCTGAAAATCCAGCTAAGTTCATTTTGCAGTCCTGCCTTTCTATCTGAATGTGTTGCATCTCCTACCCTTTTACAGATTTTTATAGCCATAATATTGCAATGAGGGTATTTACAAAGACTTTGGAGGATAAACTGAAGTTTTGGGGTTGTACTGAAATTTGCACAGTAGATTCAAAATGCAAACTGCTTTTATGTATTAATTCAGTAACTTTATTTTAGTGTGTAAAACTTCATACTAACCTTTGCAGTTTTCTTTCAGCATCTAGCAGTCCCTAGGGGAACCAATTTCACTTAATCACAATTTTCCTGCCTGGCCAAAATCTGTTTGGCATCATAACTAATTAAGTTTAAAAACTAAAAGGCCAAACCAGACTACAATATTAATGTGATTGGTCTGTTTAATTTGTTAGATGCTTTAGTTTGATTTTATAGGCCCTTGTTATAGGCAGTTTGTCTTTGATGTTCCCTCTCTTTGTGTTTGTTTCCAGTCATAAAACATCTGTTCTGTTCTCCACGTAATTGGGAAAAGAGAAAATAATGTGATTAGGCAAACATCCTTTAGCTAGTGAATCTTTTTCCTAATGGGAGTTTAGCTGAAACAAACAGTATTTCTTTTATCAAGCAATGATTATTCACTAATCTGTTTGGTCTGGGTCGGGGCTAACGAGGAGCTGCAGTGTATTTTTCCATAATGAGGTCTTTATAAATTTGGCTCCTCCTCGTGGATAATCTTGGTAACACAACGTTGGGCAACATGATCTAACCTCTGCTCTGAAAAACATTAGCTCTACATTTTCACGCTGCCTAGCCTTAGAATCAGACAGAAATCATTAACGAATGATATCCAAAAAGCATTTCAGTTGAGTGTTGACACCCATTTCACATTTCCTGGTAGACACCCAAAGTTCCCGTACAAGACCCTCACACTTATGCATTCTGCAGATATTCTTGTAAAGAGCCAGACAAGGAGGTGCAAAGGAAGATGAAGGCTCCTGAAGAGCCTGCTGAAGCCCTTTATGCACTGTAATGGTGTTGATAAGATTGTCATGAAGATTTTCAATGTGGAGGAAATTAAGAAACGGCCTAAATTACAATGGCTGCAAGGGTGCAAATGGCTGATCCGAGCAAGACTGCTCAGCACCCTTTGATCACTTTAAGTGAATTTTATATTAGCTGGAGAAATTGCTCCTAGCAGCAGCTAACCTGGCACTGGGAAGAAGCTGGAGAGGAAACTCTTCTATGGAAAGTGACCCAATCTGCATGTCTGGCCAAAATGTTGTTTCCTGATGATTTTTCAGTCAAATATTCTTTCAGGAAAACTGAAAGAATTTGTTGTGTGTCCAGCCTTAGAATATCATATCTGAATATTATACTGAAATGAAGGATCCTTTTGAAATGGAAACTCTACATATTCAAGTGAGAAAAATCCATTTTTTGACCTCATTAGAAATGTATAGGTCYTTCTTATATGCAGTTTGTCTCTGATGTTCTCCCTTTTCCTTTTTATTTCCAATCACATGACAGAATTAGGAAAAGTCTAAGTAAATCTGGGTCCACCTGAAATAAAAATATGTGTTTTTTTAAATATAATCCTTCTGGAGAATATTTATTTAAATTTGACTCTTTATGAAAGTCAGCCATTCTTTTCAAAGGGAAATGATACATCCTGTATAAAAATCATTTTAAAAATCTTCACTTATCTGTTGTGATTCAAAAGAGCAAGTATTGTATAGTTTAGAATAATCAAATACCATTCTATGGCTAGAATAGAAGTTACTGCATGGGGATGTTATAAGGGAATATGGTTTTTTCAGGTCTCAGTGGTGCTCCCGTTCTTCATTAACTAAACCTCCATAGTGCCTTTAGGCAGGACTGCTTCTCTTTGGGCAGGAAAAGCAGCAGGATCAGCAGGTCCCACTCCTGGTAGTGATGTCTGTGTTGCTCCTGGCTTTGGCAAATAGCAAGGGTAACATCAACAGCCATTTGGTAAAGGGGAAAAAAGCAGTCATCCTCCTTCATTTCATGTTAGTACTGTTTCTCTTTCACTCATAAGATAAGGAGAGGAGAAGGAGAAACAAAACCATGTCTCTACCACCATCTCTATTCTCTAGCAAACATACGATCTAGATATTTGGACCTGGATTTGGTGCTCAGAGGAGCACCTTCCTCCTCCTCCGTTACCATCACCTGACTGAGTGATGAAGTGCAACAAAGCAAACCGAGGAGTCACCTCACCTCTGAGCTTAACCTTTTCTGTGGATTTAACTGAGGCTGTCCTTGGGACAGGACTGTGATCACAGTGCTGTGATGATTTTCCTAATGGCAAATAGCTAAGTGTATTGATTTTGCATTGGGATTAGGGTTTTAAAAGCAATAGAGATGTGATATGAAAATGATCGTTTAAAAATCCTTTTCCTAATTTTTGTCATCTAAGAAGTTTGGCTGATCTATTATCCAATATCCATGCTACTGTGTGCAGAAAAAACCTACGCAGATATTGGAAGCTTTTTTCTGTACAAGCCTTTAGATATAATAAGCCAATCTGCTTGCCTCTTTCCACATGAGAAGAGGATATTCAACAGCAGTGAAAGGAAGTAAAACTTCAAAAAGAAAGGTTTCCTTATAATCAGCCTGTAGGATACACTGTGAAAAGGGCCTGAATGAGTCATTGTCATCATCTCCGAATCATGGTCCCAGACAGAATCAGGGCATAAACAGCTGAAGTACTTGTAGGACTTCATAAAAGCATTTGGAATTTGGAATTACTTCCGTATCTTTAAGGATATCAGCTATTTTGAGCATGGCAGTTGTTTTAACGGAAAGTTATTTTTGACTGCATACTGTGGATTTCTTGTACTTTTCTCTACAATTTATGATGTTGGCTTTGGATATGGTATAGATGACACAGAATTGTGGATATGGGAAAAATGCTGTAGTAATTGTATAAGTATGATGCATAACTGCATGGATTTATTGGAAATGATGTTCCTGGCTCAGTCAATCATCAAACAAATGCTTCCTGCAGAAGCTAATATTATTATATTGTAGTTAATGCAAATTCCTAATCCTGAAACACTGGAAGAAAGACACCTTTTGAAAGTCAATACATATACTGTTCCTTAAAAGAAAAATAAACTAGTCTTACCAGGCTGAAATGGACTAAGACAAAGAGTATGAAAACATGTGAAGTGATAGATCTGATTTAGTGGAGAGATACCAGGTATATGAATGGATAAGCATTAAATTTTGACCAGCCTGCCCATCTTTCCATGTGGCCAACAGACAGTCACTTCGCAAACAGGACATGCATAGGTGTTTTTTTCTTTTAACTTAAATTTTCTCTGCAGAGTCTCTGTTCTGCACTAATAGTCCTCTGTTTCATGAGAGCACAATCCTGCCATTTATGCAACATTAAWTCTGTCATCGTCCTGAAAGGAACGGACCTGCAGGCAGTCCGTGCAGTCAGAGCTTCGCAGGTCAATTGCCCAAGCTATAACCCAAGTTTTTAGCCTAGAAAGAAATCCTGCTCCCTAGCAATAATTACAGACTTATTTTTGAGTTTATTGAGCAAGCTACAGTTGGCCATAGGCACTGTTGACTCTTCTGATAAAGCAGATTCTATAGTTATCCTAGCTTTTTGAACTCAGTGGTCTGCTGATCTGAGATACCTAAAAATTCTTACGTTTGGTCAGTAAAAGTCGGGCTTCCTCTGCATACCTTATGGGAAGCAGGTAAAGAAGGCAAATAACTGGCTTGATTTGCTGACAGCATCCTCACTGCCTGCCAGAGTAGGTAGAAAACATGTAAGTTCTTTTGTTTTCAGGTGTTAATTCCAGCTTGTCCACCTGACAGTCGTGCCCRGCTCCAAAAACAGGACAGTTGTAGCTTAGGAGATTCGATTATCTCAGGACTGGAAAACTCTGGAAAACTTGGCATTATGTGSAAGTTCGCAAACTTTGAAATCAGCCTTCATTTTGTTAATACTTGCRTTACTAAAATCTCACCTTGTATTTGGAGTTGTCATGGTTGTACCTGAGATAGTACRGCTTTCATTTCTGTGCACACGAGGTGCACTGGCTTGCGGGATGCCCCGCATGCCGCCCTCCAGGTCGTCCGCTGGTGGAAGGAGCGGGCAGGGGCCGAGCAGCCGAAATTGCTGGATGACCTTGTTGCATTATTGAATACTGCTTCGAGTCTGTAGGAGGAGATACGGTCTTTGAATTTACTCCACGGGACCGCGTGAAAGCGGCATCTCAGCTTCATTTTTGTTTGTTGTTTCTTGYATTTGTCATGAGGTTTGGCCCGGCTAAAATGCTGCTAGCAGGGGCTATCTGGCGAAGCTTACCCAGCTCACAAGTCYGAGTGTGTGTGCGCTCTGGCTGGCACAAATCGAGTGACTCATATGTCAAGAACGTATCTCTCCAGATTCAGTTCAACTTTATAGCTGGAGATTGCCCTGTCTTTGCCTTTTAGCTGACATGAAAGAGTATTAAAATACGTGGGGTTTTGTCTCAAGGCCTTTTCCTTGGTTTAAACTGGAATTTTCAAATGTTTCTATTTCACTGAGCAGTAAATACAGTATTTTGTACTCAGAAAACATTTCCCCTAAATGGCRCGTGCTGAGCAGCCATGTCCCTCTTCCAGCCCCTCCTCCCGTTAATTGGCCTTTGCACTGTTTACTTAAACGGACAAATGCTCTTAAAAAGATGGACTCTTCACTATGTTTAAAACCATCTTTCCGGAGGGAATTGCTGGAAACCTCATTACTCAGTATTGAATGTAAATATTGTCATTTGGTTAGGATCAAGGCCTGYGTCTTTACGGGTGAGGCCTTCATTTTGTTCTCTTTTTCTTTCTCCTCCTCTCCAAGCTTTGGAATGGAAAATCTGTTTCAAACAGCCCATTTTTATAACCAAAACAAAGCACTTGCTTGGCGCACTAAAGTGCTAGAGTGGCCTTTGGTGTGACACAAAGATAGGCTGAATCATTTTAAATTAGCACTCATAAATGGAAAACCTTTCTGGAGAAGTTTTTCTTCTGTTTTCAACTATACATTTAATGTGGATGTAATATTGCAACACACACAGATCCACCTAACCTATTGTCAGTTTTCACTAGTGCAACACGGCTTGACCCAAGCCCAGAGAATGAAAAAATCAGTTCACCGTCATTGCCTCGGTGCTGTTTTGACACTTGGACATTTGCTATTGCCACTGAAGTGGATACTCTGCAGATGCTGTTATTAGTGAGCACACCTTCCTTACTTAACGAGAAGGAATGTTTTCTTATGATTTACTTGAAAGGCCACTTGTTTCCAGAAGTTTTAAAATAATACTGTTATAATGTTAAAAGGCTAATGCAAGGATTGGTCTTTCCCAACATGCTGACCTGTTTCTGTGAGCGTTTGGCACTCAGACAAACTGTGTGCTTGGACAAACCAAATTTAAACAGTTTTAAAAAGTTTATCCTCACCTGTAGGCTTCTGTAAAGCCAAACTGCCTTTCTTCCTCATTTAGTCACCTTTTAGTCAATTGGATCCATTCTTCCTGAATATTCTATCACTTATTGTAAAGAGTCAACAGACCTGATCGTCTCTCATCTCTACCTCCTGGGTCAGACCTAATAGGCATAGATATGTGCAGTACCTGCCTCGTAGTATCTCAGCAGCAGAAGGGATTGCATAGATACTGAGCACAGTCTTCACTCCTGTGGAGATGCTTTAGGGATTTAGTTCTTTTTCTCGGTGGTTTCCTCTTAATAGCTGTCAGTATTTGAAAGCTATGCTGCTGATGATGAAGTGACCGCCAGTGTGAAAACCTTACATCTGCTGCAGTTGACCATCACCAAAGGCTTCTGCAGATCTGTGCTGGGACTCACCTGATCTCCTGAAGTCCTGGAGAACATTCTCAGCTCCTGTGGGAAGAGCTGTTATACAGCAAGATGATAAGAAAATAGGGGACCCAACATTTCCTGAGAGCTGTTGGACCTGCCATCCATATCCAAATGGACTATTGCGTGCACATGACAGTCATTGCGCCTGCATGGGTCGATGATGGATGAGTAGTTCGGTGCAACAGGTGATTCATCCACTCTATCAGAAGTGACAGGATAAGAGTCCAATGACCAGCAAATAAAGGAAAAAAAATGACAATCCAGAAACAAACCACTAAGCTGGCTACCCACTATTTTGACAAAGATACTACAAGGGTTTGTTGTGTAAACAGTCTGAACCCACCAGTAGAACTAGTAATCTTAAGGCCTACTTGCAACTCACCATAGTGAAAGGCAGGTTGCTCTACTTGCAGAAACACTCAGAAATTCACCAATATAATTATTTTGCACTGGAAAGTGCCAATTTCACAAATTATTTATTAGAAAAAAGATAATTTAAATAATTTTCAAAAAACTCTTAAAAATGCCTTATACTTGTTCAAATATTCTATTTTGACTTGAGTGAGGTTTTTAAACAGTCTAATTTTGAAATCTAGATTTACAGTAAAATTAAAACCAAATTGAAACAAAATATTTGATCCTGACAATACTAAATTGAAACATTTGATCTAAAGTTATTCTTTCCCAGATTTTCAGAGTGTAAGCATGCTAGAGATTCTGAATTCTGTTCTTTTTTGGGAGGATATTTTTGATAAGAAATTTCAACAGTTTTTATGGATGTGGAAATCATTTTCAACTTGCTTCTAATTGGTCACTTTGCTGCATGAATGTGGACAAACCAACCAGTGTGCCCTGCTTATAAAATAGAATTATATATATATATAAAAAATATATATATAATACATTATATATATATATTATATTATAAATTATATATTTTTTAATGGGGATAATAGGTCAAATCTTGACTCATTAGTGAACACAATGAGAAAATACCATTTACTTTGACAATGTCAGGATTTCACCTGCTCTGTCCCTAGGTAAAATGCTTTCCTACTCTTTCTAGCCCCTTGAAGAAGTGGATGCATATCTCCCAATTCTTCAAACTTCTAATGCATCTCTCAGTTTCTCTTCTCCTGTCCTCAATTTTTGTCCATGTAGGGGCTGAAATCGCAGTTTGTAGCAGAGATACCCAGTTGTGCAAATTCATGTGCAAGCAGGAAGAAATCTGGGAGCATGGCAGCTGTAAGTATCAGCAGTGGCAGAGCTGGCCACTGACCTCCTCCTCTTTCTTGAAGAACCCATTTAAATTCTACCCATGCAGATATTTATTCAGTGTTAGCTAACATTGTAATTTCCCACAGATTTTTTTTTTTAATGAATTCCTTAGGGAGAGAATTTGGACAGTATTTGGACAATGCTTAATAAAATGAGCCTCGGATCGCTAGAGGATCTATGAGTTACCACTGTAGAATACATCCTCAATGCTATCAATAGCAATTAACACATTCAAAGTCCTACACTGCAAACAGTAATGCCTACTCTGTTTTTAAAAATTGGAAAATATCCAAAATTAGTAAAGGAAACTGCTAGAATCCTTGGAGAAATGTTTTAAAAAGATGAAGGTTATATAACCCACTTAAGACATATACCAGTTGGGATGCTCAGAGTAGATTTGATTACCGCCGAGATAAATAATCACAGCATGCCCTGAAAATACTTTAACTAAACACAGGAACAGGCCTCATGTTGGGAAGCGTTCCTTCTGGAGTGCCCTGACACTCCTACTGGAGTTCACTAATACAAAATCACTTTTTATAGAAAATATTTTATTTTATACACAGAAGCTAAAATACATATGCAAACATTCATGAGTATCCAATGTCTGTCCGTATCCTGTAAGAATGACTTTGATTTGACTTTTTGGAAATGAGGCCTCATGCCTTGTGGAAATTTAGCAGCCCCTGGAAGGAAATCAGTGGCATTTCCAATGCGGCTTGTTTTAGCTGAAAGGAGCCAAGTGGTGGAGGAACTGCGCTGCAGCATGTCCGCCTTGGGTATGGTTTCCTCCACAAGCTGCAGAGGCTCTAGTAATGACTATTACGGGACATTTGGCAAGGTTGTGATGCAAAACGACACTGGCAAAAAATGAAGAAAGTATCTTAAAGTCCTTCTACTGCAGCACAAAAAGATCGAGGGTAATCTGAAGTTGCTGCTTTTTTGTGACACGAGGTTAGGTCCTTCTTCTTCCTTTTCAAATGATGCCAAGCAATTTTGGTAACTATTTACTGACAATGGCTATCTGGAGTCTATGAAAATTACTTTTCTAAAGAAACTTTTCTTGTTTTCCTCTCCTTCCCTGCTGGCTTATTGTTGAAATTCCTCCTGTGATGCACCTGGCAGACGAGGGCTGGGTTGTGATCTTGCAGGGAGAGGCAAAAAACCTCCAAACATTTCCCTTTCTTTTATTTGAGCTCAGMTGGGGCCAAGAAACGGGAAGCCAGACAGGGGGCAGCATCTGCTCAGCCAGCAGCGAGCAGCTGGGCTCGGGCTGGGGACCAGAGCCTGGAGAGGAAGAAAATTAGCTATAGCTGCTTGGCTACAGGCCCTTGGGAAGTTTTGCAAGCACAGAGAAGAAGTTTTGATTCTTTTCGATACACTGTGGTAGTTTGCATAGTGGCGGCAGACCGAAGTATCAGCAGCCCCAGTGGTAGAGATAGTTTGTATAGATAGCAAAGAGTTCTGTAGAAGGAGACTTGGCACTACATAATTTGTGTAGCATTCATGACTAGAAAACTGTATGCTAAAAAAAGGAAGCAGTGACAATTAACAGAGGAGCTGACTGTGGGCTTCTCAGTCTCGCTAATGATCCTCAGTGCTGATTCAAGCGGAGACGGAGCAAAAAGTGGCGACTGCTCCAGCTAGCTGCTAACCCAGCAGCTACTTCCTCTCGTAGACACAGGCCCTTGTTTCTTGGTGGCAGCACAAGGCTGCTCGTGTGAGGACGCAGAGAGCTGCAGATTGCTCTGAATATCTGAATAACAGAAGAGCTAGACAGTCGTTTGCTTCTGACGCTGCCACTGGAAGTGATAGATTAAGGTCTGACTGCAAAAGAATTGAACCCAATTCTTGATCCTCATCTGGTCTGTGATAGACATCATACAAAAGGGAGCAGAGATAGCTCCTTTTTAGACCAGGAGTACCTAAAAATCAGCATCTAGCAGACAGTATCACCTAAGTACCTTTGYGGAGCTGAGCCTGCACAAAGTAATGTCTGCCATATTTAGTTTGTTTTTTCTTTCATCTTATTCCAGGGAGGAAGAGAGATGTGTGAAGAGTGGAATGTTTTTGCATCACAGAGGTTTTGTTTTGGTAGTTTGTACTTAAAAGCACCTTACTTTAAAACCTACTCTACAGTAACTTTTGAAGAAGCAAGGTGAAGAAAGACACGTGCAGCAATCAGGAGATACCTCTTTGTCCTTGTTCATCTGCAACACAGACAAGCTTTGCCTTTTTGAGAGGCAGCTTCATTTTGGGCTGCCATGTCCATCTGCACATGCTTAGAAAGCTGAATACATCTGAATMATCACCTCTTCGAAGTGAAGGCCTGCCACCACTGGCAGCATTAAAGCAATTGCCCGATGCTGAAAGGTCTGTGCAGAGCAAAGGGAGCACAGGTGTCTCCACCTTTGTCACTGGCCTGGTCTGGRTCATGGAGAGCTTCAGAGGCAGGACAGAGGCTTTCCTGGGAAGCAGGCTGCATGGGATGGGCTGATGAGCTTGCAGAAGAGGCACACTGCAGTTATCTCCAGTGTTTTTTTAAGAGCTGATGTCCTTGTGCCCACTAATGCCCCCTCCCCTGGATCAGCACACTGAGATTCATAATGCAATACGTTCTTGCAGAATAGCCCAGCTATTTCTCCAGCTGTGATTGGACAACTGATATTGTCCCTTCCTTGGCCTACTGGAATTRAGGGGAGGTTTGTCATTAATTGAAACTGGAACAAGATTTGTCCTTGAGGGCTATATTCCCTAACAGACTGGAGATATCCAGTCCAAAACTAATTTAGTACATACACTTCCTGCTCATTTCCATCTAGAGCTTTTAGCCTGCATGCTGAGGTATCCCCAGCCCAGGATGATAGGTACAGGGCTTCCCTCACARCCAGCTTGGGATAGGGGAATTAGCTAGGGTGGTGCCAAGTTCATTAAGGGATCTAGTTCAGAAGACTCAGAATATACCCATTAATAGCCAAGGACTAGGCACCAGGTGCCATCACGGCTGGCTTCTTCTTCTCACTGCTCCCYGGACAGTTTCTGTATCTTATCTGTGACTACTTAATATAAGCAAGAGTCATAATCTTAGAAGAAAGAACCACAGTATTCCCTCATCCTTGTCAAATGCCCTTACCAAAGCCATCATATTTTCTGCAAGTCTTCTCACTCTCTTTCTCTCCTCAGTCCCATGTCTCTCACATCCATTCCTGAACTCGTATTCCTTCAACAGAAGGAGGAATTGTGTCGCTGTTTCTCCTMCCCTCCCCTCCTTTATTAGTTATTGAGTCCTCCTGGGAGGTGGCAGGAGCAGCTCTCAAACTTGGGTCCCCTGCTTCCTGGAGGAGCCCTGTCATCACCAGTCACATAGATTAAAGGTGGGTGCCTCTTCAAAAGTAAATAGTGAATCTTCTTCCATTCTTTGAAAGAAGCATTGTAGGTACTTCTTCTGAGAAGGATTCCTAGCTTTGGGTCCCCCAGAGATTGAAATACCTGCTGGCATCCCTGAATTAGTTCTCTCAGGTC
The DNA here is from genome assembly GCF_003343005.1 of Rhea americana. NCBI lineage: Eukaryota > Metazoa > Chordata > Aves > Rheiformes > Rheidae > Rhea > Rhea americana. The sequence continues at coordinate 2,782,181 of NW_028185037.1, read as the reverse complement.
CTCAGAATTGCAATCCCATTTCCTCCACTTTGCTTTTTATTGTCTGCTTCTGGGCAGGGGGGGGTCTGGATATTCCTGCAGAGATGCCTGTCTCCCATGAGGTGTATGGACATCCAGTGCACACCAGAGGATCCTGYGTTCTGCTCCTCCAGTTCATTATTGTCTAAATTTTTAATTGACTTACTAGAAATTTGGGTGTTTGTGTAATTATTTATACGGGGTGGGGGAGGTTTACTGGTTGTGTATTTTAAACTTCATGTTGGTTGCAGGCCCTGTCTACAGCTGATCTGAACATATCACTGAGGCAAGCCAAATGAAGCCAACAGTTTCGTACTACAGATGTAATGACTTAGTTTCTCCAGCCAGCCTCATGGTCTATCACTTGTCTCTAGCTGGTCCCTAGCAGCCCTCGTGCTGCCAACTAGCCTATCCTGATGTTCAAATAGAAAGAAAAATGTATTAAATGAAAARAGATCTGTCTCTTTCCACTTGCTTTCCTTGTATAGGTTGTAAGTACGCATAGTAGCATTGAGGGCAGGCAGAGTGGGACCCAAAGCAAAGTTACGAGTCACTCAGGTCTGAAGTTTATACATTAGATGATCACCTATTCCAGTAATGAGGACACTGTKAAATTCTTACACAGATATTTCTCAATGAGTGAACAAGTTAGAGTAAGGATTTGTAAGATCAAATGCTTGTACGATACTCTACAAAGGTCATTCRATCCAAGCAGCTTACATTGCTTGGTTATGATCTAAAATTCAACTCCAGAACCTTCATTTATTCACATACGGGCCAGGTTGACAAAATTCATGAATACTTACTATTATTCTAGCAAATTGCAAGCATATTTGTTTCCTCATTCAGTTTTAATTAGGACAAGACCACTGGGGATCCTTTGAAAGGTTCTGGGACCCATTTTAATGACATCCTTTTATTTGTTTTTCCATGCAAGCTTTAGCTGGTCTACTCATGGAAAAAATAATTAGCAAATACCAATACACTTCTCAAAAAGCAAAGTTGTTTATGTTACTTAGTAAAACAAACAAACAAACAGATCTTATTTAGTCATGGCAATTTTCTACCTAGCATGTACAAAAGTGAACAACTGAAGTGAAATGACAGGTATCTCTCTTTCTGATTTCTCACTTACACATGACACAAGGATTGAGGCAAAAAAAGATGCAGAGGGCTCTTACCTATCATGAAAGTGCAACTGTTGCTTCCTACCTGCAGTAGCTAAAATGGAAACAACCACCCAAAGTTAGTTGAACCGGGGTCTCCATTGCACAGCAGGTACATGGCATCCCGTGTCTGCTCAGAGAAATGTCACCAGCTATTGCCCAACTYTCAATTAGCTTTATAAACCAGAACTTTGATCCACATTTCTAAAGTGTTCATGGTTGTGATACACAACAATGCTTTCCGTAAAGAAAAGTGTGTATGTAGGTATAAGTGAATTGAAACTGTTTAGAATGGACCAACCACCTTCGCCATGCCCTCCGGTATAGTCATTGGCCCCATCACATAGTGAAATAAGCTGCTCATTTATCTTTTGTTCAGATAGTTATGAAAGTGTTGTATGGTCATGTTGAACTAAAGGYAGCCAGGTGTGGCTTTTCTTGAACAGAAGTTACAGCCCTGTCAATGCATTTTTCTAAGCATGTTCCAGAAGCAGATGTTTCAATTCCAGACAACAAAGCACAGCCCTGTGTCCTCCTACTTCAAGACATTCTTTATTAATCAGCACAAGAATCATCTGCTCTAGAATAATGTCTTGCTACCAGGGTGGTTATATCCCTTTCCAGCTCATTTTCAAGCTGGTCTGTTACTGTGGTAGTAGCTTAGCATTTCACTGTAACTTTCCCCAGCAGATCTGTTTTATTTTTCTCAATCTTGTGTGCAGAACTATCCGGATAACAATTCTTCCTTGTTTGCTGATGATTCACAGCACTGTTTTACAAGCTAACTTTTCTCGTTATTTCTGCTTTTTTTTCTTTTTTTTTTCTTCCAGCATGAATTGCTAGAATGCAGGAATCACCAAAGTTTTCAAAAATTTCCACTTGGCTGGGGGATGTTCTGCAGGAAGGAGAAGTGAGAGAAGTCACCTTTTATTAGTGGAAGTGTCTTGAATCCAACATAAGAAAAAATTGCAGTAAGTGAAAGCTTCTTTAGCTGCTGATTTTTCTGCAAGAGTGACTTCTTTGTCAAAGGGTCAAAGCGAGCTTTATACAAATTTATAGAAACTTGTTAACTCTTGAAATGCTGGAAATATCCTGAGATGTGTAACAGACTTTTTCTTTGTGATTTTGCACCTCTTTAGATGTCCTCCTATGTTTACATACGACACATATGTACTACATCAGCCCTTTTCTTCAAGCATTATATCAGCCCTTGAAGAGAGCTTCTGATAGAAGCTCTTCCATGATGCAAGTTGACCATCTGTTCAGGCAGGATCCTTTAAATATGTTACTTGTTAGTCATCTTGGAGCCTCAGTGGGAGAAGTGGGAGGCCTGATCCTAATCCCACTGAAGCCAGAGGAAAGACTCCATTAACTTCAACAGGCCCTTGGATCAGTGCCTGTGAGAAGCTGTTTTACGAATGCCAGCTTGCCTTGAGCAGCCTAATGATGCCTACATTTCTTCTGCCTTCCTAGGACATGCTGTGATATAGAGCCCCTTTTTACTTTTCTAGACTTAGTTAGGAGGAAAACATCACCTTTTTGAGCTAAGATTTTGAGTCTTGACGGTTAGGAGGAGAAACTGGTGATAGGACTAGTAGTTTCTTTGATGCATCCCTGATTATTTGTGAAGAAAGAATAGCTCTTTTTTTTTCCTCCGAGCACAGCTGGGATCAAGAGGTTACAGCTTTCTCACTTCTAGCACCAAAAGCTTCCACGCCTTTTAACAAATGCCTGCCCAAAATGCTGCCACAGTCTGACCAYGCAAGTACTCTCTTGTGCAGTCTTTTCCTTTCACTAGCAGTATCTCTCTTGCAAAATCTCCACTGACTTACTATTTCCCTCCTTATCATCTCCTATTCAGTCTCTATTTATGCTGAACATTTATACTTACAGATTTAAGCTTCTGGGGGATGCAACCATTTGGGGGTCTGTGTTTATATATATGTGATCTCTTGGTCCAAGATCATGACAATAATAATAAAAATAAAAAACAAAGCACAGTGCTCCCAGTTTCCTGTTATTCTGCAATCTCTCCAGTACTGCTCTGTTAACTGTGTCTCAGGTGGTTTTCCAGCCCAAAAAGAGCTTAGGGCATGGCTGTTCTCACCATCATATGTTCCAAAGAAGGAGTCATGTGGAAGACGTCAGGAAAGTAAGGAGACGGGACAACAGAAGGGAAGGGCCTGAAATGRTACCTCTGGCCACTTCATTCCCAACTGAAGCCCACAAAAGGCTGAGACACATGATTTAGGTCTGGGGGCAGGAATTCAGGATTTCTGAGAGAGAAGGAGGGAAAAGCCCTGGCCAGTATCTGTAGAACTGTTCCTGTGCATGTGGGCAACTTGTTTTGAGCAGTCAAGTATTTTCTGAGCAGGATCAAGTTATTAATGAGAGTGTATAAAAGAAAATATTTGTCAAGGTTATTGCTGACAGGATTTCCCATCTCAAAGTTTTGTAAGGACGGGGAAAGACTTTCTGGAAACAAATTCTTCTCCTTGAAGAACTACTTGGCATAAGATAGGAATTTTGTGTGTTTGCACTGACCTGTCAGAAGGTGAATTTGGACTTGTTACTGTTGCTTATCCTGCTGGAGCGTGGGCTTGATTTGTGAATGTGCAGTGTTTACAGTGGGGAACGTGAGCTGGGCAATCCAAAAACGAGAGTTACAGTTTGTCAGCATACTATCTCTAAAAAGAAAGATTATATGCAAGCACTAGTAACGTAGCTTGGGTGCCAGCCTAATTCTGGGGGCCTGTTGTGTTCATTATAATGACACATTGCATTCCTCAGTGCTGGGAGATCATTTTATCACAGCATTTAAAATATAAACTGAAGTCAAAATAGAAACTGGCTTTTTTATTGCTGGTGGGAAGGTCACATAATGCACCCTGTAGAAAGCAAGCTTGGAGTGCAGCAGGGGGCACTATTAAATACAGGCACCAACCAACCTTCTGAAGTGACTGTGCAGGCAGCAAAAGTTAATTTAAACCAGGCAATTTCACTGCTGCTTTCCATGTAATTGCTGTGCTAACCAGGACTCCTGCTCCCCTCAGTTCTTCTCGTGGTAGGGTTATGTGACATGGGGCAGTGCCATGCTGAGATATGAGCTCCGAATGAGCTGGCTTGGCTCCTGTGCGGTTATAGGCACGTTGATGCAATGTTTGACCTGAGTTAACTGGCCTTTATGGGAAGCCATATGCATTTGTCCAAGAAGAGATTCTGTGTTGATATATCAGTTTTGTTTCTAGCCCTCACACTACCTTGAGCATCTTTTGCTGAGCAGTACAGACATACTCCTGTACCAGCTGTAAACAAGTCATCCTCTCTGGTCCTGGGTACTGTGAGAGGTGGTTGGTTTCAGCATCTTACAGACATGAACTAAAAACTGTTACCCTTTTCTGTAATTTCAGAGCCATTTTGGCCTATTGATGCTTTGGCAGTATTCTTCTAGCATATTCAAAACTCTGAACATTGGAGGTAAGGAAGAAGAGGATTACACTGAAAATACAGGCCGCTAGAGAACAGCTGTGTTGTGCCTCTCTAGCATTAAATAAAGAATAGAGCTCTAAAAGTGTTTACAGATTGTAAAACAAAAGCAAATTGAATATGTTTAAAATTCTAGGAACTAACCTAAATTTTGCTATAAAACAAATACATGGCTTGCAGCTGGAAACCTGTCAAAACAATCAAATGATTTCTCTGCACTGTCTGGAAAGAGTTTTTGTGCCCAAAGACTTCAGAACAGTAACAGATGTACTATTGCATAAGAGAGACACCCCTGTTTTGAATTTCAGTGTATAGTGCAGAAAGGCATACAATATAAGTAAAGTTTGTTTCATTTTATTCAGGTCTCTCTGTTTCCTCCTTAACATCTTGCTCAATGTACTTCTGTGTTAAAGTGATTAGCAGAGATATGGAAAGATGAGAACGTATATCATTATAAGAAGAGAAAAAGCCATCTGGCTCACTGCTTGTGGCTGGCTCTTAATTCAACCATGTTGTTTTTTTCCATGCCCCTCAAGCCCCTCCTTTTCCAGAAACAATCTATGTGATCCCACATCTCTTCTTCAGTAACTTGTTCCAGATGGTCAGCTTTGCACAGAATAGATTTGCCCTAGCTTCTCAGTTTATTCCTGGTTTCCTTGGTTTTAGATTGCTTCCCCTTTCTTTGAAATTCATCTGGCCATTCATCTAGCTCTCTTTATCTCTCTTTCCTTCTTTTTAAACATAATCTGAAAATAGTTGTGTCCTACAGACATCTTTATCAAGGACACAGTCCTTGCCACACAAGGATAACGAGGCTTTTCTTGTTTTTCAATAAAGACGTGAAAAAGAGGTTGTGGGAGGCTATGGAAGTGGATAGGTTTAAAGACAGCGTTCAATTCATCAATATGAATTCAGCATTTTTGTTGAATATTCTGTTTAATGGATTACATACATAATATCATTAATATCAGTCATCTTCTATTGGATAGCTTGCTTTAGGTGTAGCATCCTCACTTTAGAAAGCTTTATCTCTGCGGTTCACCCCCATCTCCTGGTTTCCTGATCCACATGTCACCAGTCTGACTTCGCTCCTAACCTCTCTTTCGGAGGAAACCAGCTGGTTCCCTCTGAAATAAAATGTGCACGTGGTTCTGGAGGTGAGCCCCACTCTTGGGCCCCCTCCCAGTAGCCAGGAAGGATGATACTCACTCAGCCTGGCCCCCCTTCCCCTTGCACAACCATCCAACAGTCTCCTGAACAGAARCCTTTGCACCAGCAGGCAGCCTCACTTGCTCTCATGCTACAGCCCAGAACATGCAACATCTACCCTTTGCTTCATGCCATAAAAACACATAAAMTATGCAGCACAATCCCCAGAATTTTTTCAACACTTTAAGTTGAAATTTAAAAAAAAAGGGGGGGGGGAAGAGAGAGAGAGAATTTGTCGCTGGGCATCACACTGGGTCCAGTGGTCTGTGTCTGTGCTAATAAATGGAAACCCCAGGGCTTGCCTGTCCGCGCTGAGGGCAGGCTGCACGGCGTGGCAGGCACCGCCAGAGCCCACGCAGCTAAACCGTCCTCCTCCTTAAGCAGAGTGGTGCCACCCAGGCTGGCTCCCAGGCTCCTTCAGGAGAGCATGGTATGGTCTGCTGCACCAGGCTGGCCCCAAAGCCAGCAGGCATTGCCTGGCAGGCGGCTGCATGGCTTGGGCCAAAACTGTGCCAAGCGGACAGCTGAGTGCCAAYGGCCAAGTCCTGTTTAGCCTGTTAGTATTGGTGCAGCAGAGTCTGTTTATACAGAAAATATTAGAAACTGGAAATAATGCTGACAGTACACAGAGGCCTCATAGGCGTTCAGTGATGCTGAAGGTGGAAAAAGAAGGTCTTTTGTAACTGGAGYGTTATACCCTCGATCATCTTAGCGAGGAAGCAGCTGGATTTCCTGGACAAGAAGTAAGACTGGGGTCATTGAGGTAAGATGATTTCCCAGATTATCCATAATTTGCTCCTCAAAGTCTTCCCTGAAAACAGTGTGATCTCTGCTAGGGCAGTGCACTTACCCATGGGTTTCTTGCTGGGCTAAGCATGGAAAACACACTGTCATCTCAGGCACAGCTCAGTTCAYGGCTGCAGTCACTCTACCACGCAACACTATATGATGCACTTAATAGATCATATTATTACAGTAAGATGAAAAGCACTGAAGTAATTGAGCAGCAACATTGTGAAACCACCCCAGGCATAGCAATGGGCAGCAAAACACACTCCTGAGCTTTGTATGCAAAAGCTAAGTTAGTCACCTCCATCTTACCAAGCTGAAAAGGTTCCACTACACCCTCTCTCCACCACATAGTATTTAACATCAATTAAAGTTAAAGGCATAGTAAAATGCAAAATAACAGAATCCCTTCTATAAATACAGATTAAAACAAATACGCTTTTTTAACATGGAAAAATACTAACCTAAACAGTGGATATCCCACAGCTCTTATTGTTTAGAAACAGGGTTTTTATTTTTCCAGTCTGACTCTTAATTTTTCCATTCTGTCTTGATTTGGAGCATAGTGCAAATACAGTACAGCTACATTTCTGCTTTCTATCCTACACCTTGCAGATCACATTGACAACAATTTAAGCAAAAGGATTGCTTGGAGTTACAAGGATCATCTGATTTACGGAACTCTTAGGCTGGAGACATACCATGCTCTCCTGAAGGAGAACAGAAAAGAAAGAATGTTATATAGATTATGTTACCTATTTTTACTAATATCTCTGCCGTCTCTCTGAGTTCATGCCAGTTATGAAGGGGGAAAACTTAATGTGAAATCTTGCTAACAAAAGCTAAGTCAAGCTCTGTTCCACATCCTTAAGCCCAATGGGAAGAGCACTCAGTCAAACCGTCCTTTTACCTTTGTTTTCACATTCCCTGGTGGGAAAACCTTCTGAAAGCTAATTGTGTGTGTTGGTCTTCAATACAGGCATTAAATTAAGACAGCTTCAAATAATAAGGTTATTCATAGTAATTTCATATTCCCGGGTATTATGTGGGCAGCTATATCCAGATAAGTGTGTCGTACGCACACGTACATTTTGAAGGAYTGCCTATGCCTTTTGCTAGATAAGTAACTGAGCAGCAAAGTCTTTCAAGCACATTCATCTGATTTGAAATGGGATCTTGAGTGAACTATGTTTGCAATTGTTTCATTTCACTTACAACAGCTTTTGAGTGACTAAGCTTACCTAGCCCAAATACTCAGRCAGTGTTAATGTTAATCTTACCTGTTAAAACAAAAAGGCAGCTTCAGGAAAACCTTCTGCTCTCCTAATTAGTTTTGTCACTCTGTTGTGGCTGATGAGGATGTCTCCATTCAGCAATGGAGATCTTGTAACTTTGCCCTCTGACCCTCCCTCTACACATTTTGGAGTGTGTCCAAATTGTGAAAAATCCATGACTCGGTTACAGCCAGACTGCACCTAAAGCACTGCAGGATCAGAGTTGTACTTTTGTGTGCTGTGGTAGTAGCTAGGCACCACTATCATGCAATGGTTGCCTTCCAAAGTAGCTGTTTCTCTCATATTTAATTCCTTGATCCACTATAGGATTGTCTCAAGATTCAGACTCTCCCTGGTTTTGCCTTTTGCAGAATTTTTGCCTCCTACACACAGGAGGATGATGGAATTTGCAGCTTGTAAGATGCTAGAGCGAAGCTGTGATCTGCTTRTTTTTTGATCTGCAGTCAAGATCATGGCTTTGCTTTGGGGTGTTTGTCTTGTTACATATACGAGCAATTTTAAAAGGTAAATACCATGATATTTTCTCACAAAAACTAGATCTGTTCTCTGATCTGGCAGTTCAGCTGAAGCCACAGGGATAACTGCTATCTGTTAGAAATGCACTTTTTCCATTCAGGAGGACAAGGAGGTTGTGGTAGGTAGATAAAACTGCCGTCATGCTTCAGGGAGCAGCRAACTGCGTGAAGATGTTTTCCTCTTTTGCCTAGAGGCATGGAAAAATTAAGAGTCCAACTGGAAAAATAATGTACATTTCTTCTAMTAGTTTAAGTAACTAGCTCTGGGGATTGTGCCTCTTGTAAAGTTGTTGCYTTTCCCTAACATCTTTCATGGAGGTGATGAGGGAGTTGCTGTGGACGTGTTGCCTCCTATACCGTTAGCTATCAGCAACACCRGTAGAAGTGAACTGTGGTCACAGATTTGGCATCAGCTTAGTCTGGGGCCCAAGGCAGTGGGATCCAAGGCACACTCTTCAGGGAAAGGGCAGGAGGCAGCAGGTCCGTGAGCTGGGCACTTGGGGGTAAATGCGCTGGAGGAGTGACCAAAAGCCGAGGAGAGGCCAGCGTGCTGCAGCCCACACACACCCACAGGTCTGCTCTGGCGGGACCTGCTGCGGCAGCTCGGTGGCTGCTCTGGGCTGGCAGTGTTGCCACATCCACATGACGTGAAGCTTTTTGGCAGGAAAAGCTTTGTGGAAAAAGCAAAAGTTGCACAGAATCTTGTTTCGATTATTTGCTTCTAACCTCACTGCAAATGGAAAAAATTTCTCTGGCGAGTGTCTGCTTGTTATTTTCCTATTGTTTTATCTTTCTCCCAGCTCACAGTGAGGATGAATAATCCTCAAATGCCACTCTGAAGGCTGACACTTTGGCCAGGTTACAGRGCTGAAATACTGAAAATGGCTCTTTTCCTTCTCTTTTCTTTTATGAACTTCCTTTCACTTTATTCTGCTTCTGCTCCATTCTCTCCTTCTYGTTTTTTTCTGCCATTCCAAAAACAAATTGCAACCATCAGTCCCTTCAACAAACAACCCCCTTCATCTTCCTCACACTTTTTTAAGGAGCTTCTGTTTGGAGGTGACACTATAGGTTGGTTGTGATAAACAACCATAATAAGGACAAATAAGGTATCAGGAGCTCATCCAAACACACAGGCAATCAGTAAAAGTAGAGCATTTGCTGAATGTTTTTCACAACAGCTTTTAGGAGTATCAATGTAATTTGTAGTAAATTTTCACCTCCTGAATCAAACTATGCAAAGATTATATGTAAATTGGCTTGTCTCAAACGTATATGACGTTCTGAATTTCAGAGGCTGAATAGAAATCTCGGATAATCATGGCCAGTAACCAAGGAGAAAACTTGCTATCAAAGAACAGTTTTCTGAGTTCACTAGTTGAAGGTCAAAATTTCACAAGAATATGGGTAATGAGGAGACAAAGGAGAAGGGACCAGGAACAAGCGAGCTTTCCTGCGGCAGCAGTGATGCTAGTGCGACTGCATGGCCCTAGCAAACTAGAGCATGAGCAGTTCTTTTTAAAAGCAAAGATGTTATTKCAAATCCATAGGATTTTCCATCAAGTAGTAAAGTTGTTCAGATTATAACCCATAAGAAATTTACTTGACATTATCTTGAGAATTAAGTTTATCCCAGGCTTACTTCCAGATCATAAGACTTATTTTACAGAGAGTTATGAGATAYGTTAGAATGCATAAGTCATGTGGAAGGGGATTATGTGATACTTAGTTATATCTAGATCTAAATTTAGGCCTTTTTCTTTCCTCACAGTTTAATGTTTCATTTCAATAAAAATGTTTGTTACTCTACTTGAAAACAGAAACATTAAAAATAGACTTTTTTTCTTTGTTTTTTTGTCCTTGTGCTAAATCTCTGTTTGAAAAATTAATTTATAACAAAARCAAATAATGTCACTCCTAAACTCAGTTGCTTCTACCTGTTCTCCACCCGTTGGAAATATAAAATAAGCATCCAACAGTATAAGGAAATAGAACTTACACTTGACTATTGTTACTTTTCAAAGCATCTTACAACACGTGCAATCGTTACTACAAACAGCAACAAAAGGCCACACTGGAAGGAAGCAGCAGAGCTGTGATGATACCCCGAGCCTCCCAGCTTGCCTCTCTGTTGGACCTTACTATTGACTCTGCTACAAGGTGCAAACGTTTAAACTCGTTTAAAGAACGAGTTTAGCTGTTGTTCTTCTCCGGACGCGCTCGCCCAGCCCGTCCCTGACGCTGGCGCCCGGGTGCTGTGAAGTCTCCGGCTGCCTTCGACTCCGGCAAAGCGGTTCTGTTTCAAGCCTGTATCAGCCAACTTTGTTAAAGAGACYGAGATCTTTGCAGTCCTTCTGGATCGCAACTTCCTTTTGAATATCTAAGCTGCAATGATACCAAACCATGCTGGTTTTTACTGTCATTCACACCTGACATGCCGTTTATGTTTTGTTCTTTCAGATGAAGGATGGTGCTTGCTTTGTCATTTACGCTGTGACGTGACTTTGTCGTGTGTTGCAGTGTACTCTTTATCAGCTAAAATCATTCATAAACTGTGAGCAGGGCAGACGGCAGACAGACAAGCAGGACAGAAGGTCAGAAAACCTACGCGTGTGCCTGGAGAAAGGAAGGGGAGAGATCTAGTAGGCRTTTCAAAAAGTTTGTTAAACAATCCACATCTTTTCAGCCAGATCCTAAACACTGAATTTTTTCTGTTTATGCCCAACAGGCAGAGGAGCAGTGTTGGTGCTTCACGTTGCCTGACCTGCCATGGACAGAGTCTCTCACCACATCTCATCTCACATGATGCAGCTTGATGGCTCCTCCGCTGAACCTCCCCGGAGAGGCCAGGGCAATGTCCTGCAAAGTCCAGACCACAGGGAAGCTCCAGCTCCACTAACTAATGTAATACTGTAATAATATTTCAAAATAGAAAATACTTATGGTAAAAATGTGACATGTTTTCTGGTGTTTGGTTGTTTAATGACGTTAACATTTCCCAGTAACCACCTGATTTTTGTGAAGAAGTTTACTCAGTTGAACCCTCAATATTCTCATTAATTTTGGAGAGTAGAAGACCAATTCCAAAATACGTTATGCATGTTTACCATCAGCTGCTTTATTGCTCTTTGTTAAATTTAGAGGGATGAGACTGTTAAAGTGCAAATTCAATCCCATGATTGGATGGCGGCTGCCATACTTCTGCCAGGTTTCTCCAGCCACATCCACTCTGCGTGGATGCCCTGACAGAGCAAATCATGCACGGCTGGTTAGATGGATTCATCCTGCCCTATAGTGTGGAGACCCCACTGCACATCTGCACCAGGTTTATGCATCCTCACTATAGAAAGACATCTTTAGATACAAGGTTTGAGACGAAACCTCCCTACATTTGCTATGTGTCACACAAAATTGAAACACATTTTAGATGAGGAATCTTAACATCATACAAGAGCACTAATGACTCAATGATACTTTTTCTTTTCTCCACTGGGAACAAAATCGTCTCCCCTCAGTATGCCTTTAGACCTCCTGTTCTGCTAGTCTGATTGATTGCAGGAAATTTAATAGAACATCAACATCTTTTAACAGCAATTCCTTTCTTTAAAAAGCAAAACTCTTTTTCTTTTTAACTTTTGCTGTACACTAATCTTGGTAAAAAAAATAGCACTCATAAAACTGCAGCACTGCTTTAGGAATTTTTTACAAAATTGACTTATTTCTTCCTGCTGATCTTTAAAATTAGAAGAAAAATATCCTTTTCTTTTCTAAAAATAGATTTTTTCAATTACACTGAGAAATAATTCTGTCAACAGGTTTCCTGACAGATGCAGCCTTTACCATTATTGGCTGATGAACAATCAGTCTGTCTTTCTAAATCTTCATACAGTAATTTATAAATGGTCTGTTTGTTTTAAATTTACCTAATAAGGCAAGTTCATTGTTCTGATGTCAGATAAGGAATTACAATTTCCTTATATTTTCCACTGTATGTTTTCCCCCAAGATACTGATTTTTGATACCATGGTGAGGGCACTCTTGCATACACCTTCTTAAAAAATACAGAGTTGAAGCTGTATAATTTATATATATAAAATACATATTGACCATTCATTTTATTTTTTTAAATTGCAAATATATAATTAGCATATAAAACATTGTGTTGTCTGAACATTACTATGTTTATATCTTTAGGTAAGATTGATTGTTGCACATGTTAACATCTAGCAACTTCCATTTGCACGCTTTCCTCCCAAATCTGAAATTCCCCACCCACAAGGCTTTTAAATATAGTGCTTTTTCTACGTATTTTATCAAAAAGGGACAATATTATTTGAAAGAAGTATTTTACACGTAAAGAAGGTGCCTACCTGAAACAGACACCGATGTGAATTAGGTGCCATTTGATATTTCATTTCTTCCGCAGAATGTTTGCATTTCTCTGTTCGTAGGGTAGCTAAGCCCGCTCTCTTTCTTTCTGTCTTTCTTTCTCTTCTTTTCCCTCTTTCTTTCTCTCTCTCTCTTTCTCTTTTTCTTCCTTTCTCTTTTTCTCTTTATTTCTTTTTCTCTTTATTTCTTTTTCTTTCTTTGGACAAGGACAAACACTGCAGAGCTGTCAACACTGCTTCGGTCTATTCCACTTGGGAATTACCAACAGGGAAATCTTCAGCTATCCATTTAAGGTAATTAATCATCTTTTTACAATAAATACTTCCTTTTCTTTTTCTTGCAATAAGAGAGAAAGAAAAAGTCAGACTGAGAAACACACCCTGTATGAAGCGACCATAAAATGGTGCTAAGTCACATTTTCATACTCAGTGTTTTTCATCTAAAAAACTGAGGGGTTGTTCTTTATTTTGGGGTGRTGATAATTAAACCAAACAATTTCATCAATTTGCTTCACCTAATTTTTCATCTAAAGATTTTTCCAGAAACTACAAATTGCAAAACGTTTCACAATGCAAAAGGAGGTAGCTTGAAAAATCAATTAAAGCAGTTAAACTGGGCAAGTGTAATGTAAATATAGAGTAGAAGGCTTGGAAATTGGAGGGAGAGACACCTTCTAGGATCTATTGCATCTCCAGAAATGCAAAGCTGCATAAGGCAGACCCTGAGATCAAACCCACCCTTCTTCTAGCTGATTTAACAATCTGGACTTTTAATTGATAATTGAATAAGCCTAAGGGAAAAATGTCATTTTTCTTTGAATAAGAAAGGGGCTTTTTTCTTTATAGTTTTTTAATGAAATCTTTKGGGACTTTTTTCTTTGTAGTTTTTTAGGAGTTCTTTTCGGACAAGTTTTCATTAAAAGTGATTTTTTTAAAAAGCACCTAGCATTAAAAATAGCCTGTTGTGACACACTTGTTGCTTCAGTCTGTCAATATGGGTCAAAAAAGCATATTTCAAYTACACTTTCTTATATGATCAGATATTACAAGGAGGAGCATCAGAAAGATCTGAAAATGCAGACATTTTTTATCCAGACCAAGTGTGAGACAGAGACTCAGATCTTCAAGGGTGAAAAATGTCCCTTAAAAATCTTTTCCTTTCTCAGTTTTGCCTTCATTCTTTTCCAGAGCCGCTCTAAAGATCAAGATTCATAGTTTCCTCCATGACTGCAYAGCACAGGAAAACAATTTTTTGTCATCTGATAAAGCTTATGAAAATGTTGTCTACAGCACTATTTTTAGGTTATTCTTTTTCAGATGCTATGTTACACCCTTCATTTTAAATGATTCCCAGGGGAAATAATGGCCACATTTTTCAGCCGCAGGGATACGAGAGAAAATCTCTCTCATTGCAAGCCAAAGGAGATGATACATTAATCAAAAAACAATGAAAGGGTGGCCTGATTTTCACTAAAATAAGGCCCCTTTTCATTGTTCTTCTTGGTAACAGTATCTGATTAAAGAATGCAAGACTTCGTCTAGTGAACTTCCAATACGTGAACACTTGCACAGCCAGTGACCTCTAATCCAATCTATGTTTCTGAGTATATCAACAGGGGCAGAATAGCCTGGAACTATGTGTGGTTGATAATTTAGCTTAAAAAAGAAAAAAAGAAAAAAAGAAAAGAAAAAAAAAGAAGAAGATTACAAAAGACCAATAAATGTTTTATTATTGGTCTTCAGCCATTTTTACTATTTGAGCCCAAGAAAGTCACTACAAGTGGATTCAGGGGATCCTGCCAACTTGGACCCAGGCAGACTTCAAATGGGATGGGGGGGGAGAGAGTGGGAAGCAAGGTTCCTCACAAGATCCTATTTTGTTAGGTTTTGTTCTTAGACGGTTAAGTCAGAATGTCCTAAAGTAGTGTCTGTTTGCCTTCATTAACATAAGTCCTTGARGAAATAAACTGTGAGCCAGAAAGCTCGTATCCTAAGTGACTTTCTAAAAAAACACCCAAGAACTGAGTGTACAACGCCACTAGTTTTGCAGTCCAGACTTCTAAACTGCAGGTCCCACCACTAAGGACTGGCAAACGTGCACGTGCACTTGGAGCATCCACCAGGCAGCGGAGACCAGAGACAGACTGAGAGCTGGCAAGCCATGGGCACGTGAAATTAGGTATGTGGATCTTATTGCAACAATCTGTGAGAGCCTGGGGAGAGCRAAAAGGGGAGCTCAACCAGATCTCTGACAAAGGACTTGTTCGTTCCAGTGAGATTTAATGCTGATGTCTACCGATGTTGTGGTTTTCATCCGCAAGTGTGTCTTGATCCGGGAATACATTTGGTATTGTCAAGTTTTAATGTCAAATTAACTTGCCTGAAGTCGAAGCCAGGCTCTTGCGGTATCCAGGCAACTGTTCCAAAACAGTGGTTAACAAGAGGCTCGGGTGAGTGAAGCTCCAGGCAGCAAATTACGCGACTGCAGATCCCCCGTCTCACTCGAGCTCTGTTTTGAGCAAGGTCATTGGTACACACGCACCTGAGGGATTATGTGACCATCTTTGGACTGGAGTCAGTGCTCTGCTCACTGCAGCGGTTTTTTTTCTTGTAGCTTCCCGTAACAGCCTTTTCATGACAAAGCACATTTGAGAAACGGTGCTTTAAAATACAACCAGCCACTGAATCTAGGATCAGAAGCTATGAACCAGGAGTAGGTCAAGTTTTTTCAYCGATGCTGTACTCAATTCCTTTGTCCTTTTTCCTGGACGTTGTCATGTTCCTCTCTTCCCTTCAGTTCTCTGCTCAACCAGAAGAGCCAGAAAATACCTATAAACTGTCTCTGATGTTGGAAAGTCAGCTCTCATCCTGACAACCTGGCAGCTGGCACAGCAAGTCAATGCAAGCTTCTTGTTTCAGCATCCTGGTGTTCTCTTCAGAGATGATCATATCGCCTCACTTCCAGCTCCTAAGTAAGGCTGTTTTCCTTAGAGGGAACTGAGGCCCCCTTTTAATCCATAGAGAAGGATGACACCTGCAGAGGGTAACTGAGATGCCCAAACCATGCTGTGGTGCTGGATTCCYCTCCAAAGACAATTGTCTCTGAACATTGCCTGCATAGGAAACCCATTGTGCAGTCTCTGGTGGTCAGTTGAGTTTCCCAGTAAATCCCTCTTGATCTGGTTAGCTGTAGCCCCTGGTTCTCCTTGCTGACTTRTCCTACAAAGGTTCTCCTCAATCCACAAGACTGATGATGAGTTTTATTGTTTCACTTAATCCAGACTTTAAATTGGAAGTGGGWCTTTGATATATATGTGAGGAAGGAGAAATCACTAGCTAGACYATAGCTTGCAGCCAAAATGGCCCTATCTGCCCGTTCAGTTCAAGTAGTCCATCTTCATAGATCATACACAACTGCAAAATGTCATGATATTTCAGACTTTGGCATCTTGGCACTTTATCTGGGTTCAGCAAAGTATTCTTATGTTTCCAGTAAACACAGAAATAAGCAATTCAGAGCTCAGCCTAAATGGAGGAAATAGCTTACATCAATAAAATCTTTCAGGATCATTTAGGAAGGGAATAGGACTAAAAGCTGCAGGCAATTATGCTTTCTACGTAGCACACAGTAATCTTTTCTAATAAGAATATTGAGCTGAAATAGATTGACTCGACACCTGTACTTTGCTCAATACACTGTTTTCCTGCCTGGCGTTTAAAAGAAAACACAACTCTCCTGCAGAATGGCAAGAACACTAAACATGACCATGTGCCATTCCTTACTGCTTATGTTCAAGTTAGCCTGCATGATGTGTTGGTGGATATTAAACCACATGCACCTCCAGCAGTAATTCCCGATGACRTGGCTCAGTGGTGACTATCGTGGCCTCAGCAAGTGCTCCACAAATCATATGTTCCTCATGTTCGAGGAATCTACTGGCAGCAAAGCAGCATGGCAGGYTGCCCCCTGCCACAG
Organism: Rhea americana; assembly: GCF_003343005.1. NCBI lineage: Eukaryota > Metazoa > Chordata > Aves > Rheiformes > Rheidae > Rhea > Rhea americana. The sequence continues at coordinate 2,765,339 of NW_028185037.1, read as the reverse complement.
GAGCCAGCCGGCAGGCCAGGAGCAATGCAGAAAGGTCCCTGAAAAAGCCTGAGAACAGTGTTTCTCTGGCAAATGTGCCTTTGRCACAGAGGCTGGCCACAAAAGAAGCAGCAGGCAGACTGCTGTACCAGCCTGAAGCATTGCTGTTCCTAGTGTAGRAACTGCAGTAAGCCCTGCTCTTTCTTGCAGACGCTGGAGCTCAAATTTTGCTTTTGAATCTGATTCATCGAAAATAGCTGACAAGGGCAGTAAATCCTAGATTTGTTTTTCTGATGTATTCTCAATGCTGCTGAGTAATTCCCTTTTATAGAGCTGTCTTGTTGAGATATACAAGGCTCGCTCTTTATTTCATCCCCTTCCTACTTCTTCATCTAACTGTTTTCTTATAGAAGATGCAAGTGAAGAAGATTAGAAGAAAGGATGGATAAGGGCATGACTCACAAGCAGAGGTAAAAAACTTCTCCACTTGTTCTAACTGAAAATAACTGAAAGAAAGGACAAGAAACCTGATTTTACAAAGCACTTCTCAAATATTGTTAAGCTCCCACTAGTTAGAGTTTATGGCTGCATTCTTTTTCCTGCTCTGAGTTTAAATAATTTTCAGTGGGAGTCCTTTATAGTGGATACTTCAGAACTGTTGGCACTGATTTTGCTATTAATATATTTTACTCTTACACTTATAACAAAATATCATGTCCTCAAAAAATTTCTAGGTTGTCTGTACCAACTTAGAAATTTCTAGTCTTGACATATATTAGTATCATTTTCACGTATCCTGTGTATTCTTTTCAGTATTTTGCTTCTGAGATCTGAATCTTGCAAACCCCAAATCTGTGCCTGCCTGAAGTTAGGCAGATGAGTAACTCCAGAGAAATGCTTGCAGACCTCAGGCCTTGCTTTTTAAAATGAAACTTTGTTCATCGGCCGTAAGTGATTTTTCTGTGTGTGTGTCTCTTGTAAGGCACTCTCTTTGGTGATCCTAGTCACTAAAGGATGGATCCTAGATCCATCAGGAGCTGCAACATTAGTAGAGCTCATCACATCTGTAACTGTCATGACATGAGCTGGCCTTATGGCTCTGAAGACGTGTTACTGCTTCTTGGCCATCAGAAAGCAGAGTCCGGCTGCCTGAGGCTGTCGTTAACATGATACTCATGTCGCCGCATGCTCATGAATCAAAACCACAGAGAGAACGATGGGGCCTCAGCATCTGGGAGGGTCTCTGGCTTCAACCCCCTTCCAAAAACCCACTTCATTGGTAACATTTTTTTTTCTCAGTGAAAATGCTCAGAGGCCATTTAGGGCTTATAGTTCTGAGTAAATGGTAATACTTTTTGGGCTGAGCTCATAGAAACATTTCAAGAAAACAGCTTTAATCCAGAAGTTACTACTTTGTCTTTAATACCAGCATCATCCTCAGTTTTGCCTTCTGAGCTTGCCCATCCAGCTTCTCTTCGGTTTTTCCCTGTGTTTTGAACACCAATAGCCACATACTTTGCTGAAAAACAGAATTAGGGGTCTGTGTCTCTGAGCACTGAGGACAGGCYTCAGATCATTTTTACCCTTTACTCAGAGCACAAAGAGTCATATTAAGCACAGTAAATGATGCCAGTAATGAAACCTTCACAGAAAATGTTGCATATGAAGGTAAAAAGTACAAAATCTACCATGGACTGACTGTGCCCATCCTTTTAAGGACTGATGTCCCCCAGGACTGTAAGTCTATACTCCTCCCCCCAATTTCTTTCCATATGATGATAGAAAAGGTCTAGTAAAATGTTCTTGTTTTAGTTAATCATTCCTTCAAGCTCTCCCAGCCAAGCTGAGTTTCACTCCATGAGGTCAATATGCTCCTTGTACTCACAGCCAATGTTCCCTTTTTTATTAGTGTATCGACAGTGCAGTTTACTCCAGTAAACTCCAGTGTCAGAGCCTCATTTTCCATGGCATAAAACTATTCCCCCTTCACCTGCTAGTGAACGAGGTTCTGTTCTTTTTCTGAGTAGACAGACTGTTCTTAACACATGTGCCTTGACTGTGTCTTGAAAGCTTCTTCAGACAAGGCACAGTCCAATTTGTGAGTTATTACCCAATCCCCAGCGTGGCTCACTGCCTTTCCCACGGAGAAGAAGGTAATTTAGAAAAAAATGCTCTCAACGCCAATTCAGCTGTAACTGAGTTATTACCTACAATCCTTATTATTAGTTTGTCATATGTGGGCACCCTGTAAAGCTAACAGCAAACTGGGAGGCTGGAGTTTAAGATATGTATGTACTGTCAGTGTCTAATGATTTTTTAAAATATCGTGACGGTTTCGAGACTGTGACCCTCTCAGTCTGTACACTGATTGAGGGAAGCGATGGGACTGCAGATTCGGAGGCGCTTCCAAGACAAGGAGAGCAATACGCGGGGAGGAAACCGAAAACAAGAAGGAATTTGAAGAGCAAAAAAAAGAAACGACACAGGGGATATCTATATTTAGCAACAGAAGGAAAAAGAGATAAAACCCTAGGGGCTCTAAGTAACCCTAGAAATGGAAGGGGGAACAAGAGGTTTGACCCTAGCCCCTGCAAGCTGAAGTACCAGAAGAACTAAAGAGGAGCCCTGCTGCTAAATAGGATCCATAAATACGTTTTCTTACGCAACAGTTCTTGCAGTTGCACAACTAAAATGTCTCCCTTTGCTTGCTGATGCAGAATAAAACTCGCTAATATCCACTGAAACACGTCCAGCATTAAAAGCAACTTCAGGGAAATGTGACCCACACTCGGACTCCCAGGAAGTGATTTACCCGAAACGCCAGCTTTACAGAGGCATTCACAACCAAGACAAGTTTGAGGGTCCCCAAATTGCATGAGGTGTTGCCCAAAAATTGTGCTTGAGAACTGRTGTTGTCAAATGTCAAAGCGAAGGAGAGAAGCTTTTTCCTCCCTCCTCCTTTTCACCCTCACTTGTCATCACTCCTTTTGCTTCACCAAGRGAAAAGTAGAGACATAGCAACAAAAACTTTGGAAATAACCTCTTAGTGTCACACAGTATTACAAAGGAAGAAAGAGAGGGATTTTTTTCCTTCCCCCCCSCCCGCCCCCCCGTCCCAGTGTTTGGGTGCGGGTTGCACGCGCAGCTGCTGCGGCTCTGCCTTTGCGGCGCTCGCCTTTCCCCGCGCCCAGGGCGCCAGCGACGGCGGAAGATGCCGCCCCGCAGGGAGCCGGGCCAGTGCCGCGGCTGGCAGCCACGTGCCCGAAGCGGGGTCAGGACCACGACCACTGCGCCGTTCTGGCTCTGCCCTTGCCAAAAATAAAGGCAAGGAAAAAAAAATGCAGACACTGAGCTGAGATGGAGATGGTTTTAGAAGCCGGGAGATTCATGTGATCCAGAGAGTTTGCAAAGCTGATGAAAATGAAGGCCTGAAAAGAAAGTCATACAATCATAGMATGGTMAGGTTGGAAGGGACCTCTGGAGACCATCTAGTCCAACCCTCAGCGTAGCCCGTAAAGGAYTGAACCTGCAACCTTGGCATTAACAGCACCACGCTCTAACCAGCTGAGCTAAACCTGCCCCCTAAATCATAAGAATGAAACTTAAAAAAATAGGATCTGTGGGGAAATCTGAAATCAAAGAGATGATTGTTAGATTTTTTTTAACTGCATTCCTAATTAAAAGTAATGCAGGAAACTGCCTCAGACGGATGGCAGAGCCCTCTTCAGCCAAAACTCCCCGAAGGAGAAAGATATCATGTTTCCGCAGGGCAAATGTAGAGATTTAAGAGCAGGAACAATGTGTCATTCCTTCAAAAAGGCATGGAAAAGTTACCTAGGGGCAGCCTTGCTTTTATGTCTTCCTTTGAATTTAGTAATGGAATTCAAAGAGCCAATAAATATTGGGAGGAGAAAGCAGAGTATTCTTATGTTTCCAGTAAACACAGAAATAACAAGAACTCCACAACAACCTTCTTCCAAACTAAGCGAGCAGTGTTGAGCATTTTTCACGTGCTAGATAATGAATCTTGAAATAAAGGAAAATACTTGGACTAAGTTTCTGAGCACCCAGTGGGAGGACGGTTGGCTGTTTATGTTGTTTATGTTAAAATTCTTCATATGGGTTAAATATTCCTCCCTCAGCACACTTTCTGTCTGGAGGAGAGCTGAGAGTAGAGTTTTCTACTGTATGTTCTTCTGGGAATGTATTTTCAGTATGGGCAACAGTCTCTTTAGGGAAAGGTGTTGCAAAAGCATGGCAAAATTTAGCAAGATATCAGAAAAAAATCTGCAATTACTTGATTTTGTCATCTCCGTTTTTAAGTCCCCAAATGTGCCCCTAACGTGGGCATAGTGTACAGCGGTGGGGGAAGGAGTTTCCCACCCTCCCACCTTCCCGGCRCCCCTGAGCACGGCGGGGCGCAGGGACCCCTCCGCCGGCGATCGCGCTCCGGTACGTGCCCTAACCCGGGACCGTTCAACCCCCTGGCATGGCGAGAGCCGGCGTGTCTCACCCACCGCCGCGCAGAGAGCAACGTGCGCTAGGCAGCGAGCCGGGCTTGCAAGCGGTGCTAGATGAATACCCAGCGCGGCGCTTGCGTGACTGGTCCCTTTAAGTTCGGTTCAAATTAGTTGTGCGCTGACGGCGGCAGGTCACTAGTTTCCATCGAGATTTCGCTGTTGATCAGTGAATGTGCAGAGTAGCCACAGGGTAATTTCTTCTCCTTATTTAATCAAATGGAAACTTTCAATCCATTTTTGCATTTGCACAACAGCCGTTACAGTTTATTTAAGTAGGTTAAATATGAATTGTCACCAAAAAACACTCTAGCACTGTAACAGCCCCCTCCCTTTCTTTGCARTATTATCTTTATTTTCCTTGGTTTTGCAACTGCCCAGAAATGTTACTTTTGGTGTTTGCTGGCATTCGTTTGCTAGTGCACGGAGCTCTTTGCTTTAAAGGCTTTGACTTAGYGCTGGGCTTTCAAGGGCAGCAGCCAACAGCCACAGATCCAGCACAGGCAGAAGGAAGCGGCATCGTCCTTTCCRTGGTAAAGTCAGCAGCAACGCTCTCCACAGTTTTTAAATGGAGCACGATGAGAACAGTTTTATTTTTCTGCTGAATATACCTAGCACATTCTGGGCTTTGCCTCACTAGAAATAGGCAAAAAGAAGACATTGCTTTTGCAGGCAGCCGCGGTTGGACCCGTTCTGAACGTGGTATGCTGGAAGGAGGAAGGTGATTTTCACAGGAGCACTGAGTAGCTCCCCACATGGGTCAAGGCCCCGGTGTGCATGTCGCAGGAAYGCAGGAGAGGGACACGGTGCCAGCCGGGGGCTTACGCCACAAATACCGTCTCCTGTTGTAACTGGTTTGCATTGCGGTAGCCTGGAGCGACAGCAGCTGAAATCCCGGAGCTTGGTGTGCCAGGGGYTGATCCTGCACAGAGCGAGTGCCCTTCCTTGCCAGAGAGTTTGCGTTTGCATTAACCTGATAAAAAGTGAAAGGGAACCRGTAGCACAGAGCAACAAGGTGGCCTCATGCTGCAGATGAACCCGGGAGTCCCCAGTCCTGCCCTGTTCCCTGTGCTCCTCCAAGCAGCTCCTCTACAGCACTGCTCCCCCATGCAACGCCTAAAATCAGCCCTTCGCTACCGAACACAGATTCCCGCAGCCCGAATACGGCTGGGCCTGAGCTGTGCCCCCGCTGCCGCGCTGCCGCGGTGCTTCCCAGCCAGTGCCCGTTTGGCCAAGGCAGAACCACAAGCCAGTCAAACAGCTCTCTCCAAGGCTTATCAGCTCGGAAAGGATTATACTAAAAGTATAACCTGTAGAAGGGCTGTATCCATACGTGCTCTTTCTCTCACAAAATTTGATGTTTTGAAAGTATTGCTGCCTTTTGGAGTTCTCAGTGCTTCTGCAAGGTAGCACAGATTCRTCGTTAGATCACAGAAATTGTGACCCTGTGATAATTCTTACCTTTGGGCACACTCAGGAGCGATTGCTAATGCAATAGCTGATGCTGGAAGCCCAAAGGCCTCGAAATAGGAGAGGGTATCAAAGACAGCTATCTGACTTCGGTGGCAGTATGCCCAAGTGTTCATACGCAGCTGGATATGTGCTGAGTGTTCATGATATTTTCTCTAAATACACAATTTTATGACAAGATGTCACTCACAAATGACGTTATAATGACATAAATCACATCATAAAAGTTAGCAAAATGTAGAAAGCTGTTGAGTATGCTGCTAAAGTCTACTGACAGAATGGGCAGTATCTGTAATCTCTAGTCTATTATCTGTTGATAAATTAATCTTATCCGAAAGATCTTTATAAAGCATCTAAAACCAGATGTGTTTGTATTCAGCTCTGAAATCTGCAGTCCACAACAGCTTGTGACCACTAGAATTTAATATCCTCAAACACTTGGCACGTTGTGTGCTACACTGGAAAAAGTCCATTAATACAAAAGAGCAAAGTATGAACAAGACTAGACACAGTGACCTCCTTAGATTTGACATACTTTTTATCGAAGAAAAATATACTTTGGATTATCCTGCCCTTCCRTAATATTTTCTTCATCCAACTTCTTGGATATTTATTATCAGTTCCGATATTTTGTAATGAGGATTCTGTGTATACTTTAGAAAGTTTTGCTCTTAATCTGTTAGTAAAATAACAAACTATGTCATTAAGCAAATTATGTTATTAGAATAAAAATTATTAATAATAACATCTTGATATGTGTTAAATAAGTTGTTTTGATAGATATATAATGTATGAACAATCTTAGCAGTTAAATATCTTGCTGGAGAGATCTATGCAATAAGATTAATGGGATAAGTAAGATAAATGATATGTAGTTAGAACTGTACAACTTGCAAGCTTTCACRCAGCCACTAATTTTAATGTAGGGTATAGGGAAAAATAATTATTGTTCCAAACATAGAGATCTCAGGAAAATATAACTCATTTCAAAAGTGACTTTCTGTATGAAAAGATAAACAATCTATGTTTCCTCTTAGTGTTTTTCCATAATGATACTGCAATAGTCTAGAGATAAGGACAGTGTGCTCACGGTATGGTTAACGTCAGATGGAAGGGGGTGAGAAGGAGGAGACTTTTCATGCCAGGTGGTAAGACAGTCAGTGGTCAGAGGAACATTTTAAGGGGCTTTGTAATTCAGCAGGTATTTCTGAGTGGCCATGATGATGTAACTCAGCTAGGGAATGATGAACCCAACTCGATTAGGGGTGGATTTAGGAGGCTGAAGTCAAGCTCTGAGAACTACAGCAACGGATCTGTCARTTCCCTGCCTCAGTCTTTTCTAAGCACTTCTGGGATGTCAGCATACATGACTACATGACAGAGCATGTGACTATGGGCTGAACGGACACTTCTCCCATAGAGGTGAAGACRTGTTTTGGACAATGTTACAAGAATTCACATTCACCCAGTCAAGCAAAGAAAATGTCCCATCCCATGGTGGTATGGAGCTCTTATAGCTTTATACGGTCTGGAAGCTTTATAATAGACAACATGATCTGCTTTGTGAGAAAAAATGGTTTTGTCTACCCATMATCACCAAATCCAGCTTTCTCCTACTTCAAACAGTCTTACCATTCAGTCTCTTTCCTAATCTCACCAAGCTTCATCATAAAATTAGCCAAGCATTTTACCTCTCTTCTCCATCTTCCTCAAACCAAAAAACAGCCATAAGTATATTACCAAAAGCAACCAGCTTACTGTGGTTTAGCAGGTTGCTGTCCCCCAGCTGACCTGAAGTCATAGGCCGCATGAATCTTCTTTGTTATTCTTAGCAAGATATGTTTGATTAAATGGRCACCTACATGCACTAGCAACTGTTTGCTCAAAAACCATCAAGGGCCTAATGAGGTATTTCTCAACTCTAGCAAGCTGAAGACCTACAACTGGGGACCTTCACCATTTCCCCCCTATTAAGAAAGCAGAAGAGTCTCCATGGAGAAACTTCTGCCATGCCTCGTGATTAATGTATGCTTATGATATGACATTCTGGATTGCCGGCTTTTATAAAGACTTGTCAGCTGGCAGCAGCTGCRGTAAGGTCTTTGTAGAGAATAAGCTAGAAAGGAGGCTTGCTACAGCTATAYCTACCTGTTACTATTCTGAAAAGTGACTTTTTCATTTCCTTTTTTTTTCCAATCCAGCTGGAGGCACTGAAAATATATTTGCTTCACTGGATTTGGAGAAAGCTGAAAAACATAGTATATGTCTGAAAACCCCTATAAACTCTTTGAATTCAAACATGTGGCAAAACAGTTCTCATCTGCATGATGTTAATATTGAGCATGTAATGCATCTTCAAACAGTCTGTCTCTTTCTACACCATATGTTAAGTCACCATTAAAAATGATGATCARTAACACACTAATGAGCTACTTATTCTCAAAGTTAATGTGGTGCTGCTGAGATGCTGACTTCAGGAAGATTAAAAGATGAGAATAATGTTGACAGCAACAAGATCCCCTTTTTTCATTCTCTCAAGGCACACATGCATCTGCGTGCTGTGGTACCTCCTGCTTTTCCTGTACTGTAAATAGGATGAGGCAATATTCATCTCTAGGGGTCAGAGGACAATTCGTTCTCCATCTTCAGTTATTCCTTGKCAGCTGTCCCTATAGACATGCCAGCTTTGATGGGGGGAGCAATTTTGAGCTGTAAACATCTATTTTTCAAAAAATAGATTAAGAGCAATGCATCTCTGTTCATTAATACTTCTGCATAGTGATTAAAGTTAACAACTTCTGTTCAACACTACCCTGAGCTCTGTTTCTCAAGGAGAAGGAGGTTGGATGTGTCCTATTTTGTCATCAATCTTGAGCTAACCATCACTTTCTAAACAAAATTTAAATTTGTCCATAAATTGCTTAGAGAAATATAGCAAAGGAGATGAGGGGGAAACATGCCATTCCTGATCCTACTCATAATCTTACACAGCTTCCTCCACTTCCTTGTTGGTTAGTATATTAGGGATAGTTTCAATGCTTCATGGCTGTTCCTGTCCCCTTCCCACAGTATTTCAGATTCTATTTCTTAGCTACTACAGCTTGAAAGCATGATGTTCGAGAAGCTCTGTCTCCTGCTGGCTTTCCATTCCCTCTTGTGTGGCCAAATGTTTTAAATGAGATTAGCTAATTGATTATGGGGAGCACTATGAATTCATACTAAACACCACAACAGCCGGATGATAATATCCAGCTGTATTATAGTCTGCCACTGAGGAGAGGAGAGCTGAATGATGGAAAAGCTCTCCTTCAAAGATAGGGCCTGCTGAATGCTTTGTTAGATGAAATTTTCTAATTAGACTGAGAAACCATTCTCCTCATTGTCCTATGTGAAGAGATGAGAAAGAGCTGAAGAATTAATTTGGTTGATTGGTATAAGCATAAAATTAGACAGAATGTGCTTTCCAATGCCTGCTTTTGCAATATGCTTCCTGTTGTTGTGATTGGTACACTTGACAACACGCAGAGATGTCTGTTGTTCCTCTGAGGCTCTTTGCTCCCTGGAAAATGGTAACCAGATTTGCCTCAGCTGGGATCCCACTGCACTAGGCCCTGTACAAACATGCAGTTAGGCATTCCAAGACCTAAAAAGTTCCTGTTTTAAGTAGATCTACAGAAGTAAGAAGGAAAATAGCAACACAGAGGTGAAGGGATTTATTTTCTTCTGCCCTGTATTGGTCTAGGTTTCAACAACCCACTAACAGATTCCATTTTTTAAAATAATATAGGAAGATGATTCTGCCACGCTTTTTCAAGCAACTAAGCACAATAAGTTAAGCTTGACGTCAGTATGTACATGCAAAGCCTCAATTAAACTCTAAATCAGATTTTGTTTACAAATATTTTTGCATATAACAWTTTCTTGGGTTTTTGTTTTCTTCTTTAAGAATGGGCCACACTGGAAGTATTTCTGGTTCCTTAACGGAAACATGCAGAGCCCCAACACCAACTTGAGGATCAGCAGGCAAAACTCCCTAAACTACCTTGCCTGTGAACAGGGGCTACAGGGCYTGCCAGCAAGTTGAACCACTTTGCAGAGATTTATGTTAGAGGAAAGGTCTCTGCATCTGTCCCCAAGAAACCCAGACCTGGGACATGATGTACAAAGTGACCAAATGGCATTTGCGGTCTGATAGGGAAGAAGATGACAGGTTCTTCTCTTTCTGTGTACATTATACCCACATAAATCAGTACCCCAACTATAAAGCTTCAGCGCCACCTCAACAGTGAGGACTTCTCCCTAAAGCCTGGGCCAGCTGGTGCAGTGTAGCTCGCTGTAGTCCTCACCACCCCCTTACACTGCCATGAGAGCCCAGGGCCTGAGTCAGAGGGAAGCCTRATGGAAGGGAGGCGCACGGCAGGAATCTGTATGCACCAGCACAGCAGGACTGCATGTAGTTATCCACATCAGCCCCAGGAGCCCAGAGCAGGGACATGAGCCATGGCTTTAGCCCCTCTTTCAGGATCTGTGTTTGTATATCAGTGAATTTTTCTATCCCACTGGCAATTTTCTGTTTAGCTTTACTACATTACAGTTCTGGCTGTGCCATTGCTAGCAGTGGTATTTTTCTATCAGCAGCGCACTGAGGATTAATCCTTACCACTTTACAGAACCGAAGAAATTAACAGCCGACATAAGAAGTCCCCAAAATAAAAGTAAACTAGAAAGACAGCAGATATTGTAGTACAATATCTTAGAAGACTCTCACCAGAGGATGAGCTATTTTAYATTAACTGTGTTTATCCAAGCCACAATCCCTTTGTTTGGAGGGGAATTAGAGAATACTTTCCACTTTACACATTATTGTTGGTGTTGGTGAACACACATAGTAGACARGTGCAATATCAGCCTTGTTGCAAAGTCATGGGGAGGATCCGTATTGCTCTTGGTGAGCCCAGTGTTCCTTGTTCTCTTAGGGGTTGGTATGGTTGGACAACAGAGTGGATAACTACACATGCTTATCATTTTGGTGGGTCCACTGGAGATTTTTATACAGGGAACAGAGCACAGCACTACTGAAACATAGTCGTCTCCTATTTGAAGTTGCTGAGCAGATGCAGGAAGCCTAGCGCATTGCGATACAGTTTGGATAGGATATACCCTGGTAATCTCACAAAAAAAGGCCATGGAAGCTTTAAACTTGACRTTAGACAGACAGCACTGGGCTTGATAAACTTTCCAGAACTATCTTGTTATTGCAGAAGGATGAAAAAGCAAGTCAGTGATGACTGGGTGTGAACTGGATGACTAAGAGGGGTCTGTTGCAAAGGAGTCCATCTAGTAAGTGATGGTTGGTGCTGCAAAAGTGCTATGCTAGACACGACCAACAGTCTGATGTTAGCTAGCCCCAGGCACAGGCCAGCATTGCTGTTCCTCTGTGGAAATCACGTTCTATTATCAAAAGGAATATGAGGACAAAAAAAGGAGAAATTAATTTACTACACTTAAGGCTAGATTTTGTAATGAAATGAGCAGGGTGTTATAAAACAGAAATGATCTGATGATGCACAGCAATGATTTGTCTGCTCGACAGAGATTACAAACAAAAGAGACCTCTGACTTCATTGCAGTTGCTGGCCAGGGCCAGGATAAATGGTGATGAACATTTCCGTTGACACAAAGAGAGAAACACTTGTGTAAGGAGRAGGATTTGTAAAGCTTCTTTCTTCTTGCCTGCTGAATGCTCTTGCCAGCAGCTCTGAGTGCAAAGAAACACCACAGGTTTTACCTCTGTGCTGTGCCACTGCATGTGTAATTGCAAATGACAGACATGTAGTTCGGACTTGAAATCACATTCAGGCACTGATGAGCCCAGTACTGTCTGCCAAGAGCTCCTCACAGCCTGTAACCCCGAGCTCTGCCTTGCTGGTTTTGATATTATCCCTTTGGTGGATGATGTCTGTTGCCTGTCAAGAACTGGAGGAATATCTCTTCTAAAGTAGCCATGTTTAAGCCCTAAAAATAACTTCTTCCTCCTCCCAATGGCGAGGATTAAGAGCACCTTCCCACAGAGCAAGTACCCAGTACTTCTTGGAAGAGGTGATTAGTGTCACACAGGATCCCACTCACACAAGCAGGGTTGTAGCATCTCAAGGGCAGAGATCTGGGACACTTTCAGAGTACATGACCAAAACCCTTGATGGTGATGGATACCTCTGGTGCTTGGAGAYGACAATGACTAGGGAGCGCTGCCCAAAAGGAGTGCCTGTGGTGGGGCACCAGTCCTTCAGTGTTGGGCTTGCAGCCAAGTTCCAGCGAGAAGTTACGTTACTATGCTTGTTCTTTCCACTCAGTAAGATTTACAACTCCCTGACCATGGCAGGCACCACCATCCACCACATGCCACCGTGGAGGCACCTCACGGCATACCAGTACACAGCAGCAGCTTGCTGGACTAAGCTGGGCATTACAGCAAAGCATCTCACCCCAAAAAGCATCTCACCCCAAACTTGACCCACCTGCATGTTATAATAACTTGAAGGCAAATAGTAGCTGGAGTCTGAGTGATATTTAGCTATGTTTAATGTTTCAGTAATAGAAGTGTTCAAACAAGTGCCTGYTTTCAATGTAGAGTTGAAGATAGTTTAAATATCATTCAGGGGCACTTAGTTGGCAGGTTCCCTCCTYGCTCACTTGGCTTCTTGGGATACAYGAGGCTCTTTGGCATGAGCTATTTTTCCACTGTGTTTACTTGAACGCCCTCTTCTTCACTGGTGCCTCCTTTAATAAACACAAGTAATAACAATAAATCTTCCTCAGGCCCTGAATTTGCCACTGAAGCTGTGAATTCACCTGTCTTGGGATTATGTAGAATTAATGGCGAGATATAMTGTGTGCAACAACCCTTTTTTCCTAGAAATACCTTTATGCAGAGAGTACATTTATCCACATTTAGAAATCCTCTTCCCATGCTACAGATAAATACCAGCCCTGCCTCTGGCCTCTGTATTCAGTGCTGCTGTCACACAGATAGCAGCACCAGCGAGACCTTCTTGGGTGTCACGTTTAGGCACCTACTGCACATTATTTACTTTTGAGACAGCTGATAAGAGAGGACAGTGAATGTGCAGCATGACAAAATCTACCGTGCTTACTGGACGAGCCACTGCCCGCTCTGGCTGTGGCACTCTCGTTGACCATCCTGAGATGTCTTCTGTGTGATGAGGGGAGTTCAGCCAAGCTCCATATTTTGTTGGACGCAGTGCAGGCTTCTTGCATTATCTTTGCTATAACAACACGGAGCTATGCCAGAGGGGATCCTGCCCATCGYGCTAGTCCCAGGGGGCAAACACAGAGCGGGACGCAGAGGTTGCTCTGAGAAATCTGCAGTTAAGACGAACTAGACTGGTGAAGAGTTGAGGTGAAAGAGCATAGGACATTTACAGCAATGAACAGAAGAGCAACAAACATACTTTGCTTCTTCTTCTGAAGGGTGGAGCTTTTTTGKCAGGAAACTAACTGATCAAAACTGAAAAAAAATATATTGAGAAAAAGAAGGGTGGGGAGGGCTACACAAGAATGGGTCAAAATTTTTCCAGTGGAACTCTTGATTTTCAGTCAAACAATGCCAGGCCTGTCAACATTGAAACTTTGTGTGGAAACATGGCTCCGTCAAGAGCATTTTATTTTGGAAAAAGAAAACCTCAAAAAGTCCTTAAATAGAATGGATTATTCCAGTCAATTTTTTATGTTTAAATAAACATGTCAACTGCAATTTTTAAGAATTAGTTGTTTTTCTTTTACTTCAGAATAATCTTTTTCTCAAAAATTCTCTTTTTTTTCTTATCGAAAAAGCAGAAGTCGGTCTGAGATATTCTCATGGCCTGGAAATGGCAAGTTTTCAACAAATATATTTGCTTTGTGAAAACCTCAAGGTGCTTTATTCAAGTTCCAGGCTAGAAAATGAAGGAAATTTCCCCAAACAGAAATTCCGGTTCCCCCACCAGCATTGAAACACGGAGAGTGGAAGGAAGAAAGCAGGTGTTTAGGGAGCCAGCAGGAATCACCTCTTCAGCACCCCCAAACTGCCTGCTCAGCCCACGGGTGATGAACGGCTCCGGGTTGCTTCTCCCAGTGTTGTTTTTCCTTTTGCACTCATGGGAAGGAGGAAGGAGGAGTGAGTAAATCAGCTCCCAAACTGAAGATCACTAATCGTTACTCCATTACAAATGCAGGTGTTGTCTGGGTGTTCAAGGCATAATATTCTTTTTCTGTTCTTAATTTGCCTTCTGTCCTAGGGTGGGAATTATGAAAGCAATTAAGTTTGTGCTTAATTTAAACCTACTATCTTCAATGCATGTAAGTGTGTTTTAAGTTTAGCGTCTGCTTTGCAGAGTCAGTAAACTGCTTCTTAATATTTCTGTGATTTTTTTGTCTTCTTGTTTCTCTTCCCATCCTATTCCTGTGGGTCAATGCTTGTCTCCTTGAGTAACTATACCAGCTSCTCCTGTATTCACTGTATTTTTATTGCTGCGCAAGCTTGCTCAGCTAGCAGAAGCTGAGCTGCTTCCTCTCCTGTCCTGCATTCTCCGCCACAAGCATTGATTTTCTCTTCTTTATTTCCTGACCCTAGGCCCAGTGAATCCCAAGTTATTTATAAACTTCCAGTGAACAAGGAATTCACCTCAGCACCCTGAGGTTTGGAGACAGCCTCTGAAGCCAAGAGAAGGCAGTCCAGCAGTTATATCTCCTGGGCCGGGGGTGCGTACTTAACCTGGTCAGGGAGCTTTAGGTTGGGTCCTATTCCTGATTTTTTTCCCCTCCCCCCAGGAAAAACCTGAAAAGGCTTCAGTTTTGTCTCAAAGTGGAGTGAAAGTGTTTTAAGTTGTGAAGAATTTCTGAGTACAGGAACGCTGCTCTCTGATCCACTCAGTGCAGACTCTGAGCACAGACTTGCCTTGATTTATGATAAAATAATGTACACTTCGTGACTGAGGATGAAAACAGGAGCTCTGATCAGAATATCTCCAACTGCGCAGCATGCACCCAAAACCTTCGATCAAAGCCTTAACTCTGAACATCTGACTTCTGAGATCATGTGCTCTGACCTGGGCGCTAGAGCAAACCTGGATGTTTGAACACATTCCTGCCAGTGCAAGATGAAGGATTTGCAGTAGTCCCATTCCCTGATGCCAGCAGCGTGTTTGCTTAAAAAGGCACAAACTCTAGGGCAGCTGAAATGTAAGAAAAARTTACACAGAAAGAAAGAAAAATGATTGCTTCCTGTGCAGATTAGCTTCATCCAAGCTTAGACTTCAAACAGATTTTGAAAGTTTTAAACAGAGCAGTTCTACTAATTRTATGTCTATGATAGAACTAGGGTAGCACTTAATCCACTTTATGCTTTGTTTCATTTAGACACTAACTGTAGACTGTATTTATTATACTTCACCCACTGTACTACTGAAGACATCTCCTGTTACAAGCAAAATACATTACAAAAACATGTAACAGCTTATAGCTTTTTTATATAACTCATGGCCTACATATATATGATTTTTATGTAACTTAAAGAGAGATAACCTTCCATCGCAAGAAGTGCTGAAGAGTCTATATGGAAATATATGTTCTTGGCAATCAAGGGAACTGGCAAGCCCAAAAATGGAACACAATATAGGGAATGCATTCTTCTACTATAGAATATTATCAATGATGCATAACTGACGGGTGATATAGTACGATATATGTTAAACAGTATAGTTTATATAGTAATACATAAAGCATAAGAGCCAGATTGATGTGGACAGCTTCTGATTCAAAAGTGAGGAATGAATTACATTGTCAAAGCAGAATTGGAGTGAGAGATGCTCTTGGCTGCGGGAGATGAGTTTCTTTACGTTCACTCTTATAAAACATTTAATTCTACATGCCTGTGGACTAAGGAGAGGCGCAGAGCTCGRGTTAAGCCAGGCTGGTGTTTTGGACCTAGGACCATAGTTTGGACCATAGTTTGGACTGGTTGGCAAACTAGCAGATACRTGCACCTGCCTGCTCCTCCAGCACAAGGGAGTGCTAGGTGCAACCTCCCACTTCTCAGGCAGCCATGCCACGTATTTGCCTTCCCATACTGTGACCAAGCTGTAAGCTGATATTAACAAATTTTCTTGTTCCACTGCTTCTACTGGAGGCTGTCCCACAACTTCACTCTCCTGATTCATAAAAAATGTATTCTGTCTTCTAGATCAACATTTTTTGTAACTAGTTCAGCTATCCATCTTATGCCAATTTCCTTAATATAGCTGTTTTTCTTCTCCTGGTGTTTACTCWTTCTTGATATATCCATAGAAAGCTTCTGTATTCCTTTTTACTCTTTTCTGTTCCTCGCAAAGTAAACTAAGCTCTGTTTCCTCAYGTAGGATAGTTTCTATCTCCTGATAACTGTCTGCATCGGTTCCAGTTTCAACTAATCCTTCTTGACTGGGTATGCAGAACTATCCACAGCATTTCAGGTGAGGTCTCACAGCATCTTGGAGAATGATATTCACACTTTCTTRTCTGTATGAAAGTATTTCCTCTGATACACACTAGGAATATGTTTGCTTTTCTCATAGCTGTATTGCAACTGTGGCTCAYGCTCATCAAACAGCATAGTATTGACCATTACAGACCACTTTGTGTATCTAGCAAATGTCATTAATAAAACTACATTTTTTGTTGAAGTCTCAAAGGAAAATATTTAATTAGAGGAAACCGAGACTGATGTTTGACAAACTGTGCAAATAACATGCCCAATAGCTTCCTTTTCAACATGGTCTGTTTTTTCTTCCCCTTTGGGAATCCTTATATGCCTTTAAATTCTGGTGCTCTCCTCCAACTTCCTCAGTTATATTAATCATTTCCCATTTGACAATGTATCAAAATATTGACTGATGCTCAATAGGATTAGATCTGTTGCATTCCTTTTCCARAAGAAATTTATTCTTCTGTCAGTCTGGGTATGTAAACTTTGTAAACCAGTATTGTCTTTTATCCAATTCTGAATTTGTCTGCAGGTCTTTAATTATTCTTTCTTTCCAGCTATGTTTGCTCTGTAAAACCACACCTACTCCTGAAGTCAAATTTCTGTTCCTGGCCCAGAATGCTACTTTTTACTTCCTGAAATTAAAGGTATCATATCTGCTTTTCTCCATTCATGGTCGTACCATTTTTAACTTGCTACCAAAACTGAGGTTTCATGTACCTAATACTTCCAAATTTAGATGGACCAAAGCCAACTGTTAGCATACCTGAAATTCTGCTTCAGCCTCAAGTTCATAATTTCTTTTAGATGATTTGCCTTTTTCCATGTTCAACTTCATTTTTCTTATTGTAAACTAAGGTAAAGTATGAATTGAGTCAGCCATCTAGTCCTTGCTCTCTTGTGGCTCCACTTTGTTCCTTGTTCTTTTTTCTTTATTATACTGCTTGAAAATGTTGTTTTGTTTTTTAATTTCCTTTGCAGCATCTAAATCTGTTTTGAATTTTGAATTATTCTTACTTTATCTCTGTACTTCCTGATGCACAAAACTTAATTTTCTTTGCTCATAAGAATTTGTTCGCATTCTTTGAGGACTCTTACCGAAGTCTGGGCTTTAGGGCTTGCAAGTTTTAGTTACAGGCCAAATTTTAAATTTCAGTGTTGTTGCTAAAGTTTTACTMTAAAATCAAACCTTGCATAATTTTCTCCCATTTGCCAAAGTCAAGTCTAAAAAAAGATATTGTTTTTGTTTGTTCAGTAACTTTTTGAAGGCATTTTCTGGCCATCTCTTCTTGGAACATCTAGGCTGTACTAGCCCTAGTAGRGTTAATTCTCCAAATTGAACTTGGAAAGTTAGAATATATTTGCATGATTGCATCTGTTTGAGTCACTATGTCCTGAAGATTTATGTTCTGCTTCACTAGGATGGCTGGGACATGATCTGCTGTTACATTTCAGCTCAATTCCTTGAGACTGTAACAAACACACCACACAGCTCCCATGACATCAGGGCTGTTAGTCCAAATCAAAATCTGATTCTGGAGACACAAGACAAGTTCATAGCTCTAACCATATTTTTTCTGATTTTYCCCTAAATGGCTTTAACTGAAATAGATTGCTTTATCCCTTTTATCTCTTCTTGTTTCAGTAGTCTCTTGTTTCATTAGGGCACAGGAGAATATCTGGATGCCACCATTAGACTTTTATTTCTACCTTTACACATAGCCCTCAACATGTATAAGATATTGCTATTTGACCATGCTTCTGCCATCCTGTCACCATAGTCAAGACATTTGACACAGGACTTGGTCAAGGATGTTCCTGGGCCTGCCCAAAATTGTTCTGGGAACATGACGGACTCTACTTTGTTTAGAAACTTAAAAACACAAAACAAAAAAAAAATGCTCAGGGGTGGGAGGGAGAGTTGCAGATATTCTGCAGTATCTTAGATGAACAGATACCTTGCCATTCATAGCATCAGTGGTTCGGTTGAATTAACAATATTAAGAGCATATCCACCTCGCCCCCAYGAATAAACTCATAATACTTTCTGCTAGTGCATCATACTAGAACACTGCCTGAGGGTGCTCTGGAATTTGCTAGTGAAAGACAAAGTTCATACTGAGGGCAAACCCAGGCTTTTTCTCTTTTATGTAAACCACTGRATTCTGAATTCAGTGAGATTTGGGAATTTATATCTTCTGTTCTTCAGAAATGACTTATTTCAAAGACAGCAGAAGGCACATATCTTCATTAAGCGGGTATTCAGTGAACACAGCTACATCTATCAGAGCACTGACTGGGAAACTATATTGTACCTCTGATAYGAGTCTTTGTGCATCCTGAAATACTTAGTCTTTCAATGCTCGAGCAATGTTCCAGGATTTTATCATAACCTTTTAGCAYTGTACCTGTGTATAGTAACATGATACAATGATGATTCCTTTCTTGGAAACATAGAGCAATCCTCATGTTTCCTTTGTCCTGAGACATCTTTATCAAGCTAATCTGTCTATCTAATTGGAAAGTTTGAGTCGTAGTATTTCTGAGTTACGTAACGTCTTTAAAGGGACTGAGTATGTTCCACTTCTGGATTACTGTTTTGACACCAGGAGCTCATTTCTTCCAAATAAGTGAAGAATTTATGCTTCCATGCTGTTTTATATGACAGATTCATTAAAGGCTTCTCAAGTGAGTGGTCTTCCTAACTGCACTCTCCCAGAGAAGCCCACTTTGCTTYGGAGCAGCCAAAGTGGATGGTCCTGCATGGTCACTTCACCCCTACACTGATACACTGAAACCCAGCAGACTCTTCTTTGTAGAGGCAGATGCTTCTAACTATGCTATTAAGGCTGTGCTATCAAAGCAACGGGAGTCATGTTCCTTGTTCTCCTCACTGTTTAGATTTCTGTAACTYACTTATCAGCCAAGTAATCAGAACAGCAAGGCAGATGCCCTGTAAAGGCAAAATACAAGTTATGCTATTCTGAGACCTCCCAGTCTCAACAGTGAAAAAAATGCTCAATTTATAGAGCCCATTCAGCTGGAACTATCCTAGAAAAATCGTTCCAATAAAGATCCTAGTAAAGATCTGCCCTACTTGACAGGCAAAAACAGCTGTCTTGGATTTAAATTAAGTCTTGAAGGCTGTCTGCTCTGTCATAAAAAGGTGAAATTTCATTCTGGAGATACAATTTGAGTTGGAAATACTGGAATATCAGGAATTTCTAGTGGTCAAACATATAAACCTGAGATCTGAAAATCTGTGAACTCACATAAACTCTCACCAGTCCACGAAGGCCCACAGCACTTGGTTGCTCCAGACTTTGGTAACCCTGTCTTTAGCAATATCTCTGACACGCCTTGCTCACAAGACTCTATCTAGCAACCAGTGTCCTGCAAACTAGATGGCTTTCAGGAAGGCATCCCCACTGCCCACTGCTCTTTAGAGCAGCTGCTTCCCTGCAACATCAGTTAGAGACTTTCAGGCTGAGGCACACATTCATTTGTTAATCTTTAGTCCTCCAGATGCCATTTTCAAATCGCTCTATGTAGCTCTGTCAGTTAGTCCTCTGCAAGGGAAACTGCTGTTAGGTAACACCACTGTCTTCTCAAAATTCACGAGAGTAATGTGGTTTACATCTAACTCTTAACCATGCTTGCTCAGGATGACGCCCTCTGTGCCTCCGCATTGCAGGTCTGCTTCTTTGTCCATGGAGGGTTTCATCCCTACTTCCACCCCATTCATGTTGGCTCTGCTGGAATCCTTTCATCAGCCACCACCAAATCAAGCCAAGAAAATTTGACAAGAACTTCTGAACTGTTGCTTTGTGAAAGCCCCTCATTTTTCATCTGACACCTAAGGTACTGGAAGTCCTCAGATTACAGATGACCTTGCCACTGTTACCTTGTTCTCTTTTCAGCTAAAGTACTGACGTACACCATGTTCTCTTGCCCAGCACTAGCAAAGTCCAGGAAAAGTGGTCACTTTTCACTACTTAACTACTTTCTATCTACTCACATCCTCTTCATTTCTCTCCCTCATTAGTCATTATCCTTGGTCATGAGGGGTTAAAACACGAGGGGTTATACACATCTTGAGCCTCAGGAGGTCATGCCACAAATGTTGATGTTCACAGTCTAGGAAGGCTGATTACATGTTGTTTCGGGGGACCAGGAGAAGGTGACCCCTTCCCTGACTTTGTGCATGCCTTGTATCAATAACATAGGGAAAAATGCAGACAACGGATACCCACCATAATGAGCCTGGGCTGCCATGAGCTGTTTCCCAGATAGCCATGGCTCAATTTAGCTGCCTAAACATGGGTGTCTGCTGCAGCTGCACAGTTTGTATGCCCTGGGGTGTCCAGACATCTGCCTGGGTCTTGCAGACGTGACACAGGATCTATGGGGGACCTGCAATATCATGATCCAGCACCTACAGGCCAGGCAGGTTACCCAAGCACATTTTATCTTGTTGGCTACAGACTGGTCAGTCATGGGTTTAGGACTCCAAGGCAGACACTGTGTCAGCATCTATTCAAAGACTCCATGGGAGTTTGTACACTGACTTTACATTTCTTGGGTCCTAATTTGTCTCTGAGATCCTTAGTTCCTCATGTCCCTTTCCTTATCCTCTGTTTTTCAACGTATACCCTTGTGAGTGCTCCTAACCATACTGTTTATGGTGCTTCAGTCATTTTTCCTCTACCCTCCTTGTTTTTGAGTTTTTCTGACATTTTCCTGATTCCGGACTGCACCCTTGCTTCCCTATTTGATGCCCTTAGGTCAAGGTTTACTGATTTTTGGATCATGACTTGGCCTTTTACTATGGGCCTACCTTGTCTATTGAACAGAAACTTCCATAATCTCCCTAGTTTTGACTCTCGCCTATTTTGATGCAAACTCTGCTTTCTACTTCCTTTTACTTCTTCTGCTTTCCTCTGGTTTCAGCCTGGTCCACCCCACATTCTCAATAACACACACCAGCTGCAATATGGTTGCCTGCCTCTTCCTTCCTTCTGAAGACACAGGGACCTTGAGAAACAGTAATGCCCTTGACAGATTCATTATGCTCATTCCTCTGTGAGTTGATATAAACATAAAAATGGCACAAGTAGAGGTGGAATAGGGAACGGCATGATGGCTGAGAACAGCTTGTCCCTCCATTCGTGCTAGTTTTGGGCAGACGTCTCTTGGAGAAGTGGGAAGACTTGCTTTGTTATCTCTAACTAACTCCAGGTAACATTGCCACATGCAAATCTCTGCAGGGGAAGAGCATCTTTAGCATATATTTGAGCTGTATGTACATCACATTTTATTTCTATTGTAGCATGTTCTTGTGGGTACACTTATGTCTGTTTTGGAAAGAGAAGGCTTGTTTTATGCTGTGGTATGAGAAAGGTCGTTTCGCAGTGGGTATTTGCGAAAACTCCATTTTCAGGTAAGTGTTTTAGACAGTTGTAGTGGTGATGGTGGGTAATTCCTGAACAGAAGCTATAGCTCTTACTGTGGGAATTTTAAAATTCTCTGACCACAGTAATACTCTGGTATGCAGTGCAGGAGAAAACTAGCAGTGTTTGTTTAAGACTCTCTCAGTGATATGAAAACTACTGACACTGTTTGAATAGCCACAGGCCTGACAGAGAAGCTTTCTAGCAGCAAACGAAAACACTGCAAAAGGAAATGAATGTGCTTTGCGTGTATGCAGGAATGCACATCAAAGGCAGTCGGAGGCTGGGTGATAGGCCTTTGCAAATTAAACAAGCTCTGGAGATTGCTAATATCAGTAATATTTAAATGTCCCCGGTGTCTTTCACTGCAGATACTCTGGGAAAGTTGCTATCATCACAGCTCCACTGCCGAGCCCCCGGGGATGCAGTCTTCCCTGGTCTGGGACTTGCCTGCCCTCGGTTTCCCACTGCAGCCTGCTTTGGTGTCAGGGCCCTGCAGAGCTGCAGGTCTGTTAGTGCCCAGGAAGGGAGGCAATGAGTCACTCGGGTCTTTCTCCAAATTCCCTCCTCAGGCCAACTGATCCCGGTTCAGAGCTGCTCAGCACTCCCGGAGGCTCTGCTGTGGTGTTGACCCCCCAAGGGCCATGGCTTTACCGCTTTTGCTCACTGCTGTCTGTGTCAGGAGCTTGTTCAATTTCCATAGAGTTGTCCCAGTCATGAAAGCTTGGTGCATCTTTCATGCAAACAGCTCGAGAGGAACATCCTGATGGCTTCAACCAGGTTGAGTGAGCGGGAGGTGGGATCTGCTGGAGCAGGCAGTGTCGCAGCAGTGCTAGTGGAAGCTGGCAGTTCTGTGATGGGGACTTTCCTGGTCATGTCCACCGCTGCTCGCAGATGATAAAATTCTGCATATTGATTTAAAAGGCACTTCTCAGATCTTACTTCAACACGAGACATACTGCTGGCAGAGAAGACATCTGCTTTTGTGCTCCACAGCTTAGAGCATTCAGGCTCTAGGCTTTAGAAAATGAGACAAGCATGTGGGGTTGGTGCCTGAAAAGCAATCGAGTGATCAGCAGCGATGAGACACAGAGGGGGGTGTTGCAGTGCACGCTCTGTGGACACTCAGATTTCCTCTGTCCCCTGGTCACCCTCATCTGCACCATCACAAAGCTCAGGCAAGGTAGCAGAGATTAATAGGTGACCAATCCAGCTGCAAGTCCAACATCCAGGATGCTCCTAAAATACGAGATATTCATAACTAAATGACTTGTGGGTATAAAATGTTTTACTAATGTATGGACACACGTACCCAAAAAAGTGAGCAATTATAGTCACTGCCTAGTGCTTTCCATGTTTACTCTTTTCATTTACTTCTTGTCCTAACCAATTAAGCATCATTCAGCTTCCTTTTGGCCTCAGCTCCACTGATGTAAGCGCGTAGGAAGATGCCCCATCTCTTACTCATTCACACTGTCTGCTAGACCACACTGACAATCTGACTTATGCAGAAATAACAAACTGCTATTAGATGCACTTCACTTGAGAGAAGTGCACTGTGCATCATGGAAAAAAAAAAAAAAAAAAAAAAAGAGCCCAGAAAAACACTTACAACTAGGGCCTAAGACAATAAACGTAAGGCTCTAAAAATTAGACTTGGCAAAATGCATAGCAGATAAAATCAATAAGGAAGGGATAAGAATATATTAACATAAAATATTTCCTGGGGAAATGGAAAATGTTTCGTAAGAGTAGATTTTAACATCAATAGTGTTATCCAAAGGGCAATAAAAAAGTCTGTAGCCTTTCAGACATTGGCCAAAAATGAAAGAAAAACAGGCGCCTTAGTCAGGTCTGGCAGCAGCAGCCACCACCAAAAGGAGCTTAAGAGGGGTGGCACCTGGAAATCCTCCGGCTTCCGAAGCCACCAGCACTTGCTGCCTCTTTCCCTACAAGAGCCGCCAGACCCTGAAGGATGCACCTGCATCCTGAAGTTCAGTAACCTCTGCCCAGATTGGAAAGACAGGCAGTTCAGAGGAGCTTCACAGCCTTCAGGCATGGCCGTTCACACAAGTTTTCATCTGGAGCTTGGAGTACACTTCTGCTCTCACTTTTGGCAAGTCATGCTTGGAACTGCCTTCTTGTTCCTTCTGCACTTTGAYGCTCTCCACTGCCACCTCTAACACTTCCTCGCTTAGATTAAGCCCACCTGTGTTTATTACACTCCATTTGCTGGGACAGGTAAGGTTTTCTGTTCTTACAAATTCACTGAAAAGTTATCTGTAGCTGTAACTCAAGTAAATCAAGCCAATAGATCTTTACTGGCTCCACTTCAATACTGCTAGTCCTCCACTGCCCTCCCACAATTTCCTTTAGATGTAGAGAATGGATAGACAAGTCGTTTTGCTGGGAAGTGGTGAGCAACGTGAGCGAGCTGGTGGCACTGCACGGAGGTGTGTGACAGCCCCCCCAGTGAGTCTCCCCAAGTACATGCTCTGTGGACACCACTGCTCAGGTGTTGCTTCTTCAAATTCAACTTCAGTTTTGCCAAACAAAAGAAATAATTCAAATGTAGAAAATTTAGTTCTGTATTGAAGATCTCAGGGTGTAAAATCTTCAGAGAAGAGGCAGCTTCTTGCAAGCAGAGAAGCAACATGAAGGATGCGTATGCTGACTGTTAGTAGGTGGTAATCCTTGTACTTCATCTGGTGACGGGATCATTACAAGGGTGAGCACCTGTGATTTCTAGCTTCCACCTTCTTTTTTCACTGCTCAGTTCTCCCAATGAGAAATGATGGGCCTACGCTTCCCTAGGGGACTTGCAGGTTAAATGTTAGTCTTGAAAGATAGTATGTTGGAAGAGGACATTCTGGAAACACATTTCTTGACCATACTCAGAGTTAACATACATCCTAAGGAATAGTTTCAGAATGGTGAAATGGGTCCACTTAGGATACTGATGTCATGACTGTAAGAACTGGACGTAAGTACATATGCCGCTCAAGGAAATAATAGTTGTCATCGTCCCAATGGCAACAGCATGACACTTCTTCCCCTTGAGCTAATCTGTGGCGTTATATCCTTTTGCAACAATACTCATCGCTATCTCTGGCCCTCAAGCTGTAAACATAACAGGCTCGACTAATTCATCTCCCTAGCCTGTACAAACCTCCGCTATCAGTGGAGGAACACGCTGTTCAGCAACAAGTTCAAAGATCTATTGCTGTTTTTCTTTTAATCTTCTGTTTTGCTTTTGGAATACGTAATTAACAAACTGCAAGTATTTTTCCTGGCTTAAGATCCTTAACATCATATTGTTGTTTGTCTCTCTGAATGTTTCCATGCATTTTTAACCACACTAATGGATGCATCATTATAACCCTTTGGACACAAGCTGTGATGTCTTGCTTTTCTGAGCTCAGTCCACAGAGGATATTGCCCTGCTGCGACAGTGTCTCATTGCTCTAGGGATTTGTTTTATAGTTTAAAATTCAAGTTTCTGGGTCCTCTGTTCAGTGTCCCAAGGCAACCAACAGAAAGGAGGACTGCCTGGGAGCTGAATGCCATTGGAATAACATCTGGAGACTGGGTACAAGATTTCTGGTGTCTCGAAGGAGCGTTAACTCTGCTAACTATGTGGTTCCTTGTTCTAGTAAGCAATTAGCTAATTTCAGCTCCCAGTTCTGGCAAATCTGGGAGACATAACATCAAAAAGATTCATTTATTCATCAACTGTAAGTGTAAAATTTTCTCAGACTCCTAGGGAGCTGCATCTAGGACCACTTGCTATTCAGCAGGATTGGTAGAGCACCCGTCCTCCCAGGTCCAGTCCCTAATCCCTCCCAGTTCCCTCCGTGCTCCTCCACRCGCTGGTGGGCAAACCCTCACAGTCCAGGGTATCTCACTAAAAAGCTGTTCACAGCTGAAAAGGGAGATCCGCTCACACAGTTCTCCTGGCATTTACCAGGTTTGGGTTCAACCAGCTAGCCGGAGGGGTTTGTCTCCCCACCAGCGTCGGTGGCGTCAGCCGGCCGGGCCACCCCCGCATCCCAGCGGCTCTCCTGGCACACCGCCCCCACCGCCCCCACCGCCGCGCTGCTTACAGCTGCCCTATCTTACACCGCTTCGCAGGCAAAGCAGTAGCTATGCATGATGGATGCAACCTTCTCTGTGTAGTGTTTGATCCTGTGAGTAGGACCGATGAACTATGCTTCAAAACGTGGATTAAGGGCACTTTTTTTCTAGGAGCTGCTGTTCTGTGGCATTTGTTCTGTAAACCCAGATAAAAATCTTGTTCGTATTTTTTCAAGTTTGTATTTACAAAAGGGTTGAAAAATAGGCATAATGACAGTTTAATTAATGTATGTTATTAATTCTGGAGATAATCAAAACCCTGATAAGTCTCTAATCTCATAAAAAAGAATTAGAATGCACTGAAACATCATTTGCTATCTTTGAACCTTGTAATGAGATGTTGCATACTTGAAGGAGGAGCCATGGCAATGAACATTGCCAGAGGACATATTCTCAGCAGATTTCACCACTGGACTTTCTGTGTGATATTATTTTTGGCACAAAGATTGGAACTGAAGTCCAAAGCGACCAACACTGTTTTCAAAATYTGTCCTTCTTCTACCAATGTATAAAGTTGTTCTAATAATTTGTGGGTATGAAGTAGGAGAGCTTTAGCTTTCCTTCCATTTTATTTTAATTATCCTGCATTTAAAGCACTATTTCAGGCTTAATGCTTTGGACCTTACCAATTACTTGGTAATAGACCACACATGTGTGCATGTCATACAGGTATGTCAAACCTACTATTCAAACTTGAGAAATGAACATAGGCCAACATTTCAAAGTTGTTCTAAGAAAAAATAACATGTCTAACTTTAGCAAACTATTTTTTAAAGGTTTGTTCTCCATTCTGTTTTCAGTGCTGACTGTATCTTTACACTGCAGTTTACATCATGTTAGTTCTTACCAAGAAACTTCAGGGAAACTGAAGACTGTGCTTTGGAAGATGCAGTGAGTAACAGACACTGATAGGAATTTTAGGAGCTGAAAGGATGTGCCCATGCTTTAAAACTCAAATTCAGGCCAAACTGTGATCTACAAGGGCAAAACATTCCTGCATCTGTATGCAGTTCCTGCAGGGACCTCTGAACCAGCTGGGGCTGGTGGAAAAGCATGTTGGGAAGAAATATTGCTTCTGCAGAAGCTCTAGAGACTCAGAGAAAACTGAATTTTGCCTCTAGAAAGGATGCTGAGGCAGCAGTTTGCTGGGGGGGGCAAAGCTGGGTGACAGCCCTTGTATAGCTCYCAAAAAAGACTGAACTGACAGAGGAGCCAGAGCAGGACTGGATTAAATAAACCCTCCTAGTACATGCAAAGGACTTTTTGTAGGCAAGAGGAGTGACATCTGCTACAAGGAGGCCGAAAGTCTTCAAGATTTTGAAGAAGTAGCCAAGACTCTGAACAGGGAGGACTTTTTAATTTGAGCTGGAGGCTCTGCTCTCCGTGGGTGTGAGGGGGGCAGGTGGAAAGCCAGGTGAATTGCCCCACGAGATACAGAAACCAAAGCAATGCCTCTGCAGGCTGAGGTGAGGGGTAGGGTCCTGACATCGAACCAGTGACATAATACAGTCTTTTGGTAATGAGATAAATGCAGGTAGAGTAGGCAAAAGATGTATTGCCCTTGCTGCAAAAAAGAAACTTATGAAAATAGGAGATACATTTAGGCAAGATGAGCAAACAGAGGGACATTCGGGTTAGGAAGATAAAAGGGAATTTCTGCATATTTTCCCCATCTTCAGATAAYGCTGCATTGCTATACGCAAGTACAATGACTCCTGAGCTTTGACTCCTTTATTTATAAAACAATATACTGATCCCAAACCCTGGTCACACTGACGTAATTTAATGTCATACTTTCCAAATATAATGGATTGMATCCCCATCATAAAATAAATGCATTCCAGGAGTGAGCCTCACAGCAAGTAACAGAGCTCCAACAGCTGGGTAAGCTGGGGCAAAAGATGTAACAACTGAGCTGTATCGCTGAAGCCCAAAAGTAAAGTTTTTACTGGCAGCATTCTAGGAAAACCTATTAAAATTCAGTGCTACCAAAAAAGTGTTCTTTTCTTTCTAGTTCTGTGCTGCATGYGAAAGTTATTTAAAAAGCCCTACACAAACAAACATGCTCTTTTTCATATGACCTTTTCTTCAATGTTTTTGAAAGTATATTGTCTTTTCAGTTTAACACAATATTTGTCAGTTTTTATTTATTGCATAAAAGAAAAGTCTCCCTCAAACTGTCGTCAGAAATGCCTTTCTATAGGTATGCTGTTAAGAGAAAGTCTTTCCTTCTCTGAGTATCATCCTGAGCCCAAATGCAGTTTACTGAAACCAATATGCCAGTGCTCCCAGAAATCACAGCACTGTGATTCAGATAGCCATGCATCACTCTGACCTGCGAGCCATTTCTAACCTGTGTTATGCAAAACGTAAGGTTAAACAAAACAGGTAACCAAGCAGCAATGGTTTGATCTCATGCACTCTGTCTCACACTCTCTCTCCTTTTTTTTTTTAATAAATTCACACTAAAACCTTTAGAGAACATTTTTATTCTTATCAAAATGGCAAGCAAGTTATCTGCAGCAGTATGATGAAACATCATGTGACCCAATTTCCACATGACTCAACATGTGGGTTTTTAACTCAGAAACTGAAAGCCATGGTGCTTCACAAACTGGTTATACCCAGTGAATATCATCAATGAGAAACCAAAATGTCACACTGTCCCTACATATTGCTAGCATAAATTCACAAACACAACACACACAGGCATGACCCAGGAGAGTGAACAGATTGCACTAAGTTTGGGAGCTGCTTTGCTGAGAGTCAGAAGGATTCCTCCTACTTCGTGGGACATCTTCAATGTAGCCGTGGACTTTACTACACTTTCTGCTATTCAGTACCTCATTGAGATGAAAATAGCCATAGATGTGGATGCATAAAGAGGCAAAGAGCCAGATAAAATGTAGTCCTCTGGAAAGTTCACATTTACTTTAGCTGCCAAACAAAGAAAACTGGTCCCACGCACTGATCCTTGCAGGAGCTCAGCATTTGGTGTCATCGTGAGTTAACACTTGCCAAAGCTGATATTTTTATTAATGGCTGCTGCTGAAGTTTATAGATGGTTTTGGTCTTGTGACTGAATAATATTAGCTACAAACTGAGGACAAAACCATGGGAGCTTGCTTTTGCATGTTCATACCCTCAGTTCATGGTAATACGCTTCTGGGCTTTGGGAGCTACAAAGGTCACTTCTTCCCAGCCCAAACGTCATTTTTTCTCTTGATGAAATAAACAGTCATTTAGTCAGATTATAGAGTTCAGCCTGATCCTTTACATCTTCCTGATGGCTCTTCTTTTTATCTTTCTGTTTGTATTTCATGTGAAAAAACACACCGCCTATAATGGAACCTGAAAAACAGAGGTAACAGGGGGTCAGGAAAGGGCGGAGAAAACTTTCTGAAAAGGTATTTTAGCAAAGGAGCTAGCACTCCCACTGTAATTGTCACATTGCTTTAYATCAAACAAATTGCTTGTATATATTGTTTTTTATATATATATACATATGTATGTATGTATGTGTATATATATATACACACACACACACGCACACATTTAGTACTTTTAAAATCATGACGAACTTGTTATACAGTATGTAAACTTATTTCCTCTTTATCAATGTTGGATTTTCTTTCAATTTCAACATCTCYTTGTTCCAGTAAAATATACTGTAAAATAGTTGTAACATATATGGAAGTGCTCATGTACTCCCCCTCCCCTATTCATTTGTCTGAATATTTGTTCTATTCACTAGTTGTTCTTMCTTTACATTCATCCTTGTACTATCTGAGTAGTGCATCAAGCAACCCGCCTAATATCCACCATATGATGTTTATTCTCCCGTTTTCTCATACATGAGAAAAACACCATACAAGAGAGRGGAAGTTTGTTTTAGTAAAAGAAGTGTGTGGTGTCCTGGCCTGGATGAGGATTTGGAATTGTTCTTTATTTTGTTGGATTTTGTTTTCCAGTTCCTATGCTCTGTACTTCTCTTAAGGAAAATCAGCTCACAGATGCCTTGCTCTGGAAAGGGAAAGGGCTGAGACCTGGCACAGTCCTTAGTTCCTTGGGGAGTCCGTTCTAGCCTTGGTCTCCAGAAAATGCCTGGTTTTATGGTCCTATCTTCTGAGTTTCAAAGTCAAACTCAAAGTTTATAACCTTCCCAGGTTTTTTAAAGTCTTTCTAGACCTCTTTGGGGGATTTTCTTTGTCGACTGCGTGGTCCAAGTATGGCTTCTGCCATTTTAGATCTTTGAATCAGAACTTTTTCATGTTTTATCTTCAAAAGACAAACACATATGMATCACATACGCATCAGCCCTTTCTCTTGCCTTAGGGATTTACACCAAGAAAGTCAGCACAAAGTGTTAGCTTTGTCTTTTTAGGTACTTACTCTCAGGGATTCCTTCTCTTTTCTTTTAGAAATGAAGTAACTTACGTAAGTTCTCGGGAGTTTTCCCTTTTATCCTCTAATTTCAGCTGCCTCTTTTGAATACAAGGTCTGTGATGTATTTTATTCCTTTTCTTTGATTTTCTCCATGTATCTMCCACACACTCTCCCCTCTTCACAGGTGACTCAGAGTTTCCCAGTCTGTTGCTTGTGACCACCACATTCAAAAATCACACGGGACTGCACACTGAATTCCTTAGGGACTGGAGCCCATCAACAGTCAAAACAGTCCTGATTGCTTYGCTCTTACATTTATAAAAGAATGCCAAACAAGATTTTCTCTTGTTTTGGAAAAAGTATTAAGCTATTTGTCGAAGTTGCATCAGCTCACGCCTATAAGAATGTAATTCTGTTCATTACCATTTAATAATATAATCATGCTTTGTTCATACAAACACCAGTTGCCCATAGCTCAAAGCAGTTCTCTCACTGGAAAATGGAAACTTAAGAAGTTGAAGTGGGTGAGTAAAATCATAATTTCTAAGCTATGTTTAGGAATTTAATTTAATTGAAATTTACAGCAAACAGCAAAACATCCTTGGATGCTTCACTATTTTCACTGTAATCTGAAAACCCAGAGTTTTCACTGTTCCTGAGTTCATTCCATTCCCTGACAGGCAAAAGGTGGTAGGTAGCAACAAAGATATTACTACAAATGCAGCCTTTTGCCTTTTCATAGAATCATAGAATAATTGAGGTTGGAAGAGGCCTCTGGAGATCATCTAGTCCAACCCCCTTGCTCAAAGTAGGGTCACCTAGAGCAGGTTGCCCAGCTGTGTGCAGTCAGATTTTGAGTATCTCCAAGGATAGAGATCTTCTCTTTTCATTTACTCTGTAACACTCATGACATCTCTTTACAGAAGGAATGAATCATTGCCGTAAGCGCAGCAGCAATTTCACACTTGGTAGGATTAGCCTCTTATCAACCAGGAGAAAGTTACTTACCAATGACGAGCAAWACCCCAAGAATAATCCCAATTGCCTGACCTGCAGTTGGCCAGGAGTGCTCACGTTGTACCTCTATAAAACATGACCTTTCGCTTGAACACTTGCAGATGTTTACTGCAAAAAGAAATGCCATGAAATTAATGAGAATTTTAATACCTCATTTTCACTATTCATATATATTAATATTCTCTTGAAATTAACAACTGTGCATGGCATACCTTCAAGATTTATTTCTCCTTCCAAAGGTGGTCTTCCGTTGTCATTAATTATTATTGGAACATTATAGACCTTCTCTTCAAAGTTAGTATGTTTTGGAGAAAGATAAGCATGAGTACCTGAACGTAGGAAATGTGACATTTGTGTCAGCACAAGGAAGAAATTTAGCTAGACATTCAGCTGCAATGCCCTGTGACCGAGGTCTCTTAAGGCTGCTTTGCACATTCTGGTAGTTCTCCTCTTTCCCTGTATCTCCCCAGGCCTCACTGGTTGGACATTAAGTCAGAGGGATCACCCAAATGCCTAGTCTGGCCTCCTGCCTAATATGGCCAGAGAATTTCCTTCTTAATTTCTCGATAATCTTGAGGAGTGCTACACCAATGTCATCACAYCTAAACTAAAAATATGATCCCATACTCTCATAAATCATAATTGATTTAAATTGTTCCTAAGATAACTTAATATGTTAGATCATCTTTCTAGTGTGCTTACACTGTGATATCCTTTTAAACATAGCATAGGAAGAACATAACAGCCATTTGGATCAGACCAAAGGTCCATCTAGACCAGTCCATTGCCTCCAGAATAAGTGGTGATTACAAGAAAAGCCAGCATATATTTTATTTTCTCTTAATACTCTCTAAACACTTTCAGCTCAGGGGCTAAGCCAGATGTAACGTCTGTCCATTTAGCAAACATAAGCGGATTTCTCTTCCACAATCTTGTCCAATCTCCCTTTGAATTTTKGGAAACTTTCTACATCCACAACACCCTGTGGCAAGCAGCTCCATGGTCAACTACATACTCTTTTGGATTGCATAGAAAGTAACTCTCACAAGCTTCATTTGAGGCTCCCAAGTCAGTGCATTGCAAAAGAGGATGAATGACCAACCCCTGGCTGTTCTGTACTTATGATTTTACAGACCATATTCTTCCCCGCTACCTCCAAGCCTGAAGCTTACTTTGCTGCTTCCACATACTTCCTTATATGAGGCTATTCCATAACTCTGATCGTCCTTGTTGTCCTCTCTTAAACTTTTTCTAGCTCTAATGTATCTTTTTGAGACTGAGGGACCAGCGTTCAAGATGTGAACAAACCATGGATTTACACAAGGACATAATGACAATGTCTGTTTCTTCTCTGGTCCTTTCCTAATAATTCCTAATATTTGATTTGATTTTTCTGAACACTCCTGATGATTTTATGTGACATTTTCAAGGAACTACTTATCATTAGGCTATAGTATCATTCCTATCTTGTAATGGTCAGCTCAGAACCCATTATTTCCTATGTGAATTTAGCAGAGAGGGGATCGTTCATATGTATCACTTTATGTGTATTCACACCAAACTTAATCTGCCCTTTTATTGTTCAGTCTCTCAGTCTCACAAAGACCATTTGTAATTCTTCACACTTTGTTCCTTCTCGGATAACTTCATATTATCAATGAACTTTGCCTCCTCACTGCTCACTGTCCACCACATCTATTATGGATATATTGAACATCTCAGTTCCTAGCAAAGACCACTTTGGAAATGCTAGTTGTGACCTCCCTTTGTGCAAGAAATGTCTGTAACAGACAATCTGCAAGCTGCTCTATTTTTTTATCAGAAGTGACTTATACTCATTTAGGCACATATGTTTCTCTTCTCCTAAATGCTAGTGAAATTTTACCATGCTAACATGCTAAATGTCATCACTCAAAAAAAGTGACTTAGGCGTTCACATAAATGCATACTAAAATGCATGTAAATTCTTAACAACCTAAACATTTTCTGCATTAAATATTTGACATACATTAGTAAGAACGAAAAGGAATTCAGTATTTCTTTATATTTCCCAAATTACTTAGAGACTGCCATATCCAATTAAGTGTAAGTTTATCAACTTACTGTTGACTTTTGAGATTTCCCAATTATTTCTTGTATTCATATCATCCTTAAGAGAAAAGGTAAACGTTGAATAAAACTTCTGTTCATCATCATCAGTGGCTTGAATCAGTGTTCTCTCTCCTTCACTGAGCGGGTGGCAGAAGAACGGAATATAATCCATAGCTAAGCGTGGAGGGTTATCATTCACATCCTTTAAGTTCATTATGAAGGTTGCTTTGGACTTCTGAGCTACGCTATCTGTAGAATTTAATAGAATAGAGTTATACATCATATCGTGGACATAGAGTCTGAGCTGTTGCATTTGCAGCTATAGTAAAAGCGTACTGGCCCACCATCAGACATGCGGTGGGTAGTGGCAATCTGTCTGCAGGACACAGAGGCAAGGTCTCAGGAGGTCCTGAGGGACTCATGGTATCTATTATCACTTATAAAATAATATAGTTTATTTACCCCCAACTCCTGGTAACTATGGAACACTAACAAATGAAGGGAGACACCTAAACCATTGTTTCTGGTAAGTGATCACATCCATGATCAGAGTACTTTCTCTTTAGAGCACTCTTCTAAGTATGAAACGCCAAATCCTCCTCTCCTCCCTTCTGTAGGAAGGAAATGCAGATCAGTGTTCTGCCTCAGGCCCGAGGCAAGCGGACCAAGAACTTCCTGTTCATTTCTTTTGCGCAGTCCCCCAAGAATGGCCCCGCTCCAGCTCCATGTTTGAGGAAGCATTCCTTTTTTCTGATATACAGTAACTTTGTCCTTATATATCATATCCAGAAAGCAATGGCCAGTGTTATTGGTTATCTGTGTTTAACAAAGGAAACCTAGATTTATTCCTTAGTCAAATACCAAGCAGCTTTTTTAACCTCTATTCAACATAAATCCTCCTCAGATGGACTACCTGAAAGATCCCAGTGGCTGGAACTATGAACTCTAATGTGTTTCAAACTAACTAATGTGTGGGAGGGGAGTTACTCATAATAAAATGAAATTCTATAAAAAATTACAAATTACTTTTGACAGGTGTTTTCAGGAAACCAAAACATATCTACAAGAAGGGTTAAAATCTTTATAGCTATAGAGGAAAAAATGCAGTAGATAATGTTAATACTGAAATCACCGAAGAAATTATGCCCTTCTCTGTACACTGTGTTGCTCTAGCAAATATAATAACATACAATAGCTAATTTCACGAAAGCTGCTTTAATCTTCATTACCTGTAACATCAAGATATCTTTTACAAAAAGTAAATGTTTAAGGAATAAATCCTTCTAAGGACACATCAAAAGTTATATAAGATCATGTGGCTATGGTATTACATCAAATGCACCTGATGATCCCAGCCCAGGAGACCATTTTGTGTAACTCATGCTCCTGTATTTTCATGGGTTCAGTTTTGCTGCCCCTGTCTTCTTGAAGAAAGCATGGTATTGCAAGAAGTACGGTAGTTGCTCATAAGGCAGCAAGGACAGAGGATCCCACTGTGTGTATACRCAGTCCTTTCCTTACTTACTTGACTCTGATGCAACAACCTGAACTTCATACGCTTGTTCTTGTTCTCGATCCAGCGGGGAAGCGGTGTATATCTCCCCAGTGGATGAATCAATCCTCAGCCATTTCTTCACATCTCCTTCTAAGGAGTATCTTTGGAAAGGAAAAGAAAAAAAAAATCACATATTTTATTCCAAATCAGGAAAAAAAATCTTGACGAAGCAAGTACTTCTTCACTGATTACAGGCAAACGGTTTGATTACAGTTGTACTCAAAGAAAACATTCTTGGAAAAGTCCTGATAATACAGCCAGCTAGGAGATACAGACAGAGAAYAGAGGCCAAAATATTGGTTTCTGGTGACGATTAAGTTCAGAGAATAAAAAGTGAGAGTAGAACCCCAGGAACGTCACTGCTGCTCCAAAGAAGAAGMATCCCATGCATATCGCAACTCTGCCTTCCTCCTAACTGGGGAACACCAACCTTTCAGGTAAGAGTGTCCACTGTCCTAACCCAGTGTCCCTCCCTCAACATCACATCCCCCATGTCTTGGTTTCAATGGTGGCACAAGCCAAAGGCCAGTCTGGGTGGAGGCAGCCGCACAGCCAAGGGCCCTGTGTTGGACAACCACGGGACAGGGACCCCAAGACATACTRCAGCGGTCATCTGCTGCCAATCTAGATGCAGTCTGTAATTACCATAGGAGCAGCCTTGCAAYGAGCRTTTTAAACTTCACCACATCARTGTAATCATRGGGTGSTAAGGTTKGAAGCGAYCTCTGGAGATCATCTAGTRCAACTCTCCGCATAGCCCATGCGGGGAYTGAACCCACGACCTTGGCATTAGCAGCACCACACTCTAACCAACTGAGCTAAAYCTGCCCACCCGCYTTTATGTTATTTTTAAAAAACAAGGTCTCGGGGTATTCACATATACCRATTTAACGATGAACATACGACCGAGTTAAAACACAGACATTGAGTATATGTGACCCAACCTTTCCATTCAACACTTTCATTCTTTCAGTACAGGTTGCATTAAAAACAGCATGCTAACGTGCTTATATGTCTTTTATTTTTATACTATTGATTTTATTTCTTTTAACCTACTTTTTTAGTAGAAATGTGGTTTATGTAAACATGAATTCCTGTCAGCTGTTTTTGTCATCGTTCCCCAGAGCTTATGGACTATGTGGCTCACTTTCAAACCAGCTTGACAGAAGGCCAAACATGCTATGTTCCCAACATTTAGGGGAAAGTAAAGAGCCAGATGAAATCCCCTTGGGAACAGAATTCCACGGGAGGCCTAAKAGTCAGACCCCGCAACTCCATTAACTGCTTGGTGTTTTGCTGAAGTTAAGTAAAATTTCAGGGATTGTTTAATATGGTTTTGATTGACCTTTTCAGCATTCTAGCTGGGAATCGTGCAGCAAGAACCACAAACAATTCGTCTGTCGGTCACTAAGATAAAAGACACGTGTACATCGTGCAGCACAGCATGATGCACAGATCATGACCTGACAGGATCTCGAGGTGATTTGACCACACGACACAGCCTCGAGTCACCTGGATGCATCACCTTGGGGCYTCCGGTATCCCACTCACAATCATATGCGTGGACTTGCCAGTGTATCTTGGCATCCATGCTGGAAGCAGGCCTTTTATTCTTTGGCAGTTATGTAGAGAAGACGTAGTTTAAAAGAAAATGAATGAATTATCAAATATTGACTTGAGCTTCTTTCTAAGTTGTGTGTTTTGCTGGATACAAACCCTGTGCTGTTWCCTGAGTAACACGAAACGCAGCCGTGGTCCTACTGATTCCTACGAGTATTCTGTACATACCTCATTCATTGTTAAAGCTATTTGGTAGTATGGATTTGGAAACTCTGTTATTCTCAAACCAGCTCTACCTTTACGCTGGAGAAATATATTGGCCTTTTTTCAATTTCAGTTTCTTGGTTCAAGGGTCCCACTAGGTCATGCTTCTTTCAATACATAAAGATGATTTTGAAAGCACTTCCCAGCAGTTTATTTCAGGTTAAGTCCCAGGCCACCACCGAGCTTTACCTACCCCTTTGTACTATTAGATGAGAAATAGACAACTTTGTTAAAACGTCTTTTCTTTTCCTGTATGCCAAATACCAGGTATGATTTCCTTGTCCCTTTATTACAAAAATTTTCTAAGCCCTACCCCATCTCAAAATTTTAACTGGATATCCACAGTGAGGCCTGGATTAACACTGATAATAACAACCACACTAAATCCTGACTATAATCAATAAATCATAGTCTTTTTTTTTACCGTACAGTATCCCCCTCAGGATCATAGGCTTCCACTGTCATGACCAGGGTATTGACAGGAATATTTTCAAATGCTTCTCCTATATAAGTTTCTCTGCTGAAAACAGGCGGTTCATCCACATCTGTTAGGAAAACTTTGAAGACCGCGATGGAGCTTGAGTTATACTGCACTCCTGGCACCAAAGGTTCAGGGTTTGTGGCATTGATCACCAGGTTGTACACTTGTGTTGTTTCAAAATCGAGAGCCTGGATAAATTAGAAAAATGTTCTTTAAAGAGCTGTCCCAGTGTTTGTTTTAGCAAAGCCTAGACAGACAGGCAGAGGAACTTCTCATTTTGGCATCTCTAACACATCTGTCAACATCTGACCCACGGTGGGGCTTGATGCACAATGTCAGAGTGCCCTCAGTGCTGCTGCTGAACTGAAAAAGAGCTTCCCCTGCCCTTCCCTCCATGGCAAACCAAAAGATGCAAAGCTAAAATCCTCCTCTTCCCAAGGAAGAGATTGTATCTCAAATTCAAGTGAAATAAGGGAGACCTGTCAAGAGCAAATGAATGGAAGAATGAATTTAAATGAAATCGTATGCYCATTCAGAGGCTCCCTCAGCAACTGCATTTCCAAATAATGTTGCCACCTACCTGACAAAGTTTAATAAGTATATCCTGTTTACAGCAACAGTATTTATAGTTCCTGTACAAGAAGGCCTTGGTGACTTCTGGTTGACAAAAGCCATGTGAGGGTGTAAAACACCATGGAGTTTCTCACAGTCGCCTCCTCAGGAAAAAATTACCCTGAGGTTCAGCACATCTGCCAGTCTGCCCTTGGCCTGGCTGGCTGCAGGTGAACTCCATGCAAAAGTATGTCACTACTTAGAAAATGAATGATAATTTTTGGGGGCCCATAATTACAAGTGCCTTTGAGAAGGTTCATTTCAAAGGGAGAACACCTTTGGCATTGAAATTCATAAATGCAATGGAGAATATTCCTGATATTTTTGATCACAATGCTCAGAATGTGTGATTTATTGTCTGCTGCAGTGCACATTGATCTTCACTTTATCTCTGTTAATGTTTGCCTCCACGGGGACAAACTGCCTCTTTGTTCTGGAGCGGAGGCAAGGCAGTCATCTGCACCTCCCATTGCAAAAGCCACTAAGGGCCCAGAGCACCATCAAGCAGGAGGCTCTGCACTGTGGCTGTTCCTCACTGGGACCACAGGATATGGCAGTGCTTASCTGGCTTTCTGTTTTCAAGAGAGACTGCTGTGAAATCATTCAAATAATGCATTTTTTTCCATAACGTGTAAAGATCTATTTCATCAGCCAGCTCCCAGATCACAGGACAGCAGCAGAGCTGGCAGAGGGCAAACAGCTGACGGGGAAGGCAGGAGGACAGGTGTGCCTGGGCATTTAGCACAGACACAGCATGTGAACCTGAGCACTGCCTTCCRCAATCTGCACGCAACTTAGGGGTGGCCTCACAGACCACCAGTCTACTTSTCTGTCTACAAATGATCACCAGTATAGCTACTGTATACGACAAATGAAATGAAATGATAGAAATGAAAAGACTAAACCATATCTCTTCACCTTGTTAATCTTGATGAATCCTCGGTTTGTTTCTAGATCTGTGGCTATGATGAACGTTTTGTTCGGATCTCCTTCCTTAACTTCATAAACAATGTAAGAACTCCCTGTAAGAGGCTCATCTGCATCAGTAGCTTGAATTTCTAATATCACTGTTCCTACTGGGAGATCTTCTGCAACAGTCACATTCTGATACTGAGGAGAGAGAGAGAGATCATTGAAACATGACACATTGAGCACCATCTGGGGATAAGAACTTCAACGTTAGAACAGGCTCATGACCCACAAGCCTTACGGCATTTCAACCCACAGCAGTCCTGTGAGGTAGAGAAGCACTGGCTCCATTTCACAGCAGAGATGTAACAAGGTTAAGGAGAGATGTACAAAAGCATTAATGAAGTGCCTGATAGCAGGAGAGCTGAGGTACCTTGCTGCCCAGGGAAGTGCAGGGCTGCAAGCTGGACTCTACAGTCTCTGCAAACTGCTTTATCCCTTTTTCCAAATTTCCCCCCAGTAGGGATAGCACCTAGGTCTCTTTTGTCCCTGTGAAAGCCCTAGCCACTGAGACTGCTAAATGTTCAATTGTTCCATGTACCATAACCCGTTATCATTCTAGCAGCCCAACTCCATTTATTGCATTGATGTGTTCCCTGACCGACCAGTTTGGTTTTGAGATCGTGACCTGGACTGAGATCTCGTGAGAAGGTTGACAGCCTGCTACATGGGCTGACAGTCTGCACATGTTGAAGCTCCCTTTATAGTCAGCAGAGGGACGATCAATGCAGTCAGTCAAGCCCAAAAAACAATTCAGCTTCCCCAAGAGAGGACACCTACATTTGATCAGTGGGACATTTGATCTCCCGACCACACTGCCAGCGTTGCCTACAAGTGCACGGGAGCTTAGACACTCAGTAGAAGTGACTACATCTGGAGTGGGAGCCTACTTGTAGCTTCCTCGGGCAATGTGGAAATGTTTGGGACCCGCCGTACCCACTGCAATGTCTAAAGTGAGACTTAGGCCAACTAATGGAATTCACTGTAGGTCTGCAGGTCTCTCTGACAGACTTCAGCACCTTCAGCAAAGTAAGAGGCAAGAGCCTAAAACTCTCACCTGAAACATGGGCCAGCAGGCATACATTTGGGCATAGATCAATGGGTCACTCTTTTTGTTTAAAGAAAATAGCCATTTGATTTTCATTCAGATAGAAGCACATTTCACCTTCTGCTGTTTATTGGCTACATTAATACTGTGTTTGGAAGAGAACTTGAGAGAAGCTACGTTAGGTTTGGTTGTCGTGTCCCCCCCCTCCCCACTGAAACATTTTAATCAATTGTAAAGCCTTTTTTTCCCATCCCTTCCCTTCTAGAACTTACATTTCTGGAACAATCTGCTTTAATAGAACCATTTCTTTCTTTACACATATTTTTCCACTGAGCAAATTAGCTTATACTTCAGAATTAACTATGAGTTTGTCCCACTGTTTACTGACTAGGCAGGCCTTCTAAGTAGGTGTTATGGAAACACCTCTTGCTTTTATTTTCACCAGTGGATTCTTTTGTTACCTGTTCTTAAGAGATGGATTCCCATTAATTTCAGGAGACATTGAATATAGACTCAAATGTTTAGTAAAAGTTTGCTAGGGACATCAAAATACTCACATCTGATTTTTCAAAGATGGGAATCTGATCATTGATGTCAATGACATGTATTTGCACATCACAGATTGTTTGGAATGCTGCACGGAAAGAGAATAAAATAACATCAGAGCATGACTCCTGCAGAAAAAACAACTTTGCTCCAGAAGGATTCACAGTGCAGTGAACATTGCCAAATCACCTGACCCTAGAAAAACCCTGCTGTTGTAACTCGATCTCCAGTATTTTGTAGTCAGTGAGAAATTCACTCTCTTTTTGTTCATTTTCTGAGTTCCCTCAACACTGCTCACCTTGTTTCTTTTCATTTCCCTCGTTTTCCACTATACCCTTTTACTGAGGAGAAGACACCTATGAATTATCTTTGCTCTCTCAGTGTGACTTTTGCATGGCAAAAAGTAAACCCCAAGATGTTATTCTATCTTCTCCTCTCAGTGGACCATCAGACAACACCATCTTTTTTGTTAAAGCAGAACTTGAACCTAAGATCCATGTAAATCTAACAGTTTTTCCTAAGCAGAGGTRCCCATAAGGAAGGGATCTGCAAGTCTGCTCTATCTGATCAGACATATCTGGGCTTTGTATTTTCCGCATGTGCTTCATGAACTGAAACTTAGGAAATATCCTAAGCAAAACCATTTGGATGAAGTCCAAATAAGCATCCAAAACAAATCACCACCTTCTCCACCTCAAAGGTTTTCATATCATCTGTTTCAGTGACGCTATTTTTTAAGAGATACGTGACTCCATTATTTACATGCCAGTTCCTGCCAAAGAATAAATTTTGTCTAGCTATAAGAATTCCATTATAAAACTTACTTTAACCTTTAGCATGGAGTTTGATTCCCTTTCCATTTAGTGAAACATTAAGGATCTTGCATAATGGGCAAGGTTATTTTTGAAGATGAATTTAAGTTCTTAATCTTTTAAAATACATTATCTGGACTCTCTGTGCAGCTGCATTTAATTTCTCCTTTTTTTATTTTTGTGAGGCCTTTTAAAGATTTTAGGGGAAAAAATGGTATATAAACCCTAAATCATATGATCACTTCTGTTTTTAGCCTTATAGAAGGAAATCTTTTACTGAAGAGTATTTGTTAGCAAACTGCCCACCCAGTTTTCCTGTGCTCTGCCCTAGAGCTTGTAGTTTTCCATTTATTAACCTACTTGCATCTCTAGAAAAAGAAAGTACACTTCCAGAGAAAAACAGCTCAGTGCTGCTACTCTCTTTAATACATCCTTCACAATTCCTGTAACCCCTTGGGCAATAAACACTGGGGATGTCAGGGTGAACAAAGTTTTTCTGGTGTTTAACAGGCTGAACATACCTACATCTGTCACCAACACTTTCAAGGAATAATTGGAAGCAATACGCTTGTTTAACGAACGGTTAA
This sequence comes from Rhea americana, assembly GCF_003343005.1. Lineage (NCBI taxonomy): Eukaryota > Metazoa > Chordata > Aves > Rheiformes > Rheidae > Rhea > Rhea americana. Next base: position 2,723,342 of record NW_028185037.1, on the reverse strand, counting down.
TTAACTGCAGTTTCCCAGTGTCTTGCTGAATAAAGAAGAGATCACTTGCAGGAACTGCCGGAACCTGACTCTCAATTCTGTACTGCAGACGAGAATTCAGGGTGTCTTTCTCATCCATGTCCGTAGCAGACACAGTTCCAATATTACTTCCTGCAACCAAGGAAAGATTGAGTTATTTAGATAATGCAGTAGTCCCATCTCCCCATAGAGGCACACATTGATGACAGTGATACCAATGCAAACAGTAGAAGTCACAATAAAAATACAAGTGCGTGGCAAACGTTATAATGCTCACAATCATTCAACTTTTGGGGAGCTTTTCCTGTAGCATCCCAGCCAACTGTTTTGGGCTTGGGCAGTCCATAGGACAATGCTGTGTGTTTTGATCAGAAGTGATCACAGCAGATCACTTTAGCCTTGAGCACTTAGGGACAGATTTCAGTAATGGTCTAGTGAAGTCAAAAGGAATTATTGTGAAGGAGCACCTGGATTTGGGAAAAGGGGCTCATGCTATTTAGAACAATATTTTTTCCACGATAATAGAGGGATATTTTTCTTTTTACAGTCTAAACAGTTGTACAAAACTCTTGTTGTGGTATAGAACAATTTTATATTTGAAATGAAACATTTTTTTAAATACTGGTTTGTGGTCAGCCATTCTTAGGTTGTTGACATCCTTTTCACATGAATTATCAAAGTGAAAACAAAGGGGCTATTTGCACTAGAAAACTTTCCTCCAGAAGACTAAGTGGGATCAGAATTTTTAGCCTCATTTGTGTCCAGCTGGAAACAATAACAGGACCAAAATGATGTAAATAAAAGAGTAGGGCCTGTTTTCTTACCTGCACCTTCATTCTCTTGAACTTCAAAGACAGTGAGAGCCTTCTGGCACACGGGAGGATTGTCGTTTATGTCTTCCACTTCAACAGAAATCTTCAGAGGCTTGTCCACCAGTTCTCCTTCTTTGTCTTTTGTGATCACAAAGAATGAATACTGCAATGAGAACCTTGCCATTAGATGTGTTGCATTTCCAGAATGACAATATTTTATATTTGAATTGATAACTATGGACACAAGATGTGTACAACAAAATATCCTTCATTGTTTACTTCAGAGATACTCCACGACATCTTACTGCTTATGACCTGGATTCTCTAAAGAACTGAAAAGGCCTGAATACTTCACTGCCCTATGAAATTAGTCTTTCAAAACCGCCAGAAAGGCAGGAACTCAGTTTTGTCATTTCACAGATGAATCTGTCACATACGAAGATGGGGTTTCTCCAGCATAGCTTGGCCTCTCTGTTCCCAAACYTCCTCCAAGAGTAAGACGGGACAGAGGGTTTTCTGTCTGAAAGACCCCAGATGAGAAACTCCGGAGTAACTTTGCAGTTACAACTGCAACTTAAACTCCTTTAATTAACAAAATGCACATGTACACACGTGGTTACAGCTTAACCTGGCACAGGAAGGTCACAGGTAGGAATGTACCAAGAAGCAGAAAGCAAGCACCAGGACTCGGTCACAGCACCTGGTGAGCTCTTGGCTTTCTCTGTTTTGGAGAGATCCCTGTGATCTATATGCTGGAGTAGATTAGGACAATTTGAAACGTCCAAAGCTCCTGCTGCCAGCTACGCCACAGCTCAAATACCTTTAGCTTTGCCATGGCAAGCTCTATGTTGCACTCCAAATATGCAGTGGATAGTGATTGCTACCACAYAGAGAAGTATTGTTAAGTAGCAAGCTGAAGACCGTTAACAGTGTAGTAGATGAATGTGTTTTTGTGTCTATTAAGCCATTCTTTTCCATACAGAAATGACAAGAAATCAAGCTTTTCTTTCCTTTTTTCCTCTATCCTCTCTAGCTTGCTTTTATTTGCTCACACACCAGGTCAGCTTCCTGCTATGGTCTCTCCTGTCAATTAGGTTTATGTTTACTTACAGCATCTTTTTTTTCCCTGTCCAGTGGCTCAGTCACATAAATAACTCCGTTCTGATCGACAGAAAATGGGAGCTTGGGCACCTGTTCTTTTTCAAAAAGCTCATATATTACATCTGGTTCATTTGAGTGCACCTAAAAACAAAAAAGTAAGTCAAAATAGGAAGTCAGAATTGTAGGCTGCGATTTAGCAAGAATCTTTTGTGGGCCACAAACAGAAAAGACTGCTTTCCTATTAGCTTCTCTTTAAGTTATAAATGAGAAAATTAATGGTTAGACAGTGCTGAAAGCAGACCTCAGGAAGCCAGACTGATAATCCACATCTATTCACCAAACTATTCCAGCAAAGCCTTTCTACCTCAGTTTCTTCAGCTGTCTTAGATAGGCCCTAACATTTACCATTGTATGAAAGAATTCTGAGATGTGCAGATAAAAGGTGATACAGGAAAGGGAAATATTATTACGATTTGAATGTTTTGACAATAATTTAGTCCATTTTCTTAAACTATCTATTCATGTCTCTTGATTTTGGTTTAGCAAGCTCACAAATGTGGAATATCAAAGGAAATATCTAGTACCTATCTGCACACATGTGTGTGTGCATGCTATTTACATTCACCAAAGCCTGTGACGAAGGATGTGGGGTGTTTAGATTTAAAAAGAAATGCAGCAAATATAAAGTCAGATACTTCTGAAAGGATGTTTGCCTGTTAGTCAATATTTACTGCTRTCTACATCACTTTTACTGTGCAATTAAAGGCAAAATATTTTGCATTTGCACTGTTAAGTGTCAGTGGTAAATAACAGTGGGAATTCAGGGAACTGAAGTAGGGCATTTAGGTCCTTTTAATATAGCAGGTGTGATGTATCACACAAAACTGGCCACAGCAGATGTCTCTGAAGGTAAGGAACTGATCACACCAGGGTTTCAATGTAGCTGGTCCCYTTACAGCCTCTTTTGTTGGTGGAAGAAGGTAACATCAAAATGACCTTAAAGTTAGTTCTTGATTCATCCAAAGCCTTTGRTTACAGCAAGGCTGGGACTACCGAGAAACCCAGCAAGAGAGAACTGCAGCACACCTGCGGAGGCACACAACTGCRCTGTGTATAGCAGGACATGCTGCTTGTCCTGCCTCCGGCAGGCAGCAACACACCTCCCGTCAGAAGCAGCACGTGGCTTTCCTCTCTCTGGGACACCTACACAAGGGCAAGTCCTCAGGCAAGGAAACTGGGCTAACACATTTACTGTCACAGGAAGTATCACCTATTACTGTCCTCCTGAAATTTTCCACCAGGCTACTACATTTCAAAGCTCTGCTTAAATTCCTAAACTAATTAATTCGATATGTCCTCACCTTTATCTTTCATATTGTGCCAAACAGCCTTGAAAATTACCTATTTTCTTCCAGTCGTTAAGCCGTAAAAAAATTGTCCATTTCATATCACGTTCTCATATATGGACAATGCTAAGAGCCTCTCTAAACCGAAGGGCAGTGCCTAGTCAGTCTGATATTTATATTGATTTAGGCTGCATCTCAGTCACATTTGAGCCATTACTTTCATACTAAAGATGGGTTAATGAGACCTGCACTACTGATCATTTCCAGAGGATGCCACATGGAACAGAATTCAGAGGTGCCAAAGTCCCTTTTCACTCAGATCCAGGCCAGGCAGAGCTCCTGCAGAGCTCGATGTTGAGTGCAGTGAGTGCATCTTCACCCTTCATCGGGAGATGATTCAATGCTGCTCAGGAGATATGCCAGGAGCACAGCCAAGCTGCCAGCCATCACTGTTGCAGCTCCAGGCCCTACCTGGGTGATTCTGACAGGGTGGTCCTGGGTGGAGTTCTCTTGGATGTGGATGGTAGGAGGTGCCTTCCACAGACTCTCCTTCACAGTGATGACCACGTCAGCACTATTGGTGAAAGCGTTTGTTGTCATCCCTGCCATGTCCTTCACAGTGACCACAAGAGTGAAGGTGTCCTGCTTTTTGGGGTCTAAGTAATGGGAGCCTAGAGAATGGAACAAAGAGCCAAAAGTGAAATGGTTGCGGACATCTACACACTCATCTGACCCATCGTCCCATATATGCACCTTGCTTCTGCATCTGCTCCAGGCTCGCTCCTTAGCCGGCCCTCTGTGCTGAATCTCAGCAAGCTGTTTTCTCTCCCTTTTCTGAATGATGCAGCGCTGCATCGTGTGGACATAGCCACTCCACTGGTCCTGGCTAACCTCAGGACGTCTCTGGGCTGCAGTCTCTTTTGTCGTGCATCACTGAACAGGTCTCGTTCTTTTCTTTAAGCATTAGTCCAGGTCAGCTGAAGAGCCTGCTTATTTATGTCATTGCAGTTTAGATAAAAACATGTGGCTGGCCCAATTTTCTCCACATTTTTCATGCTACTGCATTTGGTTTTCTTGATTTCAAGGAACAGAATTTACCCTAAGATCTGACTGCACATTCCAGAGGGCAAGAGGATTTACATCATGTCTCATTGTCCTTTCAGATCCCAATGTCCAGCTCTGCTAACTTCTCTTGAATTTAGTAGGAAACATGAACAAACTGTCCAGAAGCAGGGCCACAGTATAGCATGTCCCATAGACTACTTTTACTCAAAATTTGACATCATAACGGTTGTCTCCATGTTCCTATGCACACAAGGAATTCATGCTTACTTTTTGACAAACATACAAGATCACTTTACATACCTGTAATACTCGGTGAGATTGCTCCAGTTACATTGTTGATCTGGAAAAGCATTTTCGAATAAGGGTTGGGAAAATGGTGGAAAATGCTGTAAGTCAGCTGTGCATGAGGAGTTGAAGGATCATCACGGTCGGTGGCATGGACATACATGAAGGGCTTCCCTGTTCAGATTAGAGAAGGAGCTGTGATAAGAGGAGACTGAAATCTCAACAGGAAGACCAACTGAGTGGAGCTGGGAAGGCAGCTCCTAGGGAGCTGCTATTTTTTCCACAACGTATTACTCATGGCAAGCCATGCTTCATGTGGAGGTTACATTGCCTGTGTACTTCCAGGTCACCCTTCCACCAGTCTTGCTCAGTAGAGTCACGCTAGAGGCAAAGACTAGCAGATGCAGAGGTGACAGAATCAACTGAGAGAGCTATCCACCAGCCAAAGAAGGCCAGCACAGGGACTGTATGCCACTGGCATCTCTCATTCCTTCAGGCCGCTTTGCAGTCCTTATACAAATTAGTTCAATCAAAAGCACCTTGAGCAAAGTGCCTYGCTATTGTGACACAGTTGGGATTAAAGAAACAGTCATACAAACAATCACACACTGCCATTGCACAGTGGAAGATAATGGGGAAAACAGAGACCCATGGCAACATAAATGATTTTTTGTCCTTTGTTGATCCATGCAACATTCAAAACCTTTTTGACTTGGACGGAGTTGAAGAATATACTGAAAAAATACAGAATGATCTTCTGGCTCCATGGGGCCTTACATGTTCATTCTTTAGCAAAAATTTCTTCTTGACTCCATAGTCATAGTGGTAATAGTTGGCCAACTACTTATTTCACTTCCAGGATGTGGATCTTGTATTGCTCTTCTGGACAGGGTTACTGCAGCCCATAATTTAAGACTGTCTGATTCTGAGAAGCATCAGTCACAGTAAACTCACGCCACATAGCTACACTCGCATTTTATTTCACTTCTTATTAACTATAATACTTAATTATTATGACAATTACCTGGACGGGAGTTCTGCCTCACTACTCCAGTGTACTTTAGCTGATCAAATTCTGGTGGGTTGTCATTGATATCCTCAACAAAAATTATAACAGTGTATGGACCTTTCACTCGCTGTCCCTTTTCATCCAGACTTTCCACCTTGAGTTGGAAAAAGGAGAAACAAAGAAACATTTTCAAATACATACATTTGAGTTTAAAGGATCTAAATCAATCAGGATGGCAAAYGTCAAGTCATTCTTACTGTGATGCAAATCTGAGGAGAGCCATCCCTGTGTGGCTCCATCCACAAGGACAAATTCACTCAGTAGTTCACTGAGAATAGTTCATCGCAGTATATAATGCCAACAGCACAGAATAATCTACCCCTGCTTTGGCTGATATTTTTCAGAAAGCTATTTCTGACCTCCAGTCTCAGCAGACTACTGGGACTCTTGCGCAATTAGACCTCATGCTTTTCTTYAAATAGAAATAAATAGTTTCTAAAGAACAAGGAGAAACCCCAACATGATATAGAGGACTTCAGTGTGCTATTGTAAATATCAGCTGCAAAAAACAAGCTGATCCAACTGTTTGTTAGGAACATTTAATTCTTAGTTCTGATAATATTTTTGTTCCAAACAATATGACTTCTCATTTTTCAGCCTTGTGTGATTTTTAGAGAACGTACAAKGCTCTATAAGTATATGCTATGTCTGTCAGGCTTTATTTTGTTTGCACATAATAGATCAAATCATGACTGTTCTTTCCTAAGCAAGCATCACTTTTTASTTCTGTCATCACTTCTTATCTGTAAAGGATTTCCAAGTTTTGGGTTAATAACTTCTAGGGTTAAAAGATTTGTGCTCTATAATACTACCAATCCAAGGGTGCTTTAGAGCTGAGAACAYGAAATCATTAAGCTTGAAGTGCCTGGCATCTTGTTCTTTAAAAGATAGCTAAGGCTAGCTAAAACACCACCGTGTACTTTGCCTTTTCAGATAGTGACCCTTCCATGATTATTTTCTTCTCAGTTGACAGTGTTGCAGAAAAAGGCAGTGCCAGTTTTAACACAGAACAAGCACACAAGGCTGTACTGAGTCTGACAAGGAGATCTCCTGCTCACCACCCTGCTCCCAACAACGCTCCCAGTGAAATGCTTATGAAAAGAACATAATGACAGGACAGACACACAGTGATCTTTCCTCTAATAGCCTCCGATGTTTGTCAAACAGTTTTCTGCCAGAGGTTAGATCTGTGTCTCTCTGTCTGAATGTTATTTAGTCACATCATTTGTCATCAAATAAATTATAATCTTCCTAAATARTTTATACTCATTTATTTTTACATTCCAACCCTGGGGTTCGCACCACCAGTCTTCAGCGATGTTGAGAAGGTCTCATTCATGGTGCCAGATCAATCATTTCACTTCCTATCAAGTTTTCTCCTTATATCCAATTACAGAATTAGTTTTCAGATCAGGGTAAATTTTGTTCTCAACATAACCTTTCTAGGCTAAAGAGCACCCTCATGTTCTAACTGCTCACACTCCACAGCCATCATTAGGTTAACAGCATTAAATATGGAGAAGGTAGCTGTAAACGGAGAGGTAAGAAACAATTTGAAATGTCAGCACAGTTTTCCACTATTTTCAATTTTTTCCAAAAAGAAAGAGTAAACATGAATAAYTATCCCTTCCTGTTTTTTACTGAGTTTTCACCTGCAGGCTGTACTTTGTTTTGTTCTCCCAGTCTAGAGACCCATTGAGGTACAGGACTCCCGTCTCCGGCGTGACGTCGAGTATTCCGTCTTTTTCACCAGTCGCTCTGAAACTCACAGCAGGTGGCTCAGATGTGAACTGGAGAGGGGGGAAAATCARAGGAAAACTCAATGCCTTTTTCACAAATAATTTAAAGAATTTAATGTTTTTGTGTCTTTTAATATTTATTGCCAACAGTGTGTTTGGCTGGAGGAATGATATGCTCAGAGTCTGCTCAAAGCTGCCCTTTTCTGGTCCTCAACAGAGGAGTTTTCACATTATTTCCTGAATGCTGCAGGAAATCTGAGCTGTGGTTTCTCCTCCACAGGAAATGTCTGCCTAAAACAGGGGTTTGTCTGAGCACTGGAATGGAAAATAATGACACACATCCTCMATTTGCCTGGGAGCTGGATCTGCCCTTCTGTGATTATGATTTTGGGAAAGGAACCACAGAGCCTAAWGAAAATGGTGACACAAGTTACATGGAAGTCCATTCTCTAGGATTGCTGATTGTGATAACCCCTGTTTTAGGATACCCTCTTAAAATGCATTTGACAGAAGGGGTTTTCTTCATTTTTTTGGATGAAGACACTTGAATTCTCAGAYTGTGAAAGTCAAAGTTCATTTTAGATCATCTCTGGAGACTGTCCCACCAACACAGTCAGMCACACTGTCTATGAGATGAGTGCGAAAAGTATGAGATTTTTGATCTGAATGGATAGTAAGACACACTGATTACCTGGTATATGAGGCGCACTCCAGATCCCTCTGGAACAGAGAAATTCATGTCCTTCAGAGGTCCAGTTAGATGTAGGTTCCCGAAATTCTGGCACATAGCCTATGTGAGAGATGGAGTGGAGGAAACTGGTGGAAGGGTGTTTAGTGTCATCAAGCACGAACAGCAATCCTCCCTCACAGAGGCTATCATGGATTATTTTGGTGTTGCATAATGGAAGAGATACTTGCTAGCCTACACTGAGCCTCTCCTGGCTCTTAAATGTATAACCATCTTAATTTGATTTCAAAACAAACATGTAGGTCCTGCTCTTTTATAAACCACTACATAAATGAATGTGACTTTATCTATCCTGAGGAGCAAAAACATGCATCAAAGAGCTGAGGGTAGATTGAGAGCAAGAGGAAGCCTATAAAAGCATTTCTGAATACCACCTCTGCCCCCAGCAGGATCAGCCACACCCCATCTAAGAGCTGCACAATCCTGWGGCCACAAGTGTGTCAGAAGACCCAACACCCCAAACAGTGGTCTGGGGATTGGGAGAAATTGGGGCTGYACCCTTTGCAATTTCTTCAGTAAAACCAAACGTGGCCGTGCATTATTTTGTGGAAAAACTGTGCATCCCTAGGTCCCCTGCCCTACTGCCCTCAGCTGCCCTGGCCACGTGAGCAAGGAGTTCAGGCCCTGTCCCTTCTCATCAGCTGCTGCTAAACAGATGCAATAACCTGAGCAAAGCTGTTCTGCTGATCTCTGACTTCCACTTCACRGCAAAAATGACACGTACAACTGTCTCAGCCTCTGTTTTCTTCCTAGTAGCTGGCATTCGGTTCACTGGGTGGCAAAACTTTTGTGAGTTTTAGGAACAAGACCCTCCCTAGTTCTTGAAGATCTCTGAGCGCATTTTAGTGCCCTTTTTGCACTAGCATTTCAGAGCTGCAAATCAAAAAGAGCAAAACCAGAATCAGTCTCTTAGAGCAGCTTTTGCATACACAAGACCATTCAGCCTGTGATTCAGAWAATATATCTGTTTCTTAAAAGGCAAAACCAAGCCCCCTTAAACTCCTACTCYTCTCTCCCTGTTCCTGAGGTCTTGCCAATGCTGAGGAGCTGGCTACCAGATTTTGGGCTCTGTCGTTTGGTTGAGCAGGTAAAACTCCCCATCAASATCAAGTCTTCCAGAGGAAAAATGACTTTACTCTGGTATACAAATTTGAACTGCTGTTGCAGTGATACTATCCAGTGGATGTTCTCTGCTGCATGACTTTTCCCCTGAATTTGTCCCTATTGCTTGTGGGACAGCTATTTGGCCTCTCACAGAAAGGCACAGCGTACATATTACCAAGGGAAAACTTAATTCAGACTATGACAAAAGCATGGCTAAGTTCAGCGTAATTTACCCTAAAGCACTGCTGTGTGCGTGTCACAAGTTGTGTTTGAATAACGGCGGATCCTGCTTATTAATAGCCAAAGATTTTGCCCTCCTTGCCCACAAGGGTTTGCAACTTTTTTGCAATCAGGCAAGCTGTAATATTGTGAGAATTAGAGAAAGAGCTGTGGGGGCAGGAGGATGTTAAGGGTACACTAATGACGAGAGGCGTATTTTTAAAAGCCATGTAGTAGGTAGGCATGCTAGGAAAGTGTCCTTTCTGGCTACACTCAATGCTCGCCACCGGCCTCTGCCAGGGACAAGACACCAGGTTAGCAGGACCAGGATCTGACCCATTATCACTGTTCCCATGCCACACTGGTGGGCACTACCTGGAACTAAGAGTTTTTTCCCAGGGATGTTTTGTGGGGAGCTTTTGCTCTGTCATGTTTTATAGGGCAGGTTGCCTGCCCATGAAAGCCCAAAGGCTGACACCATAAAACCCAGCCGGTTCAAAGTGCAGGCTGTGAAGCACATAAGAGTTATCTCTTCCTGTCGATTAAAATTACTTTATATGGACCATAAATATTTTCAAACGTATGTCTACAGTATGAATCATGACTCAGGGGCCTGCAGGGGAAATAGGATTTTTTCCTTGGGCCACATCCGGCTGACGGCTCTTCTGAAGCTGGCTGTAATGCCTAYGGAGTGACTTCCCAGGTACTGGTGATGCTGTGGTCAGCAAATTTTTGAAATGGTAAGCAACAGCTAGATGTTCACTTTTGCATATGAACCCCACACCCAAGGTCTCCATATTCTGCGGGATTTTTTGTTGGCTTTCAGTTTGACTCTTCCTTCAGTTTTCTTTATAATTTCAAACGTAAAGTAGGAGCCAAACCTGTAGCCCTAGCAAATATCAGTAAATCTACTTAATAATCAGATCTATAAATGACATAATTAATACAATTCAGCTCCAGAAAAAAACCTGAAAACAAATTCATGTAGAAAAATGAAGATAAATAAGTAATAAGCATGATTTAAATCATATGCCACTGTATGTTATAGAATACATATTGAATACATGGAGTACATTTATTACAGAATACAATTTATCGGCACATGTATGGATTATAATACAGAATTCAGTGCTAGGAAGAAAAAATACCTTYATTGTTTGCTGATTGGTTCCAGTATTTTCAACTCTTTACTAGCATGAAATCTATTTATTGGACAAAGTAGCATCTAAGGAGGAACCACAAGAAGCAAAACAGGTACTTGGTTTCTTCCATTTTTCAAGCCTTTCCCTGAATATTGATGTGACTGCTGAACTTTTGACCACGTGTGCAGGGGAACTGGGGACGCACACCCACAGCCGGTGCCCCCAGCCTGCCTGAAGCCCGCTGCCAGTCTGGCTTTCAGCCCTGAGGCGCCTTTTGYGGGTTATAGCCTAGCGGCTCACACACAGCTTTTGCCATTTGTGCCCCGAAGAGTGAAAGAGAAGCTGTAACTCACCAAGGGAATGGCAAGCAGAATTTGAAATCCGCACGGTCTAAACATGCTGAAGGACGTTTCGCTTCTGCTCCTGTGAAGAAGAGGCAACAGACACCTCAGCTCGGTAGAAGGGGCCCTCTCGCTTTGAGAGGAAAGGCTGTGGCTAAGCTTCGCCGAAGCTGGAGGCCAGGAGCGGTGGAGGGGCGAAGCCGGCCGGGACCTGGGCTTCGCTGGGACGGGCGGAGCAGGCGCCGGCCCCACCTTGGCGGCGGCGGCTCCCGCGAGKCTGCCTCATGCTGCGGCAGCCTCCCAGAGCTGACAAAAAGAGGTTAAAACCGGCACAAGCCATCAAGTCGTATAACCTCACTAACGGGCTACCTAGTGTCACGCAACCCCTATTTTTATTTCTGCTTTACTAAAGGCAACGACACGTTCACAGGAAGCATCATAACCACAAAAAGCTGAAGGTTTTATAAGACACCCCTGTCTTTTTTTGAGTACACAAAACAACCATTCGGTGCAAGTTGCAGAGGGCCAGGGGGTCTGTGCACCCCTCACAGAAACCCGGCTACCAAAAGCAGGGCTTCCAGGTGTGCGAAGCACTGCAGCCGTGGCGTAGCCTGAGCTTCAAAAACACCCCGAGCATGCGGAGCAGTGAAAGCCACTGCTGAAGAGCTGCGAGTGAACACCTTCAGCAACACCACAAAAAATTATTACTGCAGCCTCCTGGGAATCAATAGGTTCCCCCAAAACGAAATCTGATGTTCTCTCTGCTTCTCGATGTTAACGTAAGGGGCGAAGAGCGGGGCACAGTGCCGACTGCCTCTGCGCTGTGCCGTGTTACCCGGCTCGGAGCTGCAGGTGTCCTTTGACTACCACAGCTCCATCCCATGGGGGCTCCCGAGGAGAGGAAAACCAGGGGAAGGGCCAGCGCCCTTCAGGTGCCTTCCTGTATGGGCTTTCCATCGTTATTTTTTCCCCTCTCCTTTTCTTTCCCCAGCAGCTGACAAGACAGGACCTGTAAATACAGAAGCTGTTGCCCACGCTGCTGGTCTCCCCAGCGCTCCTGGTACCATGTGCCATAGGGCTTCATCTTGCAAATCCCATTCTGAGCAGGTTTTTATTACTCATGCAGTTATGGCCTTTGAAATTACTGGGCTCCTTCCATGAATAGAAGCCAGCTGCATGGGTACAGGAACAAAATAAAATGGCAGTCCATTGAAACTAGATGTAATCAGGAGATAACTATTTGTCAGGAAACTGGGGCTGAAGGGTGAAACCCTCTGCTGCAGGGTGCTGGTCCTTACTGAGCGAGTCCCTCGCTGTCCTGCCAGGAGCCAGAGGACCTGGCGCATAGGACAGGGCAGAGGGGTAAAGCCCTAGATGCATCCACCCAAAAAGCCAGTCTGAGCCAATTGTTGTTGATATTTCAGTTAGATCCGCTAAGGAAGATCGTTCAGTTCCTCTCTCTGTCAGACAGCCTCCCCCGTGCCCTCCTCCCAGGACTTTTTGAATACATTGGCCAATTTCAGCTGTGTTTAACAACAGGGCAGAAGCCTCTGAAAAATCAGTTCCCTGCTAAACAACCGGGGTGAGAGGCAAGGCTGTGCTGTGCGCCCTGCCATTGCCCTCCATCGCGCCAGCAGCCCAGCAAGGGCAGCCACCTGCCCTCGGCTCTGCCGCTGCAAGGCCAGGAGGAGCTGGAAGTGCTGGGGGCTACCAAGAGGGCAGGAAAAGAGAGTATCGGCGGTGCAGGGTTACGGCAGCCTGGGTTTAGGGAAGAGACGGGGAGCCAGGCCTGTTAAGGCAAGGAAACAGTTTAAGGAGGGGACACTTCTGGCCTTAAAGTAGGGGGACAGTAAATGTTGGACAATGTACTCCTTCACATAGTCTTTTTAGTGTGCTGTGTCCAGTAGCTCTGTCCAGAACTGATGGTGAAATGCRGCAGCAGAAATAGAGCCGTTTTGTAGATCATGGGTTTGGAGGATAAATGTCTTTTGTGTTCTCCTCTCCTTTGAAAGCAAATATAATTCCCTAATGCCGTGTCGTTTGCTTTGCCTTCTGTAAGATGAGAATGAATGGCTTGATCAGCATTTGAAGCTTTATCCTGGGCGTTTTCAATGCCAAGTGTTGAGCAGCTGGAAGCTGCTACTAAATGTCATGGAATCTTATGGCACTGCCAAGAACCAGAGCCCCAAAACACCTTATTCCCTGGCACCTAGTACAGAGTCTAGTATAAAATTCAGATCCCCTGAGGCTCATGCAAAAGTTTTCAATAATAGACAGGGTCAGCTTCAGGATTAGAGTAGGATCAGCTTAACCGAAAGAAGCCTGAGATCTAGCTGAGGACTGGACCCATATTTCCCCTCAGTTTCATTTCATTGCTATATTCCTCATAATCCCTTACGGATCCTCTGCCTGAAAGGAAATCTCTAGGATAACCAACATACAAATATCACAGTGACTTTCAATAATAAACATTCAGAGAACAAAGAAAATTCCCGGAGGTTAAAGATCAGTAACAGTCAAAAGTATTTGGTTCCATGAAAAAAAAATTGTTGGTTTTCTTTAAATGATTGATTTCAGATGTTAAAATTCAGTAAAGAGAAAACGGAAGAAATTGATCCAAATCAAATACAAACCAGACTTAGCCTTAGCCCAGCAGTCATCCATTTTACGAGAAGGACTGCTAAGTTCCTAACATTGCCAGAAAAAAACTTCGTCAAACCCTTTGCTTCAGGGTTTAAAGATCTTTCAGTGAAATGACAGATCGCCTCTTACCTGTAACATGAAAAGCTTGTTTTGCTCTAAAAATATTTCTTTCTTTTAGCTGTGGGAATCACCTTTGCAGGGTGGTAGTGTCCGTTTGTGCTTCTCCACACAGTTTATAGCTTCTCAGACTCGCCCTAGAGGTTCAGTGGCTCAAACATTAACAGCATGGAGAATTATTGATCCTTAATGACTAGGTGTGTGGTATGAAATAGCAGGCATGTAAGGAAGCAGTGCAGCTCTAAGATAATTTATGGCTCCTTATTTCCTTTGGGATTTTCTGTCTGAATTCAGTTTTTCAGTGTGGCTGCAAGAAATGAACAAGCAGTGCCTGGATCGGTGCCCCTGGGGCAAGTTGTCCTTTCTGTAGGAGAGAAGGTGGAGAGGAGAAGGCATGGGCCTCTGGTGCAGATCACGTTTGCTACTCTCCCAGTCAAAATGATAATTCACGTTCAGAAGACAAGAACTTGGACATTAAAGTGACTTTTTTCAGAGCAGCTCGGTGCATGGGGAGGACTCAGCCTATTTATAGGAATAATTCATCAGATATGGACTCAGAAAGTTAAGTTTTCTGTGAGCTTTGCAACAAGTTTACTTTGGGTAATTTTGGGCAAATCTCTTTGGTGTTTCCAGATATTCATAATGGATATAACTCCTCTCCCCCATGTTTTATCTTTCATGTCTGTTTAGGTTTTCAGTTCTTCAAGGGAGTCAATCCCCACTAGTCTCGGTGTCATAGCACCTATACTAAGGAGAATGGAAATCAACTGGACTATAAAGGTCTATAGTAAAATTAATAATAAATAAAATACCATGGAAAATATAAGTGGAAAAAATAGACTTTTTAAAAGTCTTAATCCTTGAGATGTATGTTTTCTGCTAGCTCACTTTTTAATATCATACTTATTTCAGATGTTTTGAACAGCCTTATTTTCTTCTCCCGTAATGTTAATTTTCATCCAGGTTCCAACTTCTGGCTTCGATTTCCTGCTTGTGCTGTATAACTCTTGATACTTGTTTTTTGTGCAGTGTATTAAGCATTTTCTGGCCTATGCATTCAAAGAAAGAAATGGTTTGAACTGATTACAGCTGGAAGGTATACAGTTCTGGAAAAGGTGAGCTTTCTATACTTCAGATCACGCTTTTCTCCCAAAATCAATTTTTGTTTCTGAGGGGAAAAATGTCTGAACTGTGCTTGCAGCATGCTTTCAAACACAACTGTTCTCCATTTGCTCACAGACTCAGCATGTTTTGGACTTTCCAAAAGCTGCTGCTAGCAGAGAGTTATCTTTAGAGCGCAGCTCAAAAACAAGTTTCCATTAAAGCATTACAACTCATTGTTAATGATTTCAAAATAAATATAATAAGGGGGAGGGAACTGAACTTTCTTGGAAATATATTGGCTTAAAGTGACTTACATGGAGATTAATTGTGTATTAGTTGGACATGAATGAGCAGTATTTTCAGCGTGAAATGTTTCAAAATGGCTAGAATTTATAGTGCAGTAACAATCAAATTCACATGAACAAGCTCTGAATTTCATTCTTTTCTTCCTTTACATTAAAATTATACAAAATAACTCATGTAATGATGTTATGAGTCAGAGTCACATAAACAAGTCAGATATTTGTCCTTAAAATGCTGAAGTCCATGTTTAGAACTCTTATTATTAGAAAGTGCAGCAGGGTATTTGAAATACAAATTTAAGATCTATTATGTGCTTAACTGAATGCATATATTTTTTAAAGTCACTGGAAGAGCTGAGTCTGTTCACCCCCAGTGTCTTTCTCTGGCTGAAATAATTTCTCAGTTGCAGAGCAACTGCTTGCAGGTTGTAACCACACAGGAAAAAATTCTCCCATGTCAAAAACATTACAAAGTCCAGAAGCACTTAAGGCTTTACAACAGTCATAACACGGTGCCACAGATAAAATCACAAGAAGAAACTCAGCAGTGAGACTGGTTCCTTGAGCCAGCTGTTTCTCGAGTAAATCTGATGAAAAGAAGGCAAGTGTCTAGGTGTTTATTGTGTGAATCATTGTTAAACGAGTCAGTTTTTCCAGAAACAACTCTTCCCATATCATTAGTCACATCCTCTTCACTCTTCCCATTTATCAGCTCTGAAATTCCTCCCTCCCTCCTTTTCCACTTCTTCTTTTTGTCTTTTTCTTCTCATTTTAATTCACTTGATGTCTCTCCATGTACCTCTTTCATTTCCAAAATGAAATTTCCATTTCATTTTCATTTCCTCCCTAACCTCAGCTTCTTTCCTTTTCTGCTTCTTCTGAGACCATTACTTTTATGGATCTCTTAGGGCACAATAATTTCACAACAGCATCAATAAGTATGAAAGCGGGCTAGTACCAGTGGAGGAAATAGCAGCATAGAAAAACAATGCTTAAAGAAAACTCAAGTTGCTAGTTATCTATCTCCTTCACTTCTCTGAGGCATAATCAGTCTTTTTGCAACCGTCCTGATTGCAAAAAATGCAAGCAACGGCCACTCCTAGTCTCCACAACTGCTTCGTCTGAGTATTTCCCGATGCCTGGTAATTAACACTATCATCTTCTGGACGTTGTTCAGTTGTTCTCCATCTTTGATGGTGGGCTCTGCCCCAGACTCTTCCAAATGAGGTTTCCCAATGCAGCTGAGGACGGACTTCCACAAATAATATTCCCTGAGAATATTGCAAGTCTTACTAATCTAGCTATAAAGTATTTTCATGTTATTTTTATTATTTTTTGGTAGTTGTACCTCAATTATTCTGATTTTGTCTGTATTTGCCTGTGCTATATACTCACCTTTAGTAATAAAATCTACTTATGACTGTCTTTGTGATTCCTTTATGAGTCTGATGTCACTTAAGAGTTCTGATTTAATAAAATGCTTTGCTCTTGCTACCCTTCCTAACACTACTGACACACTGAGACAGAATATGCCCTTCAAAACATTTATACGGAGGCCTGGTCTTTTCTGCTAATGCTTTTCTTTGATATGTTTCTTATGAAATCCTTCTTATCAATAATCTGATTTTATAGAAATCTGCTTTCTTGAAGTCCATTCTAATTTTTTCCCCTTCGCTCTTTCCCTTTGCAAGAATTGTAGACTCTGTTTCACCACAGCATAATTACCAGGGACTTACATCATCCCTATCTCCTATACTCTGGACTTCAAAATAAATATATTCATCCCCATAAACATTTCACTTTTTTTCCTGACAGTTCTCTCTGAAGCACTTTACCCTTCTATACAAACAGCCCAGTTACAAGCTATTCAACAAAATCCTTGCAGTTCTCATAGTCTTGATAACGTATTAAGAGTTCCAGGGCCCTGTATTACTTGCATTTCAAAAGTTCATCAGACTTTCCTTTTACATCTCTCACACTATTTTGAAAGCCTTGCCCTTTCTAGTGCTTAGATCTTTGTCCATGTTGAGATTATTTATGTTTATACGATGGTACCAGGTGTTGTGGTATTGGGGAGAGGGACCTTTGACACCAAGCACAAACAAGGACAATCAGATGGGCGCAGCTTTTTGTAAGCAATGAGCTAAATCATCCAAAACAAGGGGCCACCATGGTAAATGGGGTAAAGGGGGATAACGATGTAGACGTATGTGGGATAAGAACAAAGCAGAGCATTGATTATTTAGCAAGCTCTCAGTATGGTTTTTGTACTATGGGCCTTCATCTTCAGCCTTCTCTGATCCTAATTTAAATCATTCTTGCTTGTTTAGGCAACAAGAGCCCAAAATGGCAAGCAGATGTATCCAGCAGTGTTTCATGTCCAGGTTCAATGAAGTCAAACCACCCAGCCAGTGCAGCCAATGCTGCACTTATCCCAAGGATATATATCTTTCTGATTGGCCTGTGAATGACTATACCTTGGATGATGGAAACCTCACCTGTACCATTCTTGTCATCAGAACCTGATAGTCAGTTCTGACCTACTAACCATAACACTTGGCAGTATCCTTAGGGCCTGCTGGGACAGCAGCTAATGGACCACTAGAAGTGTAGGAGAAGTACATAAACTGTTCCCCACACCGTCTCAAAGACAGGCACTGTCTGCTTTCTTTTTTGAAGATGTCACTGTTACTTGCACAGCCACTGGAGATGAGGCCTCTGTCCTGTGTCAGGGAGCTCACAGCCGATTTCTACCCCACAAATGGGCCTGCTCCTTCCCCACTGTTGCTGGGGAAGTGTAGGACACTACATTGCTATCATCTAGGCTTCCCTCCCCATGCCAATTACATTGATGAAATTATCATGGCCGTTGAAGTGTCTCAGCCTACCCCCTCCTCCTGTGGCCCTTCACCTATGTAGTATCTCGTTTCTGCTTCCATCGATACTGATACTATTTTGCAGTTCAGTAAATCCAGACCAGGACTTGAGTGGCGCTGTCCCAAGCTACATTCAGTTGTACCTACATGTGGCCACCCTCCATGCAGGCAAAAGCTGAATCAGTAGCATCAGTGGCAGCACTTCTACATCTTTGTTCCCAGAGGATCTCCCCAAATGCTTCAGTCAGCCTCAGCCCTGCAGCAGATGTGTAGTCTTTCCAGCTACAGCTCCAAAGTCACCCAGGCACAGAGGTCGGACCTCTCCCACAACACAGCCCAATGCAGAGACCATTTGCCTTCTCCATCATTAACACAAAAGGTCCGTTATAAATTCTTCCATTTGCTGCCTTTCCATGTCCTGGCCCCCGCTAGTTGTTGAGCTAATGCTATTTAACTCTTAAGCTCTTAAACATGCCCCAGTCACGATGATAGATTTTAGTTCCTCTTTTTCTTCATGCAAGCAATGACATAATGGAACCAAATAGCTCTTCTGGAATAAACAATGCATATTCCAGAGATTACTTCTGTTTACACTACTTATTGCAAGACCTCCAAAGGAGATTAAAAGTTGTGTTCCATGCTGAAGCACAGGGCAATTCACTTTCTTTGAGCATGCTGGTATCCTCCAGCTAATTCTTATGAGGACATTGTGTCAAAACACAATACAAAACCAAAACCTTTTTTTCAGATGCCCTGTTTAGAAAAGAGCATCACACTATTATGACATGAGAAAACCAGTAAGCTGGCAGGCTGATACTGTTTTTTGTTTATCCACATGCATATACAACTGCAAATGACCCTAGGATCCGTGAAGCAGATGTTCTGTGAGCACTCTGTCATCTGGGTGTACGTGCCCACTTGTAGGACATTGAAATAGCCGTGAAAAAATAAACCAGTCTCTAGGACCATATTTATCACAGTAATCACAGATTCTACTGTCTGGACTGTTACATATAGCAGTCACAGGATAAAAAATCAGAAATAAATCTGGGAGCAGAGCCCAGCTGCCAAGACTCGCCTCTCCAGACTGAAGTATGACTTGAGGACTCTCTGTTTTCCTTTTAGCCCCACAGTTTGCTGCTCTTTCTGCATCGTGAACAAGATTCAACAGGAAGGTAAAGTACACTCTTTCTACCATTCCTGTTAAGTGTGAAAATAATAAAACCTCTGGGCTCTGGGGTCGTATTTTACTCTGAGGCTCAGGTGCTTAAGAGAAATTCCCAGCAGTGTTTAGGCTTTTTCTTAGATCTGACACCTAACTTTGTTATTAAAACCACTACTATAGTATGCTATGATGACAGCTACAAAGGTCTGTAAAGCCAAACTGAATTTTACCGAACTAGATGCACAAATCTGCAGTGGCTGGGCATCCTCCTGCCCCTGAGCCCAGCTGGGAACATGGAAAACTGGCCTCTAGGTAAAAACAGCTTTAAAAATCCAACACAAGTAGCTGGACTACAATCCTGCAATTGGAAGCTGATGTTATTCCTCCCTCCCTCCAGCCCCCACACCTCAGACTGCAAACTGAGTTTTTGCTGCTCACTCAGGCCTCGCTCATTCCCGCCATGCTTGGCAGGGTGAGCGCAGAGGAGGAGTTTGGGGATTGCTGTCGCTCTCCCTTGATGTCCCCCGTAGTCGAGATGTGGATGCCTGGCTGTGTAAGCAGCCACAGTGGATCAGTGCAACACCCTCATCTCAAGGGGAGTCCTCCAAACAGCGGGATTTATTGTTGTCATGCTCAGCTAAACGTAAGAAATTGTACTGAGAGTTTCAACTTGATCCACCAGGTTAAAAAAGTCCCACTTTTTTCATAAGCATGGACCAGACACACCTCATTCATTCTCCCGTGGGTTTTAGCCCTTCTTTCCCCCACGTACACAGTATTCAGAATGACACTGTTTTACATCACAGGGTGGAACTTTTACAGCCTGATAAGATACCAAGTGGCTTCCTTGAGCACAGTATTCCTCATAAATATTTGTGCCAGCAACTGTAATAGTGAAAAGAGCAAGCAAACTCCAGCTCATCAGGAATTCTTCCTGAGAGCTGAGTTGCTAGAGTAAGTTTCCCTAAATAATATCTGTATTTCTCATTCTGAATTTCCTTCTCTGAAGCCTTTGACGAGAGTCAGAATTTGTAGCAAGGGACTGAATATTCACATTGATTTTGACTAGCAGTGGAGGTACATTATGTCTAAACATCCAATTCAAGGTTCATTTTAGAGTATGTTCTTTTCAGAGGCACTGCCAGATAAGCATAAACGCATTTCGTGCAGGAAAAATTGCCACATATCAGTTCTACTACCTCTCATCTCAGCAGGAGCATGAGGTCTGGTTGTAGTAGTGCCTTTACTGAAAGCATTATAAACTCCCACAGAAGTACTAGAAGTGGACTTGAGCCCTCAAGAGATCTGGCTGTTTCATTTCAGAGCCAAAATATATGGCCTACATCACAAACTGGGTACTTGAATCAATTCTGAAAATGACTTTTATCTATTGGAAAGAATTTTACACGCATTAGAGGCCTACTCTGATATAAATAATCTCATTTACTTCAATTACCTACTTTTGTGATCAAAAGCTAGCCACATGGATGAGCCATTAGAGACAATAAGGCCTGTTTTCTGCAAGAGAGGATTGTGCACATTTGGTGTTGCAGCCGCCTACCACGAACATTATTTAAAGTACTAATTCCTATGCTTAAAATAGGAAATGCCAGAAATATCGTGTAATTTTAACTTCTGCAAGCAGTGGCTAACCCGCTTTCTTTGGCATGCCATACACAAGCTGGGACCTCATGGGACTACTTGTCTGACTAAATAGTTGTGGCATTAGGCTATCAGTGTACGTACTTTACGCTCACTTTTTCTGTACTCTCAAAGATTGTAATACCACCATTTTAGCTCATTCTTTTCTTCGTTTGCGACTTATATGGAAATCACTCATTGAACACACACCTCTGCTCGGTTGACATTAATGGAAACTGTATGACTTAATGCCCTTCCCCATCTCCCACCTGAAAGTCTCAAACTAAGTGGGTGATGGCCTGGTTTGCTGGCACCAATGTACATCCTAGACCTCAGTGATCCAGGACCAGCAAAACTAGGTCCATATGTTGTGAATCTCAGGGTTTATCTCGTGGTCAAAGACAACAGAAGACAGGACAGACTTCTTTCTTAGGAATCCAACAACGAGGTTGAAGGTTTCACTGAAGAAAGAGAAGAATAAAGTCATTTCCTTTTACTCAGTGACTCCAGCAAGATGTTGCAATCAGCTCAGACCACAGCAAAGCTTCTAGTCCATTCTCAGCTTTACATTTCCTTTCCTTACAGTTACTTCTCAGACTGTATCACCAGCTCAGGCACAGTAGGGTAAGGCAGAGGAAGCAAGTGCTCAATGCCTAGCAAACACATTGCCACAGGCAGCATTCTGCTTACAGCCCAAAAGGAGATCGTGCACTTGGTTAGCACATCAATCAAATAAAAATGCTTTGTTGATGATCTGATGCTCTTGACTATTATGGGCAAGCGCTGCATGGACCCAGCAGCTTGTGGGATCACATAGAATCATAGAATCGGTAAGGTTGGAAGGGACCTCTGGAGATCATCTAGTCCAACCTCTCTGCTCAGCAGGGTCACCTACAGCATGTTAGACAGGGTTGCATCCAGGCGGGCCTTGAAGATCTCCAGAGAAGGAGACTCCACAACCTCTCTGGGCAACCTGTTCCGGTGCTCCGTCACTCTCACAGCGAAGAAATTCCCCCTCACGGTCAGGCAGAACTTCCTGTGCTTCAATTTCTGCCCATTGCCTCTTGTCCTGTCACATGGGACAACTGAAAAGAGTTTGTCCCCGTCCCCTTGACACGCTCCCTTCAGGTACTTGTACACATTGATCAGATCCCCCCTCAGTCTTCTCTTCCCAGGCTGAAGAGGCCCAGCTCTCGCAGCCGTTCCTCATAGGGCAGGTGCTCCAGCCCTCTGATCATCCTTGTAGCCCCACGCTGGACTCTCTCCAGCAGCTCCATGTCTCTCTTGGACTGGGGAGCCCAGAACTGGACACAGTGCTCGAGATGAGGCCTCCCCAGGGCTGAGGAGAGGGCCAGGATCACCTCCCTCCACCTGCTGGCAACACTCTTCCTCATGCACCCCAGGAGACCATTGGCCTTCCTGGCCACAAGGGCACATTGCTGGCTCCTAGTCAATCTGTCATCCACCAGCACTCCCAGCTCCTTCTCTGCAGAGCTGCTCTCCAGAAGGTCAGCCCCCATCTTGTGCTGGTGCCGAGGGTTATTTCTCCCTAGGTGCAGGACTCTGCACTTGCCCTTGTTGAACTTCAGGAGGTTCCTCTCTGCCCAGCTCTCCAGCATGGCCAGGTCTCTCTGAATGGCAGCACAGCCCTCAGGTGTGTCAGTCACTCCTCCCAGCTTGGTGTCATCAGCAAACTTGCTGAGGAGGCACTCTGTCCCCTCATCCAGGTCGTTGTTGAAGAAGTTGAACAGGATGGGACCCAGAACTGAGCCCTGGGGGACGCCACTAGCCACAGACCTCCAACTAGACTCAGTGCCACTGATGACGACCCTCTGAGCTCTGCCTTTCAGCCAGTTCTCAATCCACCTCACTGTCCACTCATCTAACCCACACTTCCTGAGCTTATCCAGGAGGATGTTAGGGGAGACAGTGTCAAAAGCCTTGCTGAAGTCAAGGTACACAACGTCCACTGCTCTCCCCTCATCTACCCAGCCAGTCATTCCATCATAGAAGGCTCCCAGGTTGGTTAAGCAGGATTTCCCCTTGGTGAATCCATGCTGACTACTCCTGACCACCTTCTTATCCTCCATATGCCTGGAGATGACATCCAGAATGAGCTGTTCCATCACCTTTGCAGGGATGGAGGTGAGGCTGACCGGACTGTATTTGCCTGGGTCCTCCTTCTTGCCCTTTTTGAAGACTGGAGTGACACTGGCTTTCTTCCAGTCCTCAGGCACCTCTCCAGTTCTCCAGGACCTTTCAAAGATGATGGAGAGCAGCCTGGCAACAGCATCCGCCAGCTCCCTCAGTACCCGTGGGTGCATCCCATATGGGCCCATGGATTTGTGGATGTCTAGCCTGCCCAGAAGGTCTCTAATCCTATCCTCCCCAACCAAAGGAAAGTCTTCCCTTCTCCAGACTTCTCCCTTACGTCCAGGCTACGGGATTCCTGAGGGCTGCCCTTAGCAGTGAAGACTGACGCAAAGAAGCCATTCAGTAATTCTGCCTTCTCTGGATCCCTTGTCACCAGGGCCTCTGCCCCATTCAGTAGCAGATCCACATTTTCCCTAGTCCTCCTCTTGCTGCTGATGTATTTGAAGAAGCCCTTCCTGTTGTCCTTAACATCCCTTGCCAGACTCAGTTCCAGCTGGACCTTAGCCTTCCTCGCCGCATCTCTACATGCTCTAACTGCATTCCTGTAAGTCTCCCAAGTAGCCTGTCCCCTCTTCCACGTTCTGTGTACTTTCTTCTTCTGTCTGAATTTGGCCAAGAGCTCCTTGCTCACCCATGCAGGTCTCCTGCCTCTTTTGCTGCACTTCTTACTCATAGGGATGCACCACTGTTGAGCTTGGAGGAAGTGATGTTTGAATATTAGCCAGCTCTCCTGGACCCCCCTTCCTTCTAGGGCCTTAACCCATGAGATTCCACCAATTAGGTCTCTGAAGAGCCCAAAGTCCACTCTCCTGAAGTCCAGGGTTGCAATCCTGCTTGTTGCCTTACTTCTTTCCTGCAGGATCCTGAACTCCACCATCTCGTGGTCACTGCAGCCAAGGCTGCCCCCAACCTTCACATCTCTAACCAGTCCCTCTCTGTTGGTAAGGACAAGGTCCAGCAGGACACCCTTCCTCTTAGGCTCCCCCACCATTTGTGACAAGTTATCATCAGTGCATTGCAGGAGCCTCCTGGACTGCTTGTGCCTTGCTGTGTAGTCCTTCCAGCAGATGTCAGGGTGGTTGAAGTCCCCCAGGAGAACCAGGGCCTGTGATTGTGAGGCTACCTCCAGCTGCCTATAGAAGGCCTCATCAACTTTCTCTTCCTGGTCAGGTGGCCTGTAGTAGACACCCACAACAGTGTCCCCCATGTTGGCCTGCCCTTTGATCTTTACCCATAAGCTCTCGGCTGCCTCCTCCTCCACCCCGCCTAGGCGGAGCTCGATGCATTCCAGTTGCTCTCTCACATAAAGAGCAACTCCACCACCTCGCCTTCCTGGCCTGTCTCTCCTAAAAAGCACATATCCATCCGTGGCAGCATTCCAGTCATGAGAGCTATAGCATCCCAAAGAAACCACACTTCCTACCGCAACATTCATGCTCTGTACTTGCAGACTTGTACAGCTAATGAATGATAGTTACTTCCACCATCAACCCCAAAATGATTAGGGGGACAAAGGCAACAATCTTCTGCATCATTT
Organism: Rhea americana; assembly: GCF_003343005.1. Taxonomy (NCBI): domain Eukaryota; kingdom Metazoa; phylum Chordata; class Aves; order Rheiformes; family Rheidae; genus Rhea; species Rhea americana. The sequence goes on along the minus strand of NW_028185037.1, from coordinate 2,698,814 downwards.
TGCAGAGATATTTCTCAGTGATACTGATTTTGTGTCACAGCCCTAAGTTCCCAAAGTTCATTCTAAATAAAATAGATGATCTCCCAACTTTGGTTTTGGATGTGTGCTTTTGAACGACTAATGGACAGTTCTCAGGATCAAGATTCTATTACTTTCAGTGAGCTGAACTTCATGAGAATATCTCGGTTTTGCCAGTCTTGCCACTGGAGGTCTGATGACAGGTATTCGGCTCACTGGAAATGGACTATACTGTCTATGTATGCAAAACTGTAAAATACTTTGCTACTATTTTACGGAACAGTTCCCTATTTGCTAGGCATAACATCTAACGATATAACTTAGAATGACAGACCCTCTAGATACACATTCCATATATATAGCCAGATCATGATATTGAATAAACTGTATCAGTTAATGGTTAATAATACATTTACATTTTGACAATGCATTTTAAGTGTTCCAAGCATTTTGCTGACTTGGATTAATCCCATCAACAACCTCTCTGTAATAAAAATTAACTCCCTATTACAAATGTAATGCTGCTGCCAATTCCAGGAATTAAGAAAACATAATTCAGGCCCCAAAATACCATGACAGACTTAAGAAGATCTTAATAAGAACAGCCATGTGAATGAGTGTCTTTTTATTCACTTGTTGCCATGTGACTCATTATATTTCTTTACAGCTGTGAAGATTAGATTGAACAAAATGAAACTTCTCACATATTCGTAGGCTTGTAGAGCTATCAGACAAACAACGAAGAATAAGATTGTTCCAGTATGCTCAAAGAATAAAAATACAGCTTTGTCTGAACTTTCTATGCATTCTTCAAATAAATTAGTAAGTTGTTTGGAACTACAGAGATGTTTCAGTAATTCAGCTAAACATTTTAGCAATCTTCACCTAAACTGAAGGATAAAGAGGGTGGTATCTGTCTAAGGGCTTTGAGCTATGTTTGCTGAGCAGTAGTGCTGGTAGTAAACTTTTATGAATGACTTTTGCTGCAAAGTTAAACAGTACAATGAGCATCTAATGCAGAAAGAGAAGCAATACAACACGTCCAGCATCCCTGGTACTTGTGCAATCTGCTGTGACAAGATCACAGACACTGACATTCAAGTCAGCCTCATTCAGTGTCATGCAGCACTTGGCACCAAAGTGACTGAGATGTTCGGACACTTTTCCCTCTTCTCTGCTGTGAGACCAGAAATCTGTAGAGTGGAATGCACAGCTGAGGAGCAATCATTTCTAAAACTGCAAAAGCATCAGCTGCAAGACCACTTTTGTCAGACACTGACACCTTTCTGAATTATCTTTTAAATGATATTTTTATTTTCAAATTATTTTTTAAAACTAGGAATTGAATCATCTTTACTTTAAAAATACCAGTCAGCCTATTATTTTCATTAAGCCCCATTAAGTTAGAGTCCTTTTACCTCTGGTAGTTTCCTAACCTGTAAAGCAACATACAAACACAGAACTTTCACAGCATTTGATATTCCATTTGTGTTTTAAAAACAAGCATGGGAGAAGTTGCAATTGTCAGCAACAGTTGACAACAACAGGGAAAATTGAAAATTGAAAGATAGACTTCTGACTATATGTTTTGACTGCAACATTATTTTTGCAGTTACGTCCTACACAGTGTTAATTATTCTTACAGTTGGTTACTTCATACCACTGGAATTTTTTTTACTAGATTAAGCTTGATGGACATGACAGAAACAAATTTACTTCACTCATTTTGGTCTTGTTCTTGATTTTTGACTTCTTATTGGTCTGCTAGCTTTAAATATGCCATATTTGCAGACTTTCTGCTACAGTTTAAGAGAAAAAAATCTGCTTCAATGTTTTTAGGTTTGTTTTGGTTTTCTTTTAATAAAAAGCTTAGTTGCTGCATGGAGTTGCTGCATGGAAACCTATCCATCAAGCAGGCACAAGTATTTGACATAAAGAACAATAGAAATGCTGTGACTGGCATGTGAATGGCATTCACATGGGAAAGGGAATCTGACACTGCATAAGTTTTATTTAAATAGCATGCCATTATTTTCTTTATTATAAATAATAAAGATATTATTTATATAACATATAAATGCATGTATTTCTTCTTAATTTACTTTTAAATATTAATTCTTTATCTCTTAGATGGTTAATTTATTCCCGTTACTTTTTCTTTTTAGTACTATTCTGTATATCTGTAATATAGTTCTAATTTTTTTATTAGTTTTTGCTCAGTTTATAAGTACCAGTATCTTAGCAAAGATTCGGTTGTAGATCTTCCAGAATTATATTTTCTTGTCATTGGGGAGTTCCGTAACTGATTATTGCTCCTCAGTTTGGACAACATTGGCTATTGTGTGAGAATCTATACAAGATGCAGGCTTTATTGTGCAGCCAGCCAAACTGTGTCTGCAATCAAGAATTGCTTTTCTGGTGGTTTCTACTAACGGTTAGCTGGAGTTCATCAGTGCTGTAGGAAGTTCTGCTGGCTGGTACCACAAAGCATGCACAGGCGTTCTGTAGTTATAGTAAAACTGCTTCAGAGGAGGAACACATCTGGATTCACAGCTGACACTTCTGTTGTTGCCGTACTATCTTTACAGTCGGAAAGGAACATTTCTGGCTCACTGTATTACAGTTCCAAGCCACACCTAGTTCTCATCTACATGCACTGAAAAAGACACCATTCAGAAGAGGAAGACAAGAAAAGGCAAAAGAAAGAAAAGAAAGCACAGTATTCTCAAGGGTCTAAATAATATTGACTTGGAATAATTTGAAAGCCAACAGCTCACTAGTTCCCTCTCTCTCTATTTCCCTTTCCAGACCCAGCAGTAAGTCTCATGTGCCTCTGGAGGTTCTTGCTTGCTTGTGACTCTCTTGTTTGACAAGGAACCTGYAGCCATTACTTGTATGACCTGTTTAGCAAGCAGCTGTGAACTGGCAGAGGTCAGCTTCCAAGCAGCCTGCTACAGCGAAGGGGTCGTCGTTAGATCGACTAGACGGTGGTCAGATGGTCAAAGGCAGCACCTTTGATTACATGTTTCTGCTCACGACTTTTGATGCAAAGTCCTGTTGCAAACCAGCAAAGATCACGACAGAAAGAGAAGCCATATGAAATGACCAGCATTTGTGTTACTTACTTACACGGCCCCCTACAGCAGGACCTCAGCCAGCAGAGCTCGGTGATAGCAGCGCATTTCTTCTGGAGGATTTTCAGAGGTGCTGTGCAAGGAGGCTTCTGCTGTATGATCTTGTATTAACATTCTTGCAGACATACGGAGAGTCATATTAGAGACACTGCTTTTTTTCTTATTTACATGTGAATCTTGTTTCAGTTTCTTTAGATAGGTTGACTGCAGTTTATGATAGTCACTAGCATACGCATCAATAGCTGACTATGGTATTCTGCTTCTATAAACACGGCTAATATTTCTGTAACTGTTTTAAGTACATATTGCATGCAGACAATAATGTGGTTTCTGGAGGCATATGCAATTTTTAATCCTGTGGTTTCAGGTCATAATCCCAACACTATGTACGGATTTGAATTCTTACATACATTGGCGTGCACTCATGCGAAGCTTGTTTTCTAATCTGAGAGGGAAGAATTTGTTTATTAGTTTATTTGTATTTCAGCAAACTTAGGAAAAGACATTCCCAAGTATAGCCAAAATCTCTATTGCAAATGGGCACCAATAGAGCCTAAATTTCTGAAGCTACTGTTCTGCAAAAGGATTTCCTTTACTATATTAGTCCAGACTATTGCAAGCACGATTTTCTGATTTCCTTTTCTAGGAACAAAAACTCATCTTTCCCTTTTGAGTTACTGCTCTGGAAACCAAAAGTATTACTAGAAGCTTGTATTTCAGCAGTCTTCTTGCAGGAGGTAATAACTAGGTACTGTCAACTGGGGATGCAGAAGTTCTACACAGTCCATGGGGTGCTGGTAGCAAATCCTGCCTTCCAGAGCGAAGTGTATAAAGCTAGTAAGAGTTCTTTTATGGATCTTAGGCAGAGTCTGGCCATTTCCATCTTCCATTTAAACAGAAGTGCTCAATAATCATGCCGATGAAATATTGCAGGTAGGAGCTACTACAGGTGTGGCCTTTAGATGTGGAGCTTAACTACTGTTAAGCTTTGCCTGGACCTCTTCCAGCTGGCGGGTCCAGGAGTCCTCAGCCTGCCTGTGACAGGGACATGTTTCTTGTCATTCTCCCATCCACTAGGGACCAGGTGCACCATGCTGCACATTATGTCTGGCAGAGCTGGAGGTCACCTATTGTATCCTGAGGAAGGGGTCTCAGATACCTCCAAAATGAAGCAGGCAATATTGAGCCCTGAACAGACATTAAAAATGGTATCTTTCAATAATGTATGTTATAAGAGGAGGCAGTATTTCTCTCAGGTGCAGAGGGCAAACTGAGATATGAATTTATTGTTTGGCTATAATCAGATCCAAAGTCAAAGCTAGGATCAGGAATAATTTTGTTAATCTTTCCCAGCCCTGAGGTCACTGAGACCTCTGAGAGGCCTCTTTCCAACCAGCCTCTAGGCAAGAAATCACTCTTTCAGAGCAAATGTGAGTCAATTAGTAGACCTACATGCTATTTCATGACTTCTGGCCATTTTAAAATGTTTGTTGGTAACCCAGACAGTGACTGACAGAAGGAGGGTGCCTGTATAAGCTGAATGGAGAAGTATGTGTGCACAAAAATTGAATTTTTCTCCATCCAACATGCACTCAGCAGTGAACAGTTTAGAGAAAAGCCTGTATTTAGTTTCAATACAATCTCTTGTTTCAGTGTGTGCCAAAGTGCAGAATGTTTTCAGGCCCTACCCAACAAAGATAAAAGCACATCATAAAGTCTTAGATGAATCAGAAGAAATCATGGTATATTCCTATCCATGCAGGAGAATGACGTAGCTTTTTGGTCACATACAAAATGACAGATCTTCTTTTGTCACGTAGCTCTTTCTCAGTTCAACAGAAAAGACAGTCTAGTCCTAAAAATACCACTAGTGCAAATAACATTCGTTGGACTGTTTGCATGAGCAAACATCTATAAGTGCTAGCTGCAGGTGTCCCTCTTGCTTGCTCTTTGTATGATGAGACACTAGACACTGGCAGGGGTGACAGAATTGTCTTTTATCAACTTGTCACCTCTTTTTAGGATTTTATTTAAGATTTTTATCTGCAAGAAGGGCTCGCTCTGATAATCTTTACGAAGGCAAGTTTTGTTGCACTCAGAATACGGGAGCTGTATAGTGCAACCAAATATATGCATTCGAGTCACAAATTATTAACTGTACAAATTATCTTGTCATTTTCAAATAATGGATGAGAGTGGTATGGTGCATTTAAATAGAGTATAATTTACATGAAAACTGTTTTGATGATTAAGGAGCTCATAAAACCAAGTGAGAGGGTAAAAATGTCAAATGCAAATCAGTGCAGATAAATGTAACATAATGCATCTAGCAAAAAATTATCTAAGCCATGTGATAAACTTGGAACTGGTAGTTACAACTCAGGAAAGTGACATGTCATCACTGTTGACCATGGCCTGAAATCATTCGCTAATGGTGCAATGGCAGCCAAGAACACCAACCATGTGGCTTTGCCTCACTTTCTCAGAGACATCTGTGGCTAGAAGGACTACGGGTCTAAGCCAGTAGGGAATTTTTTCTTATCAATTTCTTAGATTCCTTCTGATCATTCTCCAGTGGCAGTCTGAAATCCATAAACTAAAGAATATGAATCGCTTTTGACAAAAACATCAGAGGAGTGATTTCTGTAGCACATTCATCTGGGATGTGAGTGACATGTTTCTTCCATCACCTCTGTAATTCCCAAGTAGCAAGCTCTTTCCACCTCATCCACTGAAATGTTTCACTTTCTCTCTCAACAGCCTGGAGTGAGGTACCTGGGACATGGCCCAGAGCCCAGCACTCCTCTGCCATGGTGCTTTCCCATTTATTGATGGGATAGTGTTGACATAATCACACTACGCAGCTTCATTCCCAGAGCTTCATAGCTGTGCGTAACATCCTGACCACAGCACAGGTGCTGTGGGAGCTTCTCCAATGCAAGCCCAGGTGCCGAAAGATTTTAGGTAAATCCTGGTAGCAGGGGGAGAGGTGGGGTGAGAAGGTAGGTGGTTACCAAGAGCCAACAGTGGCAAAAATGCTGCCATGGGTGGGAAAGGATCATTCCAGCCCAGCTGCTCACTTCTGAATTGAGCAAGTTGATGAGAAGCAAATGCAGCCATTTACACAATACGATTTCATCACAGTGAGGAGGAAAATCTGAAAACTTAGACGACTAAAAATGTAATGAAAAAGTGATTAAAATAATATCCTAGTGGCAAAGCTTGAGAAATCTCTCTAGACATCAGTTGGGCTTTAACAGTATTTAGAGAGGAAATATATTTTGAGCACCTTCAGAGCAAGATTGTGAATCAGAGAAATACGCACTCCAGTGAAGGCCACCTTGTACATGGGGACTGTAGACCCACAAATAACACCCTGCTCATGTAAACATTAATGGGAGGTCACTTCTGACTTCAGTGGAAGTTAAATGATTTAAACCATTCAGCAAAAATCACGCTGAGAATGGGCACAAGGCTCAGCTGAGCCAGGGTCCCTCCTCCAGGTGGGTTGTGGCTGCGCTCACCTTTTCCCAATGACCTCCTGGCACCCTGACTTCAGGCAAGTGGCATCACTGGGACGGGCGCTGTGGCATCCAAGGCCAGCAAGCATAGGGGACTGGGGGACCGATCGTCTGCGCTGGGCTGTGCAGAGGCAGCATGTGTGTGCACAGTAGCTTAAGTCAAAGATCATCCAGCACATCTGTATGATCGGTTGAATTTTTGCCCTGCCTTCCTGCAGCCCATCTCCTGCTGTTTCACCCAAAGGGGAGGGAGGACTGTTTGCCAACGAGCAGGTAGAGTTCAGCTCTGGGATCACAGGTCAGCGCAAACAGTGTCTAATCCGAGGCTTATGAGTTCGCCCAGAGAGTCTCTGCTTTCTGCATGCTGCGGTGTTCGGAAATACCATGTTTTCTTGGTGTAGGAGCACTTTCACAAACACGATGTTCAACCCAGAAGGCGTAACTACATTAACATGACTGCCACTAAAAAAATAATTTGATTTTAAAGTTACTCAGGTACAAGTTTCAAGTCTTAGAGGAAGTGTGTTACACTAATCATTCTCTTAGTAAATTATTAGCCCAGTGACAAGACATTGCTGGTGTTGTAAAACAAGCTGCACAAGACTACAGTCTTGTGGGTGTATCATCCTCGCTCTCTGACAGAACGCAACATGTTGCAGCAAAGTAACTAAAATTTCAAGTAATTAGCACACTGAATTTCCATATCTCTAGGCAAAAAGCCATTGATTTGATAGTCTTACCTATGCGATCTCAGAGAATAAAATCAGAAAGATTTCCAACTTGTGCGGGGTAGTCGCTGAGAGATGAGGTCCTGCTTGCCCTGATGTCTGTAGGAGATTTCTAGAGTGAGAGTGCCGTAAGGAAGGAGCACACGGGGAAACCACGTGCAGTCTGCAGACTAGTGTTATGTCCCGCACTCACTGTACACGAGATGGGAAGAACCAAGACTCATCCTGGTTCCTGTAGCCATCTGCCGTTGCGTCCTTGCACCTGCAGGCAGCCTCCCGCGACCCCTCCTGTAAACTGCAGAAGGAGCAAGGCTTCTCCAGAGCCTTTCTGGAGGGTAATTAACAGCATAACAGACTTGTGCTCCCGTCTTTAACTGGAAGAGGCCACATCTAGAGGCCTAAAGGTGGTAATATAAATATCCCACAGGCCACGTCTAGCCTGGGCTTTACATCATGCTCAGCAGTTGCATTGGTCCTTCAAGTAGGCAAGCACCGAAGAAACCACATTTTATCCTGTGCCTGACCGGTGCCTCCCCACTGAACTAGAACTGACATGGGACTGTGGTCAAAGGAAACAACTCTAAGTATGATTTTGTGCATCTGGAAGAAACACTCATCAAGTGCTAGCAGTGTGTTGAACAGCCTGCAGCATTTGCCATTCTAACTGAGCAATGGCCTCTAGCAAGTCCAGAAAAGAGACTCAGAGGAGGACCTGCTACGCTGGCTCTTGTCTCCCGCACAGGCAAGAGCATTTGCAGGTCACATCCAAGGATGATTCACGCAGTCGCTGCAGCTCGACAGCTCTTCAGAGGTGTTGCAAAGAATGTGAGTGCAGGGCTCACTTTTGAGAGTTCAAGAATATATCACTTGGGGGATGTCACCGGTGAAGCACCCGTAGCAGAGCTCACCCTCTCGCCTCTTCTCTGGGTGCCACAGCTTTCTGTAAGAAACCTGCCCAGCCGGAAGGGAGAGGTGTGAGAAGTGTGGCTGCTCCAGAGTTAATGCTGTGTAGAGCGCAACCGCCTCCTTCCACTGGTGCAGCCTTTTGTTAATCATGTTTTTATCTCCAGAACTGCCGCTGGGAGCCTTTTCTTCCATTTACATCTACACTCCAAAGCAGCCCAAGTGAGCTAACTCTGGTCTATGCTCTTTATAGCTTTCCAAGGGACTGATGTTAAAAGACTTGTCAAGGTGAGGGTTAAAAGCGTAGTGTAGCTATGGATTTAATTGAAGATGTCTCTCTCAACTAGATTTTATCAATAATTCTCCCAAATATGAACATATGTAGCACCTTCCGATCAACTTGGTGCCACAGTAGAGGCAATGAATAGTACTTTAGGTAAATTATCAGGGGAAAGTAATGAAACAGGGTAATTTTATCCTAAGCATAAGTAAACCTTTCTTCTTGCAGTAAATCTGTCATGATTAAATTAATTAAAGTTGGACATTCCTCCTAATGCCTCTTGCTGATCTGATCTGGCTTTCTAAAAAAAGTTTTTTGTAAGAGCTATTACACTACAATTGGCATTTAATGTATTCTTAGACTCTTCTTTTTTTGCTCTATTTATTATATTTTATTTGGACTCCGTGAGTTTTGCCATTCTGGTCTTGGTGCACTCACTGCTGTGACTCACTGATTCCACAGTTACTGCCAGATCTCTGCAGCCGACATTATAATTATCGCATTAGGATCTGTTATTGTAGCCCTGACTTCACAAATAGTCAGAGCAGGAATTAGAATCACTGATTGAGCCAGTCCATGGTTTTGGACACTCACATAGGAGATGAACAGGACTGTGGCTATTAAGAGTTCGAAATGTCAATGTTCCAGGTAATAATTAAGTATTAAGTAGTCATTCCAGGTACACTAGCTGTTAGAAATAGTGAGCATTTCTGTATTTGATAAGCTGGTGTTGATCAGCCAAAAAAGGTGACAAAAATTCATCCCGTAATAAAACCCTGGCCCTTTCTCTGTGCCCAGCTCCTTGGGCTGTGAAGGAGTCTCGCAGCACACGACTTTCAGATGAAATTAAAGGTGCCCTTCAGGACTGCAGCCTCACATGGTCATTCGGTCCATAGGCCCAGACTAGACCAAGTCCAAAGCGGAAAAAGCTCTGACACGTGCACAGAGTGGATCCTCAGCACCAACCACTTCACACCACATACAGTGGTTGAACAGTAGCACGTGCTGATGATACCTGAGCAAATTGAAGTGACAGCTCCTCAGGGGCGGGCTGCTGTGAGTGGTTCTTCTTCAGCCTCCTCCACACTCAGAAAACTTTACTGGAAACTCGCAGTAAGCCAGGAGCATGCAGGATGGGCCAAGATGGCCAGTGTGAAGTTGACTTGGATGCATATAATAAGGTGGATATAATTCTCCAAAGCATTTTGGTCTGAAGTCACTGCCACACTACACAGCAGGACCAGCCTTGGCCTAGCAGCACCCCCAGAAGCAGACCTGCAACTGCGGAGCTGCTAGTAGTGGGAGCTAAATGGAAGGAGCCTACTGCATGGCCATCGCCATTTTCCTTTAAAAATACATTCTAGRCTTATCTAATCCAGAGAAAAGCTTGAAAACACAAAGACTGTTTTTAAGGCTCAGAAAATAGAACACCAAAAAGTCAAAAGCTTTCCCCCCAAAATTTACATGTTTTATAAAGAAATGCTGTTATTCTGGAAGGAGGTGGGGGTGAAAACTGCCTACGTGACTTCAGCCATTTATGATACCATCCAGCGATGCCATGAACATGAAAGGCTTTTACCCATAAAGTCTATATGATCAGCATAGACATTTTATATTTTTTCAAAGCCTGTTTAGTTTAAACTTGTAGGGCCCATATATTGACAGATACAGAAAAAGCTAAGGAATTCTCTGCCTGCACTCAACTATACTTTAATATTTGAAAATTAATATCTATTTAATTTTTTCTACTTTTTCTGTCCTTGAAAGAGGAAATGCTAGTTGAAAAGTTCTGACCTCAGGTGTTGGAGCAAGTATTGCTCTGTAGACTCCTCTGGATTGACCTTATGTTGCATGCTAAAACACATTCCTTTAAAATCCTCTACACATATAGGGTGATAACAGCAGGAATCTTGTCTTTGTGCTGTTCAAAATATTGCATTCTGCTCTTGCCAACATCTTATTCTAGATCAGGAATTCCCTTCTAGAGAGATTTGAATACTGTAATGTGATATTTTACCCCTAGAGAACAGCTACCCCTTTTCCATTCGCTTACCAAAGGCAGTTTTCGGCAGACAGTAAGTTCACGCCTTTCCAGAGCATCTGCTGGATACATGTCCCACAGCCCAAGACGCGGAACCCAGTTCTCCTTTTGTAGTGGTTCATTTTTTTGCATTCGTCGGCAAGGAAGAGGAGGCGTCAGGCTGGCCATTCAGCTCTTCTGGTGTAACTATACATCCGCACTGACCTTGGAGGTGCGCTCACAAAAGCCAGTATAATCTAGGATGCAGGGCGAGTAAAATAATTTCCAACACTAATTGAGGATTAGGGCAGAGCCTGCCCTGGAGGCCACGCCAATGAAGTGCTTTTAGTCCCTGAATGCAGCATTTTGCTTTCTGTCTCTAAAATGGAGGTAATGATAGTTATCTTCATTTCTAAAGTGTTTTCAGGCTTAGGGCCAAATACCTTATTTAAGAAAGGATTAGTTTTCTCTCTGTCATCACAACCTCATTTGCACACAGGGGATAGTGTGCATTAACAGCACGGAGATTGCCAGTGATTCTTGCTTTGTGATTCTAGGTTGCTAAGTAATCTGTGTTTAGAGATGCATGTAAGGAATCCTCATTGCACTTGTCATGTAGCAATCTTCCCAAGCATTCAAAATATTTTCTCAACTTAAAAAAATTCCTAGGGGTTTCCTGGTGAGGCTCAAAGGCAGTCATATATTTTATTTATTTTATTACAAGGCATGTAAGTAAAAACTTGCATAATCTGAAAAAAGTTATTAGATAGAAAACAGTAATAAAATTAACATTATTCTTTTAAGAAACTTGGTAATAAATACATTTCCCCTCAACATTAATATGCTTGTTATTTTGCACAACAATAAATACAGCATAGCTCTGGTATAGACAAGGCCAAGGCTGGATACAAGAAATCCATGTGGTTTATTATAAAAGCTCAGGTGATTTTTAAAGGTTTGGCATCTTGCACTTGATGCACTTTGATACAATTTGCACTTTGATTTTATTTTTTACTCTGATTTTTAAAGTCTCCCTAGCATGAAAATAAGAGAAGAAAAATTGTTCGATTATAGGATTTTTCCTTTAAATATTTTCAAAGTAAAAGATGTGCAAACTCATGGAAACCGTAAAAATAAAAAAAGAAAAAAAAAGAAGAAGAAAAAAGAAAAAGTGTCTTGGTGACTATTTTACAAAAATACAGAGTTTTCAGCTGTGGGTGCTTAAGCCTGACCAGCCAATTGGCAAAGAACCATTCCCCAGTCAGTTCCTCACTTCTTTACAGTTTTCCAAAAAACAGTAATGAGAAAGAGTAAAGAGTGTAGTATTCACTTCCCAAGTCATGATGGTTTGAGGTTCTTACACTATTATCCAAAGGTGAGAGGAGAAAAAACAGGTACTTTCCAGAACACTTCCCAGCATAACTTTGGGTCATTCTGGTCTACACTTTTCTTTTAAAACTACCAGCAAAAGAGAAAGAGAGATACTTCCATGCACTGTGCTGTTCCTACGCCAGCACATTTCATCACAATCATAACTGTGAATCTAAGTCACTTTTGTAGCCCAATCTAATATAGATTGATTATTTCCCACAACATAGATAATGTCCACATAATGCCACAAACTCTGGCAGAGTCCAACGTTCTTAAAGTACCGATAGATCATGGCAAGATTTAGACTTGAGTTTGAAGGCCATATTCTTGTTGTTCTTGGCAACTATTTTGCCCCAGAACCGCCTGGCTTTCTTGGGGATGCTCTCTCTTCGTTTCTGGTAGGCCAGCCGCTTCTCGTTCTTTTCCTTGCTGTCCCTCCGGAGTCGGACTTGTCGCACGATGCCTTCAAACAGCTCTTTCACGTTGTGCTGCACGGCTGCCGAGGTCTCGATGAACTTGCAGTCGAACACGACGGCGCAGGCTCGGCCCTCTGCAAGATTGCAAGGCRGATACGTCAGGAGGTGGCATGAGCGAGGCGGGGGGAGCAAACTCGCTGCGGGAGCCAGCTCTAGCAGGGGAATTCCTCTAGCCTAATATAGGCATGGATAAGTCTTTAATCACCTTAGGCTGCCTTCTAGCCCATGATTCATCCGGCCTGTGTCAGACTCACTGCACAGTGACAGGGAGTGAATCTCCTTCTGGAAAAGCCCAGTTCTCGCTGTCAGCTGTGCAAGGAGCTGAGGCTGACTCGCACCAAGACATCAGTGGCCGAGAGATCAGCAATGACTCAAAATCATGTAGTCATCTTCTCACAGGCACACTTCCTCAAGTCATATTAACAGGTGATGACAGTGCCCTCCGTAAGCATGGCGCAGCCCTTTATAGCATAGCAGGCAAGGCCCAATTCCCTTCTACAGGGGACATATATTCAAGTTTGCAAAATCCACTTTTCTGATGGGGTCTGGCTAAGATGAGACAATTTAATGCCCTGCTGAATGTTGTAATATGTCARCTAAGCTTCAAGGAAGACTCAAGGACAGGTTTTACCAACTGCAGACCCTCAGAGGGAGCAGCAGCTTCCCCAGCAGTCTGTCTGTTCYTGCTTGTGGGCTCAGGACTCCCAGAAGTCTGGGAGAGCAACCTGGACTGTTTATTTGTTCGTATGCAGCAGAGAGGGCTGTTTGAGCACCCCAAAGCAAGGCACCAAGGATTGCTCGCCTGAAAGGCTGCCCAGTGCCTGCGTGTCCTGTTTCAAGCARCACAAACCAGAGCAGAGGCCATGGTTGTGTCTAACTTGCAGGTGTCAACTGACCCAGGCATTAACCAGGCTCTGTCCCACCCTGATTTGTTTGGCTGACAGTCAGGGTTTACAGGCTAGGTTAATGCAGGTTGGCTGGTTGCAGTCCTACGTGAGCAGGGCTATGTAGCACTAGACTGAGCCAAGGGGACTCAGTGTCCCTGCCACCAGCAGGAGGATGTTTGCACCMCTCTCCATGTTCTAAGAGCTGGGAGTTGTTAGAATAGCAAAATAAAGGGTGGGAGGGAATGTCAATTCRTCAGGAAGTCAAATGCCAGAGGAAAGAGAACTAGTTAAACTAAGGGATTATCTTTGGCAGCAGAATAAAGGGCCCTAAACTGATTGTGCATGAGTATGTATTGGAAATTCAAAGGGTTTCCAGCTACCAGCRCAATTGCATTCAGCAGTGATCTTCCATGAGGAGGTACAAGGGAAGTTATGATGAAATTCAATAAATTTAGGAAAGGGATTATGTCATATGGTAATTGTACCACCAGGGGAGGCTTAGGGACCTGGCAGGTCCTTTCTGATCTTCTGTCCACTGTTCCAGTCCTCTGTTCTTTTATTGCTCTTCTATTGCCCAGTCCTGRCCACAGTGTACTCCCTCAGCCAGAGCTCTGGGGTTTATTCAAAAGCTATTAGATGACTCTTAAAGTTTAGCTAGTTTTTGTCTTCATCACTTTTCTTACCTGCCACTGAAACTTCACGGCACCTAACAAGGTCACTTTTGTTGCCAACCAAAATAATGGGGATGTCTTCTTTCTGCCGTGCCCTGCGGAGCTGTATCCTGAGTTCAGAGGCCTTCTCAAAGCTTGCTCGGTCTGTGATGGAGTAGACAATCAAGTATGCATCTCCCACTTGCATGCAGTGGTCTCGAATCCATTCTCCTTCGCGCTGTTCAAATGAAATGGTCAATCGCCTTTAAGCACAGCAAGGATTTTTCCTTAGAAAAATATAACATTACAGAATCCAAACCCACTCCTGGTGTAACTACACTGTATATGGYTTGAATCACAGTTATACTAAAAGTAATTCCAAAGTGGTGATGATATGAATACATCACCACAAAGGAGGGCAAAAGTTGGCCCAAAGAATTCATTGTGTTGGTTTTAGACTGGAATGAAAGCAGTTCTGAAACACGGCTTGCATGTTTTATTTCATCATTGAAAAAGTAAAGAAAGCAAATAAATTGCCTTGCTTTTCTCAAGCTCACACTGCAGAGCCCTTAGGCATGCTTGGTTTGGCAGGGACAGGGGGAGGAGGATGACTAATCCTATATTTTTCCTGATGTTAAAGTATGGAAAATAGCTACTTTCTTTCCCTAAAGATACCTATTTTTGATATTAGCACACTTGCATATGCAGTTTTCCTTTAGCATTTGAAGTACCTTATTATCCCACATGTCAAGCAGTATAATGGTTGCACTTTCACCATCCACCATCAGGGTTCTTTCATATGTGTCTTCTGGAAGGAAAATAGAAATATTATTATATATTATGGCATCATGTACATTACAAAAAACAAATAGCTGAATACATACAATCTGTTCGTGGTTCAAGCTAGTGAGCCAGATTTTATGCTGGCTCACATTCAGTTCTTTCCTCATTTCTGTCAGCACTGAACCTGCCCTCTGTTCATTGCTGGTTGTCTTATTTCCGTGATATATGAACGAGACCAAAAGATCATGAAACAAAATGTTCATTATTTTGGCTGATATTCTCTTTATCTTATGTGGGAGAGAGAAAATAGAACCCATGGAAGAAATAACCAAAGGCTGAACATTTGCCCCATGGGAGCAGCAGAGTCCAGCGAGGCTGAGTAATGGAAAATATTTGCTTTCGCTTTAGCACGGACAGTTCACGGGTGAACAGTCACTGCTGCTGAGAGCAATACAGCTAACAGCCTACCCAGCAATGAGGACAGGGCTTTGCCAGACAAGGGCTGCTGAGTTTTAGAGATGCTGAGATTTGTSTCCCATCTCACAGTTTCCAACATTACCTTTGATGTCAAAAAGCAAAGGAGCCAACAAACCACAAAAGTTCAATCATTTGGTACTAAGACCACAAAAAAAATCATATCTAGATTACAAATTCCATGTGACTAGGTGCTGCTTAGGCCTGGGGGAGCTCTTCCCACCAATGGTGAAGATTGTGAAATCTAGTCTACCTCCTGTATCAAGTTATAAATCTCCCTTCTTTCCCTGAAATCTGGGGACATTTGGAGGAGTACTATGGGGTTTGGTCCTGTCTCTAGTCTCGGGCTACTCCTCAGTGAAAAATGCCAGATTTTGGGCATGCAACTTTTCAGCACCTTGTTGAAGGGGCTGCCCCAACCATGCATGCAGATAAGGCTGTCTTAGCTCTTGCCTCATAAAAATGTTTGCTGGGCTTTGCTGGAGTGAGTCCCCCGGACTGCAATCACCAGCTTTCTTATAAACCAGGTGTGTGTGTCCGTGAAAAAGCATGAGCCAAAAATATTACATATTTAAAATAAAAATCAGCTACTGCATACTGAGAAACTTTGTAAACAAGAGCACAAGGCTGGCACTGCTTAAAATGGATATATTAAAAAGACAAAGCTAATCTCGAGGAGTTTCCCTTGCAGGCCCAGTGGCATGACATTTGTATTTATGAGTTGGATTAATCCTATAGTCAGCAGCAAAAGCAATCCATAACAGCAGCTATATTTGCTCTGTGAASTGGCTATTGTGAAACTATCACCTCTTGCAATAAGATTTCCAGCTTGCAAGCTAGAATTTGGAGAATGGTTTCTTCAACTGACCAAGCAGCTGCATAGGAACGAGCGCCATAAGCACYACAGGGCAGCATTGCAAGGACTGCCTCTCTAGTCTCTCTTATACTTGGAGARGCTACAAACATCAAAGCACAGTCCTGGAAAATACTATGCCCAAAATGGGCATATTCAGCACTCATTTGCACCCTGGTCAGTCCTAAGGAACTTCCAYAGGACACTAAAAAGGACAAATATTACAACAGCAAGTTTTCTGATACCTCAGCAGACCTGGCCATGAAAATCTGACATGACTATGCCCCAAGCAGTATTGCTAAGAGCACAAATGAAAAAAAAAAAAAATCACTCAGCTTCCTACGGAGGAGGAGGAAACCGGCTGCCAATGGTGTGTAAAGCAAACRAGCCGCGTGCTCCGACCGACTGCCCACGGGGTCTCACCTAGGGTTCTGCTAAGCCCTGGGTTATACCTCTCCTAGGGGTATAGACACAGAAAGCTTCCCTGCTCGTGCTCCACTGCGGGCTGGAGCAGAAGCTCCCAAACTCTGTGTGCTAGCACTGCTGCCGTCGTACCAGGGGAACAGGCAGAAGGCAGAAGAGTTATGCTGGGGAAAAGGAAAGTTGTGGGTATTGACTAGCAAAATGAGCCTCCAAATCATGTCCTCCAAAGGTGAYGGCACGTGGCTCTAGAGCCACAAGGGATTTCTGTCACAGCACAACCCTTCCACAGCAAYGTCTCATACGCAGTATGGCTCACAAGGTGGTGACACGTCTTCACCTTCTGCATTGACTGAATTAAAGAAAATTTCACGACTCTAATCAAAAAATGCAGGAGAAGAGCAAGAGGGAAGAGCCAAAGAAATCCCTACCGCTTATGCCTTTTYCCACAGTTTAGGCAATAGGAATTTCCTTACACTATTGAAGCGTTTTCTATCTGTTTTTCCCTTGGGGAAGCCATGCTGCGCAAGTAACGTGAAATGAGGAGGAGACATATTTTACTCAAACTCCAAACAGCCTATGCTGAGGCAATRTGTTTATCCATGACTTCTAATGGAAAGTATTTTTGTAGATTATCAAAAGACTGGAGGGGGGAGGGAGGTTATTTTTCATTGTATATTATTTTTAAGCATTACATTCTAGTAAAATAAGAGGACCTTCAGTTTTCTCTCTCATATTTGGGACCTGTGTGAGAGCTGAACCAGCCTCCTCTGTAACACAGGCACAGGCAGTAACATAGCAGCTTCCAAGAGATGATTTAAAAAGAAATAGCATGAGAACCAATGTTGTTCTCTTTCAGAAGCTTTAGCCCCTTGTTAGTGAGGACCTTGTCCTTGCATCCTATTTTGTTTGCTTGTTTTTTTAAGAGATAGATGTGTTGGAATCAATTTTGATGATCACGCCCAAGTGTTGGTTACCTCAGTTTCCAGTTAAATGGCCTTGCTAATTTTCTGTGCCTTAATGCCAGCTACTACTGACAGGGCTGCCCACAAGTAAACACAAGCACTCCAGGCCAGCAGGACCTACCTCCCAGCACCTCACAGTCGCTGTCAATGCTGTCGTGCACCCCTGCAAAGATGTTGGCCAGTGACGACTTGCCTACGCCATGCTCCCCGATCAGCACCACCCGGTAGCAATTGCTGCAGGACTCGGAGGAGATGACGGAGTCGGAYGACTCTGAGGACCAGCTTCTTCTGCAGTAATCATCAGGATTGATGGTGTATCTCTTCTGCRCGTTGTATTCGTTGGAGTCTTTCTGGACCAGCAAATGCTTTCCATCAGCAGGGATGCTCCACCGCTGCTGCTGCTGCTGCAGGCCACTGTTGTTGGTGCGACGCATGGTAACATTGTTGAGGGTCATCCTTTACTCCTAGCGAGAAACATGGAAACCACGAGCGTCACCCACAAAGCATTTAGAAATGCRTTAAAACCCACTTCTAAACTTCAATGCAGCATACTCTGCTCTTCTGTAGGGACCTRGTAGCCAAMAAAAGAAAAATGAGACTTTCTGCAYTTTGATGCTGCTGGTACATGAAGAAATATTCTWGTTAGTGAGTCAGAGCCATGGCTTTTGCCCTAGGGAGGATGTCACCTCACGTGCTAAATCCAGCTTTGTTTAGCCTTTGCGGGCTCACTGCTGCACTCGGGGCAGCGCAGCCCTGGCGACAGGGCAGCGTTGCTGTGTGATTGAACACAGTCACAGAATAAATGCCGTCTTGCCTGCGGCTTCGCTCCCGTTGTCTCAGTTAAGAGTTGAATCTCTTGGGAAGGCAATAGGCATCACGTGCCAGACAGCTAGAAAAGAATGATGCAAGCAAGTCTTGCTATAATGTATTTTGAACGGATTTTGATCTCATCTATAGCAGGGTAAACAAAAAATGACTTCTGCGCAGAGTGGCATTTTGGCCGGTAGAAGTGAGGACATACTCGAGTCCTGCRACTTTTCTCCAGAGGTACTGGATCTGACCTCTAGAGGAGGTGTCACTGGGAGTAAAAGCTCATGAAGTTACAGATTTTATATCAACAACTTAAATTACCGCAAAAAGCAGCTAGCTCACATTATCTAAGCGTGTTCGCTCACCTTACATAGCTAGTCAGCTCACCTTACCTGCGCATGGCTCTTAATTACATTTGATTTTGCAAAGTCTATTTTGCCTTGGTTGGAGGCAGAGTRTAGTGATGTCATTCTCCTGGGCCAACAGCTACCATTTTTAGGAAAGTTACTTTGATGCATTCCAGTCCCCAAAGTGACAGTTATTTAGACATTTAGTATTTTGGCAAATGTCTGATGTTTCTTAGTTCTCTTCTCCATATTGATAAATAGTATATCTGTCTGCACGATACATCGGACTGTGTTCAATAACAAGTGTTGAATATTTTGAGTAAGAAATAGTGAATGCAAATAAGTGCAGCAACACATCAAAATAACATGTACAAATAATTTTTCCTATTCATATAAAGATTTCTGAAAACTTTGTAGAATACATGCACAGCAGGTCATAGAACAAATATGCAGAAAGAGCACACTCTAAGTAAACTTATTCCAACTTATGCAATGTTTTCCGTGTGATGCACAGTGCCTCATGGCAAAATTAGATCATATGCATAGTCCTAGTCACAGTAACTTTGCCAGGAAAAAAATATATCTAACCAGAAATCAAGCACAAAGCAAAGACTACTTCACAAAAAAACATGAAATTTTTACCAGACTTTAATTTTAAAAACCCACTTTTTTTCTTGTACGTTCCTCACTGAAAAGATGCATGAGAAAAGCCAGCTGTAATTCAGTCAAACAATAAACAGTCTAAATGACTATCTTCAATTAACAATCAATCAGTAATCCCAGTCATAAACATTTTATACTTTTTCCTGAACAAATTATCATCCTTTACTAAACTAACCCGAATGAGACAAAGTCTTATAATGCACTGTTGCACATAGCACTCCCAGTTCAAATTATTTTTCACACCACAAACTGCATTTAGCTATCTGGGGCTCTCTTTAGTAAAATGCTGCAGTCGGACCAGCGCTTTTCGGCCAACGCTGCCTTACTTTTGACGGGCTCTTCCCGCAGCCGGGTCCTTTGCTCTCCTGCCCTTCTCTCTCCGTGCAGTGCGATGCACTGGRCTGGTCTGCCCAAGTAAATCCTCTCCTGCTTGCGGGCTGCCTCTTTAACTCGCTCTCAGCAAACCTGGTTTATATTAAGCCCATCTGATCAGGGACAGGGCTTTTCCGTGACGTGGTCGGCCTTTCCACACAACAGCCAGCCCCCAGCTGGGAGGAAGCGGACATGCAGAGCAGCAAAAACTTACAAACAATCTCAAAAGCCTTCCTTGAAATCATATGATTCTCCTGATATTGCCAGTAAAACAAACACATTTGGTTCTTACGTGATGAAAACAGGAGAATGGAAAAAAACAAAATAATACATGCTATTTCATCATCACTCGGTTTTTCAGTCAAGTGCTATTAAAATTGACGGTGTTTAAAAGTGGCATAAGTTTTATTAATGCATAAAATGCTGCAAATGTGTTACAGTCTCTGTCTGCAAAATGCAATGGACTCTGCTGGACAAAATATTTCTCTGGAATAAAATATTGCAATGTTACTTTGAAGATATCTTAAAACTAGGATGATGATTCTGTTTTTCTGAAAAAAAAAAAAAAGAAGTTCTAATACATAAGATCCTATTTTTCTTGTTTTCCTTAGCTCCAAGTCACTGCATCTATTTTTTGGAGTCGTGTAATCAGCTCTCACTTCTGCTGTACCCTTTACTAGCAATGTCTTAAAAAATAGCTGACTATAAATTCTGTGTTACTGCAGCTTYACAGTTGCATAGATGTGTCAGCATTAACAGGCACAAAGTCCAAGTAGCAGAGTGCTTATGCAGTTCATAGTTTATTAGCAAAGATTAATATATAGTGTACATGATGCAAAACAAGAGCCTGCTCCTTAAATTTCAATAATAAATTAATAATAAAAAAAAATTAATGCCACTAGGTGACACTTCTAACAAACTACAGAAAGTACATCTTGATTAACAGATAAAAAATGATAAACTTCCACAGAACTACTTGGTAAGGATACCACAACTTATGCAAAAGTATACGGGAATTCTGTGGTCCATTCTCAATTACCTGAATTCTGGGTTAACTAAGATAACCTCAAAAGCAAGCTCCAAAATATCCCCTAAAATCGACAGATGACTGCYAATTTTTATACTGCACTTTAATCTGAACAACGTGATCCATTTCTGAACAGGGGAAAGAGTATTTTTTTCATGACCCCATTCTTTTCAGTTACAGACCTGTAAGCCTTTAATTAGCCATGTATCTTTATTAAAGAGAACAGTGATATGCAGCAAAGGACGTCTAGTACTATGTTTGCTGTCTAGCACTTATTTCACATACCTCTACACTTCTGTGCTTTGATTAAAACCTGTAAAAYGGATTTGTTTTCCTGTGAAAAGGTGGGCCTTTGGGAAACTCTGCCACTGAAATATGCTTGCTTTATTTCCTCTTCGGCTYTGTTGCATTCCTGTGTCTTTCATGGGGATTTTCAGGGACCTTCTCAGCCTGTCCTCAAGCCTAAAGAGACAAGAGCCCACTAGAGACCATGCCCAAGTACGAGCATATTGCTTTCCCAAATATGCTCATATTAACATATATGGAAATTATTCAGATCTGTTAGCGGGGCACTTGGACAAAACTTACTGCTTGGCGGTAGCTGAGCCCCGCGTCCTACGTCYCTGCTCACCGGTCCCCAGCAGAGCTGGCTCCGGGGCTCTGCCGCCACGCGCTCACCTCAAAGAGCACAAAATAGCAGGTCCCCCTGCACGGCGTGGATGGGACGGCTGCTAATGCTCGCCRCGCAGCATGGCAAGACCCCACAAAACCTCTGCCAGGGAACGTCCAGTGTCACCCTCCGGGGGTGGCCACCAGTTTCGAGGGGGAACGCCTCGCTCTCTTGCAGTCGGCACACGCCGCCTCCCTTCCAAAGTCCCTCATTTTTTTGAAATGTGCTGGAAATGCTGAAGGTGAGTTCGTGGCTGGAGGACTGTGTTCTGCATCTTGGACCCATTTAGCTCTCTTTAACTTGTCTGTAATTTGTCACTACATGTAAAAAAACAAAACGTATCCACCACGGGAATGGAGAGACTTATAGCCAGATTGACCTAAGCAGAACCGTAGGATCTAACGTCTCGCCCAAATGTTTAACTTATATCATAGTAAAAAGCACTGACAGTAGAAATAAACCAAAGTCAGAAAAGCATTTGTGTTTAGTTACGGTTAGTCTTAGATCAGGAATTGCTAGACATCATCTTGCATAAATTCTTCATGAAATTCAAGGCAGAAAAAGAAAACATGGTTCTCTAGTGATCACGCTATATATCTCTTCTATAAAGCCATCCATAGGGATTGTCCCAGCTGTAACATGAAGTGCTTGTACTTGGGAAGCTTGCTCACGTATTTTCACTTATGCTTTCTCTTCTGAGCCTATTTCCAGTTTTGCCAACTTGACAAATAACTCTCCATGCCCATTCTAGACTACGATATGGCTCCTTTCCTCCGGTAATGAAGACATCAGCCATTCCTCAGGTTATGCCATCAGCACCCATGAATTTCAGTCATTATAACTGTGGAGAACATTTTTTTTAATACTTTTTTTTTTAAGCTGGGGAGATATGCAGTCTCCTAAGCCTCCTGGCACTTACAAGGGATAACAGCAGGATGACTGGTGAAGCGCATGAACTGAGCCCTTCTCACTAAGGCTGATTATAGGCTTACATTTCCAAATACAATCCAATAGACTGATGGATGCACRCGGGGCCTTGGATAGCTCTGTCCTCTTGCACTCTTTGCTGGTCAGTAGTTCTGCAACTAAAATTGCCTGAGACACAGGCACGAGAAGAGACAAGCACAAGGCCGAGAGCTATCATAAAGCAGGAGTGCTTGGTGCAGGCAGCTGAAGCAATATTAAAGCTCAGAGTGATTGCTTTTTGCTCATTATAACTGTTCCGCGCCTCAGTAATCATGTCTTAAAGGAATGCTCCCTGTAGCCAGGATGAGATAAACATTGCAGAGTAGCAGCTCTGCAATCCCTCTCTGGCCAGTTGCACTTAGAGCAGGTGATGCCCAGAGTAATTAGGCAGAAATTTTTCATAGGATATAAAACAGAAATGTTTTTAGCTGATATTAAACTAGCCATTTTGTGTTTATGTACAGGAAGGCAAGAGTAGCTCCTCAAATTGCCTTCTAGCTTGAATCAGAAGGCCTGAATAAACTTGGAGGAGGAAAAAAAAAAATGCAGGAGTGAAAAAAATAAAGAAAAGGAGGAACAACAAAAATCAAATTTGTTTTAGTAGAAAGAGAACAAAGAGGATCTGAAATTGCACTCTCACCCTATACATTCAGCAGAAGAATATTTGTTCATTTTTCCCATCAGAGGACCCAACGTGGTAAACCGTRTTCCCAAAAGTTGCTTGCAAAGGCAGTGAATTGGCTCCACCACCTTCCTCTCCTCCGTATCATGGCAGCATTTTACACTTTTCAGCACTCCTCACATCTGGCAGTGCTGGCTGGCCAGGATGCAGTTCTTAGCCCCACCAATAGCATCAGCTAACAATTCAGCAAGGGAAAGAAAAGTTTTTGGCTATCTAGGCATGACRCTGGGCTGGATAGTGCAGGACGCACTGGGAGTACCCCCAGTTACTGTAAGCCTTAGCGGAGCTGCGCTGGGGTCACCACACATTCCTGCAGCACGGTGGGTCGCAGGCAGCTCAGCAAGCAAGGACAGAACAAAAAGCACAGATATATGTGAGAATTAGACCCATAGCAGTGGGACCAAAAATTATTTTCATCAGCTTGCATCCACAGCCTGGGGAGAGCTATTGAGGGTCTTAATCAAGTTGGGAAGAGGAGAGAGAAAGAGACTCTTAAATTAAGCAATAATAAAAATTTGATTTATTTGAAGGCAAAACAGATGCACGAGCATGTTAAAGTGCTCCTCCATCATCAAAAAAAGATGTTTAACAAAAAGGCCCCTGTTCCCATTGGAAGAGCAGATTTGATAGACTGTATTTCCAGCAATTGCTTGCAAAGGGCACTGAATYTGTTCCACCAAGTTCCTTTTTCACACAGCACAGCAGCATTTCAATTTTTAAATGATCACTAAAGGCAGAACATGATCCTTTGATGATGGAGCACAGGGATAGGGAAGAAGCATTGATCTGTACTTCTTGTGCATAAGATAGCACTGAAGGTAAAACCCAGCACTAGAGCTTTCAGGGAATAGGATTGTACTTAATAAGCTACATCACTAGGGATCCCCGCATTAGTCTATTACTTGCAGCTAATCTGATGTCCAGAAAGGAAGGTCTGACTCATATCTGTCCACTACAGAGTCCTTATGACTGTGGTGAATGAGGAAAATACCTTTTGGCCATACTTGCATTAAGCAGACACTGCAGAATATTAAGCAAAGACTGAGAAGTGAGCAGTCAACAGAAGCAATGCCACTCAGCTTATAATAAAAATGTTTTTTTTTTTTGTCTAGTTAACTCAAAAGAAAAGCAGATCAAAACAAGTATTTGCTGTAGGGAAAACAGAATAACGACAAAGAGCAAATGGCAAAACAGAATTATTTCAGTAAGATTTGTTTAGAAAAAGAAATGCCTATTTTCCACCCTTGCACTGAATGACATTAAAGAATTCTGCTAATAATTGTCCAGGGAGAAGGATTACGTCATGTATGACATAAATAAACGTGTTTTTCAAAAGAAATCAATGCAAATGAAAAAATTGTAATATTCTAATTATAGCAGGATGTGGGTTAGCCATAAGCGTTCTTCGAAATCAGAGCTGAAAAAGCCTTCAGAAAAATGGTACCAGTGTAGAGCATTTTTGCAGTTACGATCTTTGCAGTACGTCACAGTCCTCAAAGGAATCAKGCTGATAAGTCACAATCTCCTTTTTAACCACAGCAAACCTAGTTTGCCRTAAAAAATCTCACCTGCTTTTTCGGTAGTAAGTCATGATGGTAATTTAATGATAGACAACTTTTGTATTAGTAAACTGTAGGCTACGAACTGTCAGTGGCATAATCTGGGTCTCTGTTCTTCAGAACTGTTGAAGAGAAATTCAGAAGAAAGTGTTTTGGTCCAGCTGGAGTTTCTTCCTCTCCATTGTGATACTCAAGACTCCCACCAAGAGCAATTGCCAATGGTTGCCAAGAATCAGGGGTTGGACTCAGTTCACTTGTTTCATCTCACTGAAAAATACAAAGAAAGCGCTTGATAATCAGCTACGATCAGAAATATTCCATATGATGGCCAGGGGCTTGACCTGCAGGTCCTTGGGGTTGGTGTTTGAAGGAAAATAGTGATATTTCAGCAGTGTCTTTTCTGCAGATCTTACCCTAATCTCTAGAGTCCTGCTCCAGCTGTCACAATTACCTGTCAGCTTTTAATGCCGTTTTGTTCTGTTCACCATACCCAAAATCATGTTCACTGAGAAGCTCCCACGGGGTTGTTTTCTGATTGCACTTCTCTGGGCGATTAGCCTATCTGCAGCGGGAGGAGGCTGCCTCGTTTCACGCGTGCACGCACTGCTCGGCTCTCCGCAGGCACAAGGAGCTCTGCTCTACAACCCACGTGAACACCAGATTGCCCARTCCCTCCTGCTTTTACATCGCGGAGGGCATTCTGAGCCCATGACCGGCTCAGAGAATCCCTGCCGGGCGGTTTGGGGGCAGCCCTGCCGGGTATTAACGCACGCTGAGCCTGGGCGCACGGGAGGGAAGCTGCGGGGGGACCCTGCCCTTCCGCCGCCTGCCCCCAGCCCGGGCATCGGCAGCCCGGGACGGGGGCTCCCGGTGCCGGCGGCTCCTGGTGCCGGCGCACAGACATCGAGTTGTCCTTCTCCTCCGYGTTCCGATCATCGGAAAGGTATTTCCAGCACTCAGCAAACGGGAGACCTATCTGCTCTGCTGGTGCAAGCTCACRGCATCTATGCGGGGGGTGGCAGCGGACAGGAGAAGCAAGTGCAGCCCAGGGTGTCCAGGCCACACTGCTCTTAGGGCGGTTTCAGTCAGGGGAGACGCGTTTACGCTGGGCTTCGTGTTCAGCCAAGGCACACCACCGAGCCCAGCCAGCAGGTTTTAGCCAGGCTGGTTGGTCACATCAACCCCAGGAAAAAGGTGAGGTTAAAAATGCATGATACAGGTTGGATGGYGATGCTTAAGCCACCTTGTCTCTTCTTCCTAAGCAAGATGAAGCTACAGCTGGAGCACGGCTGCCGGGTATCGCATCCCTCGCCTGCGGTCTCCCTACCGTGCAGAGGACGAACAGCAGCAAAACCACAGCTAAACACGGTCTGCTCCAAGAGGTTCAGTAACGCCGCGTTGTCCTGGCCTCACCTGCGGTGTGCTGCAACGAGGACCCCCGTTCCCAGGCTCGGCTGCGCGCTCGCTGCCTGGCGGAGGGACGGCTCGCGGGACCGCGCGGTGATTCACGGCCGTGTTTGGGTTTTCTGGCTCCCAGGCTTGCGCTTATCAGCAAAACACACACTCTCCGCAGCACCAGAATGTAAGCRGCTTGGAGCCACCCGAAATGCCTTTGAGCAAGACGCTGTGTACGGCCAGACGTAATTAATGTCTATTTAATTGAACAACAGCCCCTCTTTAATTTGCATAGCTTCACGCCTTTGTCGTTCAGTGTGCACTCTCCACTTTGCCAAAATTAAAGATGTGAAAACGAACACACATTTGAAGACGTGCTCTTTTTTAAAAAAGATCTAATTCTTCATCTGTGTTACACTGTTTTCAATATAGGACAACTGAGTGCCAGGCCCTGCAGGTAGGATTCCTTTAACATAATTTAARCTAGTTGTCTTGCTTCCCAAGGGAACCAGGGTTAAACAGGCACCTCCACGGTGATTCCTCTAATACAGGTAGCATGAATCATCCCTGGAGATGTTTCTCTCCCCACAGACACCAGAGGCAACTTGGGGGCATGAATCTCTCAGCACTAATATTAGCCTTAAATTTAACTGTCTACGTGTTAGACAGCTACTCAGGTCAAATTTTTACCATGCCTTTTGAGGTGTACAGTATGAAGACAGGTTTTAATATACCATCATCACAGAAGCAGTGCTGAATACAGCACAATGCTCAGACGGTATCCTGCTATGGTACACAGGGTGCATAAATGCACCTGCAACTTGGCTACAAAACTAGAGGAACCTGCACTGTGTCCCAGTCAGCATGGATGGCAACAGCGGTCTTTCCCTAGTAGCCACTGGGACACTCCTCTTGCTGTCCACACTGGCTGAATATCAATGACTGTTTCCATAAAATGGCCCATAAAAATACACTACAGCCTCTGACATGTGGCAGCATGGCCTGCAGTGACTGAGGGTTTTCTGCGCCACTTCTATAAGCCGGTGTGTGCTACCACTGCAGATAAATCCCATCACACCCAGGCATCTGCTGCGCAGTCCAAGGAATCCACCTTTAACAAAGCTCAGGATTCTGTGTCGAAAGATGCACATCAATATTAAAAAGCACTTGGCAGAGACAGCTTTGCAAGAAACCCTAACTGAAATATGAGGAACAACTGTCGTACACAGAGTACGCTCTACTTTACATGGAGCGTGCACAAATCCAAGAATCCCGTTTCCCGAAGAAAGAAAGATCACAGCCAGCACTTTTTACAGGGAACATACTCAACAAAATACCAGTAGTTACAATGCTGTCAGCTTCAATCTCACTTTACAACGCCAGTTCCTTGGCACTGCAGGCTCTTGCATTCCTGCAGGAACCAGAAAGGAGTGGCTCAGCTGCAGCAGGCTCTCCTCAGGCCCCTCTCCGGGACTCACACGGGCATGCACAAGCCACCGGGTGCCCTCCTACGCCCACTGCTTGTCTGTCTTTTGCTTTCTCTCTACTGTTCTCATAAAATCTGTTCATTTTGAAAGCAGGCAGTAAACACAGGAGCTGGGCATAATTAAGAAAGCCAGCATTAGTAAACAGTACCAAGGACTGTGATGACTAGCAGAACCTTTAACACTGTCATTATATGTTTTTCCAGTGCATCTCAGGCACCTGCTAAATGTACACCTCTGAGATAACATGTTGGACAGCCCAGGCCTTTTCAGAAGCAGTGAATTGCAAGGTCTCCATCATACACTTTTCCCCCTCATGGTAATTAACACATTCTTTAATGCTTTCTGAGCATTTTCTACACCAAAAGCTACTAAGGTTTCACATTAAGGGCCTGTTCTTGTGAAGCCAAGGACTCTGAGCATGCTCGTGATTCAAAGATTTGGGTAAGGAAAAAGGATTCCYCATCAACTACTCAAGCGCATTTCTCAAGTGAGCTGCTCTGATATGCGTTGTTCCCATGAAGTATAAAATTAAAGAAACTGGTAGGGAAAAGCTTTGATTTTGTGTGCATGTAGACAGCCCGCAAGAAGAAGAGACAGCAGTCCTGGTTTTCATAAAGCCTCTAKGTTGCTGTCATTTAATCAATGATCAGCCTGGCAGATTTAGAAGCTAAAAGATAATGCATAATTTAAAGTCACAAGCTAAAGGACATAATTCTAGAATGATTCATAGACTGGATCTGATTGTTGATGCTGTAGAGATGTGAGTYCTATGTAGCTCACAGTTTGGTCCATCAAACACACAGTGCAAGCAGGCTGCAAAGCCACGTTCGCCCTCCCATTGCACTATCCACCCTCTGGAACTGCAGTTTGATGGATTTGAAACAACTCTGCCACATCGTAAAGACCCAATGTACCACAAACATGAACTAAGATGATAAAACGTATCACAGAGAACAGCAAGAGACACAAGAGGAAACAGTGCGGACACGTCCCATTGCAAAAGGCATAGAAAATATTTTGGTTTCCTAGTTACAAGCCCTCTTCTCTTTGACTTCCAACCTAAGACTACACCRCCGGAATTACATCATCACTGCTGGACTATGCAGCACTGACTCCACAAGCTCTTTGGCTAATCAGCAGAGTATTCACAAAGGCAACTTTGGCTTAGTGAGTCAGCGAAGGGAAACAGGCTCATTCACAAGTGAAGTCACAGCAGCTAAGGTAGGCTCCTGTGCTGAATTGCCTCCCACGCAATCCTTCACTCACAGCTTTAGAAAAAGATGAAGCTAAAATGAGCAACACCCTTGGGGGATAAAATGTTTTCTCATTATAGGATCACATAGCAAGTTCTGTTCTGACAATTTCACAGAATCACACAGAATCAGTAAGGTTGGAAGGGACCTCTGGAGAATCTCTATTCCAACCCCTCTGCTCAGCAGGGTCACCTAGAGCATATTRGACAGGGTTGCATCCAGGCGGGCCTTGAAGATCTCCAGAGAAGGAGACTCCACAACCTCTCTGGGCAACCTRKKCCAGKGCTCCGTCACTCTCACAGGGAAGAAATTCCCCCTCACRGTCAGGYGGAACTTSCTGTGSTTCARTTTCTGCCCATTGCCTCTKGTCCTATCACACGGGACAACTGAAAWGAGTTTGTCCCCATCCCCTTGACACCCTCCCTTCAGGTACTTGTACACAYTGATCAGATCCCCCCTCAGTCTTCTCTTCCCCAGGCTGAAGAGGCCCAGCTCTCGCAGCCGTTCCTCATAGGGCAGGTGCTCCAGACCTCTCATCATCTTTGTAGCCCTACGGCTAGACTCTCTCCAGCACTCTCTCCAGGTGCAACAGAAATAGCAACCGCACCCATTTATCCTTTCTTTAAAACAAAAACTAGCACCAGCAGCAAATGCGGTCGTGGCTGAAGATCAGCAGCCAGAGCAGCTCTCTCTGGTCTGTGGCAAAGCAAAACACCCCCAAGGCTGGATGTGAGAATACAGTGCCCTGAGAGTCAAAAGCAATGTGCAGCCTGCACTATTAATTGCTGATTTCATCTGAGCTACACAAAGCACCTGATCGTGGCCTTTTGTTTATATCTCTTGCAGGGCACACTGTAAAGCCTGCGTCACTGCTTTGGTTATTGCCTTTCCATGATGCACTTGTAGAGAGTATACTTCTCTGCAAACGAAGCAGCAAGTTCCTGAATCCTTCCTGGTTAAATGYATAAATTATTCTTACTGCATTGAAGGGAAAATCAGCTTATTTAACACCAACATGCCCAAAGAAGTTCTTGAGTAGGTTGAACAGAACCTCCTACTTGCTGTCACGTTGCCAGATGCAGCAGAGGGGAGAGGCTGCCAAGTTCAAAACTGCATGAAAACATTCAGAGCTGCCATAAAAAGCTGCTTTCTGTAGGGCTCGGGGGAAGCCAGCAACCTCAGAATAGGCAAGGTGCAGGAGATCACAGCACAGCCACCTCAAACCAGAAAATTTGGGGCCCATCACACTGTTAGCGCCAGCAAGCATTACAGAGCTTGATCAAAGCTTCTGTTGAACATGGCAAGTCTGAAACATCTGAACGATATAAATAGCCACTGTTAATACTTAGTGCCACCCAGTTGCYGATCTAGGCTGTAGTATTTTGCAGCTTAATTGGGAATAGCCCTATACACAAATAGATTGTGGTTATGTTTAGCTGAGCACAAGGATTACTTTAGAGACTTAGTACAGAAGCAGATCCTGATAGACYACTTACAAAATAGAAAGAGATTAACTTGACTATAAAAATAGAGACGAGTCACACGGAGAAACCTGGGTTTGCTAGTGGGTTTCACGAAAGAGCGGTGTTTATGAATCACAGAGGCTCTGACGTCTATGATATTTATGTCATTTCTTACGCTAAGACAAGAGCATCCCACAAGCATTATGAGCTCGGTAAATACTCCAAGGAAATAACATTAAAGATTAAATTATGGCTGACAGTGAGGGCATATGCCAGGGATTTGAAGGTGCATATTCTGCTCCTCGTCCTGGCTCTCATTTAGCCGTGCTGGAGCTGGAGTCCTCTGGAGCTGGAGTCCTTGGTTTTCAGCAGTTCTGCTAGGTGTTTTTTAGACATGTGTGGCAGATCTYGGATGTCCTTAGGTCTTGGGCATTAAATCAGTAAAATAATCTGTGCCCAAAACAGTTCTTGTAAGGAGTACTGAAAAAAACATTGAGGCTGTTAGAAAAAAATCACGATCTATGTGCAAAATGGTGCTAAAACAATAATTTGCTTCTAACTGTGCAAAAGAGAACTTCCCACATGGTTATAAGGCTGGAGATTGAAAGAACTGGGAACAACATCATTATCAGTTTACCTGCAGTCAGAGACCAGAATCCATCACGCCAGGCACTGTGCAAACATACATCAAGGAAAACAGCCCTTGTCCCAGAAAACTATTAATCTCATTATTAAATTAGAGCAAATCAGTGTCTTAACGGACATCAAAACATTTGTAGAACAATCACAGAAGAGTTTTGTGGAGAATTTGACAGGGACGGAAATATTTTTGTGGCTGTCCATACAGATGTTCTTCAGGCACAAGGGACAGGACAGGAAAAAGCATGGGAGAGTGGAAAATGTGGTTTTCAATGTTTTCATGACCATGAAAAAATATTTTCCCTCATTGCTACGGAAAAGAAAGAAATTCTTCATTTTACTTTGGGACACAGTTGAATATATTTCCTGGCAGAATTCTAAATAGCTTTGGGGCTTTTATCATGTCTTTATGTTGCCTATAGAATTTATCATTCGGTTTTATGCCATGTTTATAATCTATGACATAATATAGTATCTGACCTTACAGAGACTTATTTTGAGTCCCTCTTGCTTTTCTGAAAAACAAAAATCACAGAAAAGAATTGAATTGCCCTTACTTCAGCCTTCTCATTTTTTTATTTTTAAAAATGTTTTGAATTTCTTAATCTAAATTCCCAGAAGTGAGTATTGATTTCTTGATACCTTGCTGATTTACTATGTTCTTTGATTCTTTTTTCTTTAACTTGCACCATAGAAAAATCAGTTTCTGAAAACTAGGTTCTTTCCAGGTCTACTGAGTTGGACATCCAAACCTGTGCTTGGAAAGGTAGAGTCCTTTGTATTAAAAGACCAAAGACTTGCCACGTAAGAACATAATGAAATACAAAAAAAACCACAATGGAAAAAGAGGAATAATTTACAGTTTTAAAATAGCATGCATGATATAAAAGTTCATGGCTCTATTTAAATTTCAACAAAAAGGAGTGTGGCTTYTTTCATTAATGAAAAATGCATTCATTGCGGGTTTTAAGAGCCTGAATTTAGAAGCTGAAGGCAATTTTTATTAATAGCACATGCAAACCCCTCACATGAGATTCTTGTGGCAGACTCGTCTGCTCCTTCAACGGGCGCATCCGCAGGAACCGGGAGAGGAGAAGGGCTTTTTGCAAACAGGGCCCCCGCTGGGAGCCGTGGCCCCCGGCGCAGGGGCGGCAGGGCCAGGCTCTCCGCCACGTCGCGGGCACGGGGAGCGTCCTGCTCGTGGGACGAGGGGCGTCCTCTCTCCTCTGGAAGGAAATGCGGACGCACCGGAGTGCACGCACYGCTATACGCAAGGATAGGTCCCGGGTCTGATCCCCGGCCGAGCAGGATGGCAGGGAGCGCAGCACTCCAGGGAGCGCACTGGGAAGGAAAGGCTGTACTGGGGACGGTCATGGGTTGCAACTCGCAGCTTGTTCCTCCTCTGCACTATTTATTCCAAGACTCCTCTGACATACCCAGAAGGCAGGTTAGGACCAACCCCATCACTACAGTTTCTCTTGTTGCTATGAGAGAATTCAGTTCACGTCAGCCTTTTCACACAAACACTGAGCCAGGGAAAAAGAGAAAATACACTCTTCCTGCCTTCTGAGAAGGCAAATGGTCTCCAGGAAAAGCTTCGTTCCAGTACAGCTTGGGCAGGTGACTTTGCAGTGAAGGGGCAATCTAAGCAAATGTCCCAGAAGCTGCRTGGCACATGCAGCATTTCATAAACTCATGGATCTCCTAATCTCTCCCTCTTTGAGAAGAAAGTCACATTCCAGCACATGGTCAACCGGTGCCACCAAAGCAGTAGCTCATGCTGGGGAAAGTGCCTTAGCCAGGCGGGGGGACCRCCAGAGCCTCACTCAGCGACCAGCACCGTGAGGAAGAGATGGGATTTCTTTAGGGAATTCTAAAGTTAAAAAGGAAAAGCAAGGCAAAGAGGCAGGAAGGGGTGTCTGAAAACTCTTGGCTAAAACCTTTGGAAAGGCTGGGAAGATGGGAAAAAAAGGAGGAGGTTTTAAGGTCATCATGTAAAAGCAAAGCAGTGGGTGAAAAAGAGCCCCGAGCTACAGTGGCATGGCTGCCTCTCTGCTTGTTCTCTGAAGGAATTTCAGGAATGCCCAGAACTGCTCTGAACACCATATAAAATGCTGATTTTTTCTGCTGGTTATAAACGAGCGATTCCTGGCCCTGCAGGAAGCATTCCAAGCCATCCTGAAGGTAAAAGGGCGAGAGTGCTCCTTACTAGGGAGTCTCTGAATCGAGCTCCAGAAAGACTAAGACTAACAAATGATAATTCCCAGCTGCGGCTGCTTCCCGTACAGAGAACAGAGCTGTCATGAGCCATGACGGCTCTCTGGAGACAGCAGAGAGATGCCAGAGTTGCAGAATCCCTTTACATTAATCATTTTATATAAAGTTGGAAGCAGTTTGGCACATCTGCACTTGAAAAGTACATAAAAAAAAGCTCAGATGAAATATGCTTCTCCTTTTCAAACTTTCCTTTCTCTGTATGTTTGCCTAATAGCTTGATATTTGCCATCAAACCACCCTGAGGCACTTCTGGTGCTTCGTAAAACAACGGGCAGTCGAAGCGTGGTGGTTGCACCACCACCCCATACCCACCAGCCCTTGGAGATGGTGTCTCACCAGTTCACTTACAGGGYGACTTCTTGGCTGTGCATTTTCTCTTGTGAGAAGTTAGGCAGCACCGTGACCATCTATCTGGTACTGTTATCACAGCAATAGGAAAGAACTCGAGGTGACTGCTGGTCCCCAGAAGAGAGTTGCTCTATGCGAGTTACTCCAAGGCCCGCGYGCTGCACCACCCCGCAGCGGCTCGCGGAGCGGAGCGCCTGCCRTTTCCCAACCTGCAGTCGCGTTGCGCCTTAGCAGCATACTTACCGTGTGCATGCGTTGGCACAGGCAGGATTGCTTCCTTGAGAGGTGGTTCTCCGTGAGAGCTTCAGYGAAGGAGCAGAACATGCTGGGACGGGGGGAGGCTCAGCGGGGTGGGACCCTCAAGCACTTTGGAGGTCAGACACTGCCAAGAGGGACACAACAGGGAGACCCAGGGGCCAGCCAGGTGGTATGGCAAATGGCAGAAGAAAAGGAGAAAGTAACTAATGAAAAAACACCAACCCAGCCCCGGGCGATCCCTCCTCCTAGCTGTGCCACCTCACTTTTAGCCAGTGCCTTATGGGGTAAGGGCAGTTCTGCACCCCAAAATGTGCAGATCTGGGCAGCCTGGTGGGAGGGATCTGCAGCCCATGCACACAAGAGGAATCTTAAAAACATGATAAAACCTTCAAAGACGTTTTTCAGTCTAAACCACTACTGTGGCCCGGGTAAGGCCTGCCAATAGGCTAAAACACCTGTAGTGTCGCATGCACAGCATTACGCCAAATGTATATATTGTTCTCCAAGACATTTCCAGCAATGACAAATCATTTCAAATGCAGATGTTTATGTATTATTCCATTTTCATACGTCTTTTTATCCACTTACAGCCATTTCCTGGCACTTAAGTAAATGATACAGTATGTTTTAGATCTCTCAAAGGCCCAGACAGTTTGCATAACACTGATAAAAGATAATACATGCCCTCACATCTGCTAATTCACACAGACAGTCCTCATGGACCTCACTGGTGATATGTGCATGAATAAGGATTACTGCACAATAAAACTAAACTGTAAAAGAAACAAAAGAGGATGACAGAAGGTCAGAATAATTTATGTGAAATATTAATAAACTGTCAAAACAGAAACAAAGCCCTCTTCCCTCCATTCTCCTTTTTTTTTTATTTTCCTCAACAAAGATTATTTTGCATGYGATGCAATACTGGCATCCCCTGCCAGCTTCTCAGCTGATGTGCATGCACCTGGGCTTTGAATAAACATAAACGTGCAGTGATGAGTGCGTAAAGCACAACTTGTGCACAAAGCTGTGCTAGTGTACCTGCAGGGAGAAGCACAACCTAAAGGCACCTTTCTCTTTTAAGAGCTCATCTTTTTGTCTTCAATGCTAAAAGAAAGCAGAAGATGCTGTTGATATTGTAAAACAAGACATCTGAGTAACCTCACGAATCTAACAGCTACAAACTGTATGCCATTTACTACATACATGCAAAAATATTTGCCTATACGTAGATGGAGCTTAAGTGCTCCGTTATAGCTCTTTCTATGTCAGAAAGTAAAGAATTTCAACCACACATGCAGTCGTTTAATTGACTGTTTACTTTACAGCTTTTCCATTTTGTTTGGTCGTATTTTCTTTATTTCAAGTGTGCCATTTACCATCTCCTGCTGCCAATGATCTGGATTCCCGCTCTAGGAGGGTTTTCCTGTCAGTTCATTGCCGTAGCAGATACCAAGCAGCAATGTTAGCAAGCTGCAGACAGCACATACACCCAAGTCATGATTGGTTGTTTTTGGTTCCTAAGAGTATATGTGATCTCTAATCGAAGTCATCTGTAAGCAAGTGTACTTGATGAATTCTAATGAGTGAAATCTGAGGGCAGGTTGGCATGTAATTTCTGTTCCATTTGAAAGACATATTGAAAATTGAAAATTTACATAGGTACAAAATATATTTCTGAAACACTAACAATGTTTCAGTCTTTCTATGAGTACTGATGGGTTAGGAGCAGGCTTTCTTCATTGCTGTTGCAGTGTGGTTATTCTTGTGGCTACATATTTGCGTCTAGTTTGGAGCCACATCATAGTTTGTCTCTGAGGCCATGAAATATTTATAGAGATCCTTCTATGCATTTGAATTGCAGCGAGCAGTACAGTGGCTCACGTCTCATAGTCTGAAAAATATTTAGACAACTTGACCCTACTGATTTTAATAACAGTAAGGAACCTAAATATCTTGCAGGATCAGGGCACAAAGTAAAAACTAGCTTGTTTTCTGACTGCATGTTAAACACCACTGGTAAGAGCAGCTCGGAGAAGTCACTAGCAGCCCTGGTTCTGCAGACCTCAGATCTATTCCACACACTCCAGGGTGCCACTTGACTGTCATTTTATCTGCTAACATAGGTGGGTCCCTACAGGTCTCTCGTGAGGCAATAAACTCTTGCACACTGATACCAGTAAACGAACGTTTGAAATACAGGRCTGCAAGGCAACATCTCTTTTATGAAAACTTTTTGCTAGAACTTTTTGGGACTGCCAAAAGAGAGGAGCCAGCACCACTGGGGCAATATGTTATTCCTGCACCCATCTACCTTCCTTTTCTGGAAGTGCCTGGGGAATTCCATGTTCTGATTTACGGTAGATGAACCGCCTGCACGGCGAGTTCATTGGCTGCTCTCACAGCATTTCAGTAATCCTGTTCACCATAAATATCAGATGGTCGTCACTGCAGGCTGCAAAACAGCTTACGGTGAGCAATACTTGATACTTCAGCGTTGCACAACAGTGAATGCAGCACCACAACAGTGATGCCACAGTGCCTGTGCTTGAAGCCCAGGAGAAAATTCCCTTTTGCCCAGAAGAGACAAAATTAGCCAGCCTTCCCCCTGACTTGGCTTTGGGTTTGAATTCTTCCACTCTGATCCTAGGAAGGAGGCTGCGCAGCATTTAGGAGAAAGCAGTGGCTATAATTATATCTAGCACTTGTGTAGGGGACCGTTTGGTGGCAATATTGTTCAGCGGGTACAGAAAAGGAGGTGACTGTAATCAGTCATCCTGTATAGCACTTGTGCAAGGGACACAAGGGAGGGAAAATGTGAGGCCTTGGCCCAAAAACAAACGCGTGAGTGTTAACTCTAGCAGAACAAGCTAGCAAACCCCACCAACCACACTTGTGCACCTGGGAGGATCTAGGCATATATGATTTTGCTTAAGAGYGAGCTGTGCATGCCCTCCAGTGCCAGTGCCTTGGCCAAGATGACCGTATCTCTTCTGAGATTCACAATCTGCTTTGGTGCCAGTGCTGTCCTGACAGCCTGGTCCCCTAGGGATTCTCAGCATACAGCTACAGTATTCAGCAATATCAATTTAGCAAAAGGCAATCAAACAAACAAATAAAAGCAGTGATCATTTCCATTCAAAAATAGCTAGAGGATGAATTCCCCACATTTTTTTCCTAACAGTCTTGTGGATGGGGCACTCGTGCAGAAAAGGGGAAAAGAGTATTTGCTTCTCTCTTCAACTGGAAGGGTTTAGAGCCTATTCCCTAGGCTGTTTTTGCAATTTACCTCCAACGAAACAATGCAGGGTGTAGGCACTGAAAATTAGGCCTGCACCTCTCACTGACTCTTTTAGCCACTAGACTACATTTATGACCCTACATACTGGATGGCTTTCGTGAATACTATCAGCCTAATGTCTCAGTTTTAGCAAGATGCTCCCTATCACCTAACGTTTTCTTAAAAACTAGTGTTTCGGGCAGGTTCCTGAGAAGAGGAAGATGTAGTTTTGAATCCCTTCAGGACAGAGCTGTTATGGATGAATGGTGTGAGCATCTGGACATTACACAAAAGGTTGCATCATCTTCTGTTCGGGCCCCTCTTTCAAAGGTTAAAAGAGAGACAAAGATAAAAGAAATATCTCAGGAGCACAAGGAGGTTGAGTCTGATTTTGTGGCTTACTCTGTCACAGTTAGTCCCCCAAATACCACCTACACTGCGCTTCAAGAGTTCATGTGCTTGTATTTGGATCTAGCCTTCTCCCTTCCTACTGTCCCTCGCACAAGTGCTAGATGTGGTGAAGCGATTACAGCCACTGCCTTTTCTGGCTTGGGCTCTGAATCCCGTCCTTGTGCACTCAACCAAGCCCTGCAAAGAGGGGAGTCCGTCCCAGGAGACACAGACCTGGGGCCCGCGTCTCTCTGCGGCGTTGCCCGCGGGCTGGTTCGGTGCACAGGGCGTATGTGAGCTCCGGGGSCAGTCATCTTAGACTTAGCTATGCCATGTCAGCACACGAAGGGCTTTCTGGTATTTGACCTTCGTGCCTGCCTGCCTTCTACACATTTGTCAAAGAGTCTCTGAAATATCTGGCTTCAGCTGAGGGAAAACTAAATATTTTTGTTTGGATAGTACCTCCTGAGGAACGGATGCTTGGAGCCAGCTAGCAGCTAGTCCARTGAGTTTAATGTCTAATGGCATTTAAAAGCTGTTTGGGTTTAATCCTGTATATGTGAATGCCATTAAGACTGCATTGTGTCTCTTGTAATTTGGGGCTTTGGACACACGTCAGCATCTAGTTGAGGAGACGATTCCTGCAAACTTGCTCTCTATTGTGTTTTACCACCCTCCTCACGGCCTTTCTGTTTTGCGCGCTGAGTTACTATTACTCCATTTACTCCCCCGTCTATTTTAGTTAAATTAAGCTTAAGCTGTACGTTACTGGAAATACACTAGAAAACAACCACCCTGGCAGCTCAGCTGGCAACAGGGAGCTGGAACCAATGGAATGTTTTCAGCTCCTGGAAGGGGCAAACCAAATCTCTTATGTGTGTGTTAAGAAAGTTTTGCATGTTGCTTTAAAACCTAAATATCAACCTCTTTTACCTATTTAGTGGGAGAAGGAAAATCTTTCATAGTAGCAGAGTCTGAGCTGCTATCTATGCCACTTCTGCCCAAAATAATGTGGACGGAGGAACAGTTTATACAGAGAGCCTGAACACCTCTTGTGGGCCTCACATTTTAGATTTCTTTTTCTTTGCAGTATTTCATAATGACTAACATTTGCCACAACAGTGTTAGTGTATGTGTGCCTATAAGTAAAGCTCTCAGCCCAACAGGACTCCATCACAACTTTCGGGCTTTGGAAATCTCTATTTTATATCAGCAATGATAGCAAACAGAAGGCTCAACCAYCCTGATTAATTAATCCCCATACAGCACCTCCTAGCAACCAAAAGTTGTTTTTTCTAATACTTCTCGCTGGGACTTGTAAGAGCATAACTTAACCGCATGGGAATGCACTATCTCATTCTTATGAGCTCAGAAGTCTTTAAAGGAAACATTACCTACATACATGCTTTCCCTGAGATGCCATCAGTGGCTGGAGGGAGCAGACGACCATCGGACAGACTAGTCACAGCAGGAAGAAAAGGTGTCATGCCAAAGTATGTATTTACAATTACCAGCTCTTCCGGTCTCCCAARAGGCTGATGAAGCCACCCAGCCAGACCATGACTCCATGTTTCCACTATGGCAAAGTATAAGCAATTTCAGAGCACAAAATTGGTACCTTTCTATAAAACATGTAAAATGATGAATTTCCRTCACTCAGTTTGTACAGTGTAAAGTGTTGATACTCTCTAGTACACCCACTACAAAAGCAATATAGCCTCCAGCAATGAAGTTTCCCAAATCTAGTAGTGAGTGCAAAGTGGCATGCCACCACTAAATCTGCTTTCAGTAGCATTACATTAAAGCTCTACTTGACTTGGCACTGACAGGTTATTATGACATTACTGAAGTACGTATCTAACTTYGGGGTTTCAAGATGCATCTTTTACTAGAAAATCTTAGCTAAGCAAAGCTAGCAGTGAGAATGATTTCGGGCATCCATAAATGTTAGGAGAAATGTAGCTGACTTCCAATGTTTACACTTGAGACAAACCAGGAGACTCTGCAATCAATTTAATTGATTCACCTAGAGTAACTAATTTACATTTAAATGCATACATATCCACATGCTGTGTTTTACCAGCTACAGGAGGTCAGCGTATATGCTCTTTGCTGAAGTTAATTAACAAGAGAAGCAGAAATTAAAATCATAATTAATTAATTTTTAATGCTCTTTCTCACAGGGAAGTCCTAGGAGTGTGCTTATAACCAGTGAAATCTCCAGGAAATAAGGCTATATGCTAATGGAAACCATTTGGGATTAAGGCCCCTACTTGAGGTCACATAYTCGGAGCTTGAAGTTACTCTTGATGGACGGGGCTGACACTTAATAGCTGCAAATKAATTCTGTTAGTGCTGATGCACAAAGGGGAGCCTCTGGGGTCTGCATCGAAGTTATCAGTGACTACAAATTTCTGTTCAAACATTGTAACTGACTTTCTGAATTCTAACAACTTGGGTTTGAATTCTGTATTTTAGCACAGTAAAATGTATTTCGTTATTTTCTCCAGTTTTGAGAGGGATTTCAAAGTGGTCTGGGAAATGCCGGCACTCTTTGCTTGGATACTATTGGGGATTCCTTATAAGATACTCCTCTTCTGAGCAGCACGCCAAGTCACCATGACGCTATCTTCTCCGCATTTCTCTTCTCGCACACAGTTCTAGCATTTCCTCCCTCCCTAAGCAGTGACTCCCTTCCTAAAAAAGCTGCAGACCTTTCTCTACCCTTTCCCCTAGCCTCACTCACACACCAGACATGCAGCGAGAAACCCAGACCTCTCCCCATCAGACTGACTGCACAGGCTTTCTTTCACCGAGAGAAAAAGCAGGAAGGCAAAGATTTCTTCTGAGAAAGCAAGGGGCGGATCTCTCCTCCCACTTCCCACTCGCTCACACCTTTCGGGGATCCTCTGCCCTCTTGGTCTCCCATGAGAAGCTCCAGGGATGCAGAGGACAAACAGACACATGTTTCCAGGGCTCTTATCTCCTTGGTGGTTCCAGAGAAAAAGGTACATCCAAGCCTCCGAGTGGTGCCGGAGGATCCTGCTGGCATGGATCCCCAGCCGGGCAGGTCGGAGAGGAGCTGCCACCGCACCGCTGGGCCTGTCGCAGCAGCCTCAGGGCACAGCGCTCTGAGCAGCCGGGGGACGAGGCAGCAGAGCTCGCACGAGGGCCAAAACCCAGGAGCTGGGCTCGGGCACAGGGCAGGAGACAGCTGCCTTCTCTCCAAGGCAGCACAGGATTGGGGCTTCTTATCAGCACAACGCATCACCACAACTGYTGATCATTACAGATTACATAGTCTTCAGAATCTAAATACCAGAATCTAAAAACAAAGTACCATATATTTTCTGGCTTTGAAATCATGTGGGGAGATGGAGGAGGGGGGGAAAAGATGCTGAATGCCACCTGGTTGAAAGCAAGCCATTACCTTTCCACCTGCTGTGCACAGGGGCTGCTGTGTCTCCACATCCCCCAGCCCTGGCCCCCAGCTACAGCCCCTCGCTGGCTGCRGCCGTGTGACCAGGAAAGGTGGTGCTGCCAGTGGAGGAACTGGGAGCATCGGAGAAGATCAGCACAGATAGCGCATTACCCCAGCAACTCCTTTCCAATCTAAGGGGAACATCTGCTGAGTGTATTTTCAAATTCTCCTTCCCAACTCCTGGCTTTTGCTTCCTTGCCTATTTTCTTGTATTTGTCCCATGTTGAAAGTGCAGTAAACTGTGTATCCTCTTTTAAGATGCACATAACACCATTTGGAGAGAAAGGCTCCCACTGAGGTGGATGCAAGGCCTTGGTGAGAGCCTCTGGCAGGTTCAGCTGCTGCCAGGACCCAGCAGGCATTTCAGGTGGAGCAGGATGGCCCAGGAAAGCCTCTCTTCCCCAGGTGCAGAATATGGATTATTCTGAGCAGCCAAACCTCCCACTGTGTTCAAAGCCACCAACCACCTTTCACCRGGGTGAGAAGGGGTTAACCCTGGCCCAGAGCACAGCCTCCAGTTCAGGTGTTAATAATAACCTCTACTATGGATTGCTGGTCACCAAAAGTTAGCTACCAAGATCATTGCAGTGCGGGATGGAGACAATGGCACTTACCTAAYTGCTAGCAGACAGTTATCAGTGATGCATAACAAATATTTCCCTGTTTTTACTAGACTTTTCCTTATGGCTTTTCTCAGATGGTGCTTTCTTGGTTCTTAGAAATGTATTTCAAACATGTCACCAAACTGAAATCAGCCCATCTCAGGTTGGTTTGGATGCTGTAACAGATATGAGTTAGTTCACTGTTCACATGGTGAGCACCCTGAGGTGGAACAGAAGCTGAGGAACATACAAGGAGAAAAATGAGCAATTTGGGGAAAGCCACACTAGTTTCATCCTTYGCAGATACTCTCTGGGTCTTATGCTTTCTCTTCTGGCCCCAGCCGAGCATTCTTAGGATACAATGACACCTTGGCATAGGGGGAAAAGCAACTGGCCCTGAGCATATTCATGATTTGGAAAAAAACAATGGGCCAAACTTGAAGCATTGTTCCTGCTCGGTTCTTACTCAAGGATTTCAGGAGAAGTGTAGCCTGAAAGAAATTTTGTGTGTGGTCTCAACATTTTATTGCCTAATGGTAATGTAGGAAGAATTAATTCTGTCCCATGGGATTTTGGCCCTCCCAAAGAAAAGCCACGATCCTAATCCCTGGTGTGATGATGCAAAGTGGCCAAATTTGACAATGGATAGGGTTGGGACCTTCCATAGCCTTAACCACAACTCAGGGCATGTTTGAAGGTTATAATGGGTTATCATGTATCAAACTCTTTGAACTATTACCAGGCATTGTAATTTAGAGAAGCCCTCAGGCTGACTTGAATTAGTGATGAGATCCTACTTTCTTCTGCTAGTCCCAGAGATTAAAGAAACCCAGCAGTGTTATGCAATCATCTCTCTCTCTCTCTCCCTCTTGGCTAGTTGGCAAGCCTTGGAGAAAGACGCCAGTRTTAGCCAGACTTACCAAGACACAGGTACTTCAAAACTCAGCATTATAGCACCAAGCTTTTCAGTGCCTTATCCATGGCCCTCAGTTAGGTACATAGGTACTCTGCAATGCTTAGGGAGAGTGGCTATCTTCACAGAAAGGCACAATCATATTGTAATTCATTTATGACAGAGCTGTTCATCAGACCAACATGTACATCATTGATTTCAATACAGAAAAATGGTAATCATGCCTTACTTCTGTCTGGAAGCAGCAGCCAACTTCACATAAGGTCTCCTTTATAGCAAAGTCTCCTTTTGACCCACAAACACTCCTGATGCTTGACAGGATAATGGTCGTATGTCATCCTTACCTTTGAAGGCTCCCTTTAACACCCACTCCATAATCCAGTGCTATATGCTCTATCACAAAGGGCTTTGCGGTCTCTCCGATCAAATCCTACTGTACCGTCACTTAAGCACTGCATAATGCGGATAAACAGTACTGCGAGCAGCTGCTGCCACCCTCAGGTCACTCTTGCATTAAAGCTCTTTCAACTTTTGGTTACTGTTGTCTCTAAAACAAACAATTACAAGCACACTCAGTAGAGTCATCAGCCAAAATGACTTGTGCACCTTATTGGCATGATGATACTACTTGCCACGGATGAATCAAGTTTTTTAATCTAAATTGTGCTGTGTAAGATTAGGAGCAGAAGCAGCTCTAATGTGGAGGGAGCAGATGCAAGAGGACTGTCAGGGCCCCAGAAACATC
Organism: Rhea americana; assembly: GCF_003343005.1. Lineage (NCBI taxonomy): Eukaryota > Metazoa > Chordata > Aves > Rheiformes > Rheidae > Rhea > Rhea americana. The sequence goes on along the minus strand of NW_028185037.1, from coordinate 2,655,704 downwards.
TCATGATTGAGCTGGTTTCCTTGAGCTTGGACCGGAGGGTCCAGAAATGAAACTGCAGTGCATACCCACAGCCAGGGAGAAGCACGTATTTCCTCACTGCTGCACAATGCCTCAACTCTCTGCTACCCAAAAACCTCCAAGCCAGGAATACTTGGGCAACAGGCCAGTCACCTGCATTAGGCTTGCAGGAACAAGAAACTCAAAACAAGCTGTGGGTCTTGGAAAATTGTTAGCTGCAAGGGCTGGAACAACAAGAGGGAATCGAAACCAGAGATGAAAAAGGAGATGGCCTAAAGTCACCTTCATTCCCCACCTCCAAGTCCCCAGGTAAATCCACAGATGGATTAGACACATGCATACTGCTACACTCCTTTTCCCAGCAGTAAGAGCGCATTTGCAGCTAAACTCACAGCTGTGGTAAAGGCTGGAAAAGAGTGTTTGTGTCAAGTAATCTTAATTGGTTTTTAACAAGTATTTTGCTTGCATTTATGCCACTACAGACCACAACTGCATCAACTTGTACAAGCTGAGAAGCACAGGTCTTGACATACTTCATATGAGATAGCRATGGGGAAAATTCAGATGTGCTGCAAGCTCCTGTGTTGCTCTGAAGTCAGCCAGTGCCCCTCCTTGGTTCCAGGCTGCTGAAGCAGGGGTGAGTTCAGCTGAGTAAACTTAGGTTCTGCACACTCATTTGTAACCAGAAAGCTGACTTTTGCTGTCTTCCTAGTTAAACAAAAATTAATTTGAAGGTGGGAAAAGTCTTTATTCCTATTGCTTTCCTGCTATATCTATGATCTTGCCAGCTCTGTGATACTTCTACAATTCTCTGAAGAAAAAAAGAATTTAATTGTCTAGAGTCCACTTTTACTGGCGCATACAAGCATATAACTAAATAAACCATGCCTGGGGAAAATACTTTATATCCTCCTTGACTGTGTTCACTTAAGGACATTGTTAGCAGTGAGGATTTTTCCTGGAAGCTTGTTTCCAGTGATTCCCTGCACACTGAAGTAGAGAGGAAATAAAAATTCTCTAAACAGGTTTTGCTCATAAGAGTTTCAACTCATCATGGTCAGGAATATTTTTGTCCCCAGTATATTCTTCTCTCCTAGTATTTGTTTAATTCTGAGACTATCACAGCTACTAGGGAATGAAAGCTCTAGCAAGGTGATTTCTGAGCTCTGCTCATCTTTCAAATTAAAGTTGAGACTTTAGAACTTACAACACTTTAGCAAGATCTCAAAGATCTTTTCAGGTCACTAAAGCTTGCAACATACTTGGGAGAGGAGGGCAAATAYGGATTACTATTGCTTTGGTTTTTTGGTTTTTGTTTTAATCTTACAGTTAAGCAAGGACAGAACGACTCAATGACCTGACAAAGCCATGGCTAAAAGCAGCCTGGGGGAAGCTGGTGTTAAAATTTCAAGTAGCCCTCAAGTTTACCCGTTCTTTCACTRTCCATTGACATGCCAAAGACTCCTTGGTTAACATGGGCTCCTAGGAGCTGCCTCTTCCACTCTAGCACTCCCAACTCTTAAAACTATCTTCTTGGCTTAGTAAAAGAAGACCTCAGAATCCTTTCGAGGCCTGTATTTCATAATGTCAGCATCAAGTCTCCCACCACAAAATAGAATTCTTGAATTCTTTTCATATCAGATTTTTAAATCTCACAGTTCCTGACCAGATCTTTTTGTCTAAATACATCACAGATTTCAAATCTCAAGGAACTTCTGAAGATAGTCGGTGGCTGTTTCTCCTCACAGATTCATACTTTCCCATATGCCTAACAAAGTCCAGGGGATCACTGAATGACAGAACAATTTAGATTTAGAAAGAACCTTTGGAGGTCATCTAGTCCTCCACTTAAAAGTCCTCTACTCAAAGCCCAGCCAACTTCAAAGTTAGATCAGGTTCCTCAGGATCTTGTCCAGCACAATTCTGAAAACTACTAAGGACAGAGATTCCATAGCCTTCTGGGAGACCTGTTTCAGTGTTAATCTCTCTTACTGTGAATTTTTTTCCTCATATTCAGTCAGAATTTTTCTTTCTGCAGTTAGTAATTGTTGTCGCTTGTCCTTTTGAAGCCTACCCCTGACAAAAGTCTAGATCTAGATCCTCTTCTCTATAAACTCTAGATCAGATCTTTCCCTTTTACACCCAATGGTTGCAGACAATTTGATTAATTTATCTACACACCACTGCTAACAGGTGAGGAGTTATTAACCACACTCCAGAGATGGAGAATAGAGACACACAAAAATTAAAGTCAAAGACATCCACTAATTTGGAACACCCTTGCTGAGGCAAGTGGGACCAGATGTCCATAATAGAAAGCACAAATTCTGTTCCCATCAGTTGCAAAACTTACTCTGCCAGTCAGACTGAAAGTTATCAGAAATCAAGAAAATGTAAGTAGCAATTCTTAGACAACTTTGATTTTAAAGGCTTGCTCTGATATACAACCAAGAAGCTCAGTTTCTTTGGGCTGTAGCTAGCTGCCTTAAACTGTGACTTWCTTTCTTCTTTTGGCAGCTCTTTACTTCATTTGTCACATACTTTTAGACTGAAGCAACAACTGTTTTTCAATGACCTTCCTTATTACACAGATTCAACTTTTTCCCAGATCACTGTCCATCCTCTAAGCCAAATGAGGCAAGAAAACAGAATACGTGTTCATGCAGGACTTCATTATGATGCATACTTACAAAGCCATGAAAAATCCACAAAACAACTTTAATCCAGTGCTTGCAGCTGGCAAAATAGTGTTTGTATCCTTTGAGAGTCTCTGCTGCAGTTAAGGTTGTAAATATTTTTATCTGGATCATACTTTAGACTCACAAATCACTAACAAAGAGAATCCAGTGACTCTGTAAAAAATCACAGATGGTAGCTGAAAGGAAACAATCACTGTACCAATAACTTTATAGGTATTTGCTAAGAGAGGGAAAATGGTGAGACTCAGGAATGAAAGGGTCCATCACAGAAGCTAGAGAAGAGCATTCTCCTTCGTTTCACCAAAACTTCTGCTCTTTTTTTTTTTTTTTTTTTTTTT
>NW_028185037.1:2635811-2652588 GCF_003343005.1 Rhea americana | reverse complement strand
TTCAGCAGGACCTAGTTTTCCTTGGCTTCTCTGACTCTAATTCCCATCCTAGCCTTTGTCTACCCAGTTTCAGCCCTCCCTCCTACCTGTCTATCTCCTCACTCCCCTGGTCCCCCTCACTTCCTTTTCTCTCTGCCTCAATCCTGACTGTACCAGTTCTCTTATCCCATACCACCTGGCCTTCTCCTTGGGTCTGGTTTTACTGCTCTGAATTGATTCTTTTTCCTCCTTAAGGCTGGTGGGATGTTGGTAGGGTGATTTAACACACAGATGAGACACTTCCGTGTTGTCAGCTGCTGCATTTGGACYCTGCCCAGCAAAGAACAACTGAAAGCAAGAATTACAGAAAGAATCTTCTGAAATAACTCCAGACCTTTGGGTTTGTATTTAGTCACTCTGTGGATGATGTGTATACAGGCGCTGATCACAGGTAAAAGCCATGAGGGAATGCAGTCTGCTCAAATTAGTAAACTCTAACAGTTGTGAGCCTCACACATGCCCAGTGTGGAAGGAATCAGAAGATATTTTAGCTGCTCGGAAGGAAGTCTTTCCAATACATGTTCCTAACGCTTTTCTTTCCGCATAAATTTCTAAACTTGACTATATTGGTGCAGATTCTAAGGGGAATAGTGGAAAGCATTCTAATACAAAAGTCATGCCTGTTCCTCTCATCACTTTCATCTCTCTTTTAAGTCCTAAGCCATAATAGGAAGGAATGCGGGAAAGCATTTCAGAAGAAGAGTTTCAGGTTCTAGAATATAGACAAAACTAACTATTTTCTCCTACTCACATTCCTAGGAATGGAGCAGCCATTTTTTTAGAAGCTTTCTACTCAATACGAAAATATATCATCCTGGCAGCAGAAAATGATGGGGGAAATTTTAGTCCAAACACCAAAAAGTTTTAAAGTAACAAGCAAATGAGAAAAATGGTCTATGGCAAGAAGTATCGGGAAGCTTTAGCATTAAAAAGTACTGCTGACCCATCTACATTTATAGCAAATATGTCAAATTTGTAGTTGGTATAAGCAAGCCACAAAATGCCATCTGCTTAACTCAATGACTTGGACATCCAATCCAGATCTGCAAGGTTTATGGGTAAACCTTGACCCATGAACAAAACTCTGTTGTCTTAATGAGGCTCTGTCCAGACCTGTATGTTAAAACCAGATACGTGATAAGATGAAAACCCCAGCGAAGGCAACAGGTTCCAACTGGAGAGAGGAAATTTCAGGTTGCACTTTTTACTCTTTAGCAAGCCCCATCCCTCAAACAGAACCTTGAAAAGTGAAGGGTCATGARGGAGCTTGTTGCTACGTGACATAACTCACACTCAAAAACTAAAACCTGTCCCAAGGCAGGCATAATAAAGAGAAAAGAAAGACTTTGGATTAACTGACAGAAAATACCCCAAAAATAGTTTGTAGGAGCACAGGCATTTGTCTCAGGGATTGACATCTTCCCTATTTGGAAGCAAATGAATTAAAGCATATGTTATGCTCTAATAACCACCATAAGTGGGTGTAAATCAAAGKAAGCAAACAAAAGAGCATAGAGAGAACTCAAGCTGATATTGAGGGAGTAGAGACTGGAAGAAACAAAGGCAGTTGATACTTATAAATAGACATATAGATTTCAGCATACTGATGAAAAGTTGGGTGAAAGGTAATAGCAACCAATATGTCTAATCAGGGAAGTTTCCAGTATTTTACTAGATGGCTATAGTGTTCCGTATCATTTGTCTGGCTCCTGATTCTGTGGTGCTTGTGCAAACACTTATTTCCACTTAGCCCTTTGAAACACTGCATCATACATTGTGACTTCTATAAGTACAGTAAATTCTGTCTACGTTTTTAAGAGACCAGTCTAGTTTTTGTACTAACAGTGCACAAGGCCTTTCTAAAAATAGATTTCAATTCTGTTCATCCTTCAGTTATTGTATAAAGCCAAAAGTGGTTTTCCTCAGTGTTTTGTGTAGCCTTCCCACATCTTCTAGCCACAAGCACATTATTTAAGCCACACATAAACAACTATGATTTACATCAAATTTTCATTCAGTGGAAAACACATGAAAGAACTATTTTCCTTTCGTGTATGCCTGCAAGGGCTGGAATCTCTCTTYGCAAAATCCTGCTGGTAACCCCAGGCTGTTGAAAAAGTTTGTTCCCTATCTGGCATTTTAAGAAATTCCTGTGAGTTTATTCCATTACAGAATCATTCAGTCACCATTTGGCACCCTTTCTGCAGCAGATGACAAGTCAAAGAACTTCACGATCTCTGAAAAAGGCAGACCCTTAACTAGACTTGATGTCAGCCTCTCGTGATAATGCAAAATATGTCTGTTGCACTTATCATAAAAACTTGAATGACACCCAAAGCTATACGTTTCATTGACAATAATTGAATAATTGAAACAATATTGAATATAGTTTGGACTGCTAGTCTGCAAGTGAATAATGACATGGGATCATCATCTGAATTACAAAAAAAAGTGCAGTAGTATGCATAAAAATTGAATTAACAAAATCAGTCATATGAATCTGGCTAATAGAACTTGATGCTGCACTAAGAAGTAAATAAAACAAGCATCCYTTCTATTTTTTTAAAATCATAGTAGGTCTACATCCAGAACGTACAGTACACTTGTCTCCTTGGCAGTATGCCCTGCAACAGAATAACAGAATTCCTCTAAAATCACCTCCTCCCAGCTGCGAGCTGGCAAGGAACAGAATATTGATTGCTGAATCTGAGGGCTGGTTGACAACCCTCCTTGCCCAGTAGGATTCAGAGCTCTGAAGCAGCCATTTAAAGATCAGCAGGCTGTTCCCTGAGAATATGTGTATATCATCTTTGTGATCTGTTCCTCTGCCAGAGTGAGCACTTGCTCTCTAGGCTAACTGGTGCAAACCACCTCAAATCTGTGTCATTCAGTGCAAGTGCCCTACAACATGTCTAGACTGCAATTTAGAAGGGTGCTGATGGTTAGGTTCCAGGCAGACTAAAAGGGGCAACACGACCTTGCAGAGACTTGAAATCCTCAACATACCCTGATCAGTGAACAACTAGATTAGGGTAAAATCACCATGAGGCCTTTGTCTAGCAGAAACCTTTCAGCTATGGGTAGAGAAATTCACATCCCCATATATAGCACCCTGTATTTGAAAATACTGATTATACTATGATTATGTCAGCAGGATGGGCTAATAGTCTAATTTTGCAGGTTTTTGTAGACTACTATGGGAGGATCACAGAAGGCATAATAAATTCGAGTCTGAATTCATGCTTCCTATACCTCCCACAATCTATTCTTCCAGTAAGAACTCACATTTTCCAGGAGRTATCAAATTTCAGGATCAGAGTTTCAACTTGCATCATGGCTGRTGCCATATGCAACCTGTTATTTGGATCATATGTCTTCCCTGAGCAACTAAGAAGCACATACATGCTGCAGTCATGCTGTCACATCGTGGAGGGGTGGTATTACGGTGTTATTAACTGTGGATTTATTGCAAATAGATTTATTGAAGTTGGCTATACAGTGTGGTTATAGCAAGTGAATCTTACTGTACATTTGTTATTGCCCAAGTCTTGGTTTCTTACCTCTCCAACAGTTTCTTGTCAGAGGTTCTCTTAGCTCCTGGAAAATAACCTTGAGAGGTGTCCCAGCTCAAGGGGATAATTCATRGTCATACAATATTTGGTGTGGAGATGTACCTTTTTTGCTGACCTCATGCTGTGTTGGGGAAAATAYACCCTTCTTTGCTGACCTTAYGTCCATTTCTGGCTTCACCAGYTGCAACCAGTATCAGCTAGTTCCCCCTGGTCAGCCCTGGGCATTGCCAGTTATTGCACTCAGCTGGGGCCCAAGATAAGGGAGAATCATATCAAAGCAGTAACTGGCATTGCATGTCTTTGTAGAGGATACTATGGGCTTTTTAACCTTCAGACAGCATTACKTAGTGCTACAGCTTACCTCCTCATAATGGCCACAAAGAGTCTGTCCCAGAAGATGACCTGAGCCTGGATCATCTTCACACATACAGCAATACGTGTCTGGGGGCTTGTCGCCTCTGACCCCAGGAGCTTTATGGTGGTCCAGCAACATTTTTTTTCAAGCTGCCAAAAATAAAGCTATCCTGCAGGCCAAACAGTAACAGAGCTTCTCTGSCAGACCTGTGTTCTGCCAGCATGTRGCTACAGTCGTGTTGTGTGAACTGGTGCATAGYGCGACAGAAAGTAGGATTGTCTGAGGGCAGAAATCAACACATGAGCTTAAAAGGCCTGGTGAGATACCCCTGAAGGACTGCCTCAGGCAGAGAAGATGAAACATGGTGTGGTGTGGACCTTGAAGCAAACTTTCTCCTGTTTCAYGTCCAAGTTTCCTCAACAGCGTTTCCAGCTGGTTTGCTCCACATCAGAGTGGACTAATGTATTCAGTGGAAATGGCCAGGGTTCCACAGGCAAAACAGCAATAGAACCATACTGGCATCCACTATTTCATGTAGATGCAAGAAATTGCATATGGGATCAGCATCAGTAGAGAAGCTGGCATGCTTCCTACAACCAATGACAAGAGCAGAACTTTTAGAAACGTTTGGCCAGCACAGATCCCAGTATTATTGGTCTCAGATTACTATTAATTACATTAATCATTAATATAAAAACTGGCTAGAATCTGGCTTTGACTTACACAGCCACAGGCAAATTTTGGCCTATGTTAATTAAAATAAGCTGTGGGAACTGTAAGACATCTGACAGCCTTTGTCTAACAGAAAATGACTACCACAACAGCACAGCACCTGGGTAAACATGTCCACCAGGCTCCATCATATACAGGGTGAAGAACAGGCTCTTTGTAACAGTCTAAAATTTTAAAGAATTAAAATCTATCAACAGCAACACACTGACCTTACCAACACTGACWTTAACATCATTCTGTTTATCACCAAGAACACAAACTTCATGCCARCAAAACTTACCATGTGTAATGTTTGTATTTAATGACTTTCTCAGTCATTCCCTCACTTCATTTTTCATTATTGGCTTGTGACATTTAGTTATCAGGGGCAAAGGAAATTCAAAAATCCTCTGAAACAGATATGGATGATGAAGAGAAGTTAAGTTACTATGCCTGTATTGCACGGTGCATGGGATTTCCAGTTTCCAAACAGCATCAAAATGTAAGGAAAAAGTTTGATGATGGGTTAGAATGGACTGAACTCAGGGAGAGCACTAACTGCTATAATGTGTAGAACAAAGCAATTTTAATTTTTTTCTGAAAGTTGATTGGGCTTTTTAATGGGCCACYAGTATCACAATATGCACCGAATATTAAGAGGTTGTATATCATATAGCACAATGCAGGATCACCAGAATGGAGATMTCTCCTTGCTCAAGGCCTTGCAAATCTTGTAAGTTTGCAGTATTTCTGAAAAATATCTAATCATTCATTCTTCTGATCCTTTCAAAGTCCAAAGTCAAAGTTCACTTAAAAGCCATAATTTGATTTCAGACTTTTGCACCTTCACAAACAGAAGGAAAATATGGTCATAATAAAAATATACAATGAAAGTGTGCACAATACTTCAGTGTTCACCAAACGAGGCCCTGTATGCAGTTAGCTAAAAATGAGATAAGCCTTCACTCTGCCTGTCTGAGGAATGAAGTGTGTTTATTTTCCCAAGTAAAAGCATCAGAAGAGTTTCTTAAGATTTTGACATAATATTAAACTGTGGTCTCAGAATTTTGAACCTCAGTGGCAACTACTCCTTGTTTCATTCAATTATAAATCCAAGGAAAAATCAGCCATCTTGTTATGACATGAGCTGCAGTTATGCAGATCTATAACTTAGTTGTCAAAACAGAAATCCAATCAGACTCTTGTAAACAGCATATATACTTATGTATCTATGTGTATATTGCCTACCATCTTTTAAAATCTGGCTGAAGGAGTTGCCAACTTCACATTTACAAGTAATAAATCATTACGATCAAGTGAAAACTATAAAACAGAGAAAACACATGTAAAAATGTATAAAAGCAATCTTACTAATTATGATACTAAAAGAATAGAATAGTTGAAAGAAAAAATAGGTTTATAAATGTATTATAATGTAAATATGACTATCTTAGTAATAGCTGTAACTTTGTATAACTATCAGGAATAACATTTGCACAGAAACCTCATCAGAAAGACACAAAAGAATTTGGCAAAAAGAACAAAAGGTAACTGCATATCTTTTGYTCATTATATCTATGAGGAGGAGGATGAGAATTTTAGGGAAAAACAAGCTTCTCTGCATTTTAAGTTATATTAGGTGGGGGAAGTTGGACTAGTTACATTCTGGAAAATGAAAGAAACATTCTCATTTATCCTTTCGAGGAAAGGATCATCTAGAGTCTGATGTCGCCCAGAGAAATGTTTCCATTGCATCAGCTGTGACATGGAGAGTGGTTTCTTTGAATTAGGCTTCCCATGGTTTTGTCCAAGTTGGCAACCTCTAGATACAGAAGGCTTTTCTGACGAATGATCTGAAAAATGATACAGCRGACTAATCAGAGAAAGCTGAGACAGAAATTTCTTAGTCTGAATCAATAAGCCAGTTTGTGGTAATGAATGTGGRAAAAATAGAACAGTAAGTGTAATCCTTCTATGTCAATGAAAACCAAACATATGTGTCCACAGTCAGAGAGGAAAGGGTGTTTCTTGCCTTGATTATCAAAATCACTGTATGTAGCGCAAAGAAAAATCCTTTTATAAATAAATGGAAAAGGAAATGCCTTATCTGGCAATTTCGCTTGTGCTCTCTTCCTAATTCTGTGMTACTTCAGCTGTCCATGTTCTTTAAGTAACTCTGAATATGGAAGTATCCTGCACCAAATCTCATGCTGGCTTCTGTTTCCTCTCAGAGGAGTCATTCCGATCAGCTAAGAATAGCTTGGATAGCTATTTCATTGACTCAGGACACTAGAGGTTGATCTCTAGTGCACTTTGAAYGTCCTGGTTATGCCAAGTTGTTTAACAGTGTACTGTATATATTGTGAGTCACAATAAGGAGAGGACTGTTTCCTATAAAGCACATAGCCAGAAATTCACTTTGCACAAAGGATTCTAAAGCCCCAAGCAATACAAGGTCATTGCAGAGTATCTTATGTTTTGCTGACTTCATGATTCATCTCACACACGTGACAAAAACAAGTTTGGATGGACAAAATTGCATCGTTGTTATTGGTTTAAAATACGTGGTCAAATATTTTCATAGTAGTGTTTCCTAGGAAATATCAGTGATATGAGCAGCATGATGATTCAGAGTATTCTTAAGATTTTGAAACTTTTACCTGGAGACCCCATAAAAACTCCTACATAAAAGACTCTTTCTAACTGACATATGATTCACATTTGTGCTAGACATCTTCTTTTACTGTCCAGAAGAAAATTTAGGATTAGCACTTCTCAAGTTCTTAGGGATTCTGCATTGTTAACTCCRTAAACTGAACCATAATCAGATAAAATTATAAGCTTTCAGGTTTGTAGCTCATCTGAAAACCAGAAGAGCAAGCAACCCATCTGCAAGATCCATATTGCAGTTAATTACTTCCTTTCGAGAGTCCTGTGGTTTGCTAAAGATGTCCYCAGTATGAGAACAAAAGGGTCTTGATCAAGAATACCCAGTCTTATTGGTAGTTCTAAGAGAGATCCCAGCGCCAAGATAATTAGGTCTTGAATTAATTTTAAGCTCAGAYATTGTGCAGCCTGTATCATATTGCTTTGTTCCCTTTCAGTTTAYCTTTTGAATCATGATTGTTAGAAATGTAGGAGATATGAGCCTTGGGAAAGGCAAAGAGACCAACTAATGGTAGCTGAATTCTGGGGTGATCAAACTGAAGACCACCACTCACAACAATTTGACTAGGGAACTGCTGAGTCAGTTGCCTGCTCTTTAGGAAGCCAAACCTTCCCCTGCTCATTTCCAGCTCTAAAATTTAAGAATGATCTTCAGGTTTTTCCATGATTTATCACCACAAAGGTTCTGTTCACTATAACTAAGACATGATTACCTTTGAAGTTCTGATTACATTCACTGCCCTGAAGTTCAAGAGACTGAAGCTGTGGTTGAACTGATGGAACTAATATGTGTTCAAAGAGTAAGAAAAGCAGTTAAGAGCAATAATACAATTGCAAAATGCTAAATAAAATTATATGCACCTGTATTCACCATAGAAGTAATGTTTTAAAATCTGTTTGTATCTCCGCAGTCCAAGAGCTCTACTCTCTGCCTCAYTGCACATTAGTGAGAAAACACGACTAACATTTAACAGCAAAGGTGCCTTTTCCACACAGATCTGAACAGCACCTGAGCTATATATTTCCCTATGTAAAAACAGAAGGTCGAATTCTTCAACTATTAAAGAAGGGTACAAAGACAATTAATATTTGGAGCAAAAATAAAGGAGAAAGTTAAATTCTTAAGGCCACAGAAGTATTATGCATTTCAATAACCAAGCCCTCCCCTACTTTGGGTAGAATGAGATGAGAAAGGAATACAGCTTTATCCTATTACCTGAAGACATTGAAACCATCAAGCAAAATAGTCACACTGAGTCTGTATTACTTAATTCATTATTTGTGTTTGTCAAGAATATGAACACTCTGGTAGCCATTTCTTTCGCTCTTTTTACAGTGATATCTTACTATGGTATTTTATTGTGGTTTTACTGTGACATTTAGAAGAGATCTATATTTGCACCTCAYAATCACATTTTTAAATATTGTATATGGGTATTTCATGCCCAAAGGAAAGAAATATATCAGGGTAATAGAAACTCTTTCCTTTGAGAAACTAGATGAGCTATAAAAACTAAAATGGATGGAGTGTAGACATAACTTAAACAAGGTAATACTTTTTTTTTTATATATATAATCCTGCTTTTTACTTAAACCTACATACAACACGGAGTTAACACAATTCTGACATGCAGAAAGAACAACAGTCATGTTTCTGCAGAAAGGATAGATGCAAAAATCTACAATTTGGGTTTATGACTGCCAGGTTAYCTTCCAGCATCTCTCAAATGATTATTTTAATCGTCCTGCGTCAACATTAGCTAATAACTGTGAAATGAAAGAAAAGAAGATATTTTCAGAGATTTGGTCTAGCATTATCCAGATCTTCATCTGGTAGTTGCTGGTGTAGCTGTCCATGAGTAAGCAGCTTTTGAACCAACTTGCTGCATTTTTACCAAATAATYATTATTGTCCTTGAATAGTTAGAAACAAAATACTATATAACCTCATTGGATAGCTAACCATCACTAGTCCTGCTGGCCATAGCTAATTCAAGGAATTAAGAGGTGGGATATATACACTGATTGTTACTGCAAGGAGTGAATTTTTTCTTAATCTTGTGAAGGGGCCCTATGGGTTAGAAAAATCAGGCAATATCTGGAAGATCCTATAAAGAATTTCATTACTTTAATCCTATTTTACTGGGTGTCAAGAGTTTTTTCCAGTGACAGACCAAATACTGAAAATGGATGCCCTTCCTCAGCAACGGCTAGAGATAATGAAAAAGAAACTCACTTTGATGGTCTTTCTTTCCCATACAATTGCACTCAAGCAAGTCATGGGTAACACAGCTGGAATCTTCATGAAGTGTAAAGAGATTTCTAAGCTCCTCAATGGAAAAGTGGATGTGTTCAGAGGTCTTGGAAAGGTCTACAACTGCCCCAGAAAGGTCTTGCTTGCTGATCTGTCTTTGATAAATCTTCTCTTCTATTGARCCTGTATTGAAAAAAAAAAGTAGATGCACAAAGTTAATTTTTGGCCAATACTTCTCAAAAAGAAAAGTCAAATCCATTTTTTCTAACAATATTCATAGGAAATACTGAACTATTATTTTCAGCTATTAAAACAAAGGCAAAGCAAAGGCAAATGAATCAATGTGATATCTCTATTCTAACTCAGTTCAGAGTGAATTATATCTTCTATATTTTTAAATATTTTTTAAAGAATGAGTGGTTTCCAAAAATATTCCCTCTGCTTATTTTATTGACAAAATATCAATAGCTATTCTCACTCTAGGATATGTCTGAACATCACCTCCAACCTGTGGTTAGCAGTCTGTAGATGCACACAGTATGTTTCTGACCATCTCTCCACACCCTCGCCATTGCCTAAAAGAAGCAAAAAGATTAAAATTCTTAATAGCCTGCTCTACAATTGTATTTTAGGTAAAACATGCAGCCTTTTCTCATCAAATTACCAGTTCTGCTAGCTCATTCAAAAGGATGTTGTCCAAACAAAGCATTCCTTAATAGATGTCTGTGATTTTTTTTATAAAAACCTTCTGGTGTTAACTCTAAATAATTTCTAAAATGTAATTTACTTTCTAACATTTATGCTCCTCTTTCTCTGTGTAAGAAACTAGGGGTTCCATTTGTTTTCTGCTACTAACACTCTCTTCATATTTTCAAAGTCTTAGTAACAGTTTAATGTCTCACAGGAATATTCATCATTCTCTTCTTCTCCCGAAACATTTTTGCCACAGTATATCTTTAAAAATGACATTTCCATTTCTATTAAAATTGTAAAATCAGTGTTTTGCACACCCTTTAAGTCCTAAGCAAAGAAAAAAGTAACTGAGAGAGCACAGTTACAGGACTTTTGTCAAAAACATAGGATTACAAATGTATATTTGGTACAGGTACTCACAACACAGCATGCAGTATTTGGCAAGCTGTAGCAATTTTCACTGATTTACCTGACTCTGTTTCAACCAACTAGACAAGTGACCACATGAGGGTACTGATTCACACTTAAAACAGGAGTAAGGCCAAGAATCAGAGCTTATTTCAGGTATTAACTACTTAGCATTAGCRTATAATCGGAGGTTTCTTACTATGTTTGTACAAGGATTTTTAAAAAACTGCCATTGTTAAGAAGTATTTTAACCAAACATTCTTATGCCAACTAAATAATTTCTTTAGATTAAAAGTATCATTACAAGAATAGCCTGGCACTTGGCTTTGTTTTCTTTCTTTTAGCATGGCTGCCACGTGATTTTCTCGTTCTCTTAATTCTCATCAGGACCTCTTCCTTTTCTCAGGTATGACAAAAAGTTTTTTTTTTTCTTTTCCTCAGCAACACTCACTACACAATCTAATCATAATTTTCTTTTCTTTTTAGAAAACAGTAGCTTTCCAGTTAATAGGCGATCAGGAGACACAGGGGGCACATGACTCATTTCTCAAAGGAAACTAGAATTTACTCTTTTCATTTTTTACTGCAAGGGGGCTTCTAATGATACCAATATATATAATTTGACAGAGAAATGTTTCTCCTTTTTTTCCCTCTGGTAGAGCTTTCCTCCAACATCATACTCATCCCGACGCAATGGAATGATAATCAGGTAGCAGTGAGACATGATAAGTCAAACATTTCAGAATCAATCAAAAACTCATTCGATGCCCATCCCAACCCACAAGTACAYAGTTGTGTCAGACCTGAATATCTGTAGCTGGATTCCAGTCGATATCATACAGGATCAAATGAGATGCTCCAACCAGATTCAGTCCTACCCCACCAGCCTTTGAACTCAGCAAAAAGATAAAAGCTGGGCTGAATTTATTATTAAAACTATCAACAATCTGTTGCCTCTGGGAGACAGGAGTATGTCCATCAAGTCTAGTATAAGAGTATCCATGACGTTTGCATGTCTCTTGCAATATATTCAGTGTCTGAGTGTAATTGGATACCAGCACAACTCTGTCAAACAGGAGAGAAGGTTATCTTGCTATCTTAGACCCTGGTAAAGTCAAAGTACAATAACAAATTACTGAAGACATCTAAGGAAATAAAAATCACAAGTCAAGTAAAAATTACACATGAACCTGAGATTACTCCTAAATCGTAAAACATAAAACACTTAATATTAATTTGAAGCATATACAAGATTTAGATGCATTACATCTATTGTCAAGCATTCACATGTTAAGTATTTTTTTTCCAACAGAATTTGACTTAATGCATAGACTGCAGGGGTCCAGGACCAACCACAGAGATAGTTTTTTTTTTAAATCTCTACTTATACAAAATAGCTGTTGTTAAGAAAAAGTATAGGCATTTGCAGAGGGTGTCATAGAGGCTAACACACATTTTTACTTATACTTTTTACTTTTTACTTATACTTAGAGGCTCTACATTTTTACTTATACTTTTTAAGGAGATTGGAATTGAGCCTGTATATTGAAAAAAATTATTTAGTACTGATGACAGCAGAGAAACAATACAAAAACCCCATAAATAGTAGATTATAAGTGGCACAACTTTAAAAAAAGCTACAGTGGAGTTATGTACACAATCTAGAAGAATTATGAGAAACAAAATCATGCCTGTCAAATAGGAAGACAGCGCCTCTTGCCTACATCTTGAGACTGAAAGGAAAGGGAATGAGGGATGGCAAAGGACTTCATAAGCATTACAGTTTTGGAAGGTGTTAATGCAAATTCAGTCTCTTGGTCCCTTAAACTAATGGCCTATACTATGTCAATGTTTTTTCTCAGAAATTTTGACTACATAAGTTTCAGAGATCTGCAAATTTAAAACTTCTATCCTTCCAGGTAYTGAGCACAATTCTGCTGAGAGAACATAGAAAGATCTATTGAATTTAAACCATAAATAAAATAATAAGCAGATAAGGCATTTGCTGCAAGATCTGGTTTGGAGGTCTTTTACAATCTAAACTGAATTTACAGAATTCCATCAAAAATGCTGTATTCTTTTAATTATTTTTGATTAAAAATAAATACAGAAGAACTAGACAGATGATTTGAAGAAATCTGGTAAATTAGCATTTTAAAACTGTTTTGAAGTATTTTTGTTGTTACAACTTATTTTACAAATGAACTATATTCAAGACTTGTTTGTAAGATTTTGCAAGATTGATTTTTTTGTCCAAACTAAAATTCATATCTTTGTTTTCACTCGCAAATAGAATATATACTTTCTAAGGAGCTTGGAACTGAGTCTGTATGCTGCAAAACTACTTAGTACTGATGACAGTAAATGACAGTAGAAAAACAAAAAAAAGAAAAACATAAATAGTACTGAATTTAATCAGTAAAATTTTTRAAGTTGCAAAATAAAGCCTCAACACTAGTTGCAACACAGCTGCTCCCACAGCACTGATACAGGGGAAACTGCTTTTTCCTTCCCATACTTTTTAGCTCCAGGAATATGGCTATGACTCATTCAGGTATTTAGCTGACCCTGGTTTCAATGGATGTTAAGCATATTCCTATGACAAGCTCAGCTTTTCTGATTTGTAAAAAAAAAAGAGTATCAGAAAGAAACAAATTCCATTGTAACAGTGCCAAGAGATCTGCTAATACTTCCCACTACTGAATTGCAGCATGTCCTATTTAGGCACCAATTTACATCAACTTAAAAAATTTGAAAAATAAATACTTTTGGAGCAGCTGGACTTTAGGGCATGGGTGCACAAAAATCTTACCCTGGAATACAAGAGTATGTGAGATCCCCAAGAACGAGCAATCCCCCAGTAACTGGCCTTGTGTATTCTATAACCCCAGCATGAACCAAAATGCTGCGTGTCAGCACCATTTACCGCGGGGGACACAGGCAGCTGCTGTGCCGGTTCACCTGCTAGGATTCACTCCTGTGAACATGCCCTACACAGAAAAGGCAGCAAGCACTGAACAATCAAACATGATAAAAGAGCAAGGAACTCATAATCTATGAATTAAAAATATTTTTGTGCAATTTTAAATATTTAATACATTAAATAGTTGCCTCAAGGAGATGCAAAGCATTAGGAAGTCTGTGCAAGTGCAGGTAATATGCCATAGTACAGGGGTTGTAGCAAACTCTTTCTTAGTTGTTGAAACTCAGTATGAAAAGTTCATTTAGCTGGAAATAATACAAGGAGTAACTTTGAAAATTATGMCAGCTCCAAATCCTAGTTTAGTAATTTAACAAGGAAAAGCCAGAAGTATAACACACAAATATATTTAGCAGCTCTGCAAAGCCTTTATTTTGAATGTTATATCACTATACATTTGAAAACAAAACAGAATAACCAGAAGATCACCTCCACATCTCCCTTTAACTTTTCYTTCACACTTGCCTTTCAGAAGAGCTGAGTTCATGGATTGCTGCTAATAGCTTCACCAGCACCTGCAACTTTCCTGAGTCAGTTTCAGAGGAAGTGTCAGAAGTATAATCTTGTGGGAAGACTTCTCTCAAACCTTCATAGAGACTGGATTCGTCATGTTYGTCACATACAGAGTCACTAGTTTTTTCCTACGAAAAATAGAAAGATTTAAGCTCCTTGTCCTCTCTAAAATAATTCTGTTTAAACTTTGCTAATATTTTTATTACAAAGAAAAAGTGAAACATCAAAAGCCAACATAAACTAGTGTGTCCTGTGGGCATCACTTTAAAATACTGATAGCATTTACACCTTGGTTTATACCCTATAATCTAAGACATACTTACAACTTAGTAGAGAACAAGTTGAAATACTAAAAATTGAAAAATGCGTTTCAGTTCTAGTTCTCTTTCTAAAAGCTCAAACAGATATTCACACAGTAAAGTCATATCTAAAACTTGGAAAAAGAAATCAATGCTCTGTTTATTCTTTCCAAATTCCATGACACCTTATTAAGGAACTCCACAAGCATTAATTTTTTTAAAAAGATGGTGTCATTAAGATTCAGTTATGTAACTGGAAATGAAGAAAAGCTGGCAAGTAATAACAGAGTTAAAATAAAATAGAAAAAAAATACAGGTAATATTTTGCTGCAGTTTGAAAATCATTGTTTCACAGAGAGGAAAGAGTCAAACTAACCAAATCCCAAAAGCACAACAGTGATAAATGGCATGCATTCATTCACCTTTCCACCTTAATAGTTTCTAAAGATTTAAACTTTCGCTTATGAAAAATTTCTGATACTTATACTATGAAGTAAATTCAGTGAACGTAGGCAGTTTTGTCAGTCACAGGCACGTCATGCTATGGACAKACCTACAAAGTCTGGAAGAACGTCTTTAAAGAAAGATTTACATTTCCACTTTGATTAGTGGCTATAGAAGTATTACTAACTTCTATCACACTATTTGCCTATAGGATTGAGAACATTTCTGTATAAATAACAAGCTGCACAGTGATAGGATTCCAGTAAAACTGGAACTGGAGACATCTAGCATCTCTGACACACAGCCCCTGCAGCTCCCACTGTCACTGAAGTGACAGTGAAGGGTATGCAAGAAAGGGTGAAAATCATCATGCAGACGGGGAGTTTCTAGAGAAATGAGCAGAGTATCCTCCAACTGACACTACAGTTAGAATTTCAAGTGAGATTTATCCAGATGCATTAGCATTCAAAATTACATTCCTTTAGAAAAATTATTTTATCATGATTGTTGTTTGTAAAATTCACATTTTTATGTATTTTTACAAGCATTCACAGACTAGATTAAGAGGGTAAATTACTCTAAGGCAACAGGAAACGGATTAGATACACTCCCTGTGTGCATTTCCTAACACTTGCATTTTTGAAAGCCTGTGTCCTAAAAAGCAAGTCATATATGAGGAGAGAGTATAAAATGATCTTTGGGAACACACACATTGACCATAACACTTTTTCTAGTGACCTTCACAGCCATCCGCTCTACACACACAGACAGATACCTTTAAGGCTTTAAAGAGAAGACAAGGATGATTGCAAAGTTTTTTCAAAGCTCCTATACATATTAGATGAGAACTATTTTCTAGCCTGCCTTGTAGACAGGACCTAATAACTCGAGAATTAAGCAGTTTTCGATACAGTTCAAGTTGCAGTGCTGTTGGTTGGCAGAAGATTATGCTTTCCTTCTTAGGGGGGAGAAATTTGTTTATAACTTCCTGTGTTCTCCTAAGAATAAAGAGTCCAGTTAGGCGTGTGAGTTCTGTTGCTCTTTTTTCTCCTAGTTCCTTTTCTTCCTAAAAGGATAAAGCACAAAATTAGTGCTAATCTTGCATTCCATCACAATAATTTTCTATGTGATCACAATAATTTTCTACATGATTTTAATTATGTAGAAATGAACAGTTTAAATGTACAATAACACTTTCTGACACGGGGCTGTAACGACTGGTTCTTCTCCAGTTAGTACTCCTGCACTAGCTTAGCTCTAGGTCTGCCTTCTAAAGATTTAAACAAAGGAAGATAACGTCCCAGAAGACAGGCAAGGTTCAATTATCTTCCAGAATTTCTTGACTGATGGAACAAAATCATGTAGATTTTGCAATGCTGTGAAGAAAGCATGAATGAACAGCATATCATCATACGGCAATTTGCATGGCATTTGTGGGAATGCAAGGTGCTGGAAGAATACATTTTGCCTGATTATGAATAAGCAGCTGAAGTGCTATGGTCTCAAGGTMCATGTATTCCTCCATCTCCCTTTGGAGAACAACAGTATTTTATTTCAAATAGGAGGGTGGAAAGCTTTTCTTACGATTAGTAGTCCTGAACAATGTCAAAATGCCACCTTTTCCAATTATTTTCRTGCCCTAAACCACTTTAAACATAAGCTGAGCTAGGACCTTACACACACAAAAAAAGACAAGAGAATGCACAGTAGCATCCAACCCCTCCCCCCCCCAAATATATTAGATCTAGAATCCTCAAATGAGGCAAAAATGTTGGTTACTTTGAATAAGCTAGTCAGAGTTTAAGTATTTAAATCTCATTTTATTCCATAGGAAGTAAATTTC
>NW_028185037.1:2602363-2635778 GCF_003343005.1 Rhea americana | reverse complement strand
ATAATATACCTTTGTTGCTGAAGGTTCTCTGGACCTGACTATAGGCTCCTCATATATCTTTCTATAAGTGGATAAAGAACCAAGTATTCCTGGATTTACAAACTCTATTAATGCATAAAATTCTTGCAAGTCATTTTGAATTGGAGTACCTGAAAAGAGAAAAAAATAWTTCTGCATTTGTTAGTTTTTTATTGCAAATGATAGAAGTACAATCATTGAATTCAGAGTTTAATGCTGAGAATGAATATTTCCATGTGAATTACTGAATTTGTGTATTTAATACCAACTCCCCAAACTTATACTGTGCTTATACAGCAGTACTTASAATATCTTTTATCTTTTACCTCACCTTCCGCTTCTAGCATAACTAAATATTAGAAGTAACCATAGATACCAACCAGTAAGGATAATTCGCCTCTCACAAGATAGACCAGCAAGGGCTGTAGTTGTCTTAATAGAGCTATTTTTCAGACGATGTCCTTCATCACAGATTAGAAGGTTAAATTCTGTAGCCTGAATTGGATYCAATGAGCGCAGTAGCATCTCATAACTGATTATCATAACTGAATAAAGCGGAGAACTGATGAATTCTTCTACTTTGTGATCCTGCAAGCATAAAAGAAAATATATGACACAACTATCTATTTGAAGATCACTCATCATATTACTTAATCACCCAGTGTCTACAGAAATTTTTCCAACCTGACACAAAACATTTACTACCTCCTCCAAGAGTTTGGATTWTTGATTCTTTCCTAATTTGCAAAAGAAATATGGGATATGACWCAGCGATTTAGAATTTTACCACTGACAGTTTATTATTCTTTCAGGCCTTCAGATCCCCTAAGACACATTACCATGAAGGTGAAAAGCACAGACTCCCCGTGACAGCTTCCCAAGTCTTAGCGTTTAGGTGAGCTTCAGATGGATAATTAAAATTGAGATAATGAACAGGCCTAAGTAACTGCCCATACACTCACTTTGGGATCTCGAGCTGCAGTGTTGAACTGCACAACAAGTTACCACAGGTATTCCACCAACCTAAAATTTCTCTTATAAACAGAATATGAGACTCACTTTGCAGCAAACCCTTAACATCGATAGGTTGGCTGACAGGTAAGAGCAAGCTGGRACCCAGAGCATGAAGCCAGTAATTATCCCCAGAAAACATGCCTGTCCATCTACAAATGGAATTGATTCCTAAACACTGTATTAATGGTCAGAAAGTGGTTGTGAGCCCCTCCACCTTTATATCAGCCTTGAAGCCCTTTTCCTTCAATGGACATCAATACTTTTGAACTCTTAACTCTGGTTAGTTTATTTATTTATTATCAAACATGACAATGAAGAAAACCAAGAGCTGTTCATACCATAGCACTGGAGTCTGAACAGAGCAGGAGATGAACAGTTCTAGACCTTAGAGATAGAACTAACTTTAAAAAGAAACACAAAAAGTCACTGAAACTATTTTTTCCCCAAAAGCTTCCTAGAAATAGTTACATTTCCAAACAGTTCTGTGAATGTATTGAGGTTGTTTAGTTTGCTTCTGAAGTGCAACCTATAACGGAAAGAAAAACTGGAAAAAAATAGCCTTTCTTATGATTATGTCTAAAAGTGGAAAATTCTACTGTGACCACGTCCCTTACCTTAGCTCCAGACACGAATTGCCTCCACACTCCTTCCTATTCCCAAGCAGTCCCTATGCAACGTAGATTTTACACAGCTCTCACTAAAATAGTACATTTTTATTTTTAATTGCTACACATGCCAGAACGTAATTTCTTTAGTACTGACACTAAACAATACCTCAAAAGTTACTAAAATCAAATCACTCAGTGAATCAGACAGTGAGGAAAAGTACAAGACTAAACACTTGCAACCAGTCAGTTATACAGCTGGACAGTTATATACAGCTTGATGTAAMGAGTAACTAGATAATAAGCACATGCAGTATCTCTATGCTTTTAACCATGTTCAAAAATTAATGAAGGGATAAAGAAACTTGCAACAAAATGTTCAATACCATTTAATAGAATAGCTTCCTTAACACTCCAGTGACTCATGAGCAACAAATTATTAATACTATTAATCTGCGACTGCCTCACCTCCCAGTGAGTATTCAAGAAATACCTACTTGGTAATCCCAGGAGAACAAAGGAAACCTTCATTATAATCTGAAAAGTCAACATTTTACATGCTCTCCCAGAAGAAGGAGGCACAATACGTTCTCATGACTGCTGAGATGATTCAAAGCAAGGAATCATTTCTCTTTGGGAGACAAGAAGGATGGCTTTCTTAACAAGGCAAATACTTYTGCCTGATAATAAACCCACTATTCCCTAACTGCATTCATGAGCTAAGCAGACTATGGTCCCAGCTCAGAAGCTGAAGGACCTCTTTAATTTTGAGAGCAAATCTAGTTAGAGTCTAAGAGGGTATTTTTATTACCAAACAAGATCAGCTATCAGMCACAGACAACTAAGTCTGGAGCCAGATGGTGTAATACACCGAAAAAGCAACCCACTTACTTCTCACAATCTTTATAACCTCCTAGCAGGTGATTCAAACCAATCTATGGGCCAGATTTGGCATGCTAAGTCCCACAAAGTAGCTTCTGGTAGACCAGTGCCCACACCCTGCTCTGAGAGGACAAGYCTGTGACAGAGGCAGCAAGAAGAGGTGCCAAGCAGGTAACAAGGACATGCCACCCTTCCCCTGCCTCCCCCACGGGTCTGGACTGGATCAGCGCATTTCTGTTGCTTCCCAGACTGCAGTGAAGAGAGTGAAGAGCTCTGCCTTTTGGGGGGGTTGTCATGCATCAGAAGATGTCCAGGGTGCAGAAAGCATTTTGTTTTCCTATGCTTTCTGGGCATGAGCTGAGAYTACAGGAAAAGCGCTGAGGTACTGGGGTACGGAGGAACTGCCCCCGTCTTCCCTCTCCTGGGAATTCAGCAACTCTTCTGGCCTACTTGCACCTCTTAGAAAGATCAGGAGAGTCCTTACATATTATAAGCCCCCTACATCCAAACGTAATATATCCACCACTGTATATAATAACAGCAGAAAAATGATGGAGTAAAAAATAAAATAAATTTATAAGTTAATTTTGAATAATTAATTTATCCTCTTAATTAGCTACAAGATACATTTGCAATTAYCCAAAGTGACTTGAAAGGTTTAAGCGAGTTGCTCAGAGCTACATATGGAGCAATTGTCAATCAGTATTAGAGCTCCATAATATCCCAGACCTACTCTGTGAACAGACCCTTCTTTGCAACAATTCAAATCCAAGGTAGCCACTGAAGTGGAAATTAAAAAGTWCTGAATCACAAAGCAGTGTAAACCTTGAATTAATTCATTCTCCARACATTTTGACTTAAAAAAACAAATCAAAACAACCCCAGCAGAAATGATATTCTCAATCAACAGATAATGGAATTATTCTCTCAGATACATCTCAAATGCTGGTAACATGGATTAATGAGACCTGAATGCAACCTTTGTGGGGATGCCCTCGTTTAAGACCAAATGTCCTCTACATGACACTTCCATTTTAACAGAAATAAACTGTAATCACATTTTAAAAGCAGATGAAATTAAATGTACTGGTTCTTTAGAGAGTTTATTACTGAGGGGTTAGAATCAGTTCTTARTGCTTCACTGTGAAAGTGAAGAAAACACACCTCACATCTTAACAATTCTGCCAGTTCTTTGAATGTACTCCTTATATGCAAGAACAGAAAAAAACTCTGAGACAAGYTCTTCCTTTTAAGTTATACTGAAAAAATAGCAGCATGATAATTGCTGTTTTTCCCTAGAAGATAGACAGGAAGTAATTTTGAAATCCCTCATTATACCCCAGGAAAGTCACATTGTGTCTTGCTTTGCATGACAATGTATTCCTTGCTATTTGGGAATACAATCTTAAAAGCTGCTGCATGCCCTCAATTCCAAACAGCTCCAGTCAGGTGGATAAGAATATTAAAACTATTTAAATTAAAGGGGAAAAAAAGCGTATTGTCATTTGGGGTCATAATAATTGAGAGAAAAACATTCAATTATTTCTAGCTCAKTTTTCAGGTAAAAGTATTACCATGCTATATTTTGCCTTGTACCTACTTCTTTTAGAAACTTTCTCAACCTCAATCACATTACATTACTGTTCCTGACAAGTCAATTTTCTTCATTGCCATGTCTTGAAACAAGTTACTAAAAATGCAGGTGATGCATTTTACATATTTTTTTTTTTTATTTAATAAGAGTACTTATTACCTAGGCAGATGTGTGTATGGGCCCCACTGGAATATAAGCTAGTTTCAGGGCTTTGGGGAATTTAATGATAATAAGAATGGAATACAAAGAACTACAAATTATCTTTACATAAAAATATAAAGAATTTGTTTACATAATTTTGTAAAATCTATAAAAGAGAGTTTTAAAACTTTCATTTTGTCCAAAATATTCACTCTCCCATATAGACTGTAAAGATGATACTGTAAGAAACTAAAAGCAAATCTGGTTGCTTTAAGAATTAGGTCATCTTTAGAATGAAGTACTACTAGTTTCTTCGATTTACTTGTATGGAACTATTAGATTTAAAAATAACTTCAGAAAATAAATATCTGTATCTCTGCTGCAGGCACCGATGTAGATACTGCAGGTTTATCATTTAGATTTTTTTATTTCCCTCATTTACCACAAGCAAAGCTGTCCACTGAGTTTCCATTCTACTTCATTCAGTGTTTCCATCTAGTCCTGCCTAGCAAACACTGGTGACTAAGTGTCTGGTTACTTCAAAAAGTAGTCAAAACATGTCTGTAACACAGATACAGTCTAACACACTTTACTGTTGTGGTACCTTAGAGCCGGAATGCTTTATTCAGACATTTTAAGTAGCTTCGTCTATATACAGGTACCCCTCATACTTCTCCCTTACATTTTAGAGGCACAGGCCTCCAGTGTTTCCACTRCCTTCCACTGGTGCAATTCAAATATACAGGACAGAGGAAAAAGTAGAGGTAGGGCAGATTGTTGCATGTACACATAGACAACAGAGCTGTGTGTTTGCTAAATAACTTGTCTCTCTCTGTGCTGTGAATGCCCACTCCATAGGGGCATGGGGACCAGAAATTCTAGGAAAATTAATACTGGAGTGTAAATTACAAAAAAGGAAAAGGRAAAGGRAAAGGGAAAGGGAAAGGGAAAGGGAAAGGGAAARGGAAAAAGGAGCTTAAATTTGGAAGTTTCACAAGTGTTAACAAAGGCATGAGCAAGTCTCTTGTTTACAATTTCACAAATACAAGCCCTGAGGAGATCCAACCCCCTGACTGAGGTATTAAGCTAAACTTTAAGGGAAAATACACATGGCAAGAAAAGTGTTACTGGATTACTAGAGCAAGATGCAGATCTCCTCCAGAGAAAGACCTCAGTCAGTGATCTTATCCCTTAAACCTGTCTTTTACTTTACTAAGTGCTTACTTGTGGTCAGTAAAGACCTCTGAAGCACATAGTCCATGCTACAGCTTTTAGTCTCTGCAGTACAGTACCCAGAGTTTTGTGTTTCAAAAACAAAGGCAAGAGACTTTGTCAGCACATAGGATTCATTGAGGCAATACAGCAACACGGGAGTGCTCTTACCAGATGCAACAGCTCCACTGTAGGAGGGACAGGGATCAGCATCATCCAGCTTCTTGTTCTAAGACATGTACCTATCATCCTGAGATTTTAAATCATCCTCACAGAAATCTACCTCTTGGTAGTAACAGTAAAGTGAACAACCTTCTAAAGTAACCTGAAGTAGACAGCTGAAGCAAAGAAGAAAAGGTTTCCAGTACAGAGCAAACGGAACTACCCAAGAGACTGAGTAAAAGTGAGCCAGAAGCTCTGTTACATAAATGCACTGTGGCATACAGCAGAAAGTTCTTCTTCAACATTATAAATGGAAGAGGCACAAGGAGGACCACATCACCTCCTACATCTTCAAAGGTGAAGCCTGAAGAAAGATTGGACAGCTATATGCTAACACAGGCAGGTGAGCTTGAGTTATCACCGGGGCACTGACAGCTAAATGGACACACGGACAATTACCTGAAGAAGAGATGAAGTATTCCAGATAAATTTTAGTTAGAAGTATTAGTTTTTGTCTCCTGTTTCAAAGAAAAAGAAAAAAAAACACACAAAGTCCTATTTTGAGTGTCAAACATGACCCAATCTCCTTTCTAAAATAAATCTTACCTGATCAACTGTAAAGACTTTGATCCTTTCACTTCCCAGCCATTTCTGAAATTCTTTTTTCCAGTTTTTTACCAGACTCCCAGGGGTGACAATTAGTGCTCGCTTTACTACAGGTTTACATCCATAGACCCCCTGACGCAGAAGAGTCCAGACAAGCGAAATGCATTGCAGTGTTTTTCCTAAACCCATTTCATCAGCAAGAATAGCTCCAAATCTGCCACTAACTCTGTAAAAAAATAATTAAGCTGTAATAACATTTAAAAAGGCATATCCTTTTTAGTTACAGCTGGTTTGGGGATCATTTTTTGTGACTGTTTCCTGAAATACGAAGATTCTACTTATACTTACTACGCTCTACTGTAGCTTTTCATTCAGTTACACCAGAAGTCCTTAGGGTGAAACTCTTGTTGTTTTCTAGGTTACTCCACTAGTCTTCCAAAACCAAGTAGTTTGAATCTTTTCTTACAGTTAGAAATGTTACAAAATGCATTATCTTTTTAATGCTTCCATATACCTTAAAGAATCTGTAACTTGAGAAAACACTTCTGAAAATAGTACTCTATCTTTTCTAACAGGTTAGTATTTCAGCTTCTGTATTACAAATACCCGAATTACCAGAAAGCAGTGGGCTTTAGCATAGGTCAGACAGTATCTGTCTTTAAAAGGCTTAATATTTTATTAGAACTGACAGACCTTTCAGTGTACTAGCTTCTCATCACATCTGGCAAAGTCAAGAAAACATGAAGCTACATACAGATGAGAAAAAAACTGTGCAACCTTTATTGAGTGAAACATTAATATGAATTAATTGAACAATTTCCTCAAATTGCCAAATTTCTAACATGGACATGAAAATATGTTTTGAAAGCCAAAAGGATAATTATCTTCTTACCTCATTCCCATTATACATTCATACAGAAATATAATTCCTTCTTTCTGATGTGGTCGGAGATTATTTACAATGTAAGGATCCACAACTACATCCACCACAGGTAAACCAGCCTTATTGAACATCCACTGATGACTTGCATTTGGTCTTGGCATAACTAAAGAATCTTGAAGTTCAAAACATATGCAAGTATTGTACAAATCATTTATTTCTACTCTATTAACAAAGTGTTATTTCTCTAACTATAAACACATGATTTCACAACCACTAAAAATACTGTTTAATATGTTGTTTGTTCTCAGACAGAAAATACATTTAAAAACAGAGCATCTAGATAGCTTTCTAAATAAAAATCCTTTACATACGACTCTAAAATGGTTTGCACTTTTCTCAAATGTAAAGGTAACAAACTGGAAAATTTCTGAGTATTTTGCATGATAATGAGAAACTGCCTACCTAATAAATATTGCAYAACTACTTTGGATGCTAATCAGAAGCAGCTCTAAGACTTCTTAAAGAAAAGTTTAGGGAAAAGAATGTAAACAAAGACCTAGCTAAAGTCTTGACACTATATTTCAAAGGGATATTCTTGTAGATACCCAGAAAGACTTCTCTGCCCAAGAGAGAGAGATGAAAAGACAATGATTTGTTAAAAAAGACAGCTGAACTGAGAGTGAGCTGACAAAGGCTGCCAGAGTGTACACATAAAAGTTGACAGGTTGGAAGACATRCAGAGGCAGTGAAGGCATGAAGTATAGGACTATATACTATGGCTACATCTGAAAAAGTTTTGCYTGCCATAATTTTTATTATTGATTTTATAAACTCTAATGTCATTATTTTACTAGACGATGTCCATACTCCGTTGCTTAAACTGACGTTACGCATCCTCATTGAAAAGCTGAATTGTTAGAGGACAGAATGGGCAACAGCTTCTGATATCTTATGCCATTAGAGTACATCTGTAYTGATACTTTGTTCAAGAGAGTAGGTTGGCTGAAGGCTTGTATTGTTCAGGGATTACATCCAATTGTGGCTGTGAATATACAAAATCCAATGGTGACAAAAAGACAACTTTTCTGACAAAATTTTTCAGCTTCGGAGATGGGGAATAAACAAGGCTTAGACAAGCTATGGACAAAAAGCTTAGAAATCATACATGGAAGATAGGCTTTACATCTTGGTCATGTGTGCCYGGTACCCTCAAGCAAGAGGATAAATGTTATTCCATTTTGAAGAAACTGCATTCAATCGACTACTGCTACAGACATCCACGCAGACACTTCTGAACAATCCAATACCAGCTAGCTCTACTGAACTAACATGGTTCGTATTCAGCGAACTATGTCCCAAAGTCCTGGTCTAGGAAAGTGTCTCAGGTAACTTCTGAAAAGGGTTATGTAACAAAACTTTAAATAAACCATGTGATTCTCCTATGCGAGCAATGCTAATGACTGAAGATCCCACCTCTTGATGTATTTAGGGCTCTCCGTATCAGTTTAGGGACATCTCATAGGGGGTACTCAAATTTACCAGCAGATAAGCCACAGAAGAATAAGAATTAGAATAAAACCTAGGTTTTGAACTAAACAGTGTAAGGAATTAATTTGGGTAGTGAATATTTCAGCTCTTTTAAAGATTTCAGGTTAAAAAAATTAACGCAGTATCACCTTGCAATCACGGGAAGGAACATTATTAGGCACAGCATAATGTGAGCTGAATTCAGATCAGAAGACTGTGCTAATAAGACCGCTCTTACAGAAGTGCAACTGATATCATTAATTACCACGTGATTAGGATCTCATTGTTTATTTACATGGGGAGAGGATGATAGGAAATTTACAGAACAGTAAGCCAAGTAGCAGCTTTGAAACCTGCTGTGCTTTTCAGGATAGGAGGTAAGAAATAGGATGGGGCAAAACTGTAGTAAGAATGAGCAACAAACATTTTTATTTAAAAAGTAACAACTRCTCTACTTAATAACATTTCTTTGAACAGTTTTAGCTTTCATCTGAAAGATAAAGCCTTCAGCAGAACATTGTTCCTAATCAGCAGGCTGTATGCCTGGTTTGTTATTAATAGAGAGATGAGAATTCCTTGTTTAGATAAGCAATGCCACTTCCTGTGACTATCAAATGTTTACAAGATCCCTCTTATACAACTGCTTATCCAGCCTGTTTCCATATAATTTGTGAATTCTTGTGGCTCTTCAGCACAGGGTAGGTCTAGCATTACAAAACAAAAAACTTTTATTCCAAAACATATCCTGTTGAGTTTAGGCAGTTTAATTACATTCACTGGCTGTGAAGGATCATGCAATGTCAGGAGCAATTATCTGAATCTGGCTTAACCTCTTTATTACTGATCCTCCACTGTAATTACTATGCTGCTGTATTCTGTCAGTACTTCACTGACCCCAGTGGGAACTCATATTGAACATTTAGCATATGTCAAACTGTTTCTCTGTTCAACATGCTCATTTATCTTGGCAAAACTCTTAGAAATCACTCTTAACTCATTATTAACTTTCATTACCTATGAAAAACTTTATGTAGCTCAGAGCATTTCTGGATTTTACACTTATTAAAAGCACACATGATAAAATCCTAATATGGTGTTAATAGAAACATTACTACTGTATCTCAGAAATACTTCAGTAATACATTGGAGAATACAGAAATTTTGATTACATGCTCAACTTTATTATTATAAGWCAGAGCATGCTTAAATAAACTTAAAAATCTAAATCTTACTTGAAGCATTTGGATCATGGCGAGGTTTGCAGCTTTGAGAATCTTTGAGCGTATTCTCTKTAGTATTGGGCTGACAGTGTCTTTTGAATGGATTATAGAATGGTTTTGTAGTAGTTTGCAATAAAGTAGTTGGAATTGTGTTATGAGTCTCTATTCCAGTCTGAAAACATCTGCCACTGCTGAAGTCTTGTGCTGAAATTACACCCATCACTTCAATTTCTTTTCCTCCAATCCTCAGTGTCTGACCTTCATCAAGATTTTCCAGCTCCTTAGATTTGTATCCAGTACCTAAAAGAAAATAAAAATCTAGTAATTAGGACAACACAGCAAATACTACTTCCTTAACATCAATACTCACCTGCAGGAAAGAAAAACAAAACTGTCAACAGGTACTGGATTGTTAAGCAATTGAATTTTTGGACATTTGAATTCATAAAGCCTTTCTCWACTTACCAGAGCTTGATATTTCAGCGAAAATAATCAGAATTATAAGAAAATACAAGGCTACAGGAGCAAACATTCTATCATCCATCCACATCTAAGACTAGTTCTATTGAATATCAAGTATTTGATTCAGGGAATTTCAGCAAAAAAAATCAGCGGCATATCATAAAAAGCAGTAGCTTGCCTTAGCTTTAAGCTTGTTCAAAACTACTGACTTCTCTTTTTCCTTCCTTTCACGCCTAAACACCACTAGCTCCGCTTGCTGATGATTTAAATGAACAATTGAAAAATTGTTCTAAACTAGCTTTTTAAAATTAGAGTTTCCTATACATCTAAAAGCTTTACTTCCACATATGCCCTAAATCATATACACTCTGATTTTTGACTAGCTTTATCAACTCAATACTTTGTTCATTCCAAAACCTATCAGGAAAACAGATCTGGTGCATTCTTCCATGCCCCSTTAGAGACTTGGTCAGGTGGGCATTCTCAGACCACCTAGCAGGTACTGTTAGTCTTATTACAAAATACAGCAACAGCTGCCACCTYCTTTTAAGATGATGGTGACGGAAAGAGTGGTTGTTCCTTCTTTTAAAGAGCATTCTAGTGGTTAAAGCTCTCACATAAAAATGGGGTGCTTATACATAATTTCTTCKCCTAACTCAGGGAGCTCAAAGCAACATCTCTACCTGGAAATTAGAAGCAGGCATATCTTTTACTCCAATTGTCAAGTTTGTACTACTTAGGGTAAACAGGCTTGAATCTTTAGTTAGGCCAAAAAAAATAAAGAGCATTACTCCATAGACTAGCAGGTAAAGCACTGGCCTGCGATAGAAGCAAAGTTCCCCAAGGTTATACACATTTAATCCAACAATAATTATATATAAAGAGCCTGGGAGTTGTTCCAAAGCCCATATCACTTCTAGGGATAAGTGTCTTTCCTCAAAACGCAGGTGAAGATCTGCATTTGAATTCCTCTAAGAGGAAGGAATTAACTGAGGTGTTCCACAATCTAAGCACGTGTTGAAAAACAGTCTAGCCCAAAAGGAAAAGGATGTATTTTTATTCTCTCTAAATGCATTCAAAAAACACAAAGCGATTTTTGCTTGGTTCTTGAAAGGA
The DNA here is from genome assembly GCF_003343005.1 of Rhea americana. Taxonomy (NCBI): domain Eukaryota; kingdom Metazoa; phylum Chordata; class Aves; order Rheiformes; family Rheidae; genus Rhea; species Rhea americana. Next base: position 2,624,336 of record NW_028185037.1, on the reverse strand, counting down.
CATCTGCTTTCAGGAAAGAGCAAGATGCCCGAACATAAGTGAATGCAAATGCCTTCGTAAATGAGCTGCCTGGAGAGGGGATTTTTGATTTACCTTTGTTCAGCATTTTTTTTCCTAGTACTACCTCTACGTAGCTGCAAGCTGAGCATGCTGAATACAGGTGCCTCTCTGCATAGACTCTTGAATTCAGGTCTGAAGGCTCTAACTCTAAGACAGGATTGGCTTTAAGGATAGATGGGAACTCAGGAGAGGCAAAAAAAAAAAAAACAAATCTACAAAACTCAAACTTTTTTCTGGCTACCAGAAAGAATTATTTCTTAAAATAGAGCAAATCAGAAGAAATGCAAGAAGTTAYGCTGCCTAACTTCAAAACCAAGCTAAAGCCAGTGCTGTTTTTGCATTCTCCTACCCTTTCCCAGATCCAGCTCTGAAATACCTGAGTTAAAAAAAATAATTTCCTTAGCACTTTTTTTGATTTTAAAATAATAATCTTCATTTACTCACTGTAAACTTCCTAGTRTTAAACACACTTTTTGAGGTAATCACCACTACAGGACATAATCCTTTTCCTTCTCACTCAATGGGCATGTAGAATAATTGCATAAATTTAAAACTTAAGAYTTCTTAAATTGGTGAATTTATGCTTTTTTAAAAAAAATCAATGAGCTATATGGCATCAGAGCAATGAAAATAACTCTGAAGGGGGGAGTAGCACCAATGACATTGACATCATTGTGCTCCCTGACACCATCAATCATAGCAAAAAGATTTTTATCAGCGAAAACTAGAATATTCATTTTCCTATTGTATTTTCTGCTAATTCAAGAGGACAGGACTTAAAAAAAAAAAAAAACACAAAAACAAGAGGGTGGTGGCTGATGCATTCCAGGCATTACTCTCCTCCTCGCTTTCTTCAAAAAGAAGCAAGCCAGTACATATATTGCTTGCTATAAATGAATTCAAATTAGCTTGTAAGTCAGAGGCTGATTTGCAAATTAAAACTGCCTGGTCGTAACAAGGCTCACAATGTCAGCATTGTAACAAAACAGCAGAGAAGCCATGTCCTAAAATTAATCAAATTGTGTTTTGTAGCAACATTGTCCAATCATACTCCCTTACTAAATACCTTTGGCTCAGTTAGTACATTTAATTCTGGCTTTGCTTTCAATAAAAKAAATTATTGCTTCTGAGCTGACTGCAGCCTATAGTTTGCTAGTCTTATTTTTAACTCTGATATCAACCCAAACTGTGTCTTACAGCAGCAGCTGCTGCTAAAACTGCAAGACTAAAAATTGCTACACAGTTGACTTTGGCTTGGCTGGAAAATGTCGCTGTTGCTTGTCTTTCCAACAAAGATAATATTTTTAGCCGCTTGACTAGCTGAGAAGTCCAGATCCAATCTTAGACATTCCCAATTATTATATTACTGACTGGAATAAYTGCAACTTACCTGTATACCTTCCTCTAATTCTAACATTTTCTCTGCTGCATTACCCAAGCAACAAAAATCGACTTCTCATCYTCCATTTAGCAGCTCTGATGAATTAGTGCAGCAGTTTGTTTCTAGATCTGCCCCTCCTCCTCCCCCAGACTAGTATTTGGTGTTTCTGTGAATAATGTTATTCAGCATGCCCCGGTCTCCTCTATGCATCTGCTTCATGTATAAGAAGTATAAAGCTTTATTTTCCAGAAAGAAAATCTACTTTTTTTTTGCATCCTGTGGTCGACAGCTTAGTGTTAGGAACTCTAAGCTATCAAAAGAGCTGTGTTTCTTTTATTCAAAGCACATTATTTTTAAGCCAGTTCTCCACTTACACACATATGCAAATCTRCAGTACCTCTTCCAATGTCTTTGCCTTCCATATCTTTCAGTATTACAGACTTCCCTTTTGTAATAAGGACAGCATCACCTTCCCACTTCTTGTGCTTTTTCTTTGACRCCTTACACCACACAACACTGAAATATTTTGTAAGGCAGTCAGGTTCTTCTTGAGCTGCTCCTTCTCCTGCCGCTCCTGATGTTGGGAAATACAGTGCATCTAAAAGGGAAATAAAATAACACAGAGTATCTAAAGTTCTCTTGATGAAGCAAGCAGTTATTTTCTTTTCAAAGAAATCAAGGACAATCTACGCATTTCATCTTGTATAAACAAAGTGTATTTCCTGTCCTGGGTAGCTTATGTTAAATTTGGAGTGGGACAGAACAACACATAAGGACTCAACCTGAAATATGAACCTGTCTTACTAAACTGTTTTTGGAAAGTATGCACTTTCAGGAACAGGACACTACTTGGTATATTAATAAGAGAGCTTCTGATTTGGCATAGAAGGTAATGAGAGTGGAAAAAGAATAAAAGGAAAGGCTGTACAAAACAGAAGGGAAATGAAGCTAGGAGAAAATGAAAATAAGAGGCCTGATAAGCTGGTGCTAGGCAATGTTCTGGAAGCAAGGACAGGAATACAGAACTCAAGAAAGACAGTAAAAGAGGCCAGTAACCAGATCTGGAGTCCACAGTACTAAATTGCAAAATCACTATAATCATAATACAGCAAAAGATTGCTTCAAGTGCTTTCTTTATATCCTTTTAAAAATAAATAATTATGCAAATCTTGAAAAAGATCATCTCCTGAGCTTGCAGCATCTCAAATGTTACTAGGCTTACATTAATTTAGATTTGTCAGCAGTTAACTAATTATAAGTATCATGGATGTAAGTATTAATAGGGAATACTTAGGTTAATAAGGTTAAGAAATCATAATAGAACAAATAACAGTTGCTTATAATATGGATTAAGAATAAGCACATGCTTTCAAGATTAGCAATCTGACATGAGTCAAGTAAGGGTAGGTAAGTCCTCAGCATTATCTAAATGAGTATCTGTAGCATTCCTTTTCAGCACATGCACAACTTCAAAGAGAGAATCAGACTAATTTTCATTAAAACACCCTTGCAAGCTGGTTAAAGGCTCAAATCAGTTTACTGCTTTGATTCCATCTGGGATTCAACACTATACAAATCTGATACAAAAAAAAAACTGCTTATGCCAAAGACTAACTTTTCCAAACTTTCCAACTATGCTGGTATTTAAAGGAGAAGCACCAAGAGTAAAACTTTGCTCATAATAATGGTCTAATAAAGAGGGCAGCCTAATAACCTAGACATCAAGTCTGCATTTTCTTAGAATTGCAAAACACTTGTATGCAAGTTATAGGTCTGAAATCAGAGTAATTGTTCAGACTACCCTTTATTAACAAAAGTATTAAATATTTGCAAAGTATATTTATGGAAAAGGATTTTCTTCCCAAAGTCCTCTACAAGTTTTATTTTGTACATAGAACTCTAGGCCAGCAGAGACCCTAAATATAGGATTTTCCATAGGTTGATCTTTTTTCAGGGCATTAGCCCTCTACAACTGTTGAGTGTTTCATGCACCACAGATGACCCCATCTCCAGGCGKCAACAGAAAGCTACTGAAGATTGACATACCATACGATGATTAGAAAAGAGAACAGACTGCTACTTTCCGAAATRTAGAGAACTGTATTTAGATGAAACCTAGGAAATGATCCAGAGAACAAGAATAAACCTTTGTAGTTTTGCAAAAAAGCACAAGGGCACTATTGCATCTTTAGTAACCATGATTAATAAGATTTGGAGGATGAAGGAGAAAAGAGGAGAAGAAAATGCTTACACAGCTAAAAATACAAAAGACTAAAATTGTTTCTATTTTGAGCTTCTAAATGTAAACTGGATCAACAAAACAAAAGATTACTTTGTCTTTGTCCTTGGAACGAATTCTCATCTTTTAATCAGCAACTTCTACTTGTTTCCTCCTTTTCAGATTTTAAATAACTATTTCAAAAGAACAGGAGATTTCGTTGCAGAACTTGCTTCTTCGGTCTTGAAGGATGGCCGTCTGTAAACGAATGGCCATCTCCTTGTCTCCTCCACTGACCCCCACAGGAGTTTGGTGACCCCTGAGGTCTGTTTTACGGTCACTGCTCTTTTACCCGGGGAATCCTGCTTGGTGTTATCTGAATCACTGGTAGGTCAATAACAATTCTTCAAATTCTTCTTTTCCATACTTCTTTTAAAACAATATAAAAAACAATAGTATAGAAACAGTGCTGGAAACTGCTAGCATTTTATAATAGTGGCTTGAGCAGAGAAAGAAGCATTCTAAAGCAATATACCCCCAGTGAGAAGAAAACTGGRCACATATTACATGTTTCTACGGGAAAACTGAAAACCAACAGACTCTGTAATGCTCAGATTTCTCCCCTCAATTTGTCCTCTGAATTATTGTAATTTCTGCTTTTAGAACAACTCAATAATGATTTGTTTCTCTGATGTATAACTTATTTCACTTTTACTTACAACTACAGCAGAGTTCTGGGTAAAAGTGTTAAGACATTTTTCTTCTTTTTAAGAAAAAAAAACATTTTTTGATTTAAAAAAAAATCTCAAAATTATCTTCTGCAGAATTCCCTGGAACAGCAAACCCAAACCTGTTCACCACCAGTGCTGTTCAGTYACTTGCCTTCAACCGTCCCCTTATGACATGCTCAGCTTGTCACTTTTGTTTGTATTCAGCACCTCATCTATTTAACCTTGAAGATGTATTTCAGTGCAATAGCAGAACATCCAAACGTTGTAAAYGTGGTGTCAGGAACTTTTCATGAATTGAAATGAGACTGGTATGCTGTGTGAATCAGTGTTTGATATAGGAATACAGGGGGGCAACAAACTTGGGACAGTAAAACTGTTTCTGCTCACTGCTAGGAGACAGTATCTAAATAGAGATGCTTTTGCCGAGACCCTGGAAGATAAACTGCAACTGTAAATTCYGAGCTCTGCTGTTTCAGTCCAAACTGCTTTTTTATTATCTCTGAAATAAGAAAAAGATCAGGAAATCAGGCCCACTCATTTCTCTCCCAACTAGTAAGCTGCCTAGAGTGGAAGTGCAGTTTCCTTAACCGTGAAGAACTGTAGCAAATGGCATTGTCTTTCTTTCAGCATGAAAGGCTTGGAAACCTTGAAAATATGGGTAAAAAGATTTGAAAAAGCTTGCACAAATAGAAACATAGCCAGCTGAGAAAGCAAAGGCTTAAGTTTCAAGATATAAACCATAGCTTACTTGATACGAGGAAATGTTTCAGCAACCTTCGTGAAGGTGATGATTTACAGAAAATGGGACAGGATCCAGGAAAGGGGAAGGGGGGAAGTGTTTCAATGGCAAACTAGTTTAACCAGTTTCTGATGAAGAGGATTTAGAGAAAATGTATTGATTAAATGCATTAGGTTACTCTCAGTGCAGTAAGAAAACAGAGCCTAATTATGAAAGACCGCAAAATGTAAGTTAAATGTGCATGTTCAGTAGAATMCAGACTGTAGCTTGCAGCACTGTAAACGTGCATTAGCATAAGGAGTGCAGCACGCTCCAGTGAACAGGACACTAGACACCTCAACCTGAGGTGTAGTTTAATGGATGGCTTAACACCACCTAACTGAAGGCTGCTGCCAGATGCCAYGAGCTTCCCCTTCCTTCCCTCTCCCCCACTGCTTTCATCCCCCAGCTTTAGCGACCGAACAGCCAGGGCAAGTCACATTAACTGATCTCTTGAGCAACCAGAGTCAACACAAGAGTGCAGCTCAACAAGGAGACTATGGGACTGTCCTCTTTCAATGCCAGCTGCTGTTAGATTAGAGCAATTTTAAAAGCATAGAGTCTGTCAAATTATTTAATGACTCTATACCTGAATTTTCGCATTGTATGTATCAAATGATAGGGACCTTTCTCTTAATTGTTTTAAATCTGCTAAACAAAAATCATTGTCAAAATGATTGTCAAATTGTCAAAGTTACATTACAGTTTGAAGAAAAAAAATGGTTCAAATTGCACTCTATGGTGCTAAAGAATAAAAAAAGTAAATAAAAAAAAGAGGGGGCAGAGCCAAAGGTCTAGGTTGGCACAAAAGAAAATCTGGACTCAGAATGAATCACAGCGGAAACTCGAGCACAGTGCTCTGCTGCAGCCTCTGCAGCCACTGCTGCATACCTGCAATCTTTGGCTCCGTAGAGCCAAGGGCACTGCTGTCTTCTGAGCAGTTAAAAAATCTATACAAGCTCACTTTTACAGTAATCACAAAGTTGCATAATCAAATTCATTTGTAATGTTCAGAGAACAAATGTTTACATAGTAGTTAAATATCCTGTTCTGTATGAAATATCTGTATGTTAAACAATTCTAAGAGATCCCCCGTAATATTCAAAGAAATGTTATAGAGAGAGTATCATCCTTTATTTGCAAATTAATTTTAACATGCTAAATTTAATACTAGGCTAACATGTAAATGTATATTACTATGCAGTGAAGATGGATAAATATGCAATAACTCTTTGCAGAGCATTTCTATGAGACTTTTTATGGAGAACACAAGCAGAAAGCATTGAGCTGACTTGCTCTAAAACCACAGAAATCAGTGACAGCTGGGATAACATCTCAGATTTCCTTGATTACAATCCAGTGTTTAGTACCTCTCTTTTACACATAAAATGTATAATATGTAATTCGTCTTGCACAAATCAACATCATTGCCAAAATGAAACCACCAGCTGTTACCTGGGGAGACCTGGCGAGACCCACAGTCTTACCAGTATTTAAGTTGCGTGGGCGATCTGTAGAGACTCCAAGCCCTAGCAGAGAACAGCCCAATTTTAAGAGTAGAGCACTGAGATCTGTAGTATGTTTTTGGTTTAATGTGTTTTAAAAACAAAAGCAAGTTTGTTTTTTCCATTTGAATTTTCCATTTCGCCCTAGCTGTTGAATGAGCTTGTGGAATGTGAAYGTTAGCAATCTCACCTAAAGACTGCTATTTCAAGAAGTAATATTTTCTTTGAAAAAACACACCATTGTTTTACACCCAGAACTATTTTAAACAGTTTTTTTAAAAAGTAAATGATTTAATAGTTTTTAACATCTGTGTCAAAGTCACTTTATATGTATAGCTTTTCTCTGAAATTTCATCCCAAACTAGCATCTAGATTGAGGAATGCGAATTACTGTGGAGATTTCCATTAATAGGTCTTATTTTACATAGCTGATAACTTTGCCAGACTTTCACCAGGCTAGCTGAAGTCTTCCATGCTAGGTGTCTACATACACGTAAACACGCACATGCAACATCCATAAAAACTTTAGGCAAAATAAAAATCATTGTTTATGGAACGAAAAAAATCACAGATAAATACAGTTTTAGTCACAGTAAACTATTATTCATTGTAAAGCTCTAACAACTCAATACCCTGGAGAAGAATCTAGAAATGTGGGGAGAAGGTAGCATGTTTTTTCTTTTGGCTGGGGTAAAACTTTTTCCATTCCTGAAAGCTAAGAGCTTTTGGAAATAAATGCAGTTTGCACATTCTCTGCAGCTTAATTTCCTGAGGATTACCCACTGGACATGCTCTAACTGAGGCCGAGAATAACTTTCTCTGTAGTCACGGCTCTCAGTGCTCTGACCAGAGCTGGGTCGGCTCCAAGCGCTCCAGCGGGGAGTTTCTCCTTGTCCTACTCATTCAGAGACAACGTTTCTCCTTCAGGAACCAAGCAGGAAAAGATGGCAGAGGCGACAAGGACAGCTACGAGGGAGAGCTGCTTAGGAGAAGCAGCTTGAGAAGAAAGCCTACAACTGGAAGGAAAGGCTGACCTAATGAAAGGCAAAAGCTGAGAGCTGGGTAAGCGACCGCAAGTGCGAGCTGGAAGCAGAGCACCCAGGGAAAGGCTGGAAGCCAGYGAGGGAATAAAAAGAGTAGGAAGACGACGGATGAAGAGGAGGACTGGGACTGGAGGCTAACGTAAAATTCAAGCAGCAAAGCAAGCTGGGATTTCCTGAGCAAAAAGAACTGGAGCAAGAAAAACTACAGCATCTGATCTCTGTCCTTGAAAATTCAGGGTTTGGTCAAGAACGTATGGCTTGCTGGAAGCTGTCAAAGAAAATCACAGGAAGACCTGGAAGGAGGAAATGGAAACGAGCTGACCAGGCAGAGACAGGGAAAATAAAATGAGAAGTGACAGGGAAAAAATAGTTATGGACAAGAAGGAGTTGCAACAGAAAAGATGGTGAGTAGGTGAGTCTGGAAAGGAGGTGGCTGTACAAAGACACTGAGGGCACTCAAATTTCCTTAAATAAAATAAGTAAATAGGGTCCACTCTGCTTTCCCCATCCTTCCAGCTTAACTGTTCTTCCCCAATTCAATTTTTAGGGCTGCCAAGGTTAAAAACATCAGAAAAACAATTACAAATCTTTTAAAAGAAATTCCAAATTATTTAGCAGAATCTGATTCAGCAGCAGGTCTCAAGCAAGGGGAGATTTATATACAACATACAAGATGGAGGCAGTTAAGTTCTGCACTAGACCCGTTTGACTGATTGTGCCCTGCGAGACCAGCTGGAATCAATTCCAAGTTTAGGGCAGGCAGAGGAGCCAGAATCAGGAAAGCATTTGATTATGTAATGGACAAGTCAGGGGAGCCAGAACAGGAGCTAAAGCTTGGATCCTCTTGCCGTTTTTCTGCAGCTCCCTTGGGTGCATTCTGCTCTTCAGCCTGGAAAATTTTCAGTTCATTTACTGTCAGTAAATACATGCTAAACCCACTGGGCAAAACACTGTATGCCACTACGCTAATGGTCTACACTGAATTCAGCAACCTCATACCGCAGGCTAAAGTTAGAAGTTTCAACCTTGCTTATGCCTTATATTGRTGAAAACATCACATTACATGGAATAATCTGCTTAGAAATGTTACTTTAGAAGTGAATAAAAATAATATTTACAACCCTCTGGTACAAAACTACCATTACCCTTCCTGAAGAAAAAAAAAAAAAAAAAAAAAAAAGCACCTTACATTAAGAGAACAGTATTAAATTTGTGCAGTTAGGCTCTCAAAGTTCAGAAATGTCAAAAACAAGATTGTTCCAGTGACCTGATCTGCCCCTTTGTGCATATGCATTAATAATACAGTCTTTACAGAAGACAGGATACCCATTACACTACTTTTCCATGGGACATCTTTCTCATTCAGTGCACAGAACTGAACCGCTCTGCAGCTGCGGGAAAAGGAGGCTAATGCCTACAGGGTCCTCGAGCTCCTGTGTTACCAAAGGCAAAAGGTGGGTGATGAAGGAGGTAGAGGCTGCAAGGAGAGAAAGTCTACTCTCATGGTTAGATCTTCTGAACAGTGCCTTAAAGAACTGGATACTCACATTTCTGCAAGAGTTCCTTTGTGGTACAAGGAGTCATTTCACCCAAACTTATCAGCAGTAGTCATTTGCTGAGTGTCTGAACTGAGAGTCAGTCTCATTTGCAGCCGCGCTGAGCCCTCACAGGTGCAACTGGAAGCTGTGCCTTGAACAGATGAATTCTACAGTGCGTTGAAGTACTGAGATAATACAGTCCTAGCTGATTCAAACTGCACCTTCAGTACTAATGGGACTTTTTGTTTCTATTCTTTCTGTGCCTCAACTCCCACTTTATCTCCCATAAAGTGGAGATTATACCAACCTCTCATCTCACAAGGATGTTGTGAAAAGTAATTACATTTGTGAAGCACTCAGATGCTATCATGATGGGCACCAGAGAAAAACCCATTAGGAAATTAATTCAGAGTAGTTTGAATAGTGGTGTGCTGAAAACACGGCAAAAGTCTACCACTGATCAGGAAGGAGAAAAGAAAATACTGAATAGCTGCTCATTAAGTGGATTCAGGCCATTCTATGAACTGAAACTGGCAAGGAAACCCATGGAATAATAAGAATACAAGATCATGTAACTCATGGCTACACTGTAATGCACAAAAAGGCTGAACGCAGGTTGTGCGTATCTGCAAGTTTTTTTAGTACTCGAGTTTGTAATCTTAGTAATTTTATTTTCAAATCTGAACTTTCGATGCACAATAATAGAGATGCTAGAGGTACATAATTTGAAATAGTCAGGAACAGTGCCACCTTTTAACAAAACATCTAGCTCTTAGGGATACCAGCTATGGGTGAGAGTGGGGGAAGGAAGACAGCAAATCATTTCAAAATTACAGCTCCTTGGTTAAAAACAAACAAAAAAAAACCCTATTCTTCTTAAAGCTCTCAACTGTCTAAAAACCCAACCGACTCCAGCTTCCACTGTAAAAATTTAATGAACTATGCTGAAAGCTTCTGTCAAGCCCACAGAAATAGATGTGCCAGTCTTATTATCAAAGGAAAAAGCAGCATCACTGAGAAATGCTGCAGGCATCACACAGTGCAGTAAACCAGATCGGCTCAAGAAAATGCTGGAACCATTCGCATGCCATCCAGGTTGGCTGTTTACTATGCTTAAGGCTGCCATTTTGCATTTAGTCCACACTGAAAGCTGTTTTGATTTAATTGTCAACTAACGGCTCTTTTACTTCAAAAATAAATGCAAAAGTGACATCAAAAAGCAACATCTATACTTGGGTTCTGTAAATATTGAATGCTATTGCAATATATGATAGTCTACATAGTGTATAAGTGGAAAAGTTCCAAATATATAAATTACCTAAAATTCCAAATTACTAAGAAGCATACAGTGAGTCAAGCAAAATAATTAGAACATCAAGCAATCATAGGTTAATTGTAGCCATCTCAAAAACAGGCAATTTTCAAAGCAGCTTGCAGAGATTTAGGCAAGCAGTCTCTTGTGTTAAATGTTAATAGAAGGTACATAGCTAAATCCCAGTGTAGTACTTTGAAAATATATACTTTGGCATTCTCTAAACATTTGCTATTATTTCTAGAGAGTCGTTGTTATTGCTTTTTATAAAAAGAGAACTGTATTTCTGTGCTCTACAATTGTTTCCAAAAACCCCAAGACTTTTATCTCTGTAACAAATAGCAAGTAGACAGAAATGGATTTATTAAGATTATGCATTCTCGGTATTTACACCTATTTTAGCACATATTTGAAGGAAATTCATTTTAATGAATTGTTTCTTGTGTTTGTTAATGGCCATCTTTGGTGATCCTGAATGATAATAGAGAGTCTTGAAAATAAAAATAACCAATAAAAAATATTAGATCAATTTCCATAAAGTACCAGATGCAAAGTATTCCTAACATGTCGAAATTATTTAAYGAGACTTGTTAAAATTTATGGCATTACCCTAGAAAGAGGCGCACAGAGGATGAGTCATATTTTTGAGAATTTTCATGTGTTATACAGCAATGATTGCTTACAGACTGGCTGACGAAATATTTGGAAAGAGTAATCTTTCCAAATCAAGTTACATAACTTTGATTTACATAAATGTAATCCAGTCAAGAGTCCACACAGAAAAGTAGTATTTATGGCCTAAGCACAAAAACCTAGTTTTTCAGTTGTAATTATTACCAGGAAAAACTGTAACAGAGAAGATGAGGGAGGAGGGAAAAGGAGAAATACATTGCTGTGGAGTCAGTGCTGCTTAATGCACTGCCTTTGCTGGTTCTTGATAGTTTAAAAAAAAAAAAAAAGTTTAAATTGCATAGAAATTCCAATGCAAATTAATAAGATGACTCCCGGCAGGGAGCCATAGAGATGCCTTCAACAGAGCTGACTTTGTGTCAGTCCTGTCTGTTTTTGGTTCTGAACTGACCACTTATATATAGAAACACTAAAACACATGGAGATGTGGCAGCTTTCCATCAATACGCTCCAGTTCCATGTGCTGCTCCCAAGGGATTGCTTCTACCTTTGATGTCACTTGTAAGCTGTTCAACCAGCCCCTGCAGCACGTGCAACTTTAGCGTTTCTCAAATTACGGTATGTAGATCTGATTTTGTGTGTGTATTTGTGTGTGTGTTCGCAAGTGTATGCACGTACAAGTGCATACTCATCAGTGAAGGACAAGCTAAGAAAAATGATCAAATTTCTCTCTACTATATTGCAGCTAAAAACAATGTTTACAATTGTCCATTATATTCTTAAGAATTAAAGTGTCTGAACATGACAAAATATATTTGACTTCTGGACTGTTAAAAAATGTCTTCAGTACCATCTTCAAAATTGATTTAAGACCAATTTACTTTTGGAAACTAAGCTTCCATAATCAGCATAAATAGTTATATAACAAAAACTTTTCTGAAATTAAAAAATATCTAGCAGAAGTAATTCTAACAAACTACAATGGTTAGATTGCCTGAGCAAGCTTAATTCAGCCCTCTTCTGTGCACAGATTATGAAGCAGTCTAAATCACGTTAAGTAAAAACTATGGTTTCCACACTATTGCTGGTCTTTAACTTTGCCCATGAATCAGTAATTCTATACTTTACCAATTAGTAATTCAGCTGTTTAGTTCAATAGTTTTTACAACCTTACTTATTTTCACCTTATTCTGAAATGAGGAGATAGTAATATCTCCATTTTACAGATGGGAAAGCAAAAACATAGGAACTGATGTGGCTGTAGGCTCTCCTTTGTATTTGGACTAACACTAAATGCTGAGAAAACACTTTGCCAATCAGTTCTCAGGTATCTGCTGAAAGAAGAGCAGTGGTAGACGATTCTTGCCGTCACCTGGCATCCTCCCTGGGTCCGAACCAAGGTGCTATCTCACTGAGGCTTTCTGGCTTTCATTCATGTGTCCACAGTCAAGAAACAAAACCACAGTTCTGCCCTCTCATCGTAACGTGCCCAGTATGCACAGGCTCTCCGAGGAATTCAGCTATTGGGGACTATATATGAAACATAACAAACTTTATCGAAAATGACCAAATCTTGTGGTTTTCCATGGCTTAAATTTGGACACATTTGCATGAGTTTTTTACAGGAACGGTCAAAGGCCATCTTGATGCCTAACTTCAGGCACTTTTTCAAAAGCATAGGGAAACTAGAATACTATGTAGGAAAGATCGTCAGAATTCAAAACACGCAAAATAAGTCTCCCCTCAGTCTGGGTCTCAGAAAAAACTAAGCTGCTTTGACAAAGTATAAATAGACACAAATAGACACACACACATTTCAGCCTGAATGGAGATAACCAAGCATAAAATGTTTTGGTCAAATTGGTTGTTGATGGTACTACTGTCATCTGAAAGCCATCACGGTATTATACAACTTACTCTCAAAGATTACTTACAATGCCAAATAATGTAAACATCACCTGGCCAAAAGCTGCAGAGTTTATAAATTAAAAAAAAAAAAAAAAAAACATTTTGATTAATGCATGAACCTCTAAATGAATGACATATAATGCTATAAAATATATCAATAACAGTAGTAAAATTGTGCATATCTGTGATTTCAGTTCTGAATTTTGATTCATGCCAAATGCAAATGTTCCTAGATTCTCCAGAAATGTAATCTTAATAGCAGCAGGTAAATCAGTAAAGTTTACCTGCCAACTACTGCTGAGTTACGATAAATTATTTTCTTTTGCATGAAACCTTCAACGATAAATAATAGATCCGACTTGAGATTACTGCAACAGATTTTATCTGACACAATACAGAGGAAACAAATAATGTCGTAGTAACCAACCATAGACAGTACCATAGCTCTTCTCCCCCACTCCCAAACTATTTTTCTCCTATTGTATCACTGCCAATTAAATCTAAAAAATACAACTCATAATGTATAAACTCATTTACTTATTACAAGCATGTAGAAATATCTAAACTTTAAAAATAAACACATTTTGAAAAAGCATTAAGAATATAGGCATGGATTATACAAACACATGTAAAGTAAGCAAATGGTAACACACACAGTACTGGGAACACACTGAGCAACTCTTAACCAAACTAGGTTCTGACATCAGCTGGGTCTGGAGGGGCATCATAAGCCAGATGAATTATTTTATAACTGAGATTTATGTTAACATATGCTAATTATTGTGATTATACTACCAATCAAAATTGAGCAGCAACAGGAAACAGTCAGGAAACCACAAACATCGTTTTTCTTTCGTGGTTGTTTTTGCATAAATGAAGTATGAAAAAATGAAGTAGGATTTTCAAGCCTGCAGTTTTGCTAAACAGCAAACAAATGATGTGGAGTAACTGACGATTAAAATAATGTACTCAGTGCAACTTACATGATATTCTTCTCATCGGAACAATACCCAGTCAAGCAAGGGGTTATGTTCACTCAGAGATGTTTGGATACATCCGCAAGCCATCCTCTGTGGTCACTAGGGTAAACAGCCTGCAATCCTATAGCACAGGAGGCAGGCAGGGATGCTGGCGAAAGTCAGCGCCAGCAGCAGGCTGGGTTTTCTGTCGGGCTCTGTCTCTCACCCTCCCCTTAAACAAGGCTCACAAATAATGTTTACAGCCACTTTAGCACTGAACAGCTGCAGGTTTTACAAGCAAGAATTCACAGAGACTAATTTTATTAGCTGGTATTCAGTAAAATTTAAAGAAATCATATTGCTATTATGGAGGAAACTTTGTCCAAAGTAACTGGATGCCGTTTAATAGCAACCGTTGCTACGTCAGCAGCCTGTCTGACATCAAAGTGAGCGTGGTTATTTTTAACAGAGATTACACAAAGAAACGTACCTCAGGATGACTAAAATTTAGTTTTCTGTTACACAACCCTGCTATCAGACTCGTATTGTTTTAACTAATATAAGCAGTCAACTTCTTTTCTTAGTCTAAGACTTAGACAAGGAAATTTTCAAATGACTGAAGAACTGGTTATCTGAGAACAAAATGAAAACGTGACTTGTTAGGAACACACATTGAATAGCTACATTTCATATACTTTAAAATGTTTTAAAATGCTGGTAAGCATTCTTTCCTCAAGGTTTCTCTTTTTTTTCATATGTAGAACATAAAATTAATCAACCTACCAGGAAAACAACAGTTTATCATCTCCAGGGAGTAACCTTATTATGATTTTACCAAAACTAAAATCCTGACAGAACTATTACATTGCACTGTAAAATATGATCTAAGGAATTTTAGAAGTTACATATACTATCTAAACCTTTTTTAAAAAAACCTTAACACATCACAATTCAAATCTGACTGCTGTAGGTCAAATGCATGTAAAGTTTGTTTAGGCTTAACCTTTGTATAACGCATTTTAGAGCAAAATTAAAAAAAAACAAAAAAAAAAAGGAAAGAAATTGTTACATTTATTATCTCCCTACTCTCAAGGAGCACAGCAGTGGCAATATGAGGAATGTCATCAACATGAGGTTCAATATCCTTATAAAAATGTCCAGATGGCTGTTGAGTATTTCCAAGGATGGAGATTCCACAATCTCTCTGAGCAACCCGCTCCGACGCTCTGTCACCCTCACTGTTAAGTTTTTCCTCATGTTCAGACAGAGCTGCCTGTGTTTCAGTCTGTGCCTACTGTAACTCATCCTGTCACTGCACATCACCAAAAAGAGTCCAGCCCCACCCTCTCTACACCCTCTCTTCAGATACTTATAGACCTTGGTAAGATACCTCTCAGTCTTCTCTCCTCCGGCTGAACAAGCTCAGCTCTCTCAGTCTCTCCTGGTACAACAGATGCTCCAAACCCTTCATCAACTTCATGGCCCTACCCTGGACTCTCTCCAGTAGCTCCATCTCTCTCTCTTGTATTGGGGAGCCCAGAACTGGACACACCACTCCAGACACAGCTTCACCAGGGCTGAGTAGAGGGGAAGGATGAACTTCCTCAACCTACCAGCAGCACTCTGCTTAATGCAGACCAGGATACCACCAGCCGTCTTGGCCACAAGGGCACATTGCTGGCTCACGGTCAATTTGTCCATGAGCACTGCCAGGTCCTTCTCTGCAGAGCTGCTCTCCAGCAGGTCAGCCCCCAGCCTCTACTGGTGCATGGAGTTATTCCTCCCTAGGTGCAGGACTCGGCACTTGCCCTTGTTGAACCTCAGGAGGTTCCTCTCCGCCCAGCTCTCCAGCCTGGCCAGGTCTCTCTGAACAGCAGCACAGCCTTCTGCTGTATCAGCCATTCCTCTCAGCTTGGTATCATCAGCAAACCTGCTGAGGWGGCACTCTGTCCCCTCATCCAGGTCACGATGAAAAAGTTGAACAGGACGGGAGCCAGTACTGAGCCCTGGAGAACACTGCTAGCCACAGGCCTCCAACTAGACTCCACACCACTGATGACGACCCTCTGAGCTCTGCCTTTCAGCCAGTTCTCAATGCACCTCACTCTCCACTTGTCTAACCCATGTTTCCTGAGCTTGTCTATGAGGATGTTATGGGAGACAGTGTTGAAAGCCAAGGCAGCCAACATCCACTGCTCTCCCCTTGTTTACCCAGCCAGTCCTCCCATCACAGAAGGCTATTGGTTAAACAGGATTGCCCCTTTTCAAATGCATTTAATTTGAACTATGG
The DNA here is from genome assembly GCF_003343005.1 of Rhea americana. Lineage (NCBI taxonomy): Eukaryota > Metazoa > Chordata > Aves > Rheiformes > Rheidae > Rhea > Rhea americana. Next base: position 2,607,983 of record NW_028185037.1, on the reverse strand, counting down.
AAAGACACCTTACCCAATGACCTTGCATGCTCTCTTTATTCCTCCCACTTAGAAAACCTCTCTCAATTTTAAGCAACCTTATGGCTTTGCCTACTGAAAATCAAACTGGCACAAAGTCTGCCCACAAAAGACAGTATACAAGTTCAAGTCTATGTATTTTCACTGTATGGGGGAAAAAACCCAAAACAAAAAAACCCCMAAAAAAAAAAAAGAAAACAAAGTAAACAAGGTGGAGGATGCTAAAAGAGAGGAACAGGACAAGCAAGATTAGCTATAAGTAATCTTTCACTATCTTGGAGTACATCTCTCTCCCCTACTATTTTACTTGATAAGAATTCTAATATAAGGCAAGCACAGCAAATAAGATTATTTCAGAGGAGCTGAGAGCTTATGGGAGGTCACAAGGGGAGAAAAAAGAGAGTGGTTAAAAGCATACAATGAAAATTAGACAATTACTCAGACAGATGAAGTTACAGAAAATGTTATTACAATTATCACAAAGGTATTACAATTTTTTTACTGTAATCTTAAATAAATCCATTAAATATTGAGAATTAAATTACTTCTAGTGCCTGCTTATTTTGGTTATATTAGTAGAATGACATAGATATATAGCAGAAATTTGTCCTTGCCTAAAATTATTCTGCTGTACACAGTACATTGTAAACATGGCCCTGCCAGATGTAGTGAAGGGAGTAATAAGATAAGGAAAGTGGTGAAGGAGAGAAGGGCTTCCCACCATCCCTTTCACACATGCTGATGAAATATTATTTGCTGGAACAGTAAAAATTCATAGCACTTCCAAGGTCCAGAAGGACTAGGCACAGCTGTAGCACATGTATTTGCATTAGGAAACACTTGGAAAAAAAAAAACAAGAACAGGCACTGAGAAATGAGATATCTGACTCCAACAGATAACTTGATACTATAAAACAGATGTGGAGTTGAGAAAGAAATGTGTATCCACCAGCATAGAAAGGCAAAATATATCATCAGCACCATGATACACTAATAGAACAAAACGATGTCACCAAAGAAGGAACAAATATATGGAAGAAAATAAACGTGATGTTGCACATAAAGAAATGACCAAGGTGCACAGGGACCTAAAAGGTTTCCCCTCCCTGAAAAGAAATCCCCCAAAACAAAAGAAACAGAACAGAGAACAAAGGAAACTGGAAGCATGAGAGACCTTGAACTAGAGATGCCGCCTGCAATTACGGAAGAAAGGCCTTCACTAACAAACAAAACACAGCCAGACTAACCAAACGGGGCACACTGATTCCAGTGAGCCAATTCTTAATACACAGACCTGTGTATTTTGTTCTTTCTTTACTCGTTTACATCCTTCCTGCTCCTCCTTATGTGCAATACAAGGGAGAGTTCGCTCTACCTAGAGTCTGATTTTTGCATCTACATTGCATTTCAGCTCAGAAACAAATGCAGGCTTTCAAAGATTAGAAATTCCTCTAGTTCTAGTACCTGAAAAAAATACCATGCCTAGAGAAACCCTGGAGGTCTCCTCTTGATCTAGCTCAAGGAGGACTGAGAACTCAACAGAAAATTTCATGAAGTCGCTGTAGAGCACTCAGTGGCCGAAGAAAGAATAGCTGTAGTTCAAAACCACACAAGGTAACAAGCCCTATGGGAACTATTTTCTGGACTATTAAAAGTTTGCTCACTTGTATTATGCATAAAGACAGAAAAAAAAATTAGAAATTAGCTCCTTACCACTGGAAACCAAAATTTTGATTCCTAGCTGAAAGAATAATATAAAATCAGGTATTCAGAAGTTACATACAAGTGCAGAGAATTTAGTGCTTTCCCATTTCTCAGAAACCACATTTCAGACAGCCAAGTGCAATAAATAAAATCCTTATTTAATTTTTAAAGCCAGATTTTGAGTCTTGTAATCGTAGGGATGCAAGTAGCTCACTGATATGTTTTCCCCTACATAAAAAACGGATCAATCTCCTGAAACTGAAAAAATACTGAAGAAAGCTAAGGACTCAGAGGCCACTTATTTAGACATTATCATTTTCAGTACACAAAAAAACTCCCAAAAGAACAAACAATTAATGTGCTAGCATGTCTTAGAAAAACATTGGAACAGAAAAAGTATTGGGGAAATTCCAGACTGATAGCAGCTGTTTTTATTGTCTCTATTTCTCCTCAGTTTGTAAACAGAAGACTTACTTCCTCTATCTTTCCCACATGTAACCTGTTAAAGTTATCCTGGCCACCAACAGTCAACATGACTTCTCTCACATTACTTCCTTAAAATTTTAACTACAAGTCTTTAAGCTCAGCAAGTCCCTCGACCAAACTTACATACCTCCAGCCTTCAGTTTTTAACAAGCACTTATCCCTGTGGTGAGAGAGAACCTGATTCAGCCAGGAGCCTGGAAGGAGCAGTAACGCTTACCTTATTCAAAGAGCCTGCTCAGGCAGACCAATGCCTCGTGCTCACAGGCTGGGGCTCTGCGGGGATGGGCAAAGCAGCAAATTTGGGAAACAGTCGTGACAGAGGGGAACAAGCAGCCACAGGAAGAAATATTCTCCTTCCTGTTGGTTTTGCTCTTTCTGTTGCTTGGGCTGTCCAAGACAGGAGACACAGGAGGAATTATCTCCCCTTTAGTCTCCTTATTTCCTTGATTCTATACTTAATTTCCTTTTCTTGTACTAAAGGCTAGAGGAAGGAGAAAATACAGTTAGAGGGAATAARAAGCCAGAGGTCTAAAGCAGTTGAGGATCTATTCGCAACAGACAAGAGACCAAGAATTATGAGGAAATGAATAGTCTGGGCCTTATGCTTTCCTGACATTTTGCTTCAAGTTCCTGAATGTTGATCTTAACAGCATAGGAAAGGGCCACTCCTGGGACAGAGAGGGAAAAAAAAATCGATTTCTTTTTCATTTGGGGCTTTTTATTTGAAACTAATCAAAGGACCAGAACAACAGCATTTATAAAAGGTACCCAGAATAACAAAGAATATTCTGTTGATTTCAAGTCACATGTTACTTACATACGGAAACTATTCCATTTTGGTAGCTTATAGTCATATTGATCAAAAGGCACCTGCAACAGTCTTGGTTGCACATGCACTGTAGTAATTATGCATGCAAATGAACAAATTAGACATTTTTGTGGTTGCTTACCAGTATAATTACTGCAACAGAATACATGATCTTGGTAACTATACACACACAAATTGCGCATGCATGCAGTTTTAAAAACCTGAAGTGTTGCATTCATTGTATCTACTTTGATAATGTCTTATGGAAACACTCATCCACTGAAAACAATAAAAAGTTTTAACTTTTTAGAAGACGTACATTTATTCAACTGTCTACAGAACATTAAAAAAATAACAATCCAGTAATTTTTTTCAAGCTGATATATCAGCAAAATCGCACCACTGTTGCAAGATTTACCAACTTAAAATGAATGAAAGATATTTAAACGTAGCCTCTAACACTTCCTTTTTTATATATATTTAATAACCTGTAACTTCATAAAGATTGTTAGAGGATAGGTTTATTTATTTGAAAAAAAATTATGCATATGATTAAAAATTTTAAAAGCTGGACTAAATTTCCATTAGCTCATTATAACTCTACTAGAGATAAGTGAAAAATATTCAAAACATTGGGATTTTTATCATCCTAAACACTCAGAGCTACAGGATTTTATTATATTTTGGAAGAGTCAGTGGATTCAAACCTATACAAGACATTTTTATTAAGATACATAAACAACAAAATGGAAAATATATTTTCATCTCTCAAGACCAAATTTTGACATAAACAATTCTTTAACATAAGAATTTTGCTAGGGCAAAAGCATTTATTAAGTATTTCAAAGAATATGTCAGAAGTAATAAAATATTTAGATATTGCTGTATTCTGKCAGACCACACCGTAGTTGTATTGCCTTCAGCTTCTCTACTTTGATTTTCGCTCGCAACAGTTCCTCTTCCAGCTGCTGCTTTCTTTTCAAACCATCCCTTTTTTCTTGGACATAAAGCCCAATTCTTCTTTGATTTTCCAGTATTATTTGATGCTCTTCTTTCAGCATTTGCAACATCTGTGGGTCATACCCACACATTGGTCTAAAGCGTTCTCCAACCTCAAGCCTAAAAAGCTCATCTCTTCTTGGAATAGGAGAAGGAGACATCATCACTCTCATATCAACTGAAGATACTGATGTTGAAGGAGACCTTTCCATAACATGCACCAATTGGTGTTCTTCCTCTTGTCCTAAGTTTTCACTTTGCTGTGAATCTATAACCAAAGAGGGAGGAGGTTTGACATCCTCTTCCAATTGCAGCTCCATCATGACTGTTGCAGGATGATGATCCAACATTGCCTGTGGTGAACTGGTACCAGCAATTGTTTCTTTACTGGTAACAGAACTAGAACACACAAAATCATATTTAAATCATCCATGAAAATCCATTTTTTAAAAGAGTGATTGTAGGTAACCAAAGTTTCATTTGAAATATTACTCTTTGCCATGTTTATGATTCTACTTCATTACATAACACTAGCTGTATCCCTCTTTCTTTCCACCACACACACATAACCCTCTTTTTCAGGTGCTAAGAGTACTAAGTGAACAGTATAGCCTATTGGAGAACCACTCTGGCAGGTCCTCATCCTGAAACAGGATAAGCAAAAAGGACTTTTAGTGAGAAACAAGAACAAAAGCAAAGCAGCAGCAGGTAATGCAAATGATACAGGAAACAGTTTGTACAATACAGAGTGGGGGAGGGGGAGAAGTATAAATTTAGATGGAGTGGACTATGGTAGAAACCTGTCCATCTCCCAAACTTACTCCATCTTCTGTTCTAATGTGCTCCCTATTGCCAATTCATGCACCCAATTGTGTTTTTATGTAAAACAATCACTGAACAAAATTACAGAGTCTTGGGAGAAGAAACCAAAGCATCATCTACTGATGATCCTACCAGTAGATTATGGAGTCAAGCTAATTCTTGCTCCTTCCCTTTGCATCAGTGATCTCAGTATTTTTCTGAAGCTTCAAGAGAAGGCTTGTTCAAGATGTTTCCATTAAAAACATGCTTTAGTTCTGCACAGCGTTTCCCCAGCTTTTCACAAGTACAACACCCTCTTGACTCATATGTCTTTGTGTAAACCCCTGAGTCAGCAGCACCTCAAATCAGGATTTGACATTACTCTAGCTTTGATTATAATAATGGCTCAAGCTGTCCCTGCCTACTTCTCTACCATTAGCTGTGCTTCAAAGCCGTACAGTTCTACACATCGCCTCTTTATTCAGGAAAATTTTTAAGCAAGATCAGCTTCCTGACTTGTTTTACTGTACAGATCCACAAATAATACTTTCAGTATGACTTGGGAGGCAATATACTATAATATGGAAATAGGAACACATTAAGCTGACACTGCTACCAGAGTGCATCATCATGGCAATGATTCTCTAAAACAGGGGCTGTAGCTAGTAGATGCAGATATGAGACATTCTCCAACTCTGGAAGAATTGATCTGCTCTAGCAGTTAAGAAGCAGTGACTGCATCCATGATTAATATAAATTCAGAGCAGTAATTACAGATGTTTCCCAATGCTAGCTATGCAATGC
>NW_028185037.1:2598308-2602290 GCF_003343005.1 Rhea americana | reverse complement strand
TTAAACTCCTTGTAAGCCCTACAATCCACAATTCCAGAAACTATCTAACTATTAGCACATTGCCCTGGTTAGTGGTAGATGTGGGTTCAACTACCCAGAAGCAAATTATGATTTTAATTTGTATATCCTGCATTTTGTGTAAATTGAACTCCTTAATAATGATATCAAAAGGAGGCATTATCACCTCCTGTGCCTCTGCTCCATAGTCTTCAAAGCTCTTGCCTCAAAAGACATAAATGGTCATGGCTAAAATTTCTGCAGGACCTGATCTAGCCCCCTATCCATTAACATGAAGGTGCAACTTCTAGAATAAAAGCATGAAAGTTTTCCAATGCTCAGTTAGAATCATAGAACGGTAAGGTTGGAAGGGACCTCTGGAGATCATCTAGTCCAACCCTCAGCATAGCCCCGTACGGGGATTGAACCTGCAACCTTGGCATTAGCAAAACCATGCTCTAACCAACTGAGCTAAACTCAAGGCTCTTTAATAGGATGAGAGCAATATACTTTCCACAAATTAATTCTGCCAACCACCCAAACTATTTCAATTGAAGTTTTTTTAAAAAAAAATAATCCATCCAAAGCAGKTATCTAGACTAGAACTCATTTATCGCAGAAGGAAGCGTCAGATACTCTTAATTCTATTGTTATCTGAGCTGCCTATAAAGTATCGGTTTTAAGACCTCACTTCCTCCTCATCCCACAAAGCTTCACTTTTTTAGTATGCCCCTTTCTCACATTCCATTTACTCCTCTCACTGAGCACCAGAAGTCTTTTCTTCCAAACTATGCTTTGTTTTCATCATACAAATTTCCACTGTTTTCCCCAGTGCTGACTATAATTCTGAGTTTCCCCCTGTTCACAACCAACAGCTTCTAATACAGCTTCCCTCTTTCTTATTTCCTGGCTCTTAGCCAGCTTGTAGCCTGAGAAAAGTGGAAGCTACTAGCTGGAGAAGCAGGTCATTCTGACAAAGGGAAACAGAGAGAAGAAAGAGAAAGTGAGAGAGGTTAAGGAGAAGAAAGGAAGGTAAGATTTGGTCTCACACAGATTTTTCACTGTTTGGAGGCTCTGATCTATCTCCTACAGTGTAATTCGTTCCTTAATGATAGTAGCAAGTTACCAAATATTCAGGTAACTCAGAGGAGGCTTTTTTTTTTAAAAAAAAAAAAAAAAAAGTCAGTCTCAAGAGGAAAACAATTTAACAGTGAAAAGAAAAACAAGGAATTGAGAAACAAAAGAAACTCCTGCATAGTGGTTACAAATGTTGTTTCTGACAACTTGACTGGAAGACAGACACATAACACTTACCACAATCGGGGGATGGTATTTATAACCCTAGAAGCACCCATGATTCACTAGGTTTCATTTAATCACAGTGAGCTAGAAATCACTTAAAGGTGCGACTAAGAATTTGGAATCATAGTAAGTCGTATTTCCCTCCAAAAGCCTAAGCCGTACTCCAGCAGGTTAAAACCCAATATATTACTCAAAATCATGGGAAAATATAACTCTCATTAGTCGATAGTTCCAATTTTAACTGATGTATTTGTGCAGCAAAAAAAAAAAATTTCATTATATTCTACTACTTCAGCACATGGTGTATTGGCTGATCCTAGGAACCATTTTGGGTAAGCAGTAATCAAGTCAATGCTCCCAGAGTCAYAAAGGCCTGCAAAAGATGTTTAAATTACAGAAGACAAACTATGGACATCATTAGCTCTTAACCATTCATAAAAAGCATCACTGCTTTTTATAAGCTGATCTACAAACYAAAGTTCTCACACTTTCTTTTCCCTCCCTCTTTCTTTACAAAAAGGTTGGTAGTCAAGACACTGCAACCTTTATTAGCGCAATTAAAAGCCCTGTTTTGTTCCTTTGGCGCTGCTCCTCCAAGGCCATTCACCAGCAGCAGCAATGCAGCCCAGTTGCCTCAGCGTGCTTTACGCCAGGACCCACAACAGCATATTTTTAGAGCATCTGGCACGTTGGGATTTAGACAATTGTCAGCATTCAATTCAACCAGTGGCACCATGAATAAAATTCATCCTRCGTGCACACGCCAGCTTCTCTTAGAGTTCAGCTGTGGCACCAGCCATCAGTATATCTGATTAAAATATGGCAAGTTCATTTCCCATTAATCTGCCAGCAAAAATAATAAAAATCAGAGCTTTCTTAAGATTGCTGTGGAGTGATTTGACTCCCCCCCTCCCCACTCCATCTTAGTTTTTTTTTTTTATCTAGTGGAACCAAAACCTGACCCAGGCATTTTTTGATCCCTCCAGGACCCATACAGATCCAGCAGAGTGTGGCAAGTCAGAGCCAGCTGTGTGAGAAAGCCTGCATGCTGCCTGCCTGTATTATGTCTGGCTCAAATCTAGACAGTGTGTCTCACTTTCCTGAGCAGCTAAGAAAAAAAAAAAAAACACACTACAAAAAAGAAAACTTCTGCTGCTGTACCTCTCAGTTTCTCTCTCTATTTAAACTACCTAACATACAATACAAAACTATTTGGAGTTTAGATCGAGATTAGCTTTGCTCCAGTTTCAGAGAATGACCGTCAGTGCAAGAGAAGTATAATATAAAAATACATATGCACTCACAAAGGCACTGTGGTGTAGGGAGTCTTTTTTTTTTTTAAAGGACTGAGATCAGTTAAAATAATATACAAATATCACAGTAAATGAGAGAAAAAAAGGTATATGAACAAGGTTGCTTAATCCTATGAGCTAACTTTATTGAAGATCTTACATAAACTAGTAATTGTTCCATATGCTGCAAAATGACTGCAGTATTACCTTAAATGGAGGAGAATAGCCATGACTTTGCCAGTGTTTGAATAATCTGCCTATTAAAAGGTAGGGGAGGGGTAGAGGTTGGAGCTACTATTTCTCTTTGATTCCCTCTTAACCCTCACTTTCCAGAGTATGACAAAGACTCTGAAACAGGCTTTGAAACCAGAATTGAAAAATGAATGCAGTGCTAAATAACCATCAAGCTTGCCATAAAAACAAAAGAACTATTATTTTGCCATGGCTCCCAATTTTGGGATGTTCTCTTATAAGCCTTTTCTTTAGGACACTGAACACAAGTTAAGAAAAGCCTTACAGAGTAGGTAGGAGGCGCCATAATTTTCATTCAGGGAAAAAAAAAAATTATCTCACCTTTGTGAAATGCTCCTGTCTCTTAAACACACATTGGAAATCTGTGGAATCATCTCTACAACTTTCTTGGTTGGCTCGGAAATGCTGCTTTTACAGTCTGAATAAGTCTCCTTTTGCTGCAATAGCTCCTGTTTGGCATATTCTTTGAGCCTCTTGTACAGCGTGCGCAGGCCCTGTGCAGTGCGAGGAGGGCGATCTACTCCGATGGCATTGTAGTTATCAGCTATGATATCCCAGCATTTGTTTTTTTCCACTATTACAGAATGCTTATTAGTATGTTCTTCAAGAATTTGAACATACGGCTTCACGAGTTTTAGCAAATCAAGCTTTTCAGATAAGGTAAAATTAGAAGATCTGGCCTTCCCAACCATTGTTATCTTTGAATTAAGGAAGCAGTTCCTGAAGCCACCATGCAGTCCCTAGCTCTGCTCAGCTCTTTTTCACAAACAGAAAAAGATCAGGCTTAACTAGGCTAGTCTCATTTAGGCCCACGCCTACAAGGGAGGGTTTATTAAAATTCCTTCAGCTTAAGCTGACGCAGGTTCAGGAAATCTGCTTAAGCCAAGCCTGACCTACATAAGGCTTCAGACTGAAGAAGACGAGAAGAAACAAGCAAAATACACTTTTGTGTGAAGAGCCCAGACACACGCAGGATTTGAAAACATAAAGGTTTAAAGATTAGCACATTACCCGGCTAAAAATTACCTAATTTAGCTCGAGTAACAAGCTGTGACACATATCTCCAGCTCCCTCGCACATATCTCGAGCAGAAACCGCGCTCGGGGTTCTGAACGTGCCGACGGCGAGGAGCGGGCACG
>NW_028185037.1:2532499-2597943 GCF_003343005.1 Rhea americana | reverse complement strand
GCGAGCAGCGGCGCGGGCTGCGCGCGAGAAGGGTTACGGTCGGTCAGGACAGATTCACCGCGGGCGTTACAGCCCCTGGGTCCTAGGGTTTTCCTCATAGCCACCAGGAAACGATCTGCTCCTGTGGTGATAACCTCCAGGCATTCCTTCAGGATAAAATCTGATTTTTTAGTAACAAGATGTGCACGTTATGCTTGTGCATTTCTARTGTTTGCTCAGAAATACATCACCTTAAGCCAAGTTTTAACATAAAAACACAAGGTTTTAAACATCCGTAGTCTTAAACTAAACCACAACAAATCTCAGAAGAGCTTGCAGAGATAAGAAAAGGTCCTCACAAATACACAAAGCAAAAATTAAGCCTGAAACATTACGTGCATCGTTGCAAGAGGCCAGAGGGTGGAAACACACAGCCTCGGAGGCTGGTGGCAATGGCTCCTCAAGCTTAACATGTTCAGCCTTGAAACCAAGGGAGCCCGGGGGCGGGAGGGGGGCAGGAGGCACACAAAAAGAGAAATCTAATTATAGTTTGAAATATCATAAGGCAATAAAGATCTAAGTAGGAACTTGTTTGCTCAAAGCGGAAAAAACAAAGCAGACACAAGCCATATTCAAAACATGAAATTCAACTAAACAAAGGGAGACTTTAACTGCAGAGAGTCAATTGCCGTTTAGAATAGCAAGCATTTTTTAAAGAATTTCTGAAACTTGGCTTGTTTGTAGCACCTAGCAAAATTGGACCAGTCTGCTTTGCTGGAATGGCTTTCAAGCCAAGATGAAATAAAGCATTTTATAGTCTGAACCCTATTTCAATAGAATTTAAGAAACTAAATACTCATGTGGTTAGAAGCACTTTATGAAAACCATCGCATTTAATCACCTTGCCCTCTGTATATCCCCACACACTTCACTCTTTACTAACATTAAGAGTAAATACTTTTTCCTGACAATTATTTTTTAAAATTGACACATTTGATTGTTCTTCAGCAACTGCAACAGAAAAACAGAATATGCCTCACATTTTAACTAGCTGGCAGTAGCAGAATTAAGGAGTCACGGAAGCGTTTACAGCATATACCCTCTGATGTTTAAGTTGTTCTGCAGTACCTAATCTCTTGGCATTTTAGTGACAATAAATAAATAAATAAAGTCGGTATCAAACTGTATGAGGAAAGGCTCCTCCTCTGCCCGGCCACAAAGGCGCACAGCCGAAGGGCGACAGGCGGAGGAACGCCACCAACCCCGGCCGAAGGGAAGGGACGGAGCCTCCCGGCCCAGCTGCTGCCCGGCGTGTCCGTCAGCATGGAGGACCGGGTCCAAGTCAGCTACCAGAGCGACTGTGGCGCTGGGAGGTTGCCTGCTTGTAAGGTTGTAAATTTGKAGCAGTTACCAGAAAGACCCGTTACAGGTTTATGTCTCTGTGCATGTGGCAACCAGGAGACTGGGGGATCCAGGGGCCAGCTACCACGTAGAGTAAGCGTCTAAGAACAGTTACTGGAGGGATGCATAGCATGCATTTATTCTCCACAAAACAGGCTTTCATCTTGATCAGCCATAGAGAGGAAGGGATGAGGCCAYGGTGCTGTTTACATCTGCGTGAGTGCTGTGGTTTCTGTGTTGATCCACTGGCCAGGCTTGTGTTTTTGTGTACGTATGTATCATGCATATGTGTGCACAGGAATATATTCTCATCCTTGCTACAGGCTGGCCCTGGCAACATGAAGCTATAGCCTCTATTGGGCTACCAGGTGCAGCAACTCCTAATACAGACCTAGCTAAAGCTGTGTTATTTTATCACCTTACTGCTTAATGTTGCTAGAGAGACCATGTTTCCACACTAATGCAATTTTAGCAATATACCACTACAATGATTTCTTCTGAGCAAGTGCCTGAAGGAATCAGAGTCTGAATTACATATTGTTCAGCTGGAGTGTAAAATAACCCTTGTAAAAATGAAGCTGGCTGCCTACCAATATTTTTTTTCTTTTTGTTCCTTAAAAAAATTAAAAATAATCAGTGCTCATCAGCCTAAGGTCATGTCAGTACTTGGATGAGAAATCATAGAAGGTGAAAAGCCTGGATGTTAATGAACATTTAGACTTTTCAGCCAAAACAATAGGTGCAATTCCAAGAAAACTACAAAACATAAAACCTACAAGCCAAAACTGTTGCCGCAGTCCACACTCCATCCTGTATCTTCCAGCAACACTAGCATTTATGCAACACCGTGCACAGCCAGATCCGGGAGATGATCCAGCTAAAAACAAATCAACTTTTTTGGCAGGCAGGTATACAGTTTAATATTTGGTTTAAGTCAATATAATTTTAAGACACTGCCAAACCAGGCAGTCCTGTCCTACCCCCCCCCCCATCCCTGACACATTCCTGATCCCTTCACTGTGCTGATATTAGCACTTAACAAAGCTTCTGAGAAAGGCAGACCAGGGAACTGATTATCTGCAAATTAATCTTTTTTTAAGCTAGGTTAGTTTTAGGCAACATCAGTCCCCTGATCCAGTGCTCCACAGGACAAAGAACCAGCGCAAAAGAGATACATACAGCCTCCAAAGAAAGTTTTTCAATCTGGATCATTTTAAAGATGTTTTATAATACAGCCCTACATACACTTGTACTGACATAACAGTGAGGACAGCAACCCATAGCTGGTGGGGAAGAAATTACCACTGCTGAAGAAAATACTCATACGTGCACTCTTACACATCACTTCATTATGCCTTCTCTACCTCCTGCTTTAATCCTATGAACAAGGCACAGCTCGTTTTCCATAGAATCATAGAATCAGTAAGGYTGGAMGGGACCTCCGGAGATTATCTAGTCCAACCTCTCTGCTCAGCAGGGTCACCTACAGCATGTTAGACAGGGTTGCATCCAGGCAGGCCTTGAAGATCTCCASAGAAGGAGACTCCACAACCTCMCTGGGCAACCTGTGCCAGGGCTCCGTCACTCTCACAGGGAAGAAATTCCCCCTCATGGTCAGGCAGAACTTCCTGTGCTTCAGTTTCTGCCCATTGCCTCTTGTCCTGTCACATGGGACAACCGAAAAGAGTTTGGCCCCATCCCCTTGACACCCTCCCTTCAGGTACTTGTACACATTGATCAGATCCCCCCTCAGTCTTCTCTTCCCCAGGCTGAAGGCCCAGCTCTCGCAGCCGTTCCTCATAGGGCAGGTGCTCCAGCCCTCTGATCATCCTTGTAGCCCTACAGCTGGACTCTCTTCAGTAGCTCTATGTCTCTCTTGGACTGGGGAGCCCAGAACTGGACACAGTGCTCGAGATGAGGCCTAACTAGGGCTGAGTAGAGGGGTMGGATCACCTCCTTTGACCCGCTGGCAACACTCTTCCTAATGCACCCCAGGATACTATTTCCTTCATATCTTCAGAGTGAAATTCACTAATCTACTCAGAATTCTRTCCTTAAAAAAGGAAAAAGGACAGCCTTACATTCAGCAGTAATTTTGGGGGGATTTGCTTGAATTTTCTTTTAAAGATGCCAGATGCTTCACATTTTAAATGTTAATGTTTAAAAACCCAGCTTTCCAGTGGATTAAATCTTCATTTCTGTTCTGTTGAACTTGGGAGTTCAGAACAAAATGGAAGCTATCGGAGTAGTTCCAAATATCTTTCTGTGAAAATGAAAATCAGCATGATTATTCAAAAGCAATAGTCCCTTGATGGGGTTCTAGAACTTAAACAGTTGGGAAATGAGACTCAAAACTACAGGTAATAGGTAAATTCAAGTTTTTGCCTTGGAAAACAGTCTAGAATAATTACCAAGAAAAGGATTCAAACAGTGCTTCCTGGAGAACTATCAAGAGAAGAATGAATAACAGAGAGAATACAGTCAGGGATTAAAGTAGCCAAATGACTACAAAAATAATTTTAAAAGGCTCCAATTATGAGTGAAATGACAGATTTGGACTATGGCCAATAATTGTATCAAGCAATCTGTATAAATTTAGACATGTATGGGATAGAACACCCTCTGGGAGGAGGGTTATTAGGGGAACACCTGGGGAAGAGAGAGGGGGAAAATCCTTTTTCACACAGAACCAAGGAAGAGTCTCTTTGTATCAGCTAGGGGGGGAAAAAAATAAATAAATACTGCTATACAGTACCTGACCAAAAGATAAAATATTTGAGAGAATTAAGGAAGTTATTAAAAAAGTGCATCTTGAAATACATAGTTTAGATCAGACAGCAAACTTGAACATTGAAGAAAATGACACCGGCTGAAGAGATTCAGGCTGGGACCTTTTAGTGTAAGAAATCTTGAGTCAGCAGACAAAAAAAAGAATTGATAACTCTGTGAAGGTGCTCTGCCCACAGATCGGTAGCCCCAGTCTGAAAGATGTCCATTCTTATTTTATTTCATGATGTCTAAGCAAACTAGACCTGGGCCAGACCCAAGTTTGGTATTCACCATCACCCAGGAGTCAGAATCTTAAAAAGAGCAGAATGGCAGGTAGATTTGATCCTCAGCTGAGATAAAATCCTGATAACCTTGCACTAAATAGAAACTCTAACAGGRCTCAGCAGCTGGGATGGCCTAGGTTACACATCACTGAGTACACTGGGCGTACTGGCAGCAGACACATTTGGCAGGTACTGAGGCAATTGCTTACTTTTGCAAATGAATTTAGCAGCTGCATAAGATGACTTGAGAGTGTCTATAGGTACGAAGGGCTGCAAAAGTTCCGTTAGCTCATCATACAGCCCTCACTTCTGACAGGGCCCCAAGACGGTGCCAAGTCATTTGATCTGGCTTAAGAGCCTGCGGCAGATCAGGGTCTAGTGTAACAACCCACAGAGTCTGGTGATCCTTCATGAAATTTCAGGAGCTTGTTTCATAGGTGATCGCCAAAATTAAGGTTTGCACGCATTACTGAAAGGGAGGAGGATGACATTTCTAGTTTGACTCAATGTTTCTTCTTCCCTTTCTCAAAACTTCCATCATCAGTTTTGCACTTTTCCTCCTCTTGTGCTCTACCTGAACTTCTCAGACCACTCCTTTCCTTTCTCCTGCAGTTAATTCTGATCATTCTAAACCTGTCTTTTTTTTGAGGGAGGAGGGGGGTAAGGAACAGAGAGAAGCTTTAACTCTTCTTTTGCTGCATCTGTTTTCATCATCACCATCCGCCATGTGTTAACTCCTAACATCTAACAGTTCTTACAGCCTCTGGGCACACATATCTCCTGACAAGCAGAAAAAACATAGAAACTAAATGTAATTTTTACCTTTACATCACTCTTAAAAGTAGCATTATTATGCATGGCCCACTCCAAAACTTATTACATCATCTAAAATTCCAGGCATTCCTTCAAATTATGTCCAGCTTAAACCTACAGGACTTAAACCTACAGGAATTATAATTGCCTATATAACATCATAAGTTAGCTTTTCACTTTGTAAGTCATGTCAAAAAATAAGAAAAAGCTAATAGCATCATTCCTTACAAATCCAGAACTGTCAAACTGTCTCCAGTTCCTAATACATGCTTGCACTTTTCTGATCTTCTTTCCCAACAAGCTTTCTGATGACCAATCAAAAGCAGATGAGAAATATAGGAAGATTAAAAATTATGATTTTCTCTGGATATCTTGTTTAATTCTTGAAGTCCCTGATAGCAAAGCACATCCATTTTTTTTCTAGAAGCTGAGAGAAATCAGGTTTTTGCAATTCTCCTATCTTTTGGAGATTATGCTTTTAAATACTAACCTCCAAATACTTCACCAATGCACGGCTCCCTGCATTTGACATAGGAGCAGCATTCTCTATTCTTCTAATTTTGTGGATATTTTGAGGACTCGGAGATAACCATCTTACCACCACCTTCCTGATTTCATGAAAATCGTATTGTGACAAAGCTTCTGTTTTAGTGGGAAACTTAAGGCCCAAAACTGGGACTGAAGTGGCATRCTGACTGGTTACACTGGTGTGTCAGCAAAGGGCATCCAAACAATAGGTCTAGCTACAGAAAGATTTGGTGGCTATTTTTGAAGGGATCCAGGCCAAGTCTGTAATAATGTGCTTTAAAACTCCCCAAACCTCCCAGTTCATTTGAATAAAGCATCTCTTGTCCCTCCTCCCAGTAGCTACATTCTCTCCCATCTTCCCTTAAATCCATATTCATATCTATTAGAGACAGGAGGATTGGACAGGGGAGGGGCTAGAGACACACAACACACACATCCCCAACCTCACACTTTCCAAAGGGTGAGGAAGTGGAAAAGAAGAGATTCAAAAGATTTACAACAGCCATGTATTTTCTCTTTTGCCCTTCTTCATTTCTTCCACATACATGGCCCGATCAGAAATTTTGAAAGTCAAGAAAAAACTAAGAAGAAATTATGTGAAATATCTCCCTCAGAATGATTGAGGAAAGTGAAAGAATTATTATTACTGCTAAGCCTCAATCCTTTCTATACAGAATATTTCTTAAGTTCCTTATTTCAAAAGTAACTATTAGATAATTTCATTTTCTATGTAGCACAGAATATGTGCCATTTGTTCACATGCAAATTCAAAAGATTTAAGTTACAATAAACATACAGAGATAATAGATTCATTTCCCAAAATACCTTTGAAGAGATGAGTTTCTTCTATATCTGCAATTTCAACATTAGGTCTCTGTATATACACAACTTTCAGAGTATGTAAGTCTTTTCTTCTCTACAATTTCCTTATTTTTGATTTGTCAAAAACTAAGAAAATATGCATAAGAGATGAGTGTATCTTTCTGTGTAACACAGTTCTCTTCAACAGTGGATATATCTGTCATTACTCAAAAGTAAAAAGCCTAGCAGTACTTTTTTTCCTCTCATTTGAAAGCAGCAAATATGGTCCAGTTTCATAAGCAAGTTACTACTGCAAATTTTCATTCGACTCCCCCAACTTTTTGGAAAATGTTGGATCTTTTACATCTAGGRTAGTTCTATTCTTATTTGTTTTCCATGTAACATCCTTCTGATTTCTAGTTTCCTTTCTCTCTCCTTCATTACCCCTATTAGTTCAACTACACAAACAGAGCTCACTGAACTAGGACACATGAAAAGTACATTTCACTGGCAATTCACTGCCCTTTTCTCAAATGTGTGAATATCCTGGTTATGTCATCTTTCATTACATAAAGCAGAGTTATTCACATGACAGCAAGATAAGATCATATCAAATTATAAATTATGTTGTACTATCTCTGGAAATATCACACTAAAGTTACGTAAGTCTGGATTTTTTTTTTTTTTTTTTAACCACAGCCTACTACACTGCATTGCAGATGGCTACCCTGTCCAGGGAAGCAGCTTTGCACTCACTGAAGGTTATATGATATGTTCCTTTTGGCGGCAAAGCTGGCYTAAGTGCCTTCCTGCTATCTCACTCTTGGCTGCTTGCTCCTACTACCACAGTATATTTTACCACTCAGGTGGTTGGCAGCCCAAATTCGAGTTGAGTAACATTAGTTATTAGGGATATGAACTTCTTTAACAGGCCAGTGTATCATGTAACCATACTGTACTCTTTTGCTGGCTTTCAGTCTACAGCAACTGACTCTAAATTATTTGACTTTTGCTACAGACCTGCACAATAATGGTTTCTCCACAGACAGACCTTAAAACTAGAAAAGTAGGTAAGTCATGGCTGCTGCATTTGGTCCTTCAGTTTGAAGCGTATCACAGAAGCAGAAGCCCTGAAGGGTAGTGTTTTGTTCTGTACACGGTCTGGCCACTACCACACAGAGGGTGATGAATCATCTATAAGGAGGAGGCAAGGAAAAAGAATCTCAAAGGTGATGAGAACAAGCAATGGCAGACAAAGGCAGAAAACCTCTTAGTAGTTTATTTTTTAAACTCCTGAGAGTTTTGAATGCTTTAAGATTAATGCTTTGCTACCATACCACCTCTATACATAGCTGAAAGCCAAAGGCAACCATAGCGAGGGGGAAACTGAGTGTGCATAATCTGTTGTGGAAAGGCCAGATAAGATCAGATGCCAGCAGCAAAGTAGAGTACATCATCCTACATCCCAGAGAAGATCACCAAGGAAAAGATGTCATAGGACTAAACAAGTCACAGGAGTCTTAGTGACCAGTCTTGTATACCTACAGCATGTTGACTGCTGTACAGTGGGTTGCAGGGCAAACTGGTGACAATCTGCATGTTTACCTACCATGGGTAACATGAAGGAACATTTGTGGAACCAGTGTCAAAGCAGAAGTAAGGATGGTTTCTCTCCAGATACATTCACTTTAGCTCTAATCAAGTTGTCTTAATCAGACCTCATCTCATGAAATGAACTGATCAGTTACAGAAGATATCTACATWGTAAAGAAATTCTTGAACTTAGCAACAGCTAGTCTATTCACTCTAAACCACTCTGTCCAGAACACCACAGGGAGGAGTAAATTTAAAATCAAAGAGGTAGCAAAGTAGTTTAATATTAATTTCAAATAAGAAACTGTATCAAATCTTACAAATCTGTAAGAACTTACTTGCAAAGAAATGGAGTAATACATTATTTGCATTTAGGAATCCAGTAATGCCTTAGCTGCGCTAGTTTTTACTACAAGCTACTGGCATTTCTGCAGTATCTTCTACTCAAAGATCTAAAGTGCTTTACTAACCATTTATCAGATAAAGTTTGAGGGGACCACTGAATTGCAGCCATATATGCAGTTCCACCACTAATATGGACAGAAAAAAAAAAAATCAAAATACTCATCTAGAATTTCTTTTACAGTTCAATTGTAAAATATAAAAGTGACTGTAATAGAAATTAGAATTAATACTTCTACTTTTGCAGAGAYCTAAGCAATTCTAGCAGTAATATCCTTAATTCTGAGATATCAGGTCTGAACATTTTTAGTTGTGTTATGTAGAAATGAGTAGGCAATTAGCCTGAAATCAAATCCTGAATACACAACATTTTTTAATCTTCTGATTAAAAGCAATAAGCAATTGTTGGTGCTGCTAGAACTGAATGAAAATTGGATTTTCTCTTATAACATTCATAAGATTTAGTTAAGAAGACCTTGTATTCATATCAAACAACAGGAGATATCAGACTAACCTGAAAAAATATTCTAGAAAGCCGAAGGGGCCAAAAATTCCTATTACAGAAATAAACTGACTGAAATGTACAAAGGGTCTAAATTTTATAAACCAAATGCACTCTGTAAATATCAACATCCCAGCAGACTTGGAAAAATATGCTTCAAAACTATATGAAATAATAAACATGGTTAATATCATAAGCACAAAAGACACTGAAAAACATCATCAAGAGACATATGGTGAAAAAGGGTTACAATCTCTGCATTATTAGTTCAAATATTTGAATATAAGATTTCTGACAAAGTTGCTCTTAGAAGTATTAACAGACATTAGTCATGGGTGAAAGACAAAGTACTCCTAAACCAAAAACCAAACAAGAGGTGAGTTGTAACAGAATTTCTGACAGACTGTATCCAGCTTTTCTGTTCACTTACAGAAGGTTCAAACAATGAAATCTCAGTCCARCTGTAATGTTATGTTTAAGTAGGCAGGTGGTAGATCCATTCACCTCCACACACGCTATAAAAAGCCCAAAGAAAAACAGGACAACATCCTCCTAACTAAAAACAGCAGCAGAACGTAAGGTGCAAACAGAGATAGTAGGCATAAATTAATGTTAGATTCATTTTAACTATATAATGTTAAAGAAGGCAGTATAGGTGAGAACCTGAGTTCTGGATGGCCCTGCTTACTRAAAACGTATCAGCACTGCACAGAACTGACTGTTTCACAGAGTACATATCCAAAAATTTAATACAGACAGAGTACTAGGACACCGAGGAGATAGTAAGTGTATTTCAGGCATCCACCTGTTCATTGTTATTTCAAATGCAGATTATTTGTATTTCTTATAATTGCTCAAGACCTCAGAATTCACGAGACAAGAAGAAGAGACATTTAAGAGGTACAATAATATTCTTCTTCCAAATAGATCGTATTTAATATTGAAGAGGATCTAATTTCTGTTAAATATTTTTAGTATGGTAAAGCAATTTTCATTTTTAAGATCATACAGACATTTCATAGAATTCTGTGGATCACGTGAGAAAAAGCAGTAATGAAAGTTAAACAAATTATCTTCCATCAACACATCCATTGTCAGCATCAATATGTTCATATTCTGAATACCAAAAAGTACCATAGACACTGCCACACTGTTTGCCTCTCTGTTTGTTACTGTAACAAATCATACTCATGATTACTAATCTGCCTGTTGAACAGAATGTTTCTATGAACTTAGATCTGAAATAACTTAAAAATTCAAACCCTGATATCACCAAAACTGTCCTAGAATTACAACACATGCAAAGGTTCCACTCTACAACGCTTGCTACAATCTTATTGAAATCTATTTAGAAAAATGTCATCTTACAGAAGTTTGTAGTTAATTTGATTTTACCTTTAYTAGCAAGATTTCCAGGAAAAAAGTGCATTTTGAAAAGAAATCAACAAAACAAGATTAAAAAAAATCTAGATAAGCTATAATTCTTAGATTGATGCTATCTGATTAAATCCTTACTTGTCTACTCCAGGAAATGGATACTATTTGTCAGAAAGAATATGCAGCATTCTCAGGCTGGGTTTTAGAAAGATTAGCTCTATACAGTTGTCCGACTGTCTACAGGTGTTTCATAAGAATTTCAATGGAAACTAGAGTATGTATTTACACATTCCACTGCTGAAACTGGTGTCTCAAACACAACAGCTTTGAGCATGATATAAACAGCTTTGTTATCTGCATTAAATGATATAGATAAACCAAAATAACAGAACCAAAACGCACATACAGATTTTTTTCAAATTTTAAATTATTTTAACATCCATTTAATAGAAGTCTTTGGTTGAAGAGATTAACATTTAGATAAAATTCCATTACAATAATGAAAAAAAAAGACTAGCTTTCACAGTGGGTTTCCATTACTTTTGAATTTCATACCAGAACAGGTTTGACAAAACAATTCAGCTTCAAACTACAGAGGAGGTTATGGTTTATATGGTCTGTGTAATTGCTACCTTAGCTGTAATCAGTAGCAGATAAAAGTGAAATAAAGGGCAGAAGTTGTATTGGAAAATCTAAGTTATTAAAAAAATTACTTAAGATATACAGCAACCTTCACCCAGTATCTTCACTGTACAGTGCTTATATCACCAGCTAACCTGATGACCATAACTAACATTTACATTAGATATCCTTAATTGTTTTATACCACGTTTAATCATTGCTTTACAAAATCTAGTAGATGAACTCCATTCTACAGATGTAGAAGTACTATAGAACAGAGAGTACAAATAGTTTGTTCAGTCACTCAGAAAGCTAGCAGCACAGCACCAACAGAAGCCAGGTCTCCCAGTCAACCCTCCACACCTTTTTGTTTTTCTAGAGTAATCACAGAGAAGCCATGTCAGCTGTACTTGAAATTCATAACACTGAAAAAACATTTAATATCTTATTTTGCTTCAAATTTTCTTTTTGGAAAGACTTAATTTGTCTCCAGATGACAGGAAGATATTTTGGAAAGAAATCTAGTTATCTTTCAGGTGTATTGTTAGCTATGAGCAGCAGACGTAAGTTTTTGCAGATATAGCTACAGGGACTCAAAGAACCTTGTCCCATACACACTGAAAATTTTCTGCAATTACAAGCATTATGAGAAGTAACAGAAGTTACAGTATAAGGCAGATGAACACTAAAGCCTTAGATCCAGAGGGACTTGAGACATACAAAGAGGCTGCATTTTCCTGGGTTAGTCTGCAAAACACATGCTCTGGGTCACATAATGTGGTGACTGCAGTATCCTCCCCAGGCTATTGCTACGTTTCACCCGACAATGATGGGGCTGCAAGAGGTATCACTGGGAGAGGCTCTCTGATCGCTTTACAACCTGAAGGTGGTACTCCCTACCAGAGTATGGAACTTACTATGAGATGCCAAAAAGATCAGTTTGGGATTGTATAGGCATCATTTCAGGATGTTTGGAAAGGCAGGGAAAAGGAACATCAAGGCTGTCTGGGAAGAAACAAGCATGTGAAAACAGAAGGATAAAGGGATAAAAGGGGCCAGCTGCATGCAAAGATRTGGCTGGTCAGTATACTTGTCCACCCATGCTCTGCATGCTACCACCACAGCTTGTCCTATCTTCTTATTAAACTCCATCTTTAACTATTTTCCTGAGTAAGGTGACTCTAATTTGCATGAATGCATGTGCGTGGAGGTCTAAGTTCCAGCAGCTGCAGTTAGATCACAGGGGCCTCAGGTGCCAGCAACCGGAGGTCAGAGTGCACACGTATTGTCCAAGTATGTGCGTCAGCGTGGGACTGCTAGGGGACATAAAGATAGCTAGCTGACACAGAATCACAGAATGGTTCAAGTTGGAAGAGACCTTTGGTGATCATCTAGTCCAACCCTCAGCATAGCCCCATACGGGGATTGAACCCACAACCTTGGCATTAGCAACACCATGCTCTAACCAACTGAGCTAAACCTGCCCCCCAAAACACGTAGGGTAAGAGGCTTAGGAGCCAAGTATGGAGTGGCTACAAGTCTGAGCCAGGTAACAGAGAGACCAGAGGGGTTAAAGAGCTGGCTCGTGCAGGGAGCAGGAGTTACAAGCCAGTTACTGGAGAGACCAGGACACCTGGGGTTTGCCTACCGGTAAGCCTGGACTACGAAGAGGCACGTTTACACGTGCGTGGGACAACTGGGAGACTAGGGGATCTAGGGGCAAACTATTGGTACAGTAAGTACCTAAGGCCCTTTATCAAAAGAGATACACAGTGTCTTTATCTGTGTGGGCCCGTATGTATATAGGTCTGAATACCAGCAACTGATAAAGGCGCCAGCAACTGGGGTGACCAAGGAATCCAGGAGCCAGCTACTGGGCAGACTGCATGTCCAAGACTGGTGGGATTCATGTTGTAAATATATTTTGCATGAACAGGATTTCATCCTGCTCAGCCAGAGAGGGGAACAGATGGTGCCAATGGCCTCATCTTATGTTTGCATAAAATGCTGTCTTCTGTTTCTGTAGACCTATGTTACTAGCCAGGTACATATACATGCGTGTGTTTGTGTGTGTGTGTGTGTATATATAAAAAATTTATATAAAATACATACATATATATATATATAAATTTTATATATATTATATGTGTGTGTATGTATGTATGTATACATATGTGCCTAACAGGAATAGAGGCTCAGTCTCTCTAGTGGCTGGGCCTGGGGTCATGAAAGTATAGCAGGTTCACCTTTGTCAGGCTACAGGTTCAGCAGCTCTTCACATGGACAGAATTGAATATGATTTTGTTATAGCCTTCTAAATTATATTTCCAGMCATAACAGAGTCAGAGTGATAAGCAGTCATTAAATGATATTTAAAACTTCAGGTCTCATTAAACATTATGAAGTATTATCAATTAAATTAAATGTAAATCAAAGGGAAAGAGGCAACGCATCTGCATTCACAAAGCGTGGAATGCCCCTACACTACATCTGTGGGCAAGGCATGTGAAAAGCGTGAAATGAAGACACACAATCCCACCAAGTCAGTCAGGCCCATCAAGGGATATTTGCTACAGTTCAGAGACCCTTTAATACCGTTAGAGCGCTTACCATCTAACTTTATGGAGTAATTCACATTACTGGGGCTAACAAATGAATATACACACACAGATGAACAAAGCCAGTCTGGGTCTGGTGCTACACAAGAGTCAATAACCCAGGCTTGAATTTGGAGTGCCTGCTGGAGATATTGAAGATAACTCAAATCTTGCAGTGAAAAACTCATGAATCCTGAAAAATGTGAATCTACTCTGYGTGGTTAGGAGTGGCCACACAAGGCCAGCAAGGTATCCATCTCACATGTTTTCCATTATTTCAGGTATCCYAACTCTCTTCTTTGTATTACTCTGGATTAGAGTGAGTTGACCATAATACTCTTCCAAAAGCCACATACATGAATAGCAGCACTACCAGTTGGCTTCTAAAGGGTCAATTAATTTGAATTTAAATTCAAAAAGGTTAAAAAAAAAATTTAACATTTGTTCCTCTCACTATCTTCCCAACAGAGATCTCAATATTAACATACTGAAAAAAAACATGGTAATTCTTGGATTATTTTCTTTATAAATCATTTTATACAATTATGATACACAGCAAAAGAAAACATCCAGAGCTATAATTACACAAGTTATACTARCAACCAAATAACGTCACCATTACATGACAACAAACTTCTATGAAATACTARTGTAAATAAGCATTGCATCACTCATAAGCTTTTAAATTCTCTCACTGTACATGACAGTAGTTAAAGAGCACTTACCAGCTTTGGGTGGATTTAGTGTTTTCATTTCCAACCTCCAAGATTTATTAACTCCATTACACGCTTTTGTAGTCTTTACTTTTCCAGTTGACTCCACAGACTGTGTAAAATTTACATTTTGATTCTGGCTATGTATTTTAGAAAGGGCTCTTGCATGTCCTGGAGCACTTCCCTGTTTCTCATCTACCTGCAAAAGAGAAACAAGATCAGCATAGTATTTCATTCATGCAGACAAAGAAAATGGAAAACCGAACAACAAAAAGATCTTAGTAGATGCATAATCCTCATTAGTAAAATGTAGTAAGTATCATTTTTACTGATAAAAGACAAGAGAAAATTAGAATTCAAGATGATAATTTGCTACAGCTGTCATGCAGACTTGGGCATTTCTTCACAAGTCTGAAAAACRGAATGACCCATATTACCATGGCAGCTTTACAAGTTATATACAAATTCTGACATCTTTTAATAAAGCAAGGTGTTACTGACTTAACTGGTACTATAAATCAGATATTGTTCATATTTATGAATGAAAAATATCAAACTATCTATGTAACATGTACATTGTGTACATCCAATGCTCATGAAAATAAATGCACACAATACCAAACACCATATACACAAGTAGTGTGCATACAGTGTTATGAACTGCATTTAACAGAAGTCTTCCATTCATAATAACATTAATAAAAATTGTGATACTTTTTTAGATATCAAAAGTTTCAGAGAAAGTTTCTTGYAGCAAAACCACAACTTAATGTACTGACATTTCTTAATGTTATTTTCTGCACTGCTTTTGCCAAAGCTTCCAAACATTCAAATCCAACAAAGCCCAGGCCAAGATGCAATCCATGCCTCAGCTACACTGAAACTTACATTTGGGCTCAGTACCAATTACTTCAATTTGGAAAACATTTTTTTCTCCTGCTTCACAGAGGTGAGAGAAATCTGAGAAGCAGGATCAGATTCAGTAAAAGCAGAGGTATGAAAGTTTAATCTAAACAGGCTGGTAATTTAAACAAGGATTGTTTGTGGTGAGCTCAGATGCTATCTTTTAATAGCAAGACTGTACAAACAAATATGCTTTTTAGGGCACTGTTCAGTTTACCTCTTTTGATTTCATTTCTTGATCCGATTCCTTAGTTTCACTCTCGAGACAAAMCGCATTACTTTTTCCTGGTGGTATAAACCTTGGCCTTTTGGCTACACTTCCTAGCACTTGACTAGGAGCTGCTGATCGCCTCATACTTAGTTGTATTGCTCTGGATGGTGGAGAAGGAAGGAAGGAAGCAGATAAGACAACTGTACCCAGAACAGGCTTTAAATATAAAAATACATCCACAGATAACAATATAAGCATTATTAAAAAAAAAAAAAACTTGAAAGCTTTAAAAAAATTCCAATTCCAAGTAACAATTTTAATTTTCAAGTATAATGCAATTATGAAAAACTAATGTAACAGCAATGCGTTAAGTAAGACAAAGATGGACTACATTTCCACTATATAACTTCAGCAGTTGAACACTTTTTCATTTGAAAACCAAATAATGCAGTTCAAGAACAACTGGAGCTCTCAAAATGAGCAACATAGGGCTTCTTATCAAACTTACATCAGTCTATGAAAAAAGAGAATCTGAAACAGAACTAACTGTTCTAAACACTTGAAATATCTAATTTTGAAAAGAAATTATTATTAGCGCACAACGAGCAATGAATATTTAAGTTATATGACATATATGGGAGAAGTATTTTGCATTCAAGTCAATTATATTGATCATTCAGACTCACTATAATAAGACAAGAATCAGTAAAGAATGATCTCAAACTTATAATGGAGATTATCAATTTGTATTATCTGTATTTGAACAGCAGAAGGAATATAATATAGAAGACCATTATTCTCCCAAAAAAACACAGGACAAAACCAAACATATAAAGTTAATATGACAAAGTATATTTCCAATCACTAAAAAAARAAAAAAAAAAATCATCATTCATACTCTAAAGCAGTGGAAACAACAACAACAAAAAAATCCAGTAGTGTTACCAGCAGAACAAATTATGACTAGCATGGTACAGCAATTACTGAAACATCCTTTGGTTTTTTTCTGCATTTCTAAGTGGACTGTTTATTTTAATTGCTGCTCTAACTATTAGGTAAGAATAAGCCATAATATGATTTACAAACACAAACATCTCTACAGCATAGAAAGCACATTGTAGTACTGGTCTAAAAATCACTGTGTATCTGCACTTTTTTATGCTACTCTGCACTCTAGTGGCCTACTATCTACACAGCAGCCTCTTTTTGTTAAAAAAAAAAAAAAAGTTACTGACAGGAGTACTGTCAAAATACTTTGCAAACATGCAGACAGACACCTGTAGGAGCACCTCCACCTCATAACTGAACAAAGAGCACATATACAATGCTGTTAGTAGAGGTAAACCTTAATGGCAAAACGGCCTTAACTGCTACAATTTCCATTATAGATTGGCTATTAAAAAATGCAAGGAAAGTCTCTGTGTCAATAGGTTTAGCAGTTCACATTAAGTTGGGCCTACTTGACACAGTGTTAGCGTAAGCACTTCAGTTAACCCTRTATGAGGAGGGGTTAGCCTCACCGTAAGAGTGGAGGAGCACGTGCAGCATTAACAACTGTTAATCGCTGAAAGCTGCAAAGGTGCCAAGAACCTTCCAGAGGAGCAGACTGCCAGCACAAACCACAGCCAGCTATTAGATGCCATGTGAACTTGAACAAGCCAGTCCAGAATCAGGTGTTCTCTACTCAATCCTGTACCTGATGGTGACATGCTGCGAGAGAGACCAGGGTGCCCCCAACGCTGCATGAGGACTACGCCAAGCACAGCTAGAACCACTTCGCTCACCTGTCCTACAAGCCATGATATTCATAAAATTGCATTTATCTATTAATAAAGTGTTTTGGCCTTCAAATCCATTTAGTCTCCACATCACCGTTTGATTTTAAATCTCAACAATAGATTCGTAAAAGGAGTTCTAAAAATTCTGAAAAGGCTTAAAGATATGACCCTTGATAACTCAGTAACCTCATTCATGTTAAATTTAAGAACATCCAAGAGTATTATGAGTAGCACCTATTCACAATTATGAAAACCATTAGCATTTTCTGCTTTTTTAAATGTAATACTGCTTCTAGTAATACATATTTTCTCTCTCAAGATCCTCAAAATACAAGCTTTCATAAAACCTAACAAATAAAAATATAAAATATAAACTTTCTATAATACTATACAGAAAACAAGCCATTACAGATGTGCAACAAGTGATTGATACTAGATTTTTTGCATACACTCAGAATACACGTAGCTGAGTCTAGTTTAGCCAAGAATGTGTTTCAAGAAACAGTACCACATTACAGCTAAAACAACAGGCAACCAAGTGTACTCCTTCTGATCAGATAGGCACCAGCAAGTTGAATCACCCTGTCCTGAAAATACTGTAAAGTGCTGTTCCAAGGAAACAGCTGGATGTAATGAGAAGAGCACTGCTGCCACTTTCATTAGCAAAGTAGCCCGACCAGATTAAGTGTACCATGAAACCACAGCCTAAGATGTCTCACAAAATGTATCTGTTTTCACAAGCATTAAAATAGGCAACAATTATTTCCTTAAAATAGCTTAACAGCTGCATTAAAATGAAGTATATTACAAACGATATTTCAAAATTTTATACCTCCAACAGAGTATTATGCATGGAGCCCCATTAAAGACAGTTGCACAACCCATTACATTCCAGTTTTAGCACAAATCTAACATGCTGCTTTCTTGAATATTAAGAGATTTCTGGCATATACGACTGGGCTACATATTTTTTTGCATGCAGCTGCAAATATGAGACACAAGGTAAGTTTTACACAGTTACCGGAGACAACAAATGTATCATCTCGTATATCGTATTGGTGAAAAATCACTCTAGACAAGCAGTAGCTGTGAGGACTGGGGGAGCTACAAAACGCAATGGTACTCGAATGGCTGTTACCGCAATGGTGCTCGCATCCATAATGAAAGAAAAAACCATTAAAGAAGCCTGCCCTACACARGATGCACATACGAGATTCAAAAGGACACCTTCACAGAGGTTCTTTGAAGAAACAACCTGGGTCAGATGCTAATCGGTATCAGGAGTTGGGCAATGAAATATTTCAATATGGATTTTAAAGAAAATTAAAGCGTTACAAGTTCAAAAATCGAAACCAAGCCCCCGAACGCCCCCGATTACCGCGCTACGAGCCAGTCAGGTCGCCTGCCCGGCGGGCGGCCGTGAGGAGGGAGCCGCTCGGTGCCGCGCGGCAGCCGGCCCGGGCCCGCCGGGGACGGTCACCGGGGTGGGGGGGGAGGCCCGGCCGCCTCCCCGGCGAGGAGGGGAGAGGGGGGAAGGGGGGAGGAGGAGCAGCGGCCCCGCCGCGGCCGTACCTGCGCCGCGGCCCCAGCGCCGCTCGCCGAGCCCCGCGCCCGCCACTCAAGCGTCCCGCCGTAGCCGCCGGCTCCCGTCAGCCCGCGCGGCGCGGCGCGCACGCGCCCTTGGCGGCTCAGCCCGCCGAGAGCCGGGCTCTCCGCCAAGTGCGCATGCTCCTGGCGCGTGCCTGCCGTTAGCTCGATTGCGCGTGCCTGACCTTACCCGCCCGGGAACCGCTGTTGTGCGCGTGCGCAATGCCACCTAGCCCCCCCCCCGGCCTGCCTGTCGGCTGCGCATGCGCGAAGGTCTGGTGCCGCACTCAGTATGGCCGAGAGGCCGTATTCCGCGGGGAGTGACGCGCGGCCGTCAAGCAACATCGGTAGCAAAAGCAGCCTCGCCCTTTCGCGACGCCAGTGCGGAGGGGGCCGGCGGGGGGAGGCGGCGGCGGCGGCGGCGGGCTGGGCGAGCCGGTGCGTGGCCGCGGCGGCACGGGGGCAGCGACGGGCTCGGCTTTGGCGGGCTCGGCTTTGGCGGGCTCTGCCCTCCCCTGCCGCGGGGGCGCCCCGGGAGCCGTGCTGCGGATGGGGCTGGGGCTGGGGCTGGAGCGGGGCCGAAGTGGCGACCGTTACACCTGGGCGGGCCGCTGCTCGCCCTCCGCCTGCGCGGGTGAGGGGAAGGGAGGCGAGAAATCCCGCCTGAAGGAAACCGGCGGGGCGGAAGCGCCGTGCCCACCGAGCCGGGGGGCGAGGAACTGGCAGGCGGATCGCACTGGGGGGTGGCAGCCGCCGAAGCCCTTTGCGGAGCTGAGCTGAGCTGTGRGGCAGGGCGGAGGGGGACTGGAGGTGCTGTGCAAGGAACTTAGTGTTTGCTTAGGTTTATTTGCCACATGCAGGCCTGGCCAGTTTTGTAGGCAGTGCAGGCTGGAAGTTGTGTCCCTGTGCCTGACAGATGGTGGCTTCTTCAACTGTTTTCTGGAAGAGATCAAAGGGATAATGGTAAGCATGTGTTAATTGTTTGAATCTGCTTAGGAGTGGTTGCTCAGTGTTTGTGCTGCTGCTCTAGTATGGGTCAATATMTGTTCCAATTCTGTTTCTTTCTAAACTAAGCAGATGATTAACTGTGGTTACAGAACAATTTCCCCATCACGTTTTCTCTTACCTATGCAAAGGTCCTCTCCACCAGAGCCCTTGAGCAACACTTTTCTGTCGTTTGTCCTTTGTCTTTGTGCASCTGAGTTTCAGACTTTAAAAACCATGAAAAAAAATCTATCAGATAAATATCTTGTATTGCTCTGCTTGAAGAGTGGTTAGGAGCAATAGGAGAGCAAATTAAAATGTTGTGTTAAAATTTGCTTATCAAAGTAGTTTCAGTTTCTTAAATGATTGCTGCTAGAGGCATTGACCTTAAATTGACAGTATGGCTCTTGCTGGTTATCATAGAAGTTGCTGACGGCACTTTTTTTTTCATCACTATTAGCTAGCCATTTATGCTTAGACTCGACCCTTCTGCTTCCTTTATTTTGCTGGCACAAACATTAATGTGGCTGCATGATGTACCAATTTGGGGAACTGGTCTGAAACTGTAGTTCTGTAGCAGGCTTAGTTAGAATCAGTGCTGCTGGKTTTTTTTCCTTTCTGCCCTTGCTGCAGGTTCTCATCTACTGTCTTGCACCAATTTCTCAATCATTGTAACTCRTGTTAAGCCATCTTAGCCTATTAATACTACAAAGCCTAACCTGGCAAATCAGTGAAAAGTTTTCTGTCTGGTTAGTGTATTGAGMCAGCTGAGGAAAGGGCCACATGAACTGTTCTGATTCAAGAGAAGAAGCAGAAAAAGGGTAAAAGGACATTAATTAGTAGTAGATTGACTTACACTACTGTAGGAACACAGTTAAAGTTAAAACACTTTTTTTTTTGCCAGTTCAGTCTTAAACCAGTTCAATTATTCCTACAATTCATCAGGCTTTTGCTGTCATAGTTGAATGAATGAGGGTGCTTCCTTTGACATTAATGCTGACTTAAACTGGGTTACAGTGACTGACAGTGKCATAAGACACTCTAAAATGTTGCTATATAGGAGGATTTAAAGCACACTATATTTTTGACCATAATGACTTGTGAAAATAGAAGCAGCAGCAGTAGTGGGTTTTAGCAGAATCTTAATGTCACCTCTTCTGTGAGCCCTGCATAGATTGCTTTTTCCCTATTCACATGGGACTTGTGGAAGTGCTATCTTAGTGCTAGACATCCAATGATTCATGACTCCTTCCAGCCTTTCAAACAGCTTTGCTTTATTTTGTCACCTGGAGCAATAACATTTTTTTTTCCAAAATTAGAAACTAGTGCAGAAGAAAAAAATGCAAGTCATTAATCTTATTTCACTGTCTTGATTTCCAATGTAGTATCCTTTATCAAGGCCAGCATTTAGCAAGCTTTGCCATTAATTATTTGGGAACTGCACCCCATCCTTCTTCCTGCTAGTATACATTTGCAGAATCTGTGTGAAGGCAATGCAGGCCATAGCCTGCACCATGGCTGGTGTGGATGTGTATCTGCAGACAGCATGGGGTGACAGCTACTAAAAAAGTACATAATATCTCTGGTATGAGGAAAGACTGTGGCACAGCAAAAACTGGAGGGAGAAATAAAATATATTTGAAACAACAGAAACCAAGCAACATGTCACATTTTGTCTTTTCTTGCCTTCTAGGTTTAACACCTGCAAATTCCAGCTCCACAGGGATACTGTTGCTTGTAACAGCCAGGCAATGGGCAAGCTTGAGGACTAGAGAAAGCAAAGGCAAGACAAGGTTTGGAAATGCTGTCAAAGCATGAGAAGAGGTTTTGAGGTCAAAGTCAAGAAAAGAAAAATCGCTGGGAAAGAATAGAAGTTGAAATTGATGCAATTTGTTTGGTTGAAATAAGCTGTCTGTAATGCTAGATAGGTTGTCATATATCTGCTGCTCTCATTCTCCTTGTCTTCTGACTAATGAACATCTCTTGAAGTTGGCAGAAGATAAAACATCTCCAGTTCTTCAGGTCAAGAATTTACTACGGCAGAGGGCATGACAGGAACTTTAGTGAAAGAAGTTGTCTTAGGTTTCAGAGTGAAAACACGCCTTGACTCATTATACCGGCCACAAGGATCCTAGCATTGTGTAGGTGCTGCTGCAACATCAGTCTTTAAATCTTACTGAAGTTTTATCAAAACCACTTTGAGTGTATCATTTACCTCAGAGTTCCCATCTACCTTCCATTTAAATTCTCATTTGGTTTGATGTTTTTCATATATATATTCGAGGCACTTCATTTTTATTTCAAGTTCAAATGAAATTTTTGTTTCTCACTTGATTAAAATATTCTTTCCTCCATTCTGATAGAATGTGTCTTGAAGGCTCACTGTTCAGATCTCAGCAAAGTGCATATAATTTACTGCCCCTACAGTTCCATTAATACAGAAACTTTAGGACAGCAAAAATGTATACAGTTTTGTTAAAAGTATTATATCTCTATGAAAATATTCTGAAAGCTGGATCCTCTGAGATTCACCAAGCCAACCTAAAATTTTAGACTCACTATTCAAATGGTAGAAAGTGCATGTGCCAGTAAACAGTCTTCCAGCAAAAACGTACTGTATGTTTCARTGCTTACATCAGTATTGGGAGCTGGTACTTGACTTCACTGCTAATGATTAGCATTGTTTTCGACTTCTTAAATTCTGCATTATGTTCCTTGCTGACCACTCCTTACAATCACAACTTTGTGCAAAGCTACTGCTTGTTATGTTCACCCTGACCTAGCAAAGTTCTGAACTTCTGTCTTTACAGGAGACACATAAAAGAGAACACAGTAAGAAAAGAATTGGTTATCATCTTCATAAAGCAGTATTTTCTTGAGCAGACTCTTCTAAAACGTAGAATATCTATATTGCAGCCGAAGGAATAGCATATCCAGGATACCTGTAAATTTGTTTAGTTTCTGTTGCTGATAACAGTGTAGCTACAGAAGCACAAAGCTAAATGCAGGCTGTGAAAAYTACTTTGTCAGGAGTTTTTAAGGGTTACACTCCATGCTTCTATGGCAAAGCTGTCACTAGGTCACTGAGCTGGTGGGTGACCCGGCTAATCTAAAGCTAGCTCAGGCATATCTACAAGCCATGGAGTTGGTTGTACTACAGCATACCAGTAGAAAAAAAAAATGCAATGTATAAACTGTGTAGCAAATGATGAGTCTTCTGTCTGGCTAATTGTACACTTGTTTGTATTCTGTACATTTTCATTACAGATTTTACTGACTCTAATCTTAACATGCCATTAACAGAAGCACTTTTCATAATCAATGAAAGTATGCTTTGCTAGTTGGACACATAACATAGGTTCTTCTCAATTCCAGGTTACTATTTTACTCATTTAAAAGGAATTACAAATGTAGTTTCTCACTTTAGAACAAGATTTAACATTAGTCCTTACAGATTCATATTGTTCTTAGAAAGTTCTGATTCAGATTGAAAGCAGCGTAGATAAATACATCAGAACTCTGACTAGATGATACRAATTCTCTTTGAAAGTCATCAAAATAATTAGATACCAGCATAGAGTGTTTAAGCAATGATTTCCTTTTTAATTTTTTGTGCTAAGGGAGCATCCTTAGTAATGCTAAGAATCAGAGCCGTGKTTTTTTGTCAGTACTATGAACTTGTCTGTGACAGTTCTGTTTGAAAGATGAGCTGCGTATCATGTGTGGATAAAACCAGATTAGGTAAGAATCTTTCATCATTTTAAGAAATACAATTTTAATAGATTTTAGTTGCAAAGTTTTAATAATACTGAATTTTGTTTTCTTCAGAGAAGCTCTCTCTTGCTTCATCTAGCTGCGGAGTTCAGTACACTTAGGTCAGAGCTTTCAGTGCTGTTGGGATTCCTACAGTTACTTTTTGTTTATAGTGAAAAGTTAACAGCTGCAAGTCCTGACTTTGAGATTTCTTTTAAGGTACGGAAATCATAATGGGAATTAAAATGGAAAGGAAAAGCTTGCTCTGTTTTTCTAAAGTAAAACACTTTGGGGAAAACGTGTTTTTTTTTTATTTTACCTTTTCATGTCTCAAATGTATTACTAGTGATAATTAAAAGATTAATATGGGCTTTCACTGGCACTGATCTAATGCCAGTTAAAACCAGGGTGTGTATACTCCTAGCTTTTTAAAAATCATTTTAAAATGTTCCTTTTAATTCTATCTATAAATCAGTACCTTAAAAAGTATAATTTGGCAGAAATAACTATATTATTATAACAGTTTGTGGTTTTAACTTTGTGTTACAAACATTTCATTGCCTAGATCCATTGTCTTAAAACACCAGACACTTTCTAAAAACCTTACATTAGCACTCTTGATTTTTTTTCTAATCAAATCTCTTATGTTCAGTGATAGGTTTCGTGGTGACATGCTTCTGAAAGCTTTGTTTTAATGGRCTGCTAGGACAGAATTTTACTCCACAGCTAGCTGGTTAGACATTGGACTCAGTAACTTAGTGGAT
Source organism: Rhea americana (assembly GCF_003343005.1). Taxonomy (NCBI): domain Eukaryota; kingdom Metazoa; phylum Chordata; class Aves; order Rheiformes; family Rheidae; genus Rhea; species Rhea americana. The sequence continues at coordinate 2,573,583 of NW_028185037.1, read as the reverse complement.
GCAGCTGAGTCTTATTCTTTTTAATTTTCTCATAGACATAAAGCACTGAAGAGAAACTGAAGGAAGGAAGTACTACTATCTTATTGATCTGAAAACTGTTTCCAAAGTCTTTGGACAAACCAGGTATTTATGTAGTTAAATCTAAAAAGGTAGAATTTCTTACTTTTCTATTTTATTTAGAAAACCTCAAAAATAATGAAAACTTGTTTTGTGATTCTCAGTGGGGTTGGAAATGTAAACCTATATGATTAAGARGGACAGTGTTTTAGCCTTTGTATTCTTTTAAGTGAGTTCTATGGAGTCTTACCACATTCAAGTAAGTTTTTGCTGATACAGTTTTGATAAAGACAGATTGCTTATTAATTCTTCTTCACAAAACTTTCARAACAGTTTAAAAGGCAATCAGTATTATAAAAAAGGCCCTGAAGGAGAAGATATTTCAAGGTTAGCTACAGTTCTGGCTTCTTTTTCTTCCTGAAGATTGTGTACTTCTCTAGGCATGTGGAGTTTTTGTCCTGTTCCTTCTGGAATGGAAGTCTACAGTGTACAGGGAATCTTAGGATTTTTTTTTTTTTTTTGGGGGGGGGGGGTTAAAGCAGCGTAAAATACAAAATCTGTTGGCTGAAACTGAAAGTACCTCGGCTGAAATCCGTAGGGATATTATTTTTAAGTTTGTTAGGCATTATATAAAACGCAATAAAATAAAAAGCAAGCACTTGCATTTGAACATTTTGATGTTTCTACTTTGGGTAGAATTCAGGTAAATAGAAACTGTGTATTTCACAATGGCTATGAGAACCATGTTCTGTAGCAGAGTTTAGAACAAGCAAGGATCATGTATCTGCTAATGTCTTTGCTTTCAGCATTCCGAGAATCTTGATACAAAACTATGCAAGTGTTTGCATTCTCACCAATTAAGTTCTGCATGCACCTTAAGTTCTCCAGTTTTCTCTATCTGCTTCCAGGTCCCTTGTGGATCTAGCCCTGTGGATTCAGGACAACTATTTTTTTTCTGTATGTTGTTTTAATAGGTTGAAAGTGTGCAGAAGGCATGGGCTATGATATTGAACGTTTTGTTGGCTACGTTAATGAAGGACTGCTATGCTCCATCTGCCGAGATGTGTTAGAAGATCCATTACAGGCTCCATGTGAGCATGCTTTCTGTACTGCTTGTATACATGGATGGCTCATTCATCACAGTAACTGCCCTRAAGACAGACAAACACTTGATGTGTCTTTACTACGACCTCTCTACAGGTATACAACAATTGCGCTATGTTGAAATTGTATAAATACAGGRTTTCTCACCTTTGCCTGCAGAGCTTCATCTCTTCTCATTTACTATCTGTCAAATTGTTCTTACCAAATATGCCTGTGGCAGCAACTCGGATACCTATGGCAGCAACTGATCACTTGGATGAGAACATTAATGTTTTCTATTTATTTTAACTGACTTCAAAGGTATTGAAGATTTCAAAATGGATAGAACACTTACTGTGTTCTCCACCTTTTTATATTGTGAGGGTTGATTTTAGATATCTTTCTGATTATTATTCTGAATCTCTTTTACAGCACTAAAATACTTTCCCATCTCTTTTAGAGAAAGAGGCAATGCAGCTCTTGACAACAGCTGTCACTAAGCATTGTATATCTTTATTTTTTCTGCTCAACCATACTTCAGTATTTTTGTAGTTGGATTTGTAATGAATAGGTTCCTGTATATATGAATAAGACTTCTTACTTTCAAATCCCTTTTAAGAAAAGGTCTTTAGCCATAAGAGTATCTGTTTTAGTCCTTGTCACACAAAGCAAGCTGTTTTCACAAGTCACTTTTCTGCAATTCCTRCTATTGCCAGCACACAGTTTCATCAGTAGACACTGCTGTTTCTTTAACCCCCATGTCTTGTAATTTTGCTCAAGCAAATTAACAAATTATGTTATGCTTAATTTAATTCCTATTACTGAGAGTTTTAACTCTGTTGGTGTTCCCATTATTTTTATCAATAATGAGATTATACTGTATGGAAAGCTGAAGTATAATGTGGACAGAGTCCCAAAGTTTAATTTATACTTTGTATTGTCTGTGCTTATTGTAGTCAATTTATTTTGGTGTGTTTGGAAACAAAAAATGTAAATAGTAAATGAGTGTTTATTATTGTTGATATCTACTGAGCTAATTGAAGGATACGGTTATCACTTTATTCAGGAATTCATTTGCATGGTTGGTTTTGGAGACTAACTTTTCCATTAGATTGCTTCTCTCTTGTAAGCTAACATGGTCTTCCACATTTTCTTCCAATATGGTCACTTGAATGCTAAAAAGAAATTTTAGACAGGTTATTCATCAGTTTTCCTCATGGAAATTACAATTCCATTTTCTCTTCCTGAAAGTGGAAAATACGGATTTTCAATAATTTTCAATAATTTTCAATAATTTTCAATAATTTTCTCCATCCAGAATTTGATATTTTTTTTTTTGGTTTTGTTTTGTTTTGTTTTGTTTTACACATAGATATATGAAAAACGATTTAAACCGTCTTCAGCTACATTGCAAAAACAGAGAGTATGGCTGTGGAATGGTTTGTTCTCTAGAGTCTATAGACAGGCATGAAAGGGAATGTGAATACAGTCAGATACTTTGCTCCAATGCTGGTGAGTAATAGTCAAAGAAGTTAAATCATCTTTGTTCAGAGAACATGTATTTTTCATCTTTTGTCCAATGGAATGGCAAAAATGGCCATTCATTTGCTTCTAGGTTGAACTCTGCATGATCTTCTGAATGSTATACCAAAATGAGCCAAGAAAATATTCTTTTGGCAGAAACAAATAGGTACTACCCCTCGTGTCTCTCTGTATGGACATGATCTCTGGTACGTGAGTGCTATTGTTCAGCAAACGTACAAAAAAGCTAAACAGCTCTTTTTTGCTGTACTCCTTACAGCAGTCTTTGTACAAAATTTATTCCAGTTTATGGCAATTCTGATCGTGAGCAACAATCTCTTATGCAAAAACTAAATTGAATCAGAAAGATCTACTTCAAATTTGCCAAAATGTAATAGTGCATTTGTTTTGCTTTTTGTCAAGTTCTGAGTATGTCTTTCAGCTTTGGCTGTTTATTGTTGTCACTGAATCAATGTAATAGCATCTACAGAAGTCACATGCTTATAGGTCATTTATTTTTAAAACGGCCAGTTGCCTAGGTATATGCCCTTCATACAATATCACTCACTTTCTCTTGGTTTAACAAAACCTTATCTTKTATGTGAGAATTTTTTTGAACTAAAGTTCTGTCAGCATTGAAATGTTCATGTCTTTATTTTAAACAAACCTGCATTTCCTGAGGAAGAAACATACTATTAAAATTTCCCAGTGAGCTTTATTCAAAAGGCTATGTTACTAGGTAGACTCAGTATCTAATAAATGATACAAAGAGTACAGTCAAGTCTGCTATTGTAAATAATAATGAAAAGATTGAGATGCTAGTATTGCTCTACTGAAAGTTAACGTTTCTGTCAGCAGTAAGCAACTATTGTAGGTGCTTTAAATTAACTAGTTTTACTTTCTTCTGAAACAGATTAGTAGCATTTATATAGTTACCATACATAGCTCTGATGTATCATGTTCTGGGAACTGAGGATTCTGAAATACCTTGAACTTTTCCTCGAAAGTACATCAGAGCATTTGCCAAAGTACCTCGATTACGTATCATAGTATTTATTAGTAAATCTCCATTAGAGAGCTGTCTTTTGTAATTTTCTGGAATAGTTTGTTGACAGGTTTTGTTGTGCTATTTTTCTTTCAGTTTTCTTAACATCTCTTATTTTTAAATGAAACGCAAGCTAAAAATATATACTACAGCAAACAGTGTCTAAGATTAAAAGAGTACAAACTTCAAATTTTAGTGTGTTAAACATGACAACAATTTATCTGGTATTCTTTTTCAGTTCTCCACATTTTATTTTTAGTCGCTACAGATTTGTAAAGTTTGTGTCCTAGAAATTTTGTGTAAATGCTTCTTTTTTTGCAGCTGGTTCTTAAAGTTTCATAAATAAATGTTTTCGACTATTTATATGGTCTGGTATGTCATATCCAGTATCAATGGTCAGGAAAACAAGGACCATTCCAGCTCACCCACTGGTTTACTTATGCGTCCTTACGCTTTTTTTTTTCTATTTTTGAGATATACTTTTTTTTCTTTTTTTAACAAATTTTCATTCTTCTTCAGTCCAAATCATTGCAGTCGGTGGTAGAAGTGCAGACAAGCTGCAATAGTTTCAGCTTGACATCAGTTTTGTCATTTCTAAAGTTGCACTAGTACTAGACTAGTTACAGAATAATTTACAGGAAATACGTACCACCGATAAGATACTTAGTCTGTATTATTACTAGTATGTTGGTTACAATCCTATCAATCCATAGTCYGAGGAAATGACTTCTTTTCATTGCTTTAACAAATTGACAGTTGTTTAGCTCAAGGTATTGTGACTTGCTTGCTTGAGTGTTTTATTTTTTGTTTTTTGGGGGGAATTAATTAAAACGCTTTTGTTGTAAATGGCTGGTTTATCTTACTGTTCCTTGTTCAGGTTGTACAGTTCAGATTGAACGACGTAATTTAGACGGTCATTTGGCAGTGTGTGAATATCGGAGTCGTGAGTGCCCCAATGGTTGTGGTTACACCATTCTCAGCGCAGAAGATACCCAGCATAATTGTGTAGCAGAGCTAAGAACTGAACTAGAACTACTTCGGTACAAATCTTCTGTTTCTTTCATGTTTGTTAATCTAGACCTAAAGTCACTGCATAGAGCATTTCAAATACTAGCACTGGATTGTGGTATCTGTTAAATAATCCGTTAACCTGTTGATATTAATGGGCCAGAGTATTTTTATATGTCAGTGCAGTCTTTAAACTCACTGTTTTGACTTTTTTGCTGTTGTTCTTTTGTCTGAGTCATTACAAATGTTAACATACCATTGGCTGCAATTGAACCAAATTGTGAACTGACAACATAAAATTGCAAATACTTACTAGGAACTAAACTGAAGCTAACAAACAATTTCATTTTTCCCTTTGCCTGGTATGGAGGCAGAGTCACATTATTTAATAATTAATTTTTTTTTAAGTCTTGAAAAKAAAAATCTCTAATCATTTTAGCAGTTAAAAGCAGATACCAACTGGTAGAGAATCTCTCTCTTCAGCTGTATTCTCGCTCTCTCTACTATATTTTCCCTTTGAGAATCTAGTTTTAAATTTTGATTAAAATCATGGCAGGTCAGTGAGTATGCCCTTTTTTTCCATAATTTTCCATTTGGACTGTTTTTTCCCATGTTTCTTCTCATTTCTCTCTCTTAACTTGTTCTTTAAGTCCTATGGTCTTGAACATTTCTGTGAAGTCAGGCTCAAATCTTTTTAAATGCATTGGGACACAAAGGAATTCTGGTAATAAGGATGCTAGCTTGCCTAGTTTCTAAACTCAAAAGGTTAATAAAGTAATAGTTCTTGGCTGTGATAAGTTTTTAATAGTTTAGTGTATCATATTTATTAATAGTTTAGTGTATTCTGTTATTTGATGTCCAGCATAAAAGTGATTAGATCATGTGTTTACAGATAGTGTAGCACTCATAGTTTATATCTTGACAAGTTGTGCTTAGTAATATTAACCAAGTATATACTATAGGGAAAAGGCAATAAATCATTTAAGGCTAAACATACAGGATCTTGAGCTCTTAGAATTTTTTAAGAAATATTATAAGGTTGTCCCTATGTGTGTTGTCCATTGTTGCTGTATTTGGGCACCAAACCCTCTTCTTTGATGCTAGTATCTTTTTGACTGGGGCATTTTGGCCATGAATAAGAAAGATACTGAATATTGCATGATGAGCAACAAGAATGAGAGATGCCCTAGAGAGTACAATGGGAATAGGTTCAGGCTGTTTGGCTGCAAGAAGTCGTTCTGGAATTTGAAATTATATTTTTGGCCATATTTACAAGATTTAAAAGGWGAAGTAAACTTTTTTAGGTCAGAAATGATCTGCAGAGTGGAGGAGGCAAAGCATGAGATGGAGTCCAGATTAGATTCACAGAGAAGACATATGGTCCAGAAAGAGAGTATTCTGCAAAATGAAATAGAAGAACTAAAGGTAAATGTGATCTTTTTTCTTTTTTTTTTTTTTTTTTTTTAACTCCTGATAATTTCTTTTTTTTTCTCTTCCCAGTAGAAGTCTCTCTTTTTTTTTTGTATGCAAAGAAACTTGCATTTCTTTTTAAATTTTATAAATGTGGAATTTCATAGACATAAGAGTTCCCATTAAATATGGGAAACAAGACAGATGTTAACACGGTGCTTTGCCTAGGCTAATGAGTTCTGCTGAGAAGCCAGCTGAGTGCTGCTGGGGTCTTGAAATACAAAATCTAAGCAGCAGCTAGCTAAATCTACTGCTGAATATTACACATTATAGGAAGCTTTTTGTACTTCTTGGGGAAACTGTATTGGAATCTTTGAAACAAGATTTGGATTGTGTCTCACCTTGTTTATGTTTGTTCTGCTATCAAAAAACATGCTAGATAATTTCAGTGTTGTCTGTTCTTTAGAATCCATTGCCCTGCATGCGTGGCCATTTCACCTTCATATCACTGTCACTAGAAAAGAGTTTGGTTTTGCTTCTTGCAGTAGTTTCTATTTGCTTTTCAGAGTCAGATGTCACGAATGATGTCGGATGTACGGTCTTTAATGGCTGCAGAGAGACAGCATCGTCAAGAGCTGGAGCAGGCAGAGCTAGAGAAGCGCGAATTAATGGAGCTTCTGAAAGGCCTACAGAAAGACTGTCGATTAAATACTRCAGAAGGAAGCAAGAAGTCAAACTTCCGTCCTCTGACGCGGCTAGAAAGTGTAAAACGAAAACCTAGGGAAGTTACAGTTATCTAAATAGACGTAAGCTCAAAAATATTTTTTTCTAATTTCTTTGACTGGCAAATGTTTCTGCTTTCTATGAATGAATGATTGGTGAACTTTATAAAACTTGTGATTTGCTCGTTTTCTTTTTAAATCCAAATTACTACTTTTTTCCTCTTAGGCTGTGAAAACTAATGAGGGGAATTTTCTCCTATGGAACGTTGGACTTTAAACCCCGTAATTTAAAAAGACATTTTTAGCTAATGTTTTTGTAAAATGGGGATGAGAAGGCTTGATTTGTAGCTCTTCGGTGCATCATTTACATGATTCCTTCAAGCCTGGAAATTAGAACTTTTTAAATTAAATAACACATCAAGTTTTTCCTTCCTGATCCTTTAGAGTGTATCAGCTATTTCTACAGAGACTTATGAGCTGAAGACCAGACTATGCAGTACTCAGTATCTTTAAAGCATATATGAATGTCTTAGTATCTTTAACTTTCTTTTGGCAGGTTTAAAGCTACTTGAACATCAGTATCCACAATGGACAAAAATTTGCCCRGTCATATGGACTTCGGACTTCCTTACTAGTAGTCAAGTATACTATACAAGAAGAATTTTATAGTAGACCCACAAATCGTGAAACAAGGGGTATTTGCCTGTAAGGCATTGGAAATTTTGTACAGTTCAAAGAGTTTTCTCTAAACTTCTCACACAGCCTATTTGTGTTGTTTTCAGTGCTATAATTGAGCCATATTCTGTCCTCTGTTGCAGTTCTTCAGTGGAGTAACTAGGGGGAAACTTGGCCTCCTGTTTAATGAATGTGCTAAATCAGTCCTGAACTTTCAGGAAAATGGTATGCAGGTGCAACAGTCTTAATAAGCTAGTTTTCTAGTTTAGGAGCAAATTCACTACTGTGTGTGCCTTGCTGTCACTCAGATCAAAGCTTTCATGGCTAACAATGTAACCAAAGAGAGAGACAGCAACCTTCTTTAGCACKTACACTACATTATAAAGAAGTGTGGTTAGAGCTCTCTTAATTAAATTTCAGGCATTAATAAAACCTTCTAATTCACTTTTTTCATTAGTGCCACTGAAAGGAAATGTATACCTGTTCAGCTGTTGTGCGTACTTAGAAATTGACTGAAATAACTCTCCTGTAAAGTTTTTTTCTGGAAGAAAACATTCATAGCTATTTCCAAATTTTATTTGTTTTTTTTTGTTTGTTTGTTTGTTTTAGTTCACACTTAAATTCTAGATGGAATTACAATTGTTSACAGTATTTAGATCATTACAGTAATTTTTCCCAACTCATGACATAGCACATCTCTTAAGCAGCTATATCTAAMAATATGAGACAGTAAAATAGTAGCTAAGATTTAACCTTCATTCACACCAAGTATTCAGCGGTYGCTACACAAACATCAGTGGACACATTAAAGTAGTTAGAACCTAGAAATGTTTTTATTATCTTGTGCTCTAAATAAGCAAGCTGTTAGTGTTTGTGRTCTTTGTGGTTCTGTTTCAGCATTCACTAATTTTGAAGCTGCTTGGCCATTCCAGATTTCATGCATTAGAATCAGTGTTTTTTCCAGATGTTTTGCCGTGTACTGCAACTGTGTGGTTCTGTGATGTAACTTTATATACCTTGCTTAAAGTGAGAGAAGAAAATTCCTTCAAAATCCTGTATCCTTCATCCTATCAAGATGAGCTGGATCATCCTTCCTGAATTGGAGGACAGTGTGATCGTCTTATCTTTTTACATTCTGACCACAAAAAGGACATTATTAGCTCCATGCTTTTTGCCTAACTGGGTCTCTGTATTTGTTTTTAGTTATAAATAAGAGGGTGACATTCCTAATTTTAGTGCAGAAAATAGGGTTTATTTAATATTTACTTAGCATTTGGTCTGCTGTCTGTATCCTAAGGGGACAGACATAAAACTCCACAAGAAAACAACTCCTCGGTGTAAAGTAAGCACTTTCTGCTGTGCAATGTATGTAGCTCCTAGTTGTCAGCATGGAGTTTGAACTTCCAGTGTTCAAAAATGAGATTCTTTGGGCCCATCTGCAGGTGAAATGACCTGTCAGCTTAGATTTCCATAAAGCACTCAGTGATATTTTTAATGGAGGTATATTAGCAAATAACACCAGATATCTCCAGTTATACTGGAAAATCATTCAATTCTGAGGTTAATCACTTTCCTTCGTGATGATAACTGATGCAATTAAGATTTTCTTTTCTAATGAACCACTCACACATGGGGTTGTGTATGTGTGAATACAGTCACCATTTTACCTATTTCTTAAACTAGAGTGAAATTAAATAGCCAGTTATATTAGAATTTTATCTAAATTTAGGCTTTCCAATCTCAATTATTACTAAAAGCTGTAATACATGACAGAAGCAAAAGGTTTTTTTCCTTTCAAATACTCTSTTAATCCTCTTCATAAAAACTAAGGGTCCAAATATTGTAGCAGACAAGTAAGTAAGACAAGTGCAGRTGTTCACTTTGAAATACATAGTTCCCTAGTCAAAATCATATTTTAGGATTATATGAAAGACTGCTAAAATTGTATTACAGGAAAGTTCAAGCATTGAATTACTCATAACAAGGTTCCTAAATATTCTCAGACTGATTCATATCTTGACTGTTTCCTCACAGTGGAGACTGTGCTGATAGGGAGTTGAACAGTTACTCAAATGGACCAGTAACCATTAGTGGCTTCTAATAGCACTTTGCAGCTAGAAAAAGGAGAGCACAAACTGTAGAGGAGGCCCAGGTTAATGGAGGGCAGCAAGAAAGAGTAACTGCAGTTCTGTCAACTTCCCTCAGCCTGAGAGCAATGATTCAGCTGCACCTGACCTGACCAGGTGCCTGTGTACCAGCTCACCATTATAACTGTTAGCTTGCTAGCTTGTGGCATTACAATTAAAATAGCATTAGAATTAAAAGGAAATGAAACCTTTATCCACAACTAAGTGGGTACTAAAGGCACCAGTACCAAACCTGGGAGATTCTTTAATAAAACTCTGATAGAGAACAAGTCATCAAGTACATGAAATTACAAGGAGTTGAGCAAATCCTGACAACCATGTTAAACTGGGTAATAGAGAGTAACAATAAAGGTCTATATTAATTAGCATTTTAAAGTCAGTGGTAAGTTTATCTTTGAAAGAAAATCAAAATTTAATCAGAATTTACATGTTTGTTCTGAAGACGTAAGAGGTCAATTCAGATATATTTAAATTAGCTCCCTTACGCTGACTTCTGCATTTGAGAGGTCAAGTTCACAACATGCTTCCTCCGCTTCATTCAGTATTAAATCTACATGCCCTGTCCTCCTTTACTCCCAAAGCAAAATACTGTCAATGGGCTTGGCCAGTATGGACCATTGTGGCGAGGCTTTCATTCTATAGTGAAAGGGGACAGGAATTTTTGGGAAAGCTTCTTCTAGGTTTAAATGACTTTCCAAAAGGTTTCTAGAATAAAGAAACACACATCTGAGTAAGATGTAGTGGTAATCACATCTGCTTTACATGCTGAAGGTCCTGGGTTCAAGCCCCAGTGGAACGAGCACCAGGAGATCTGTGGGAGGTTGGACTAGATGATCTCCAGAGGTCCCTTCCAACCTTCCTGATTCTGTGATTTCTATCAGTCAGAGCTGTACAGTAGAGTTTTGCTGGCCTTACTAATTAAGCAAAGTGTTTTTAGTTAGTAATGATTTTAGTACTAGATTAATAGTCATTTAAGACAGATGATAAATTTAACAGTTCCTGATATAAATTAGAATGGGGAGCCTTGCAAATTAAATTTAAATTTTCCATATGCTGTTCTCCTTGATGTTTTTGGCATGGTGCTTTTCTACAGCTGTTTTATTTAGAAGTGCTGGATAATACTTAAATGGAGCAGTACTAGCCTTTTTCTTCCTCATGTATTGCTTCTTGGATGAATAATGGTAGGTCAGGGAGATTTTATCGCACAGATGGATGCCTTCATAAAGACCTACAATTCTATGCAACTTTATATTAACAAATAAACACTGAATTGTCTTCCAGCATTATGGTTCACTGCCAATCTATTTACATTTTCTACCTTTATATATACAAGAAGGATAAAACAGTGGTATCTTGGACCTTAAACTCTAGTCTGTAAAAGAAACAATAACAGTATTTGTATCAATTTGAAATATGCTTTGTATAAAAGTTGAATTAATAAAGGAAGTGTGTGTGTGTATGTATATATGTATATAATGATGAATGCAATTTGCTTCACTTCTTTCTGTTGATTTTGAGTATCCTCTTTATCAGATGAAATAGCATACATCATGTATACTGGATGCACAGTACAGAAAGCCATGACCAAACTGTAGTAGAGGTGCAATGCATTAAGTAGGTAAGGCTACATACCAGTCAGTCATGTAACTTTTTGTTACGTGCCAAGTACAGAGGCTATATTTAGTAATAAATAAGGCAAGCATTTGATCAAACAGCATCTTGTTCAAGGATGTTTTCCCTGCTTTCCAGATGGGAATTTCCAATGGGGATAAGCAGCCATTTCRAAGGAGAGAAGAACTAGCAAAGCCAAAAACTAGAATACAGGAGTAAGACGGCCAATCCTACAGAGACAGCAGGATAATAAACTGTCAAGAAGGGAAAAATACATTATCAATTAAAGGGATCTTATCCTTAATGTAGGTTTTCCATATCCACTATATATCCTACATGTGAGGTAAGAACACGTAAGATCAGGGAAACAAGTCTTTCAAAACTTTCACTTCATAGGTTGTAACCTTGAGATGCATTTGATTAAACATTAACAGTCAGGATACAGGGCAAGCCAGAGCATGCATTTGCTCATGCTTATTATTTTACCTGATAGGACTAGTTATTCAGTGAAAAAAAAATGCTAAAAGCTTGTATATACTACGCTTTTAAGCTGTGACATCTTGCAGATAACCTATTTATCTGCTTATATACATCGACTTCATCTGGCCTTCAGACAATACAGAATAACAAGCAACAAGCTGCTGAAGAGTTTGAAAATAATAATTTAAAAAAAAAGCACACAACTTGTCTCGCCATTAACCCATGAACTATGCATTCGATGCATTTATCAGTCCTTTAACTAGGACATTAAATTAACTGAGGCAGTTCTTACAAATTTAAACCTAAAAAGCAGCTCTTTTAGTATAACTTTTTCTTAACATATACTGTCAGACATACATACAGTCTGTGTACTCAGCCATAGGACTTTAGGAGAAAGAATTGTATTGTGGAACTGTGCAACATTACTTGCTCTTCCCAAGTGCTTTGCTCATCAGGTAAGGGTATGATACTAAATAGCATTTTGACATTGGCATTAGCCACTTCTAGTGGTTCAGTTAGGAAACGAAACTTAAATTCTTTTTTCGGCATGGTATAAAAAGTGAAATTTAATGACTTAAATGTTACTTGCTTAAGGTAAGAATTAAGAGTCAAACCAAATAATTCAAAATTTTAAACATGGTATTTACAGCATTATTTCAAGTTAAATTTATCCAAGAAAGGAACCGCTGTGCAGTGAAGGACCTCAGAACTAAATTATTTTCAAAAAAAATAGACACACTTTTTCAAGTTTGACTGAATTTACAGAGATTGTGTTCATCTTGAACAATGTAACCAACCCTTCATTTCTTCCTAGTTTGAAAGTGAACARCATGACATGCCACATTTCATATTTTCAAGAACCAGTACTGAATATTTACACTTTTATTTCACACTTGGTATTTTTCTTCACTTCTCATTTCAAATTCCCTGATTGAAAACAAATCATTCACATCCCTGCTAGTTTCAAAAGCTGTAGTTTCTAAAAAAAAATAAAAAACCTTAAACACATGGCATAAAGGAGCTAGTCAGCTTTAAAAATACTTATGCAGTGCTCCTTAAAAAAATAGTATTAATACCTGTAATGTCTGAGAGCTCCACCCATTTTAGTCATTACAGTTCATTATTGTAAAATTGTATCTTCCTTTTTTAGCATTCAGAAAGTTTTGACTTTCAAGCAATTTTTGTTTACCCTGTTATCTAAACAATGTTAAAATACATACCTCTGTGAACCAGTATTATTCACACCCAGTCGACTAATAGAAAAATTTACCACTTTTATAGGTTATGTTAATTGGCTTTGTGCAAACTAATCAGCTCTCAGTGGGACAGTGTGGCCCAGCCTTCACCCGGAGAGGAAACTACACGCAAAAGGGGGCYTCTTCTACGGTTCAGACAGGAACCTACTTAATCCAGCCAGTCAGCACAAAGCTGAAATTTTTCATTTTAAAGTATGCTCATATTTTAGGGAACACTTAAAATACAGTGTTAAAGCTTATGATACTATGCAGACTGGCTGTCTGAAGTAAGATTACTTAAAACAAGAACAGGACAACTAGCCCTTGCTTGAGTAGACAGAGACCCCTTCATAGCACTTCTGTATGAAAGGGTAAGTGAAAATCAAGCTCAGTGAAGTCTAATGGTGGAAATCATATGCAAAAGTTTTATATCATCTTTAAGAAAAAGCTACCACTGCTCAGCCCATTACAAATATCCAATGCAAGGTTATTGGAACTGGTTATTTCTATGAAACCTCATGGAGCTCAAAGGAATCCAGGCTTGTAAAAAGCTTATTTCAGTCACTGAGTTTAATATAAAATTAAATTTGGAGGTAAATCTAGTGGTAACATTTCTTTGTGAGTTCCTACTTCCTAAAATTTCTCTTTTTGTAATGTGTCAATCTAAAACAAATTATAGGAACACAAATCCAAACCATCTATTCAAAGGAAAGGTTTGGTGTCAATGCTTCACTATGAAATTGTTCAGTTTACACATCTGTCTCTAGCCCCTCTCACCAAATATCACAAGCCTGCAGCCAGGTAAGCAAACTCCAGACTCYCAAAGCAAGAGCATCTTGCCTTCTAGCCTTGAAGCATATTCTGTTTTCCAGTGAAAGGATATTTATATTCCTAATAGAGAAGCTGGAGCGGTAAAGTAAATGCTAGGATGTTATCCTGTTCTCACTGAAGTCAATGAAAGATTTTCTATGGATTTCAACAGGTGCAGGATCTTATTTACATGTCTAATCATGGCATCAAGGATGTACAACAAAATTTATATAAACTACATTTATACATTTGTTTTCTTTCACAGATTAAGTCAATCTTCTATTAAATGTTTCTCCTGCTACTTCAACTGTGGGGCCAATATACCTCAATCATTCATTACAGACTGGCTTAAAAAAAAAGAAAAAAAGGGCTAACAGCTCTAAACCTGAGAGAAAAAACTAAAATTGCCTTACACGTTTTTTTTTTAATTTTCTTGCAGTAATAAGTCACATACAACACACCTGTACCTTTCTTTTGGCACAATGAGTATTTTAAAAGTCCTTCAAGTCTTAACTCAGAGAGTTTCTTTACTGAATATTGTCTACTGAAGTCCACAAAAATTAAAACGTTCTTTCAAAAGGAACAAAAAATATACAATTGTACACAAAAAGTCTTGAATTTTATTGAAATTTCAAGTCTTGTATCAAACAAAAACTGTTTTCTTCAGACAAAAATATTCTCTTGGTGTCCTCCAGATACCCAGTAACTCCAAATTAGTCCTTTAGTGCCTCCATTTTTCTTTGTCATCTTCACAAGAAGTCCACGTGATTGGCTTTTCCTTTAGCTCTCATTTTATCGTGTGAAGGAACGTACATGACGACCTCTTCCACTGCCTCCACTAACAAACTTCCCTCTTGAGCCACCACTGCTACTACTATTAGCACTTGTCCAAGACGGTCCAATTCCACCCCGGCCTCTGGAAGCACGATCGCGAGGACTCGGTCGGTAGCCTTAAAAAAAAGAAAAGTATACTCAGAAAAAAAAAAAAAAAAAAAAAAAAAAAGAAAAAAACCCTAGGCGTAGTAGGTGCTGTGAAAACATAAGAAACAAAAACAAGACGAGACACAAACTGGGTCTGTTTTCTCCTTTTAATTTTCACTTTTCTTTTAGGCAAGCATTTTGACTGGCTCTATAATTACCATGTAGTTACGAAGACAACTGAATTGCAAAAATCTGAATGCAAAATTAAGATTCTGCGATCAAGTGTTCAATTCAGCAAGTTTTATGGATTACAGGACAGTTCGTATGAAAGCATGTATTTGACAGTCTCAGTGACAACGGTTCATATATGCTTAAAACATTTGCTGAATTTCAAGGTGTCTGTAGCATCCTTGCATGGTTTCATTTGTAAAGCAAAAATGAAATTCAAGGAATTTTCTATAGTTCGATGCCCATATGAATACCATGTACCTGCTGAACTTAATGGTCTCAGTGGTGGCAGTGGACCCCTGTTAAAATTGCTTTGACCACCTCTACTGTCATTGTAGGTTCCCCTGGGCGTACTCTGTGCACTCCAGCTTGAGCCTCGAGCACCTTCGCGACGACTGTAATTTCCTAGATATGGAGAAAAAAACCCACACATTTGAGCAAATCTCACGTTTTTTCCATTTTAATCTTTGCAATGCTTAGGGAGAGTAAATGCAGTATTTACATAATTCAAATAAATACAACTAACTCTGCATCAACATGCCCCTAGTATTCTAACTCATCACAGTCTACACATTATTGTACTATGCACAGAATCAGGAAAAAAATATCCATTTTTCAGATATGAACTCTAGTTTTTTTAAAAAAGATAACATTATCTGCTGTATTAAGATGGACTCTTATATTTTAAGTTTTTATGCCAAGGTAAATCCTGGTATTTATAACTTTACTAAGTGCCAGTATTTCCTGCTTCTACTGTGCAAGGTAATACTTGCCTTTATTAGAAGATGCAGATGAAAGGAATGCAACCTTGTCTGTAAATAAAAGAAACTTAACACTCTAGCAGAATCTCCAAATGCATTGAAAATTGTGTCTCATTCTTGTTAGGCTCCTCCATCCTTTCTATTCAAGTCTCATTTAAGTGCAGAGATGTACTGTAATGCCTCATTTTAGAAACTACTGTATCACAAATGGCAGAGAAGGGTTTTTCTTTCCCCTCACTACAGCCCTGAGGCACTCCAACAGTTGTTATACACAAGACCATTARATCAAAAAGAAAACAGCTAACTACTTTTCTAAGATTACCAGAGGGCTAGAGAGGTAGGCAACACAGCAACTTGCAGCGTTGGTTTAACTCCACAGCACTCCAGAGAACTTTTCTAGTGCTCARGAGTTTTATCTCCTTCTCAGACACACTGCTCCAAAACAATTCACAGCAAGGACGATTAATTTTTGTTAGTTAAGTGGGGTTCTACTGAAGCATTTTTTAGCATMATTAATTCATTTACTCCAATTCTAATTTTAAGAGACAACACACCTTTTGAAGCAGGTGGTGTAAAGAACCTGTTCTGACTGTGAAAAGCTCCTCGTCCTCCACGATTCCCTGAGAACCCACCACGGGAAGATATCTTCTGTGATACTTTTGGTGGCCGTTTGGCTGGTGGTATTCCATCTGGAGCAACCACTTCTTTGCTCTCTGCAGCAACAAAATCGTCCACATGCATGGAAGGTGGTCTGCTTGTATTCTGTTTCCTCTGACGAAAGATATCGTGTGGTCGAATCCCTTGTCCAAATCCTCCCCTGCCTCTTCCTCGTGGTGGTGGCACAACATGAGCTCTCTTTGCAGGCTCTATGTACTCAGATTTTCCACTGTTGTGACAAACAGTGATAATTTAGTTAATGTAAAAATTTGTTCTTACTGAATATCAGCCATTCTCCATATTGGAGATGTAATTTAAAAAGCAGCCTACATTTTGAGACTATACAAAACATTATTTACCAATTCTCACAGCAAGAACACATTAACTGTTTAAATTCATCTTACCTTGAAGTTATGAAGGTCTCATGCTTGTGTTTGCCAAGTTTGAACCCTTTTGTGGTTTTGGTACGGCCAGGAGATGATGGTTCTGACAAAAATGACCTTTCTAGTTCAGCYTGCAAGTCAAAGTCACTGCAGCCTTTCTCTGACAGTTCAATTAGGTCAACTTTTACCTGCAGTGAGAGAGTTTAACTTTATCACAACAATCTTTCTCGTACTTCTGAAGAAAAAAACATGCTGCAGCAGGGATCAGCTAGGATCCTAACCTACTCTAGGTCCTCCTTTGCTATAGGGTACAAAGCCCCATCCTCCCCCTTTTAATGCATTAGTGTGGCTCAAAACAAAAAGCAGCAATAACAAACTAAGCCGAGCTGCAGCATTACTGTCTTTACAGTCCTGAATCTCAAGAAAGCAAAGGCTTAGGTTTCAAATACAAACAGCTGTCTTGTCATTAGAAGACCTGCAGCAAGGCCTCCTTTTGCCTAAGATACAGCTCTACAAATTTATAAAAGCAGCAYTGACAAAGGAATGACCAGTTTTGATTTTGCTGAAGAAATTACAGAAACTGAAGTAAAAATTTATTTGTGTGTAACCATAAAAAGGAGTGAAACTAGAAAAAAAAAGAGAAAAGAATGAAGCCAGCAGAGGCTGACAGTTTTCCACATAAGAAACAAAGATACTATAACAGTTGCTTAGGTAAAAAAAAATAATAAGGAATAAAATATGAGAGTTATTGTGCATCTTTCAAAATGACAACTACATTTTAGGTTATAAAATCAAGTTGTAAGTATAGTGAAAAGTTTTTGTACAAGTAATTTCATTTACTACTGCCATTTTTTCCACTTTTGTCACTTTAGAGTGAAGATTTTAAAACACAGTGTAGTTACCATGTTCTTTGGATATTACTGCAAAGATAGAAGRTAAGCAACAAAAAGAGCAAAGATATCATGCTCCTTTTCCACACTTATTTCAAATTGCTGAAAATGCCCAGCAGCAATACAGAAGCAGGCTAGGACCGATGCACCAACTGCGGCTCTAAAGGAGATGACTCCTGCACTAGGACACTGGGGATGAGGCTAATTTTCTGGTTGTTTCCATATGAYTCTGAAGGCATTTGATAACAAACTTTAAAAAATGACAAACTCTACAGGCTGGCTCAATTTAAAAGAGTAAGCTAAGGAAAACAAATCACTTAGYCAAGTGAATCTCTGATGCTACCAGCTCATGTTAATCCTCATTTTTAAATCTACTTCCGTTACAGTAATAAAGCCTTTTACCATATCCAGATCAGTATCAATTTCTTCAGCCTGAAAGGGCGAGAACCACATAGACTTCAGCTGGTCATCCATCACTTCTGCCAACACATACGTAGTCCTGCAACATAGCAATGTCAAATGCCTTTCTGACTGTGAACAACTGCAAGCACACATAGCACGAGAGAATTTGGAGMGCCTACTGCTGCCTTACCCTTGATATTTAAATGAAATTAAGTACACAGTTTTTCAAATAAAATTTGTTACTCCCATATTTAACAATTTTACCTGTTGTTAAATAAATTTTGAAGAGAGTCTGGTGCAGAAAGAACTGGCTCTGCATCTTGGTCACTTAGCGGACAAGAATCACCTGCTGATTCCAACATTTGCCTGACACCAACAATGTTGTCCAGTAAGGATTCAAGGCCATCATCTTCTTTAGAACGATCCTAGGTCAACACATGACAAGTCAGAAACTTTCTTCCCCTTCCCAGACGAGGAAATATGTTTTTGTTGATTAATAAAAGAAAATGAGACACTAGACAAAACTGTCCCGCTGTCCATAAATACTGAAACTGATACACCTAAACACACAAACAGCAGAGAGCTCCTCAGTATACTATAAAACAAACCAAGTCAGCATATGTACATGCTAGGCTTAGCTACTAGCTGATGAAACAGTCACTGTAACACAGTCTAGTCTGTGGAATCACCTCAGCTTTTAGTTAATGAGTCCTTTGCTACAGGGTGTTGGGAATAGTCTYTCTCCTTCAGCAGAACTATGGCTTTTGTTTACCATACATTTAGGAGGTAGAAGAAAGGAGAGGGTATTATAGCACTGGAATGCATTTGTGGCCAACAGCTGGTGGGACAGATATTCTTTGAAGTCTTAAATTAGCCCTCTACTGCACTGCTATCATAAATCATGGAAGATTAGATTCCAGTATTAGGATCGTAAAAACAGTGGATGGAGGAAGTTCTGCAGGTCATTTAGTCCAACCTCTGGGCCTGAAGCAGGACTATCACTAAAACCAAATCAGGTAAACCATGGCTTTATTTCGCCAAGTCTAAAATAAAAAGAACTCCAATGAAAGAGATTCCACAACCTCTTAGTGAAATTTTTTTTGCTAATGTCCAACCTGGACCTCCAAAACCGCCATCTGGGGCCACTGCCTTGTTTTATCATCTGATATTACAAAGATGAGTTTGGTTACATCACCTTCCAAAGAGCTGTAAAAAGCTTTYAGATGGCTCCTTAGCCCTCTTCACCAGAGCAATCAACCCAGCTCCCTCAACCCTTCTCCACAGCACATGTGCTCTAGGCCCCAGACYATGTTGGTAGGACCCTCTCCAGTTTCTCTACATCTAGGAAGAGGACAAAGCCAGCCAAAGTTGGACACCACATTCCAAAAGACAGTCCACCAACCYCCTGTGGAGGGACACAATAATATCCCTTGGTTTGCTGCCCCCGCTTCTTCCAGTACAGCTCAGAGTACAGCCTGCCTTCTTTGTAATGAGCATGTGCAACCTGACATCCACCATAGGCCCTTTTCAGCTTAGCTCCTACTCTGTCCATGGCTACTCAGTCTGCATCAAGCCATGGGTTTATTCTGCTCTAGGTGAAGAGCTTTTCATTTTCTCTAATGCACCACAGTAGGCTCTTGTCAATCCAATCCTCAAAAGTTTATCCAGGCCCCTCTGGATCAAGGCTCTGCTGTTCATCACATTAGCAACTACCTCAGCTTAGTGTCATCCACAAATTTGCTGAACACGTATCATCATCTAGGTCTCTGCTGAAAATGTCCAACCATATGGGTGCCAGTATTGACTCCTGAGGGCTCCACTTGTTACTCACCAGCTGGACATCAAACCATAGATCATATTCAGGTTATTCTTTTCAGCCCTGTGTGCTTACAACAGTGCTGAGCAACAGGAACTGCTGGCTATTACATTAAGAATCAGCTCCTCAGTGTCCAGTGGTCCCTACTGTATACCCTGGTTGCCTTCCATCACACAATTAACTACTTAAGTTCTTGTGCTGCATAAGCACTCTCAGCACAAGGTGATTACCATAACATGTTTCTCCAGCTCAAGCAGTAGGTTTTCTGGAGTTTCTTCTTTGTTCTGCAACAGATGTTTTAACTCTGCTGTGGTTAGACCTAGTGTTCTGCCTGGATGAGATCCATCTACCTCCATAAGGTTTCCATCTTCACCACAACATCCCTGAAAAATATGACAAGTGGGAAATAAGTATATTTAAATATTCATTATACTCCTGGATTGCAACCCCATAGAATTCAAATGTACATTAGAGCAAATCTAGCAAAACAAGAGTAATTTTTACTGCTTTAAAAATATATTGTGCAAAGTATTTTTAATAAAGTACAATCCTATATGGAAGTTCAGCTGCTGTATCAAAATGAATGCAATCCTTTCCTGTATAAGCTGGCGTTTGTATCAGAGAACTAATAAATATTTTAGATTCCTTTCTGCACTAAATATTTATGCTATTTTTCTTTTAAATTAAAACCCCAGCAACTCTCTAGCAGGATAACATGAACCTAAAACCTGGACACAAGAGCATGCAGTTCACTTAGGATAGTTGGTACACCTAATTTACAGCACTGATAGTTTTGAATATATGCACTTAGATAAAACCGATATTTCAAAAGTCTTTTCTTCCCCCATAAACATTACATATTTTACTATCAATTCTCTTACTTTACCTGAGAAATGAAAATCTGCAAGGACTAAAATATTTCACATTTTTCCAAAGTTCCTACSAAGAACTATAAGTGAACTTTGGCTTTCATAAGATGTATTGAATTCAGTTTAAACAGTTCTACAAATATTTTTTCTGCACAGGGTAAGCATTTGGAATGCTTGCTCAGGCCTTTCCCTTTATTGGTACTGCCAATGACTTCTTTTAATATACAATTTCCATTTTGAAAACAAGTAACTGCACTTTTCTCCTTAAAGGACCACAACACCATTTCTTCCTACTGAAGAAAAACTTACTAAATGTATAATCTGCCCAGCTTTTATAAAAGTTGGCAGATTATTTTTATTTARAAAAATAAAGCTGTCACTAAAAATACTGATGGAAAAGGTTTACACAACAATCTATAGTCAACTGCTTTCTGACATGAGTTCTTAAATGCATCTCACACTGCAGACTTCAAGGAGATACAGCTGAATTTTTCTAAGTATTTAATATAAACTCACTTACCAGYGTATCAGAATTTAGAATCTGTCGCATAAAATCCAAGAAAGAAGAGGCYAGTTCACCTGTGTCTTTGCTAAAGCTACTTATTACTCGCTTTAGTACAGTGTACAGAGCACTGCTGTGTTTTCTTAGGGAGCTGTTTGCACAATAAAAAAGAGAGAATACTTTATTAACACATATATTGTGAACACATTCCACTGTAACTTGCTGTAAGAAGAAATCAAAACATACACAAAACAAGTACGGTAGTTYGGTAATTATCAATGTTGGGATTTGATTATGAAGCTGGAGCTTCATTATTTTCTCTGTACTAACCTGCTGTTCTCACTGGCGGCATCTGCAGATATTTCAGACTGCACATAGAGTCATATATACTATAACAGTATCTCTAAAAACTGTAAGAAATGAAATTTCCAGCTCTGGTGGACAAGGGATAGTAGTACAGAAATATTCACTTGAACAAGCGTCTCGTGTACAGMGGTACTATGCTTGCCATTACAATTTCATTGCATCCCACAATGCTTAACTACGAGAACAAAACCAGAAAGGTAATCATCAATGTAGAAAGAACAAGGCCACGTACTGAAGCCGATAGCCAGATGCAAAGGAGTCACAGAAACAACAGCAGCTTTAACCTACTTATCTTTCATTCGTGGATAGTGCAGCTTCTTGCAGCCTGAGCGGCACAACTCCGCAACGCCACATAGAACAGTGGCTGGCATAGCCTTTTACTGGCGAGGCTCCAGGTACTGCCTTTTTCTCCTCTGGAGCCTCACAACACTTTTGCCTGTTTACACATCACCTTAATAGAAAGAAATTAGTCCAAATACAAGACAAGTGATAAAGTGTCAAAAGGACACAGTACTGTCCAATGCACGTGTATATTCCATTCAAAATGGAATAGCATAGAATGGAACTACACAAGCTCTATATCTTACTCTAATCCTCTTGCCTTGGAGTGAAGAAAATGAGGGTACAAATGTTTTTCTTTTTTTTGCTTTTGGGTTTTTTTTTTTTGTTTGTTTGTTTGTTTGTTTTTTTGAAAGAAGTGCCTCTGTGTGCATATTACAGAAATAATTGTCAGTTAAAAAATTCAAGTGAAGGGAGATCAAAGTACAGAGTAAAACATCAAAGCCCCAAGAAAATGAAAGTTCAGACGATTTATCCTCAGAATTTCTTATTTGTGTACAGCAATAACTTACTTGGTATGTTGGATATTGCTAATATTTCATTGTTAAGATACTTCATTTTTCACATGCAAAGTATAAAAGAGCTTACGCACTTTTCCTTTATAGGACCCAAACGATGAACTCTGCAGTGTTTAAAATCCTACCTAGATCAAAAGTGTGATTGTTTGATTATCCTCCCCTACCCACACACACACAGAAAGACCTCTACTTCTCAGTGGTCTTCCCAATGGTCTTTTTTTCATTTTAAACTGTAAATCTTGCAGACTGTCATTGAATATTGTCTTTCTAGCACATCACTATTTCAATTGTTTTTTGTGCTTTTAGACAGAGAAGTAGTAATTTACAAAATCTCTAAATCTTTCTAAACACATCACTGATTTCACATTACAGAAGTTTTTTAAAATCTTAAGTTCTCACAGTTATCTTAAAACACCATACCTCTTTAAGTGATAGAAGCCATAGTCATGCTCTGTAAGGAACATCATTGTTCGGATACACGTCAACAGACAACTGTAACTGCTCTCAGCATTAGTTAATGTTTCCATCAAGCAGTCACAAATTAAGGGCATCATCTCTTTGTTTGGTAAGGAATTGGAAAGCTGTTCTAATTCAGAGACAGAACCTTCTGACGAATTTGGTATAATGAGTGCAATGTCCTGTAAGAAGTGATTATTATATACATAGTAAAAAATGTATTCAGTATACCAGCAATAAATACAAACCATACTTTATTTCAGAAAACACTAAATTATCTCACTACCCCACTATCATCTTAATCTTGTATTTGACAAAGCTGATTATTGACCAGTAAAACACTAACCCAGTGTACCCTTTTAAATTTGATTCTTTGAGACGTTACAAACAATTATTGATTTTTAAAAATATAAAAGCTTCAAAGGCTAAAAACTGAGAGCAGAGCCAAAACTAAAAGACAAACTATCACTGAATAATGTTTCATACTTGCATATAGTTTCTTGCTTAGGTAGTCAAACCATCCCTTGATTTCAAAATATTCATCAAAATTAAAAGGTTGCAAATACCATCTGTAAAGTTTAAGATCTACTATCCCCTCCATATTTTATACAACATAAAACAATATTTTACAATAAATCTGCATCGGCAAAGAGTTCTTATTTATATGTATATGCCTGACTGATCTCTTTACTGGCCAACAGTGCCAAAATATCTTTTGCATAAATGGGTAAGCACTATAGCAAACAAATACGTGCAGCTAGTAAGACAGACAGCAGCATGTAAGTCTATGCATGCAGCCAATGAAAAACTAGCTGGTCTAGTCCATGAATCAATTGCCACGTAACATTTCTTGTTTTGCTTGAGTAATGATACTTTGTTTTAATGGTGGAATTTTATGGTAATAGTATATCATTCTTGCTTTTCGCTTATATCTTTACACCTGGAATAAATTCTTAAGAGGTTTCATCTAGACAGCTAAGACAGACACATTTATTCAACTGGGCAAAAGTTGAATTAAAAAAAATCCAAAATCTTCCAACAAAGAAAGAGGACATCCCTCTCAGCTGGAAGGACAGTCAATCTTTGTGCTACTGAATTCTTAATCTCTAATGAYCTATAAGAATAGTGTGTTTACTGCAAAAGAGATGTCACAAATAAAAGGATTTACATTAGAGAGCAATAAGACCCACAGCAAGTCTGTGAAAGCAGCCAACCATACAATTTTTTTCTTTTTGTGTTGTAACAATGTTGATGGGGCTTTTCTTTTGAGAAAAAAAAAGGCACCTAAGAAATAACCTTACTAAATTTGTCTCCTATAATTAAAATTTCCACAGATATTGTGTGTTATATATTTAAATACCTGATCACAGAGGGACTGCAAAAGGGAAGCTACACATTCAGCACTCTGTTGATGTATAACATTGTCCCCAGCCGATCGCATTAAAGACAAGAGCTCCTGGAAAACTTCCGCATATTTTTCATCACCTTTACTAGTTCCACTGATGAGATGCAAAATAGCTGATTTACAAGCTTTGTGTGAAGCCAGGGCATCCAATAAAGCAAGTAATCGGGTGGTCTGTCCAGTGTATTGCTTCTCTTTATCTTCTGTGCTGCTGAAAGGAAATCAATGCACTGTGAATATGTAGGAAAAGCTGTTTTAAAAGTGATTTTTAAAACTATAAAAGCAACCACTACACAAACCATAATTCTGCATTTTAGACAAAACACCTAGTTTACGTACTTAAACTTCTAGTTTTGGTATTCTTGGAAAACTGCTCAAATTCCACTAGATGACTTTTGGTTGTATTATAAATTAACTAATCTACCATTCATTTTACACACTATACTGCATCTAATTAGATGTGCTTTCAAACACATGGTACTCTTTGTTTCAATAACCTCTGAAATGGTGATGGTCAACTTCTTCCAGCTTACAGACACCTATATATTTTCCAGCTGAGATGCACATCCCAACAGAGTAAGTTTTACTCGACCAACAGTAGGCCTACTTTTCTCATTTATTTTAAATGATCCTTTAGAAGTAGCCCACATAAACTGAAAAGGTTGTACAGGGACTTGAAAAACACCTTCCTAAAAACACTTACTATGAACATACAATGTGAAGCTGTGTATATCAAAAAAAAAANAAAAAAAAAAAAAAAAAAAAGATACGGTGTTGGTTGGCAACACTAAGCACTATGTACTGGACTGAGAACTCACTCAAGTTCACAAAGGATAAACAGTACCTCTAAAGTTAAGTATTTTTCTCATGATAAACTTGCTGCATGGAACAAAGGTGAATTTAAAGTATAAAATTTCTGCAACAGAAAACAAATACCTTTGTAGATCTTCTACAATCAGATCCAACACAGTTCTCATGATAAGAAGGGCAGTAGGTGAAGCCAAGTCACACAACTGAACACAAATACGTCTCAACATATGCTGAATAGGCTGGCAAGATGAACCAGAGAAAGATCGAACTATCTCTTGTAGTAGCTTAGCTTGAACATGAAGGTGCATGCTCCACAGCTTCCTGGTGTTGAGTGCCACTGAAATATCATGAGGTTCAATTACCTGAAGGAACAGAGAAATAAAAGGGTTTCACTTTCAACTTCTATCATAAAACCTAAATTCTACCACAAGGCATAAATAAATACAAAATACTGTGTCCATCAAAAACATGCAATGCCATTTTCATTAGTATCACTGAATGACAGAGCAGAATTTGATCATAAAAGAACAAATCAAAAAGTAATTCCAACAAATTAGRTATTCCTTTGGGAACACCTGCAGTCACACACCTTTTATGCAGACTTTTTTGTTCAAGATAACAAATTCAAGATTAATGACAAAAGAAGGGAGAGTCTTAATACACCAGGAGTTYAGCATTCAGTGTTAAATTCAAAGGCTTCAGAATCAATCATTTAAGTAACACAATGAAATTCTAGAGAATTTGACAAGGGCCAAAAGAAAAACATATAACCATTAATTTAAAAAGATGTTTCAAGTAAGAAAAATTTTATTTCTGATGAAGAAATGCATCTCCAACCAATGTGTCTGAACACAACTGCTTTATAGAAACTGTTATTTATCCTTTCATATATCTCTGYTTTTTCCACAAATAAAAATGGTCTAAAGGGTTATGCATAATTACAAGTCTTCAAAAACTAAATAAGTCTGAATTATACCTGAGTTGTCTGCATGGGTAGTGGAAGAGGCAACAATTCTGAAAGCAGTATAAGTCCAGAGAAAAAGCCTTCAGGAATTCTCAAAATTGAAGAGAGAACTTCTTTTAGCATTAAAGACCAAGTATTATTCGCCAAAGTTTCTTCTGAAATGGTAAGTTTTTCATTAACACCCTGTGTAAAAGTCAGTAAGATATCAACAATGTCATTCTGAATTTTTTGTTCATCGCTATCTAAGCGGCCTGAGAGAGGAATAGAACACAGCAGCATGTGTAAGGAGACAAGCGCTGATGGAACACGCATGTCTTTGAATTCAAAAGATCCACCTCTCAGCAGTTCTGTGAGCATGGTTTTAAGAAGAGTAAGTGTACAGCGGGCCATAGAAATAGTAGTAACTCTATGGAGCGTGGTGCCCATGTTAACATGGAGTCGCCAAGGCTGAATAAGTATGCTGTTCAGCTTCTGTAGAACCCGAATGAAGGTGTCCATTCCTTCAGAAGAGAAGAGCTGAATAACTGCAAGATTCCATTTAAGATCTTTCTGTTGACCTGTACAGAAAAGAAATAACATTGCCCAAGAGAAATTTGATGTACAGAAATCACAGTCATGCTTCCAACACAGTTTAAAAATCTGAGATTTCTGTGTTAAGTGGTACACATGACATTTGTCATACCTTCTACCAGAGGTGGTGGACATGCAATATGGCAAAGAACACGAAGTGCAGTAGGAAGACCAACTCCATCTGGGGTCATCAAACTGTCAATATTCTTAAACAAAACAAAACAACTGTATTACAAGAGAGAACTTTATGACAAATATATTACTAGCTTAGTTTTCTGAACAGGCATAAAAACATAGYTTGGCAATCAGTTACACAGTCACCAAGACATCTAATTACACAAATGAAGAATACCAAGAACTGGTAGCTGACCGCTCAAGCACCCATGCTGACTCCTCTTCAGACTCATAATACACACCCCTACGCCCCAASTTCCCACTGCACAGGTCCAGGATACATGTCTCTACAGTCCAGAGGCAGATCCATCTTTATACTGACCGGCTGCATTTACAGAAGTAGTGTGCTATCAGTTTCACCTCACTTTATGTATACTCATGACAATACRCAAACTGGCAATGAAAAAAGGAGAGACTTGTAACAGCAAAGATTGAGCAAAGATTCAGAAGAAGGAGTAGTCGCATAGTTTGGGAACAAGGCCATGCACAAAACAACATGATCCACCTTATTCTTAACAGGACTTCTCTCTCTCTCTCTCTCACTCTTTTTTTTTTTTTAATATATTTTTTTATCATTAACAGACTTGAGATGCAGTTCTTTGAGTGCTGCAGACAAGCAGGGCAGGGTGTGCTAACAATCTAGCTTTCAGAAGGCCATCCAAGCTTTTCCCAGCAACTTCAATTCTGGATTAATTAATTTGGCTCCTTGCATACCTGAGATATACTAGTCTAGGGTTCTTGTCTCTAACGAAGTATTACTGGCTTAATTTGAAGTCACACCTATCCTAAGTCTCTCTTGGGTTTCACTTGGTCTTCCAAGAGATCTCTGTATTCAGCTTTGGAAAACCTGTTCCTGTTTAGGCAACTAAGGCATATCCTTTAAAATACTTCAGGTTTAAAATATTCCATGCATCATATATCTTAGCTCCATTCTGTAAGCCTTTGTGCATTCTCAGAATTTGATAGAGACCCTATGCAGCTTCTTCAGATACGTTATTATGAAGATTAATTAAWTAAATAAATAAATAAATAAATAAAATGCACTGGAATAACCTGCTTACCCTACATGAGATTATAATAAACTGCTGCTCCCTTCTATTGACACCTTGGACATTTCTTCATTAGGAAAAAATATAAGTTTAGAATGAAGTCCCTTCCGAATAGAGCACAAATTCGAAGTTGAACCAAGCTGTGATATGTGCAATTTTCAAGTTTTGTTGGGAAAGACTGAAAATATATTCTTCAAGTCAAATGAACAAAATTAAGCATTGAGGAAATTACAATCTATCATGTCCCATATCTTTAAAAAATTAAAAATACTAAAAAGAATAACATTTTAAGTTCTAATCACCCCTTTTCTAAAAACCTACCTGAAGCAAATACATCTTTTTAGAATAACACTTACTCAAGTTCTGTTTTTAGTTACTGCAAGTATTCTCTAAAAGTTAAGTTCAGTTATTCCACTTTTGGGGAAGCAGTCACAAATATGCCAGAAGAAAAAGGAAACAGGGCCAAGATTTGCTTTCTGGTTTTATGGAAAGCTAAAAGATTAAAATGGTTGGATCTCTGCATGGACAGAAGGGGAAAAAAAATCAGAATAGGTAAAAAAACTTCCAGTAATTTTAGCCAAACTCTTCCAAAAATCAAGCAGTTATAGTGTCTCTGAGACAACCACAACAGTTCCACCCAAAAAAAGTTGAGCAGCAGTGCAATTTTGAACACTGAAACAAGCTATTATTTTATAGATTTTATATATATACATATATATATATTTTCCCCACGTAACTGTAGAATGCCTCTTCATCCCCACTACATTGCTGGATGACCTGACAGCTTTTCTAATTAAATTCTTAAATTTCTTCTTTGCATCTGTGGTTTTCAGGTCAGCTCCTGCTTACAGTCTTTGTAATAAATTAGAACATACCTTTTCTATCTTGATCACAGCAATGCAGCTATTCTTGATCACTATCTAGTAACAGATCTAACATTGAAAGTTCTTCAACTAATGAGAACACACTGTAAACCAAAAATTTGTATCATTTAAATCAAAGTTTTTATATTTTGTTTTGCTACATGAGTGTTTGGAATAGAGAAAAATGTATATATAAAAAGGATCTGTTTATTTTTCCAAATTATATCTTGATAGTTTGCATAAGATAAACTTTGCATCTCATATTTACCTTAGTTTTGGTTCCATTAAGATAAGCGAGGGCAACAAGTGGCCTAGAGCATAAGCTTTAATAAAAACTTACGTTTTGAATATACATTTTTAAGCAATCATTGTAGTACACATATGAGAAGATAAATACTAAACTTAAAAAAGTGCAAGATCATAGGACATCACTAAAAGTTAGCACTATCAGTATTTTACTGACCTGTTTGATATATTCAATGAGATTTGGAATACAGTTAATTTCAAATCTAAGATTTTTCAAAGGTTCAAGCCACTTGCTGAGCTCTGGGGAAAAAAATAAAAAGTTATTTACATTTAATCAAATATCTTGTCAATGCATTTAATAACATAGAACTTTTTGAAATACAAATACACTTAAATTACAAAATAGGTGCTAAGCCCAAATGTGAAATTTGAGGAACACACTGTAGTCATAGCCAGCTGAAAAGCATCACCAAAAACAGTAAGACTTCAGAATAGTCGATCCATCTCTTCTTCATGGATAAAATTCTGCTCAGATCAAGTTGAACAGTCAAATAATTTTCAGCTTATTATTTGTATTATCTGTGATTAACCATACCTGATAAAGGACACTAAGGGTCCCACTTATCACTAAATAAAAAGACAAGGACCAAAGTACRTTTCCCTTGTTGTACACAGCAGATTGTTAAAAACTAATTCCAAGCCTTTCATTAAGTGCCCAAATGGAGCCCATCCCTGCTGGTAGGACAAATCCTCTGATATACTCTTAGTCTAAAAGAACTTGAATGTCCCTACCTCTTRGGCAACTTTTCAAAACCCATTGTTCCTTAAAAAAAATATTCAGAAGAATGTGAAGGTTCAAAGGTCAAACAGCCGGGAACTGACAACGATTTTCAGTTTGACTTCATGATTTGGTTTAATAAACCAGCTCCTCTTCTCATGAAATGGTCTAATGACCACGCAAAGAGAAACAGAGTAAGATCCCAGCAGAAGAGGAAATCACACTAAAACTCTTTAAAAAGAGTTCTGATTTCTTTTAGTGCATTTAAGCTTTGGGAGAAATTAATGGTACATTTATACTAGTCAGTTAAGCAGCAGAGAGAATCCCTGCACACCACAGCTTCACTGCTCATACGCCAGAATGGTCTCCAGCAACATTGTGTTTGACCAGCTCCATTCCCAATAACTCAGGCATGACCTAAGTCACCACACGCCAGCAAATGTCTCTAAGAGATAATCTGGAGGCCAAAGGTTTTGGTAATAGGGATTTAGACCATGCCAGTTGGTCTAGCTGCCACAAAACAGTTCCAGGAACATTCTTTTTCTTAGTCTACAGTCTATATCGCCAAAGGAAACAAGGAAAAGTCAGCTCACTGAATGACTAGTCCATTTTTACTAAAACTTGCTGCCCTAAGTTATTTTCAACACAGAAATAACTGCAAACTTCCTGTAATTATCCAAAATTCAGAGCAGTTAATATCACTTGAAAAATATTTTAACTAGAAAGAATTTCCTATTAAACTCTCATTAACAGAAAAGAATTACACATCTTCTCTGTGACTCAACTAAACAGATGCAGCTGGAAAAGGAATTTTGTTACATACATTATCCAGACCAGATGACTGTGAAGTACCAATTACCCACACATAAAAGGTTTCTTCTATACATTCAAACAATTCAGTTGATAATGACATATACTGTACCTTGCAATTTGGTGTTATTTTCGTCTGCCTTACAAAGCTTCAGCAAAGGCGCTGCGTGCTGTTCCAGCATTTGGACATCACTGGAAGATTGAACCACCAGCAAAACAAGGATGCAGGCATAATTATAAGCAACTGATTTCTTAGACTTTGAGTCCCTGAAACAAGGATAAAGATTTTCTTTAAGTCTCAGCTAATGCAACCRGTATTTCTCATACTGCTCAGTTTCCCCAGGCCTTGTTCACAGTCAGAAGTTATGCTTGAATGAAAACTCTGCTTATTAATCTTTTCTTATGAGCCAAAAGTCTGACATACATCATAGCACCTCTCTGGATGACCTACATAATTTCTGGGCATTAGGTACTTGATTACAAATGACAGGTCTGACTTTCTATTATGCTGTTCCACTTAAAAGTTTTTGTAAAAAGATCATGGTCTAACAGAATTAAAGGCTTTTTAGATTTACTGAACTATTTTTAGGCGTAGACACTTTTTAAATATAAAAAACTAAAGAAGGTAAATAAATACATAAATTACCCTAAGGCTTCTTTGGAATAGTACTCCATTAAAGTTATAAGACTTTGGAGGTTTTTCTCCAGACTGAATACATGAGCCACAGCAGATCGTCCAACAGGGTTAAAGGTAATCAAGTAGAGGTTGTGAAGTGTTCCCAACAGATCCGAATGGTCAGTTTCTTCACTGGCTGTGCACCGCTGAAAGTGGCAGAATAATTCAGAAATGCACTGTAAAGTCTGTGTTGAGTGCAGGAGCCACAGGGCAAAAGTATCCTCATTTGCACTGTCTGATTGGAGACCTTCCTCTTGATCCGGATCAGACAACTGACAAAGCGCTCTAACCAACAAGTTTGTTGCTTCGTACTCAGCGAGAAAGAAAAGAAGACCCTTCTGCGACTGTGCCAGGAAACGCAATACATCTCGTATAGCTGGAAGCACACCTGGATGAGCACTTGTCACTGGAATAGACAGTAGCAAAGTAATGCATTCCAAAAAATGGTGACTATGAAGATATCTGCAAAAATGTCCAGGAAAAGAATCAGTAATATTACAACCATCTGTCAACACCATACAGTAACAGAATATAAGAATATATGCTTCCGAGCTTCAGTATCTACTCTTCTATGGACTATGAAAAATAACAACCAGTTATGAAGTAGCAAAAAAATTCTAATCATAAAACATAATTGCTTTAATACCTACAAGAGCTAAATCCTTGACATATAAAGAACTAATTATAAAAAAACAAACATTGAACCACCTTATCATTACACAAAACCCCCTTTGTCTTCTATTAAATCTCTTGTATTTGAATTATTATTAACACAGAGTTTGTAGTTTTTTAATGTGCTAARAAAACAACCATTAAAGCATATGAAAGGGGTTACTTTGAAAGCTGCTTTCTTTTAAATACTTATATTCAGCTCTGACCTACGCTGCTACTATCAAAAAAAGCTACGAGTGTTAAGATAGAATGTTTAGATAGAAACCTTCTAACAAAGAATTAACCAATGTTAATTTTTATATAGCTGAATGCAGACAGGCCTCATCTTCTCTCCCCATGCTCTGAAACAGCAAGATATGCTGACACAACTACGTGACTTCCAACAAGGTCTGGATTACATATCTAGTCAGTTCAGCATATAGTCAGAGATATTCCAGTTTGGTTTTATCCATGTGCATAGACACATCCCAAGACCACAAAGCAATAAAACTCCAGATCCATAACAATCTTCAGCTATGCACTTGTACAGCACCTAGCACAGCTGTTAGGATCTGTGAGTGAGACTGAAGTACCAGGAATAACAAAATGTTAACTTTCCATTACAGGCACTGTTGACTTGATTGAAAGCCAACAAATCAACAGTTAACATTAATTGTTCAACTCTCTGACTTTTATGAGAAAAACACAGAATCCTTTGGTAAAGTACAAACTGAAAAAAATCTAGAAAAGTGTTAGTCAACAAGGTCATCTCTAATTATTATCTATAGCAAATTTTTTGGGGGGGAGGAGGGGGAGACACACCAGAAAGTGAACTTCCAACTGTCATACCTAAACAGGACAGGGTAAGGATCATCCCTTTCTGGAGGGCCTGTAATGCGTGCCATGGTTGGGAAGGATTTCACAGGTGGCTGAATCATTGTATGAGGAGCAGTTTCCATCAAATGGAAGATTTCTTCAAGAAGGCTAACAAGCTTTTCCACCTCTCCTTCGCTTATATTAGAAGATTCCAAAAGATGATCCATATCCATAGGAGCCTCCACATCRTTTTCATATTCTTGGTTGGTTCTGTCCAGTCCTGTCAAGTCTTGGTCCTGCTCTGGCTCAGTGTGATTAGGAAGAGAAGGAGTGTTCTCTGCTAATTGGTCAACCACCTTTTTAATATCTGAMAGAATCTCATAGAAGTGACATTTCTGGAGAATTGCAGAACCAGCAGTAACCACTCTCACAGTCTGATCTAACAGTATGAGTTCCAGGAGTTTCTGATAACCACTTTTTTCATGTACATCTACACTACCTCTTAGAAACATTTCCATTCCCTCAGTCATACTAACAACACTATCCAAAGCTTTAAAAGCATTAAGTTTAAGGGAGGATGATACATGATCTGCAAACAACAGTTCAAATAACACATTAATAACTCCTGCCTGCAAGAGTGCCATTATTCCTTGAGTCCCACATTCTGCTAATGACGACACCAGTTTCGTCCCAGCCTTCAGCTGTCGGACATTCAAAGCAATGGGCTGTTTGAGAGCTACCTGAAGGCTTAATGCTTGCAGGGTCCAGTCTACTAGCTGGGTAATATAGCCTTGCTTTGTGTCTTTCACTTGCAGGTAGCTCAATCCTTTTACTATTAAACTTGGAACTTCTTCTAATGCAGTGACCCACTTCGCACCCCTTTCCTCTTGATATAATTCCAACAGTTCTGTTAACTTAACTGAGGCTTCCACCACTCCTGAATTTTCTTTTTCTGGGTCCTGGTCCTTTATTTTACCAACTTCATTCTCAAATACAGTCTTGTAAGGGCAGCTGAAGTATAAAAGTGGTCCAAGCTCCCTTTCAAAAGGCTCATATGTCACAGGAGGCACAGATGCCAGATCCTCAGGAGTATATTCAATATCAAAGCTTGGATATTTAAATGTTTCACGTTCCAGATCAGCAATTCCATCTTCATCACTTGAGATTTGTTCATATCCATCATCTCCTAAGAAGAAAAAGATTAATTTATGAAATAAAATCAACTATGGATAACCTTGTTTATAAATGCTGAGAAACTGCTGAAACTAAATTAAAAGAACAATTTAGGAAACAATCCTACATTAAATGTAGAGGAAGCTTTCTCTCTCCAGCTGTAAGTGAATCCCCCTGTTAACATACTTGTTATACAACAACTGAGACACTTAAACGTACACAGAAAACAAAAGTCCATTTAACTGGGATACACATCATAACAAGAACATTGTCTCATTTTCTTTCTAGGATGTATCTATCATAAAATGTGTAGTTAGATTTGCATGAGCACGGATAGGAACTTTAGATAATTCAAGGAGATTACTGACATTCTTACATAAAGATTAATGGCAAATAATACACATTCTTGGTGAGTTAAACAATTTTATTTTATTTTTAATTTAGAAATTGCTTGTACCACAGCTTTCCACTTTTTCTTAACAAATCAAATAACCAGGTTAATTCTCACCTATAAAAGTTGCATCTATTTTCCTTTTTTTTTTATAGAAAGTAACAGGAAGATTCACCATAAAGGAATAAATACTCYACAGCAAAACACTGTTCTCCTTGAGAGATGTCAGAACCATAAATGCAGTGGTGCAGTGACCAGTGCAAAATGAGACCCAGCTCTCTTCACTCCCAGCCATCACAACAATAGAACCATCAAAATTTTATAAACCGATTTTTTTTTTATTTGATTTTTACAGGATTACTTACCTTCACCTTCTTCTTCCTCTTCACCCTCCTCTTCTTCATCTTCTTCCTCCTCTTCCTCTTCCTCCTCAGGAATACTCTCTACTGTATGCCCATCGTCTTCTTCCTCATCCTCCTCCTCCTCAACATCCACATCCTCTTCTTCATCCTCTCCTTCCTCTGGTTGATCTTCTTCCACTTCTCCCTCATCAGAATATTGACTTTCTTGATGAATGGATGTCCGATCAGGAGAAATAGGCTCAAAGTAATCCTCCCTGTGATCAACATCATCTTCTTTTTCCCCAACCACTAAAAAAAGAAAAATATACAAAAATAAGAGTAATCCTCTGAAATTTAATGCTCAATAATAGACCTTAAGCATTACGCAGTGGAGATACAAAAAGAACATCCTGAGAAAATTTGAGATGATTTGACTGAA
The DNA here is from genome assembly GCF_003343005.1 of Rhea americana. Taxonomy (NCBI): domain Eukaryota; kingdom Metazoa; phylum Chordata; class Aves; order Rheiformes; family Rheidae; genus Rhea; species Rhea americana. The sequence goes on along the minus strand of NW_028185037.1, from coordinate 2,538,518 downwards.
CACTAACATCAATTACTTAGTTCAGTAAGACTACAAGAATAATGTAAAGAGTTCTTAGCATTTTTAGCAGATATGGGGCCCAGAGAACTCAGCAGATAATGCAAACAGAGGGATGGAGGAGGATAATAAATACCAAAGTCAACAGAATTTTTGTATAAAATATGATCAATCAGTGTATTGGTCAACAGCTGATACTCTCAAATGTACTAACTCTTAAACGGATACAACTTAACATATCCAACAGGTTTTCTTACAAATCTCTTTCCTAAAACTCAACCTGTCCAGCAGCAGTAGAAGTAGACAAGAAACATACCACAAGATAGGAATGCAGAATTCTACTTCCACTAAGTAATAATATGCAGCAGATAAAACAGTCTGCTCTCATCCTACCTGACACTGGCATAGGTTCATCCTCATCATCATCAGGAGGAGGGGGGCCTGGCGGTGTCCTTGGTCCCCTAGGTTGTGGTCTTGGAGGGCTACCATTGAACTGGTCTTCCTTCTCCCCATCTACTGTATTTATTGTGAAAATAAATATTGTATTTAAAGGAATCACAGGCATAGAAACGGTTCATTATAGTATTTCAGTGATACTTCTCATTAGAAAGCACCCTTATTTCTCAGCTATATTTCAATAAAGTAATATCTGACAGAGTTTTCTGAAATCATTTCTGATATAAGGAAGAACAGCAAAGCTATTAACACTACAGATGTTTGTTAATATAACACTGAGTTAAAATTAAGGTGGATAATTGCCATTTTTAGCTTGCAACATCTAGCAATATTGTAACTACTAATAATAACTGAAGTTACTTTAGAAAAAATCTACAAGTGATCTCTGTAGACTTTGATCTACAAGTGATTTTTTACAGCACAGTGTATTCCCATCTCTGCAGCATGAYAGCTCTACATTGGACAAGACGGTTCTAATTTTAAGTCTAAAAACAAAATTAAAGCACAAAGAAACTTCCTCATGAAATCACTCATGGCCATTCTAACATCAACACAAGCAAATACTTTTCTGTAATATTATTGCCTACAGGTCACAAAAGGAAAGTTAATCATGACTGAAATTTTGTTGTTACAAATTTTTGTAAAGAGATTTATCATCTAAATTTTAATTAGTTCACACAAATTAAAATACTTAATTTTGACTATCATAGGGAATTCGCAACAGATTAACCCACTCTCAAAAAAAAACACTAGAAAAAAATCTACTCAAAACCATTCAACATAAATCTAAAAAAAGAAAAATAAAGGACAAAGATATAAGGTTAGCAAAATAAGCCAAATGAAATCTCAAATGTGAAAGAATTGCTTTTTTCAGATGCAATAATGTAATTTTGTTTTTAAAAAAATCTCTGTCTTCTTCCCACTAATGCTAACAGGCTTACCATGTTTTGGGTTTCTTTTCAAACCAGGCTGTTGCTGGGGAGGAGGTGGTGGAGGTGGGGGTGGAGGAGGTGATTCCCTGTCATGACTTACTACCCTATCGACAGAGCCATATATTGCCAAAGTCAGACAGTTGTACCAGCCTCTTAGAACCAATCCATCTGTGTTGACCTGTTTTTTTAAAAGAAAAAGCAGCTGAAAACATCGTAAGAGAATTTCAGAAAAGTTATTTTGTTTTAAAATCGATGTATCAGTATCTGCACAAAAGCAAGAAACGAGAATGGAACATTACACTATCTCTTTTCCTTGCATTTTGAAAACTGAGAAAACTTTAAATGTATCAATCATTACAACAAATGACCGATCTTTCTCTAACAGCATTCAATTCCTTGCAACGTATTGCCTGATCTACTACAGCCAGTTCATAAAAAAATTAGCATGAGTCACACAAACACTGACCGGAATTAAATAAACTCAAACAGAACTGAAGAGGACGCGCTTGGTTGTGCCCTGCAGCCATAACATTCTAATTTATCATTGCTGGTAAGTAATGTACACTACTCTTGGTAATCTCAACAAGAATTGTCAAGCAAACAAATAATCTAAGACTCATGCAATTTACACAGCACCTATAAGGCATGCTTTAAAGTAATAAGTATTAGAACTACAAGCAGGTTTTAGAATAAGGTCTTAAACACTCTTAAGCAACAAATGCTTTACACAGTGCTACCACACCATGCACAACCATACTGCACTCAAATGACAGACGTAAAAAAAGAGGAGGAGGTTTAAATGACACTGCATTACCTTTGCATTAGGTCTAAAAATAATTGAAGTATTTTCATCATATTCAAGGCTGTTAAGTAAAATGTACAAAGTTATTTTTCTATTAATAAAAAGCACATTTACAGAAACGAAGCATGGCAGCACTGAACAGGTAAGCTAATAATAGAACATTGAACAATATACATGCTTAATTATCAAGAGTGCAAAAACATTTATTTTAATAAAATACTTCTCTTTAACATACACAGACTGAAAGAGTACTGTCAGTTTAAAAATAACAAAATACTCTCATTTTTTATGCATGAACATCTGCTTCTCCCACACAGATCGGATGAAAAGGGCGAGAAGAATACATACTAGGAAAAGATAAACCAAACAAGAGGCATAGGAGATGCATATCTTCCATTGTGCATCTTCTGTACTCAAAAATTCTCATGAAGAAAAATAAAATGTAGACAATGAAATCATGAAGTAATCTGGGAACTACATACCTCCCCAGCCTATCAAAAACAGGGGCACTTGGCTTGCTGACATTGTTGAAAAACAAATCCAGTTGAAATGTATGTGGAGATGTCTCTCTAGAAACAAAGTAAAGGCAAAAGTTAAACCCATCAAGCTCCTAGTCAGAATAAAAGTAGGACAAACAAGAAAAAAAAACTTTTATTGTTAAAGTAATTCCCAAAAATGATTACAAGTTCAACATATACATGAACGTAATTTACCTTTTTTACATAAAAAGTTTTACCGAGATATACAAGTTCTAAACACAATAATAGAAAGACATATCTGAGTCAGACACCTCATTTCTTTCACTTACCCATAAGCTCTATTGTCAGGCAAACTGGTGTGAGCTCTTACTCCTGGAGGAATGACACGTACTTCATTTATATAAACGACACATGGAAAACGAACTACATCAATATTGGTACTTTGCTGCAAAAAACAAAGAAAGCCTAAGAAATGTAAAATGGAAACACAATAACGTACTCATACATTTCTTGTTAAAAGAGAGCCAAATTAAGGTGGAACTCTAATAATTATAAAATGTGTCTCTGTAAAGAGTATAACTTCTTTGACTATTAAATAGGAAAGTGGGTTTTTTTTAGATAAACTTCTCACACTTCTTGTATTTAATATCATCTTCACAGAAAATGTTATTACTTCACTTCATGATCAGTTCCTTTTACCTGCAAGAATCTTTTAAACATCAATAGATTTCTTTTAGTAGAAAGATATGTTGGTAAAGATAAAAATTTGAACATACATTATTAAAAAAAAAGGACTCCGAGTATATGTTTCCCTTTTAACAAACTATATCAAATTCATAATCAAAGGAAACTGTGTGTGTGTGTGTGTGTGTGTCTGTGTCTGTGTGTATTCTAATTTTAAAGATTAGGGAACATAATGTTAGAAACCTTAATGATACTGTACTTACTGTACTTACTGTTTTTTTAAACATACAAAATCATGTATGATGTTTATTTCTCTGATTTTGTAACAACACTTGAACACTTTTGGAAATAACATTTCCATTTCCAACATAGAAATGGCAAATATAAAGACAACTTACACTTTGGCACTCCTAAAAGTTATGTTTGAGCAAACTAGGAAGCAACCAAAAAGTCACATTGACTCTGCATGCAGTAGCCACTAAGCAGTTAATGCTGAAAGTCTCCTCTCACTAAATTCATTATATTAGATATTATTACATTTATAGATAATTTTTATCTACAAAATCATAAAATAGGGAAATTAAATATGTCCAACCTTAAGCACATAAAGATTATTTCTTAAACACAAGCTCAGAAGAACATTTCTTATTGACTGTTTCCAATGCTATATTAGCAAAGAATGCACTAGCAAAAAAAAGCCTCCACCAATATTTGTCTACCAACACAGTTAAAAAAAATGAAACGAAAAAAATCTGATCTGCAATCAAAAATTATATAGCTTTCACAGAAAAACATCTTTCACAGAAGAAGATCTTAGAAAGCAAAAAAAACCCATAAAATTATCAGAATAAAGCAAGGAGGTACTAGGATTTTTAGAAAGCTAATAAATGAGGAAACAATCAAAAGTAAAGTTTTTAAAAGAATGCTGAAGTGTGTGCTTTGGGGCACGTATTACTAGAATTCTAGAAACACATCTTTTGATATGCAAATATAGTATTTTGCCCTAGGGGCTGACATATTACCATCAGGATGGTAGAACAAAAGCACAACATGCTGTAACAGAATGCACATTATTCAAAGGAACAGAGTGGCTATAATCAATGATAAAGAGAGCTATGGGAACCGTTTGCTTTGCCTTTAAAAGGGAATATGCATCAAGTATGAGCCACATTTCTGGGAGAAGACATACGGCTAAGAAGGCTGTACCACCAGCAGCACTGCCAAAGATGCATTCCCGGTTAAATCATGTGGAACTACTACCAAGACATACCAGCAACCTCATCAAGACCACAACTGAATCTTATTCACCTTTCCTCTAAAGCATTTTAAAAAAAATTACACGAGGGCTGCAAAACGGATGTTAAAATGCACAGCTAGACCAAATAAATAATTTTATCATGAAATTAAGCAGTACTTTGCGGTAAATGCCACTTCCAAAGCAAGTTTCACAACCCATTTAGCTGGAAAATTATTAAAATGACAAGGTAGCTTTTCTATAATATATAAAACATACTTAGTTTTTTCTTTAGTGAAAGTTCAGTATAGTTCAGGATTAGAAGATGCCATTGACAAAGACAGAAGCGCCAGAAAGTTATAAGCAATTCAAAAACTTCATTAAGACAATGTGCTGTCCCAGAAGGGAACAGAAGTAGCTGGGGTCTCCTACTCATTGCTATTTTAAGTTGCTGGTTTAAAAATACATTTCAGTCTCYGTGTTCCTAAGTCCAAAATAACTCCTGGTTTGTTTTTACGGCAGCATTAGTTCAAAATACTTCATTTTCTTTCCCTACTGCCTACCCACACGCAAAACACCTCTCTATGGTCTTCCTCATCTCGGTCATGCAAACTACACTACCYTTGTCCCATCCTGAACAGCACAACAGACAAAACCCTTAGCAAATCTGCTGTAACACAAAGAGCTTTGAGGGTGCTCAAGATCCCTACAGCCCCTAAGTGGAAAACACGTAAGATCTCCCATTATTAAAGCAAGTTTGAAATATTCGTTTTGCTCCTGCTGCACATGAATACAGGCAGGCTGCCTAAATCTACAGGCATGTCTCACACACATGCTCACTAACAGCAAAGGGGCACATGTGTCTCACAAGTTCCCAGGATGTAGCTGTCTTCCTGACATCTTCCCTCGCACACATTTCAAACCAGTGTATCCCCTTTGTTTTCAGCGAGCCTCTCCTCTTTATTTTTCGCTAAGCAAGAGAAAAGGGAAGGGTACTAAGCTCCCAAAGCCTGAGTCTTCGCCTCTTCCCCACGGACATACTTCTCTTTTGCCCCCTGCCAGCGGCGCCCGGGGCTGTCAGGACGCTCCGAAGCGGCGGGCACCGCGGAGCCCTGGGCYGCAGCAAGGCTTTGGCGGGCTAGGTGGGCCGGGCGGCGGAGGCGCCCCCTCGGCGGGCACCCGGGCCAGCGGCTGCTGCACGGGCCCGGCCGCCCGCTGAGGCGAGTACCGCGCCGGGCCTAGGCCAGCCCCCGCGCCGCGCCGCTCGGCCCTGCCGCGGCTCTGCGGCCCGCGGCCCTGCTCGAGGAGCGGGCGGCAAGACGCTGGCGGGAGGGAAGGAGGCACACCCCGCCACGTTACCTCCGCGCTCTGGTGCTTGAACGTGTCTAAAAACAGCAGCTCCGTCGCGGTGTCCACCGCCATTTTGCCTCGGCCG
>NW_028185037.1:2528755-2532212 GCF_003343005.1 Rhea americana | reverse complement strand
CGGCGGCCCGAAGGAGAGCAAAGCGGCGGTGAGGGCGGGGGCAGCGAGGGGCGCCGTGCGGCGGCTCCCTGCCCGTCGGGAGCCGCGGACTGGGCGCCGGGGATGGCCCCCGCGGCCAGCGGCACGGCCGCTGCTGTGGCACTTGTGCCCGCGGGAGGGCCTGTAAACACCGAGGCAGCGGCCTCCGAGTCCTCCCGCCGCCGCCTGTGCTCTCCAGAGAGCATCCCGGCTAAGCGCTCGTGCTTTCYGTCTGCTCCAAAGCTTGTCCGCGCTTGGCTCCACCCGTTCTAGCTCCCRCTCAACATTAACTGTATAGTAAATGCAGCCTAGCCTCAGAAATTTATTTTCCAGCCTGTCTTTAACCCTTTTCAGACATAAGAAAATGCCATTTATCTTAAACACATGTGGAACAATTCCATACAGCATTTTCACAGAGCTTAATGATAACTGCTGCCCCATAACAGCAGCAGTCTTAGATGTGTTAGAGATGCCAAGAAGCCAAAGTCAGCCTGTGCTCGGGAGAAGGCAGTGGGGCTGATCTTACGCGAACCGTGTGTGCTTCTGCAAGCTTCGGTACTAGGTGTGGGTCTCCGATGACTGAAGGCTGCTCCGTGTGTCTTTGAGAGGCAGTCCAGAGAAGGATGTGCAGCATGTTCCCAGAACAGCCAGCCCGAGCGCCAGCCACATCCCTGCACTTTCCTTAATGTTGATAGCGACAACAGTTATTCCTTGTTATCTGTGTCTTGTTCTGGATTAGCTTCTTAAAGAGGTAAGCAGTTTTGCACACACAAACCAGGAAACCATGAGTCCCCTTTTTGTTTCAATAGCTAAACTTGCTTCTTTCTCAGCACTCCAGAGATTCACTTGTACCAGGAGTTGTAGTCCTCTTTGTTGGTCTTTATATGAAAAGCTGCATCAGTTCAAACACAGGTGTGGTTCTACATTCCCATTTTCAGTAGTGAAACTAGTTCAGGAAGTTCCTGTGCCCACACTGTGTATTGGGAAGCTGGGTCACAACGCACAGTTCTACAGTCAAGTTTTATTGGCACAAATGAAGGTGTGTTTTGCTGCAGTTCAGGGAGCTCCATAAACTGGAATMGCTTATGAATCTGCTGAAATCATGGTACTGCCTCCTCATACATTTCAGCAGATCTAGTTAAAATATTTGCAAATCTCTTCATGGAAATATTCCAGGATTTGAGAATCAAGGGGCCTTCTTGGCAATATTGGCAGAAGATTTGCCAGCTCTCATTCTAGCCCTAAACTGAGACCCACTCTTGCCCTCATGGATATCCTTAACCTGATCTAAACTTCTGGAGTTTGTATACAGCTTTTGTGTAGAAAAACAAAATCTTGAATTTATATATATTTTGCTAAAATAGCTCATTGCCTTATAGGCACGGCTTAYGCTTGCCATGACTTATTTATTATTACTTATGCTAATAGTGCTCTTTGTAGACTTTTATGCAAGAACAGTTTTTGTAGATCTTCTCCAAACATGGACATTGTAGTCCATACCACTGTGCTAAGGGGGTGCAGTCCCAGTCAGATGGCTTCTCTCTTGGGACAGTGTGGGACAACTGACCTACAACGAGGTCAGATAACACTAGTAATTTCAGTAACCATCAGGGGAATTCCTGTGCTCTTGTCTACACTGACTCCCTCACCRTCAGTGAGAGCTACAGCTCTGGATATGAGAAGAATCAGATTAGCAGCATTAAATTCAGATGGCTATGAATGTAATGTCATTGACTTCAGTATTTGGCTGAGCTTACAAGTTAGTGGCATTTCTGTGCTTCAGGGTAAAGCAGCAGTRTTTCTACTTCATCTCTAGTTGCATGATTTCAGGGAATGATTTAGATATCAATAGATATTTATTGACCGATGAAAATGGAGAAAACAATCTGGTTAGCAGCAGTAATTATCTTAGATTAAAAAAGCAGYTGGTGGTAACCATTAACACATTCCAACAAAATGATACAGCTCTGCTAATTCTCCCATTACAGTTTTAAAATGTTGATATTGTGGAAGAAAACATTAAGTGCTGATGGGGAAGAGTGATACAGGAAACTGCAGTGGGAGATCTAGCACAGAGCAAAGGTCTGCACRGGGAAGAATAAGAGAGTCATGGGCTCTGGGGCTCTGGGATGAACAGAAGACTCATACAGGGTAATAAAGCAGTGCGAGATGCAGAACTCAAGGTTGTGGGAAAACCTGGAGAAGAAGAGCTATGCAGAGCCATGGGTTTGTATCGAGGAAACCATGAGGTGAGGGGTTGAAGGATGAGAGGGAGGAAGCTTCAGGAAGACCTGCTGATTAGGGGGAGGCATGGGAGGAGGAGTAGGAAGATTTTCCAAATCAACAGCTGGCTATTTTGCTGGTGTTGGCAACAGGGTTTTGGATTCTATGACCATGGAACATGGTTTGAAGACCAACAACTGGTGGGAAGAGATGGGATTCACCTCATCAAGCGGGGCACATTTGCCTTTGCAAACAGGTTAGCCAGCCTAGTAAAGAGGGCTTTAAACTAGGTAGGAGGGGGAGGGAGGGTGTCACACAGACAGGGTAGACAACAAAACACYAGTTGGGTTGGGGGSCCTCCAACAGGGGCCCAACATGCAGCTGTGGATGTGCATTTGGGACATGGCTATGGGGAACCCCAGTACACCCTTCCTGGGAAACCTGCAGGCATGACCACCTCTTTGAAATGCCTGTACACCAATGCACGCAGCATGGGRRACAAACAGGAGGARCTGGARATCTGYGTGYGRTCGCAGRGCYATGATCTCATTGCAGTCACGGAGACATGGTTGGATAGCTCCCATGACTGGAATGCTGCCATGGATGGCTATGGGCTTTTTAGGAGAGACAGGCCAGGGAGGTGAGGTGGTGGAGTTGCTCTTTATGTGAGAGAGCAACTGGAATGCATTGACCTCTGCCTAGGGGTGGAGGAGGAGGAGGAGGCAGTCGAGAGCTTATGGGTAAAGATCAAAGGGCAGACCAACATGGGGGACACTGTTGTGGGTGTCTACTACAGGCCACCTGACCAGGAAGAGAAAGTTGATGAGGCCTTCTATAGGCAGCTGGAGGTAGCCTCACAATCACAGGCCCTGGTTCTCCTGGGGGACTTCAACCACCCTGACATCTGCTGGAGGGACTACACAACAAGGCACAAACAGTCCAGGAGGCTCCTGCAATGCGTTGATGATAACTTCTTGTCACAAATGGTGGAAGAGCCTATGAGGAAGGGTGTCCTGCTGGACCATGTCCTTACCAACAGAGAGGGACTGGTTAGAGATGTGAAGGTTGGGGGCAGCCTTGGCTGCAGTGACCACGAGATGGTGGAGTTCAGGATCCTGCAGGAAAGAAGTAAGGCAACAAGCAGGATTGCAACCCTGGACTTCAGGAGAGTGGACTTTGGGCTCTTCAGAGACCTAATTGGTGGAATCTCATGGGT
>NW_028185037.1:2524440-2526910 GCF_003343005.1 Rhea americana | reverse complement strand
TGTGACAGGACAAGAGGCAATGGGCAGAAATTGAAGCACAGGAAGTTCTGCCTGAACATGAGGGGGAACTTCTTCCCTATGAGAGTGACGGAGCTCTGGCACAGGTTGCCCAGTGAGGTTGTGGAGTCTCCTTYTCTGGAGATATTCAAGRCCCGCCTGGATGCAACCCTGTCTAACATGCTGTAGGTGACCCTGCTGAGCAGGGAGGTTGGACTAGATGATCTCYGGAGGTCCCGTCCAACCTTACTGATTCTATGATTCTAAGAGGGCACACAGATCTCTTGCTGCAGTGGGGGATGTAGTGTTAAGACCAATTCCTTGGTTTAAGGGAGACATGAAATYCCAGAAATTCCAGAAAATGATACAGAAGGAGGTGTGGTGGGAAAGCAGAACAGGTATAAAAAGGACTGCAAGACAGAGTTACACTAAGATTAGCAAAGAGGTTGAAAATGAGAAAGACAGATGGAAGAGGGGGAAACAGAAGAACACCTGATGAGAGACTTACAGGTACATGGTGCCTGTAGGAGGAACTTTGAGAGGTTCCCTTGCCTCAAAGTGTACGTTCCTGTCAGTAATAATATTGATGTCATCTGGAAGATGACACTTCATGCAAAGACTATGTTTAGTCGGGCCTGGGAATAATGTACAGCCAGTGAGAAGCAACTACAATGGCAATACACAAATGCCAGGAGCCTGGGCAGCAAAACACCTGAAAAAAAAAACCTGAACAACTGGTGCGTGTTGTCAGAGCAGATCCTGAAGGGGTAAAAGAAACAGGGTGGAACAGAMACTGTGATTGGAAAACAGGCATTTTAGGGAATGCATTACTCAAGAAAGAAAAATAAAAGGTAATGGCACTATAATAGYAATTAGAGATGAGTGGCTTCATAAATAAATAAATAAAATACTGCTTAATCAAGAACCCAAGAAGCATAATAGGAATTAAAAACACTTTTAGGGTGCAGTATAATTTGTGAAAGGGTTTACTATATGCAATGGTAGYCTGCAGTAGCAATAAGCCAGGGAATCTGATGTTCCTAGATAGAAAAAGACAAGAAGGGAGGAAAAAAAATGCATATCAGAACACAAATAAAATATAATCACAAGTAAAGAAACATTTATCCATCCAGAAACTGTTCTCAGAAAAACAGTAAGAATGGCTGGATCCAGAAAACCATGCAGGTGGTGGGAAGGAAACCATCAAGAATAAACAATGAAGTTACACTTCTCCTGAAAGAAGAACAAGCAAGTATTGTCTGGCATGCTGCAATGTGAATTCATTTCAGAAATATTCTTCTGGACTTTTTTAATTATTATTATTTCAGGTATAAAAYAGAATTAAAAAGGAAGAAGTTGCAAGAAACTAAGGGAAACTCTCTCTATTCCATTGAATCCCTCCATTTCAGGCTAAGCAAAGACCACTAAGTAGACACTCTGTGCRAAGACCAAAGACATCATGTACCTTTCTTAGATGCTGCATACAGATCTGTAATCACTGTTGAAGAACATACGTACATGAAGTAGAGCACTGGGGTATGTTTTGCTCAGTGTGGCAGAAAGTTGGGAAACAAATCCAGCAAGAGAACTGGGGTTTATAACCTTACTACAAAAGCAGCGGGATTATCTCAGACTYTTTTTGACATCTGATTAACATGGCAGATTTCAACTGCCTCTTAAAAGGTGGAGAATCTCATATGGCAGCTGGATGCCTATAATTACAGTAACTGCTATCAGTGAATGCCATTATTAGTATCCTGTGCCAAAAAGGGTGAAAGACAACCTCCACAGGTTGTCTACTGAAGCACGTAGACTATCAAGCAGGAATTTGGCGGCAGTCCATGCAAGCAGAACACACTGCACCAGGCCCAACAAACTGTGGCGGGGTGAGGATGCCAGCCAGCATTTGGATATGCGGCTGGTTGGATCCCCAGGCACAACGCTTATGAAACACATCCTGTTCCTTCCTGCCAAACCAACGAATGTGCCTGCATTAATGAAGGACGGCGCAAGCTTCGAGCCTGTTCCAACACAAGGAGCAGTGGGGAAGAAAAGGATGACGCGCACAGTCATCTCAGTAGAAATTTAGAGAAGAAGAAGTTAGAAATACACAATGAGGTTCTTAAAGAATTAGATGTCGTACTGGATTTCATTGGGGAAAATCAGTGTTACTGGTTTATCTTATATTCAGCAAACTTTCAGTTACTCATTTGTAATAAAAAATCACCTTTTGAGCAATACATATTTAAAATATAAATTTCGTAGTGGAAAAAAGAAAGAAAATCACCAGAAAAGAGGTGCTGTCATGAAGAACACAACAAAATCACGGCTGCCGCCTTACCCTCGAGGGAAGGCCGCGACAGCCAAACCAACCCCCTCCAAAAACCCAGAGGCTGGAGCCGCCCAGCCCGGGCGACACGGAGGCCGAGGGCCCTCAGCCGCCGGCAGGACGGCGCGAAGGGCTTAGCCGCGC
>NW_028185037.1:2490394-2523893 GCF_003343005.1 Rhea americana | reverse complement strand
GCCCGCGGCCATTGCGCGCCTGCCCGGCCGCCGCCGCCCCAGCCCCAGCCCCAGCCGGGCAGCGAGCGAGCGAGGGGCCGCCGTGCGCCCCTCGGGCGGGGGCCGCCTCTGGCCTCTTTGTGTCTCTCCCCCCTCTCCCTCTCCCGCCGCCCCGGGCCGGCGGCACCATGACGGCGGCTCCTGACTACCTGGTGCTCCTCTTCGCGACCACGGCGGGCGCCGGCGGGGCCAGGCTGGGCTCGGACGAGCGGGAGCTGCTGCGGCTCCTGTGGCAAGTGGTGGACCTGAGGCGCAAGGAGGTATTTCCCGCGAGGAGGAGGGAGCGCCCCGGGCCGGGCCCGCCGCGGGGCACCCGCGCCCGGGCGCTCACTCGGCCCTCCTCTGCTTTCTCTGGAGCTGGGGCCCCCGCACGACGTGCTGGTCCGGCCTGACCGCCCCGAGCTGACGGCCGAGTGCCAGGAGGCCACCAAGGTGGACGCGGAGAGCCTGGCGCTGGCCCCGCCGCTGGAGCAGGCGCTGAGACAGGTGACACCATGCTGGATCCCGGTCCCCGGGGAGCTGTGTGTGGCCTGGCCCCGCGGCAGCCTCGGGGGGACGGGGACGGGGCTCCCCGCTTGCCCGGCCCGTCGTCTCTAGGCAGTGGGACTGGACTCGGAGGCAGATCTGAGCCGGCGTCCTCCCGGTGCGCTCTGCTGCTGTGCCGGAGCCCGGGTCGCAGCCGAGGGTGAGCCTTGACTAGCGTCGGGGTGGAGGCTTAGCCCCTACGCGTCCCTTGTAAAGGCAGGGTACTGGCAGGCCTCGCTCGTAAGGTTTGTAGCAGCGCATCACTTTTGGCAAGAAGGGAGGTGTACTGAAGCCCCTAAGTAAGCAGGCAGGAGAGCAGTTCGTAGTGAAGGTGGGGCTGAAAGCCTTCCTCCTTCCCAGCGTGCTGGGGCGCTCCGAGAGGCTCCTGTGCACAGGCTCCCCCAGCTCCCTGCACCGGCTTTGGGTCTCCTTGCAGAGCTCTGCCAAGGCCCTGTAGTAGGAGATGTTTTGTGAGGTGGGCTGTCTGCATGGGTACATCCCTAGGAATGGGGAGAAGTGGCATTTCCTTCTGGAGATGGGCCATCATGTAAGTTACCGTGTCCTTAGCTACTTTTAAAAAAAATTATGGAGTGAAGTTCTAGGCTTGTAAAGGAGAAATTGCAGCTCTGTGTCTGGGAATAATGTACTAAATGATGACACTGACTATTGCAACAACTCTGATTTCCATTCTATATGTACCTCTTGTTCTTCCTGCTTTCAGTTTAATCAGTCTGTGAGCAATGAGCTGAATATTGGTGTAGGTACTTCCTTCTGTTTCTGTACTGATGGACAGCTGCACATCAGGCAAGTTCTGCATCCTGAAGCTTCCAAAAAGGTATGTGGTGGTAACTTCAAATTTGGCTACTCTTACTGTACTCGATCAACTTTGCAAGAAAACAGAAACTTTGTTAAAACGCATAATGTGAGGGCGGTTTTGCAGATCTGTAATTTGGACATTGCTCATCAGTCAGTAGCCTTACTAGACTTAAGGGCCCGTCCATGTGAAAGGCATAGAAATGCCCTGTGCTTATGCAGCCTCGAGGTGCCCTTTTAAGTTAAATATGAAGTAGGACTCTCTCTCATTAAGTGTTTGAGAGACTATTCTGTTAATGCATTGCTCCTAAGCTTTCACATATTATACTACTGTAATAGCTACAGTGGGTTAACAAATGGAGATTTGAAAAGGCTGCAAAACAACCACCTTAATCATAAGCTGCCTTTTGCAACTTTACATTCCCCTTGGATTCAGCAACTTTCAATCTCTGTGTATTTAGTTGGCGCTCCGAGGGCGGTGCTCGTATTTGTAAGGAGCTGAACAGTGGCCATGAGTGATGACTAGTCCTATGTCTAGAGTTTTCTATAACTTTAGAGTTGCCAAATCACTAACAGTGTTGTGAGCTCCTGCCCACTTCTCATTAGTGATAGAGTTGCAGCGATGTGCTGAGCTTCTTGTCATGAAATAACTGCCCCAATGCTAGTAAAACCCTGGCCTGTGATTTGCTGTGAGCCTGCACTGGTTTGCAATCTGCTGGGGTTTCCTCAGCTGATATGTACCAGTCATTCTGCTGCTTTGTCTTTGGAGGTGAAATGCTGCAAGTCTGTGCTGTTATAAACTGGTATCAAATGAGTTGCTTTTAATATTTGTTGATGCTGTATTCTACCTTTGAAGCATTAGTAGAGAAACTATGAGCATAATTTGCAGTGAAGTAACTAACTTCTCATCTTGTGAACATGTAACTTTGTCTAAGAGACTATAAGGTGGCTGGGAGAAGATGAAGAAACAGATCGTTACCTGTTATAAATGAAAAGAAAGTCTGTTTTATGCAGTTAGCTTCTCCATGCAGTTAAACAATGCAGTTGAAAGAAAGGACAATTCTTACAATTACTCTTATTTAAGTTTGTTTGACCTCAAAGATAGGGAACCATTTCTGCATGCATCACCACAGTGCCACTGATAGGAATCAAATCTTCACTGAAACCTTCTGTTGCTGTTTCAGGACAAAGTATTAATTTAAAATTTGCTGTGTGCTGCCTATAGATTAGATAAACTAGATGCTCGTGAGACCTGTAGTAGCTGTTTGGTCAGTCCTCAAACACTGAGGTTCAAGGGGGAAAAATAACTAAAACTCAGATCTGCAGAAGTCTAGGCTCTTGTAAATGTTTTTTTTTTCTTTCTACTTTTTTTGAGATGCCCAGTTTGAGACTGTCTCACAGTTCACAGTATTCAGAGAATGAATCAGCATAAACTGTTTCAACTGAGTTTCAGTAAGAACAGAACTTGATCTCTCATGGGAGAAGAAAAATAGCCATGCTAAAACTAGAGCAGGAAGTCTTGGCAAGTACACCTGTGTTTTCCTAAGTTTGCCTTTAAAGGGTATAATTTGCCTAATGCACCTGTCCATATGCTAAGATAAGCTCTAATATTTTTCAAAGCAGAACTTGTTTTAAACCTAAACTCCTTTCTTAGGGCTTCCTAAATGTACATCCATGTGTCCTCTCATTCTATTGTAATGTCAGGGTGCTATAACTAGTCATTAAATCACAGAAATGGAGCTTCAAGTCTAGAGAGCAGCTGGAGGGCATCATCAACCAAATAGAATGCTAAGCTGTAGATCAGGACACCTGGGATGAAGAAATAATTGAAGGAGAGGGGGGTTGTTTTAATTCAGAGTCCTTACAAGTCTTCTAATCCCCCCCTCCTCCCCCCCCGTCCCAGCCAGTCCGCTTAAATTAAAGTGTGTGGTAGGTGTAGTGGTGGGGCAAAAAGGTTTTACTGGCACTTATTTGCAATGAGTTATGTAACTTACTCTTGGCTTCATAGATTGTGATTAATGCAGTTATCAGGCATGGACAGACAACCTTTTATACTGTATCAAACCTATGTGCTCAGCTCTGTGTGTGTGGTTTTTTTAATTATATGTAGAGAATAAATATTTGAAGTGTGACTATGCTCTGGAAACTCAGCCTTGTCTCTAAACCAAAATATCTCTTGCTTGTCTTGCAAAATTTGCTTGGCTCAAACTGAACTGAGTGCCCTCTGGCTCTTTTCAGTTAAAAATGGAATCAAGAATTGATGATAAATGTTGCAATAACACTTATTTGCTCTCCTACATATATATTGGATCTGAGGCACCAGTAATAATAGAAAGTGTTTCTCTGGCAGTGGAAAAGCACATTTTGTTTTAAACCATCTAGAGAGGAAACTAAGCAAAAAATGTTGATAAACGTGCTTAAATGGCTAAGAGGAGCCATGTGAGCTTCTCTGTAGCACAGGCTGTTTATTTTTTATCTACTTGAAAGAAATCATTAGAAAGTTTGGTATCTAAAGAGAAAGAGGAAATTCATCATAGCTGACAGTAGTTATCTTATTCTTTTACAGAATATTTTATTGCCTGAATGCTTCTACTCCTTTTTTGACTTGCGAAAAGAGTTCAAGAAGTGTTGCCCTGGCTCACCTGACATTAGTAAACTTGATGTTGCAGCCATGACAGAATGTATCCTTTTAACAGTGATGATATCTCCTATTGTTATAGCTCTGACTGAATTCAAAGATGGATGTGAGCTTGTAACATATGTTTTAAGATAGTATAACTTTAATGAGTAACTCAAACTGTATTGAGCATTCTCATGATGATAAAGGTTTAAAAAAGCCATAAGAAGGTACGTGATGCCATGGAAAAACCCTGTAACTCTTGTATACTTTCTTCCTTGTCTTCATAGTTCTGTCTCTTAAAGTTCAAAGTAGCACATGTTTATTCAAATAATGTGAATCCTAATATTAAAGTTGCAGGGCTGCTTATTGCATGAGTTGATTTAGATTTCGGGGTAAGTATGAGGAGAGCTTTCCATCTTAAATTGGGGGGAGAATGTCCTTGAAGTGGAACAGTAGTAAAACTTGATTCCAGAGTGGACCTAAGACAGGAGTGCTGTTGTATATGTAGTATCCAGCCTCAGTACAGTGCAGGCTGTACCTGTTAGATGTTGGTGTGAGGTAGGGATGGCAATAATATGCTGTCAGTATCCTGTGGCCTCTTTCAGTGGCACAGATGTCTACAGTTGCTTTCAAAATGGGCTTAGGTAGTCTATAGCCTAGTCTTGTCTGGTTCTTTACTAGTTCTAGTTCAGTTTTGTTTGCATACTACATACAGCTCCCAGAGGTGAGACTGGTGCTGTAAATGACTCTGGGTGCCACTGGTACTCTGTGCTTCCCTTGCAGCCCCTCTTCTTGCCACAGGCTCCAGTCCTTGTCTCAAACCTGCTCACAAAAATGGAAAACACTTGACTTCCCTATTGAAAGAGTGACCACAAAAACATCTAGGAAGCAGGATAAAGGAATTTGAGAATAATTTTAGTTGTCATTAATCATTTTTCTATGTTTGGCTAGTTTATGGTGTCTGTAGAGTGGTTGCCATTGGAAGGCTGCATTTTTCTGTTGACTCAGAGAAGTCTGTCACCAGAAATAGTTCAGTCTTAGTCTCCAAGCCTTGCCTTGGCTGTATTGCTGAGGTTTTGTACCTGTTATTTTATGCTCTGCTGCACATCTGAGTAATCTTTTTTATTAAAACTTACTATTTCTCTTACACCGTAAGGCTGTCTACTCTTCTTTCCCATCTGCAAGTTAAGAGACCTCTTTCCTACTATGAAGGAATCTACTATGAAGGAAAGTAGTATTCCTAGAAATCCAGTCTGATGTGTAGTGTGCAGGAAAGTTAAATAGGTATTTCTGTTGCATAGTTTAGAACCAGATGATGGAGACATCTTAAATTGTGATTGAGAAGCTTAATACACTGTCTAGGGATTCTTTGATAGGAAACATGAGCTGGAGATGGTAAAGTCAATGGGATACTGCAGCTGTTTGAGATGCCTCTGCTCTCTACCTGTATGAATGGCTGATGTACATCTTGCCACTGCAGAAACACCTATATAGCTGCAAGCACCTGAGCTGTCACTGGTCACAGAGGTTACAGACTGCTCTCTGCCTGCTAGGAGATGGGAGCACATCAGCCTGTGCTCCGTGACTGACAGGAAGCCCCAAAAGTGTCAGTACCTTCTGAAAGTGACTTTTTTCTTTTTTTTTTTTTTTTTTGACCATGTTCAGAAAAGGAGGCAGTGGTGCAGGAGACAGAATGACACTTCTGGTGAAGACAAATGATAGAATAATAGTGCTGGGGAAGGGTTTAATTTGAGCAATGGCTGACCTTATGTTAAGCTTATATCTAGCTGAAGTGTTAACTTAGATCTGTTCTGAGTTGGATTTGGTGATGTAGTGCTTGCAGCTTCACTTATCTATTTTTTCCCTAATATATCTACCTTTGCAGTTGGCAGTTGCAAATAGTATTTCTTCCAGGTTCCTGAAGACTAGGACAACCTATCGAAATGGTTTCAACTTAAGTCTGAGTTCAGAATCTGACACCCTTCTCTTTAGGTATAAAAATAACTTTATTCTGTTCTTAAAATAGGACAGGCCACAAAGATTGTAACTCTTGATGCTTTTATTTGTAAACTTGCTCTGTTCATGGAACATGGATGAAATACTAACTGTTTGTGTCCCATACTGTTCAAGAGTGTTTCCTAACACATAGGAGAAACATGCAGTGACTGAAAAGGTAAAATCTTGTCTTCTCCTGCCAAGTATGATAACTTTTTTTTTTCCCTCACCTTGTTCAAATTTACCAACTTAATCTCCTCAGTATCAGAAGTTGTATGAGTTGTAATTGCATTTGGAGAGTCTGGACATGCATATGATGCTTGTGATAAGTTTTGTTGAAGCTGATTAAGATTAGTTTAAGCAATTTTGTGTGTAGGTTTTTAAGTGGAACAACTAGTTTCCTTCTAAAATAGTTATGTGGTAAGGGGAAGCAAACTTTAAATGAAAAGGAAGGTGGATTTGAAGGAGATATGCTAAGGGAAAAACACAAGCTGGAAACAAATGAAGTAGGGTGAAACAAAGCTGCAGATTAGTGCACAGAATCTCTGATTTCTTGCTCTTGCACAATTAAAATCTTTACAGTTAAAGGGGCTGCATGATGGAAATCTTCCAAAATTCCTTTGTACTGGGCAAAAAAGTCCTAGGCTAGGTCAGTTAGCATTAATTAGGTAGGGAAAAGTAGACTCTGGTTTAGGAGTAGCATACTGACTAGAGCTGCGATTGATAAATGGTGGCAGCTGCAGGAGTTGAATGATTTGGCCCACATCCCGGCTTGTCCTTCTGTCTCAGTGTCCCCACATGTGAGATGCCACTCAAATTTCCTCTGAATGATTATTGCTCCTATGAAGGAGCTGATAAGGGAAAACTGGGTATAACTTCCAAAGGCTTTTATTTTGACTGGTAGCATTTGATTAAACAACAAAAGGAGGGTAATGTAGAACCTACTCCACTGCCCCTGACAATCAGGGGAAACAATTTCCTATGACAATCATTCAAGATGTGTACTCCAATGTGTAAAGCACTGAATAGTTGATGCCTGGTAGTATATTTCTTGCAAAGAAGTCAAGCTCTCTGAGGAAAAAACGGAGATATTGTGCTAAATTAGCTGGCTTATTTTTCCTTTAGAAAGTATTTCAGGGATTTTTCTAGCAAACTACCTGAAATTGTCTGCTCCAAATGAAAGAGCTCAGGTGAAAGCTTTGTTCCCCCCTGCCACCACCTCCAAGAAATAAGTTCTATGTAAGTCACTAATCATCTTTTAATACAAGGTAAGGAAACATTTAAAATATCTTCAGTATCTTTCCTTCATCTTGAGAGATGAAGGAGAAACTGAGACTAGTTTTAACTTTTCACTAGGAAGCAGCAGCACTCAGATAAGTTTTCAGTGTTTTTAGCATAGGAAAAGGTCTTGCGGCAGACTTTCTTCAGTCAGTATAGCGGAAGGGAAGAGACAGCAGGGCAATTGCAAGAAATCCCAAGTAACAAAATTTGGGAGAGGTGATTATGTTCCTGCAAAGGAACTTGAGTCTGAAGTCTCTTTAAGCATGTGTAAGTATACAAAAGAAGCAACGTTGTTCTTTTTGCACTGGCTGTACCTCCCGCACTTGCTGCACTTAATTTGCAAAGCTTGTTGAGCCAGTTCTCACTGCTGTGAATGCCTTCAGGGTGGAGTGAACAAAGCTTGCATGACTATCCTGTAACTCAGTCTGCAGAAGACTCATCCTTTGCCTCAAGATTGGGCATGCAGAAGCCATTACATGGCAAATAGCTCTTGCTTCCTTCAGAATTTGGTTTTTGCTTTGCTCCCTTATGAACTTGGTTTGTAAGGATAGCTCCTCACTAGGAATATCTGCTGGGTGTCTTTAGTAGAAACCCAGGAATCTTGAGCAATTTTTGTGCTCTGTAAGATCTGAATGGTACAAAACTGAAACTTACTTGTTAACCTGTGTCTTAAATTGTGATACGGAGCAGTCATAACTAATAATACTTGTCTGGCTATCAAAAACCCATTAATGGCCATTACCAGAACATCTTATACCTCTGTTCACATTTCTTGTGGTAGTATCCAGGAACCAGGTGATATCAGATTCCCTTTATACAAAATAGTATTTAAAAAGATGTAATCTGCCTGAGACCTAAGACAAACCAAAGAGGAAAGAGCATTCATGAAGAACATAATTTTAATAGTAGTTCATGTCATATCTCCCATGCCTGATGGCAAGTTACGTGGCTGATGTTCAGTTTTCCCTTTGCCTCAGTTGGGAGAGGCGTTGAGGCTCAGAAATGGAAGAAACTGTGTGTGGGAAGAAGGTGGCTTAGAAGACACCAGCATCAGGTTAAACTGCAGTGAAGAGCCTGAGGATGTGTGTTAGAAACTTCCCTGTACAAGTAGATGAACCTGATGTTGAATGTGTTTCCTCCCCACTCTGGTTTACTAGCTTGCAGCATGCTGTGGAAGAAGGTGGTACCGCAGCTGAGCAGCAGGACTTGAGGAGTTTTGTTCACTGTCCTGGTTCATTTGGGTGCATCTTTTGCCTTTTGCTTCACTTAACACACACCCATGCTTTATATATTCCATATAGGAGCTTAGCAGCTGTCCTTGATTTCTAACACTTTAAATGTGACTTATCCACTGGAATCAACTTTCCAATTTGTGTAGGAGAAAGCTAACTTAAATATAATATGTGCTTGTGTGCACAAACATGTATGAGCTATCACTTCATAGAGTGGGTGATATTTTCTTAAAGTTCATTTAACAGCTTTTTTGCTTAAGTATCTGAATTTCCAGTGCCTCAGATGATAGGTGTCTGCCTGTATGTAGACAGCCATATATTATTAGAATTCAGGTTTTCACTTGGTTGATGTTCCTTTGTATGTGCAGAAAGCAGTCAATTTTCCAATCTCACAAAAAAATCCCTGCTTCCAGATAACTGGAGGGAAAGGTGTGAGATTTTCCTGCTCCCCCCCCCATTAGTGTTGATGAATTTGTTCCTCCCCTCCTGCATTTATATATCAGAGATCTTTGGTACAACTGACTCCAGAGTTGGAACTCTTGGTCATCACTTCTGTCAGCACTGGGGCTTTTTTTTTTTTAAGGAACTGCTATCTCCTCTTGATCAATACTTTCAATGAAAATGTCTTCTGAAGAAAATGCTGTGGGGAGTTTGTTTGCCTTCTCATGCAATAGCCTCACTTAAAATTCCCTGCCCTTCACACTGCTGTGTTTCCCTCTTTGACTGATTGCTTGTAGTGATTTTAGTGATTTTTTTTTCTTTTTTTTTTGTGCAGCAAGTAGGAATTAAACTGTGGCACCTGGCTGCATGCCCACATGTGCATAGCTCACACATGTAGCTGTGAGCGCTGCAGGGGAAGGTGGTGGGGAAGGAGGAGAAGTGCTGCTGTGTCTTGCTCCATGAGGTGCTCTGAATCACCTGCCTGGTGCTGACTAGGCACCTTCTTTGCAAGGGTGAAGGGAGGCTGTGTCTGTGGCTTAGTTATTCCCCACCGGGGGAAGATGAGCTTGTGTGTTTGGCTTAGGGAGGGATATTGCAATGAAGAAGTTCCTCACTGTCGTAAGTGCTAGGAGTAGAGTCTCCTAAACTATGCTTGGGGGTTGTTGCATGTGATTTGTTTGCCCTAAATTCTGAGGCAAATCTTTCAAAGCAGGTCCAGCTCCCAACCTACTTTCTATTTCACTTATTCTGTACTTGTCCTTATCCTTTTGGCCCTCAAGGAGGGGATGGGGAGAGGCCTTTTTAAAAAGTGGTTGTATAAATGACAGCAGAGTTGCAAGTAGTTCAGCATTACAGAACTGTGAGATTATAGAGCAGAGTTGATATGACAGGAAGAGGGAGAGGCACCACAGTAAACTCGATTAAAAATTTTATGAAAAAAGATAGTGATGTGCTGCTTAAATCAGACTTTTTCCCCTTAGGGACATGGCTTTTTATCTGGTCAGTCTCAAACCTGTCTAAGAGACAGAGCATTTCCTATTCTCTATCTTATCCTCACTATTCCCTCCAAAACACTCTGGGGGAAGAATATATGGGCTGTAGGTTCTGTTCCATCTCTTGTTTAAGCTACAACAGTGCATTTTTGCCTGATTCTCATAATGCTTCAAAAAGTTACATCCTGAGTTTTATGCTAATAGGCTAGATCTAGAGAGAGTGTCACTCATAAATTTTGTCAAAGCAGTATTATTCCACTTGAATTTATTTGTTTAGAAAATATTTGCTAAATCATCTTATTTTTGGAGTTTATAGTTATTGTTTCTTCCCCTGGAGATTAAGGAAGACGTTAATTACAAAGAACAAGACTCCAGTCCTGACCATGCAACAGTGCATCTCTTATAGCTGTACATTATGTATGACCGTATTAAATTTAAATGCCCTTATTTGGGGGTCTCATGTCCCCAGCCACTTTCTGGAGTGAGCTCCTGCAGGTGGCAGTAGTTAGAGGCAAAGTCAGCTGCTAACCCAGATCAGCTGTTGTATCCCAGCATGAAAATGGTAAGATACGAAAATATCTTCCCCTGAGAAGCTGACTTAGTATCAAGGATAACATGAAAGCTTCTTGCTCTAGCAAGAGGCCAATTAGAAATATATTCAGTGATGACTGACTTAACTCTAGTATAAAGATTTAAATCTTGACAAGAGCAGCCCAGCGCTTCCATACGGAGCCTCCCAAGTTGAAGATATGGGGAATATTATTTTAACACTAATATCTGAACCATACAGTAAGTGACTGAATTTTCTGTATTTGCTTGTTTTTCTTCTGCCTGGTTTGTATGCTGAGGAAAAAGAAAATAACTTCTACTGTATTTTATAGATCACAGGTTTTCAGATCCAGAAAGAGTGAATTACAAATTTGAAAGTGGGCCTTGGTAAGTATCTTTATCTTGCTGTGCTTGTGGAAGTAAATTAGGTACTTCCTTCAGGAAAGGGAACAAAGTTGCATTGGCTGTAAGACATTTTCCTTGCTAGGTCTAGATGATGTTTGCTAGCCACTGGCAGTTCTGGGTTGGCTAATAAGTGCTTTCAGTGAGTGCTAAGCATGCTGTGCCATTAACAAAGAGCTGAAGTGTTTTGCAGAAGTAACTGTATTAACTTTGAAACAAATTGCAGGAGAAATCTAGCATATGGTGTATTCAGGAGCTATTATTTTGTATGGGAAAGACACTTCCATGAAGATATTGTGCCAAGAGCCCCACCAGTAAATTGCATAAACTTTGCAATTTATAATTGTCCTTTTCCCAAACATGTTTTAAACATAAAGCTTTATATATTTTAAACGCAGATTTTTCCCAGCAATATTGCTTGGTAGTTCCTCTGCAGTACCACAAGTGACTGGTGTTAAACTGATCTTATTTAGATTCCTGTCTTGCATGAAGACTGACTTCCCTCTTCCAGATTAATGAACTGTGGTAATGGTAGATGATACTGGTATTTCTGAGCCAAAAGTGGCAAGAAAAGAGTGCAACAATATTGGCTGAAAATGTTCAAGTGATCAGGAGGCTATGTTTTAGTGGTGGTCTAAACTTTTTTCCTTTTTACTAATGAAATCTTGGGGTGAGGTAAAAGATTCCCATCTTATTTGGGACAGTGGAAATTGATGTTTTGTTTGAAATGTTTCTATACAGGCATATTATCAGAAAAGGTGACACCTTTGTCTTATTCCTCTCCCCACCCTCAGTTCTGTATTTTAAGGCAAAGTATAGAACAAGGGAGTCCTCTTTCACTGCTGCTGAACGATACTTCAACTGCTTGAACCAAAGTCTCTTCTGGGCAACACCCTGTCCTTACAATAGCCAGACCAGCAGCCTTGGCAGCCCTGAGTGTTTTGTTCTATGCTTTTTAACACAGAGAACAAAGGAGACTGATAATGACCAATTAAAACTGGCTTTCTGTGCCTGAGCTATTCCCTTGCTAAGCAGCCAGTGTAGTCAGTAGCTATAATAATCTCTAACAGCATAGAGATGGCCTAAATAAGAATCTTTAAGGGACAGGTCTTCATGTGGGAGTCTCCTCTGCCAAAGATAATTTAAACCCCAAAAGAAATTTGGTCTTAGCTTGTGATTGTGACAGTGTAAAAAGCCAGTGCAAATAAGAAACTCTGACTTCAGTTATGACCACAACTGCTCTGCTTCAAATTCCATTTGTCTGAAATTGTAAGAGCAGGTGTGTAGTTTTAATCCACTGCTTATTTAGACAATGGAGAAGGACAAAATAGTGGTAAATGTCAGAAACAGAGTGTAATTTGGAAATATTAAAGAAGATGAGAGCTCAAGGAGCAAATGTGATGAAGTGGGAAAGGGTAGTTGGGAAGGAGGTGGCTTAACAGGGTAGAGGTTTGCTGAAGGGTGTAGGCAGAATGATAGGAGAGATTTGCAGTGATTTAGGCTCATGACAGCTCTTAGCCTTCACTGCTGTGGCAGGACCTTCTGGCCTTGCCCAGCAGCCGTGGAGCATGGACATAAGTTTGTGACTGGAGTAAGGATGACGAGCAGTGCTCTGTGTGTGGCAGACGCTGAAGACTGTTTTCTCTGTGTTATTTCCTTTTTCTGTGCCTGCAGCAGTAAGATGGAACTTGTGGATGATAATGCTGTAATCCGAGCAAGAGGATTACCATGGCAGTCATCTGACCAGGACATAGCCAGATTCTTCAAAGGCCTAAATATCGCCAAGTTAGTAGCTGAGAATGTATCCATGCCTTTGTAGTGTTTTGTCTGCTTCAGTCACTGAGTCTAATCCTTGTTTGACTTAAATCTTCTAGAGGAGGTGCTGCACTCTGTCTCAATGCCCAAGGTAGGAGGAATGGGGAGGCTCTTGTGAGGTTCGTAAGTGAAGAGCATAGAGATCTAGCGCTACAAAGACACAAGCACCACATGGGGAATCGATACATTGAGGTGTGTGATACTGGCTTTGAAGTCCTTTTCTTGGCAGGAGTGCAAATAGCAAGTCAATGATATGTTCTTTTTTCTTTTCCATTAGGTATACAAGGCAACAGGTGAAGACTTCCTTAAAATTGCAGGAGGTAATTTCTAGGGAGTGGGAAGGGAGGGTTTATTCAGCCCATGTAACTGACTTGTAGTTGTAAACTTCTCTGAACTGTGGTCTTTCACTTCCTCTCTGTGAGCAAGTAGGTGGCTGGCATGTTGATTAGTATGTACTCTTCTAACAGTCCAAGCTGTTTTGTGATTTATCTGTCTCTTCCACACCCTTGTTGTTTTCATGCAGTCCATCAAATAAGGATTTGATTAGACAAGGTGATTCTGCCTATGAATTTAATTTGCTAGGTCATCTTCCTAACTGGCAGGACTTAAATGTTATTGATTGCTTAAAAACAAAAGCAGACTAGTCATTCAAAACAATGACTGCTGTTGCTGTGGAGACTTGCATGTAAAAGCAAACATTTCACAGTGTAAATAACAAGGGATTTATGGAACTGACTTTCCTCAAGTCAAACCTTTGCTTGCATCTCAAACTAAAGGGAGAATTTAAAGAGAATACTAAAGGGAAACACTTCCAAAACTTGAATTCAAAGGCTAAAAAACTTGCCCTACAAACCCTCCCATAGTCTCTCCATTCTTCTATAAATGCATACATACAGAATTTGGATTAAGATCCAATGAACTGTTAAGAATCTGCAATCGATCAAGATCCTTGTTAGTTCCTGACAGGTTTATTTTCGAGATCACAAGTGGCGAACTTGTTAAGTTACCTAAGGTTCAGGTTTGGGAGGGGAAGATGTCAAATGCTTAGCCAATTGATAGGATTAGTGGTAGTTACACCATTGAAAGTAAAGACACTGCATGTTAACCTAGGAAAAATAGTGTGTGTCTGCCACAGGCAAACTTCTTCTGTAGCCAGTTCTGCAAAGCTGGATAACTAAGTGAAAGGATTGTATTAAGGTGCAAACTTGGTTACCAGCTGGTTTTGGATAGGGTAGTATAAACATAGAAGTATGAGTAACTGGTCTCCTGGAGATACTGAAAGCAGAATTGGCAAACTGCAGGATGACAGTTTTATCAGAATAGGATGGAATTCCTGAGCCATCTTTAATTTGCCCTTTCTTTGAGCCTGATGGTCTGGATACTTGATTCCTAAACACTGTGGTTCCAGAACATGCTGGAGGCGTTCCTAAGTTAGAAAGCAGAGACGCCTGGCAGCACAGGTACTGCTTGTGCAAGATAGACTGCTTTCCTTGGGCTCTGAATATTGTAAGTACTTGCTACTTTGCCTTTGGGTAAGGATGAACCTCTTTCAAAGGAGCAGCACTGCTAGACTTTCATGGGAAGTGTCCTATAAGGTAATATTTACAGTTTTTCAGACAGGGACATCTTCCCCTGACTCTGGAGGCAAATGTTGCTCTACTTGCTCAGAAACTGTCTCTGGGAGAAGGAGGTAGCTCTGCCAGACTTGATCACAATTTAACGTGGCCACCTGAACTTCAGTATTTCTGTGCTTCTTATGTTAAAGGCACTTCCAACGAGGTTGCACAGTTCTTATCAAAAGAAAACCAAGTGATTGTCAGGATGCGAGGACTTCCCTTCAATGTGACAGCAGAAGAAGTGCTGACGTTCTTTGGCCAGCACTGCCCTGTGACAGGAGGAAAGGAGGGAGTCTTATTTGTCACGTACCCTGACAGCAGGCCAACAGGGGATGCGTTTGTGTTGTTTGCCTGTGAGGAATACGCACAAAATGCACTGAAAAAGCATAAGGAATTGCTGGGGAAAAGGTACATTGAACTCTTCAGGAGCACTGCAGCAGAAGTTCAGCAGGTAGGTAAAGCTTACAAATACTTGTAAAGCTTGTAATCCAAACTCTGAGATACAACAGCTTAAGCAAATACTGCTTGGCTGTGACTGAAAAGCCCCCACCACCATCTSTAACTCTTGATTGCTGCTATCTAATTTCTGTAAGGTTTTGCTCCCTCTAAATGTAAGATCTTACTGTGTATGACTTTTCTTCTCCATATGTTAAACCCTTGGTTTTGTCTTGTGATAGCCCTGCAAGCAATAGTTGTAACACCTTTAATAGCTCTAGTGCTGTACTATAGAGATGCTGGGTTTGTGTAAGTCCACTGAAGACTTAGGTCCTCTCAGGAGTGCTAATGACAAATCTTGATGGGCAAGACTTAATTTCTGTCAGTGGGACAGAAAAATAGAGCCTTTTGATCTAAGTAGCTACTTCAGAGTGATGTATTTGAAGACTGAGTTGCCTGCAAGCAAAGGTCTTGGCTGACTTGTGCCAGCACTGTCTGCCTAGCTGTGAGTGGCAGGGCTTTGAAACTGCTGCCTCTTGTGTTAACTGGGCTCAGTGGAGCATCAATTGCAGAGTCCTTATCAGGGAAAGGAAGCAAGACTGAGAGAAGCAGGTATGTGTCTCCCCGCAGAGCTTATCATAGGCTGAAGTCAGTAACATACTTCTAAACGTACCTAGAAGGTCCTGTCCATGGTGCAAACTATGGCCTACCAATAACCTTTTCACTGTAACCAGGCAATGTAATAGTGGTTGGTTCTTTCCTCCCACCTCCCAAATGTAGACAATTTCAGTGCCTTTCTCAGTGTTCTGCAAGTGACAGTAACACTGAGAAAGCATAGTTGCAACTCTCACTCCGGTACTGTTTTGCTTAGTGTGCTGCATTTTGTGCTGTAATGTTTCTTTATGTTCAGAGGAAAAACCTTTATGTAAACATAAAGGCATCCTAATCTTATTCAGATGTAGTTAGAGGTAGTTCAGTTTTCAAAGTGATTGAATAGTCAACTAACTCTTGACTAAAAGGTGTGTATGCTTTTTTTAATTGTTAAAATTAGTAATAAGAAATCTCAAAGCATGAGTTGGGTTTTATTTCTTTCAAATACTGTGACCCAGCTGATGGTGTTACTTTGACTGTGGTATCTCAAGTCAATGCTGGAAGTGAAATATGTTCTAGTTCCCAGTGTTCTATATTAAAGCTCAGGAGCAGGAGAAGAGTTGCTTTGGGTAATAGTGTTTGTAACTTGCTTATTTAACAAGCAAAAAAGAAGGGGAGGAGAATCTCCCATGACTCTGTAGTTGATAGAATACTTAAAGCATTTTTATTGGAAAAAAATTAAATACATAGTTTTGTTTTAAGAGGTGTTAGACTTTCATAACAGCCCAGATGTTCCACATGAAAATTGTTTCAAGCAAGAGATCCAAAGATTTATAAAAACAGCTACATTCTAAGTACTACTGCTTTGGTATAAATCTGGAAATTAGCTTCCCTGTTCCTTTAAAATACTGCCCAGGCTGAAAAAAGATGGGACTGGAACTTTGGTTCTTCTGAATTGAAGAATGATTAAGGAATGGGTCTTCCTATTGCTTTGTCTTGCACAGGTGCTGAACAGGTACTCTTCCGCACCTCTCATTCCTCTCCCAACACCACCCATCCTTCCAGTATTACCTCAGCAGCTCGTGCCTCCCACGAGTGTCAGAGACTGCATACGTTTGCGTGGTCTTCCCTACACTGCCACTATTGAGGACATCCTGGAGTTCTTGGGGGAATTTTCTACAGATATCCGGACCCACGGAGTTCACATGGTACTAAATCACCAGGTTGGTAGGTGCCACAAAAATCCAAGCACTGGCTGCTCTGTGCCAACTGCCTGTGTATATGAACACAGTCCTTTAGATGATACTTCATTAGTAGAAGAGCACCTTTGGGATTGACACTAGTGACACTAATTGGCTTTTAGCTCTGCTCTAAGAGTAGTAGTGATAGATGGACTAGCTTATCTGAACTGTGCTATAACAGCTGCTGCATTTGCACCACAGTGCTTTTTCTTATGACAACCCACGTCTGAAGCCAAGCTGCAAACCTTGGGGTGTGTGTGCCCAGATGGGCACATGCCTGCCTACATGCACTCTCAGAGCAGCAACTGTGATCCAGCACTATAGGCAGTAGGAGCTAAAAGCCCTGCTTAACAGCATGCAGAATTCCTCATGCATGAAGTATTATCTTCCAAAGAAGCACGGCCAATGGTAGCTGACAAAGGAGTGTGTCTGCTTGCCTTGCTGAAGCTGACAAAGGAGTGTCTGCTTGCCTTGCTGAATAATGTGCTTCTGGTGTTTTTGAGAACACCCAGGACTGCAACCTCCTAGAGGCCAAAGGATTTCCTATGTCCCACATGGGTAGATGAAACTCTGGGTTTTCAGAACTGCATAGTTAATTTCTTTTAACATTTAAATGCTCACAGCTAAGCACCAAATTAACAGCTCATTGACCTGTACAGATAGTCACATCTCTGCCATTGTTTCCTGGAAACTGTCTAAAGTAACTTTTGGTAGAAACGAAGCCACATGTTTTAACCTCTTCTGTCTGCATAGTCTTGTGGTGTTAGGGGGAGGTGAAGACAGACAGCTCTTCTAACTGCTGAGATGCCCTGAACTGAAGATTACTGTGGGTTGAAAAGGGCTCTTCTAAAATTACTCTGGGCAACACTGGGCTTGAGTTTTAAACTGCAAAATGCTTCCTTGTCCTGGAGTAAGGCTTCTCTGTTTGCAGAGTTTGGGGGAGAAAGGACTGTAGTTATATTCTATTTTAAGATTCCTGGGTCTTTGAGGGCTTGACTTAGCCATAGGTAAGGCTAAAGAAATTTATATGTAATGTACATGGCTAGGAAGAGACCAATGAAAAGATGCAGATGCTAAAGCACAAACAGATGGCTTATGCTAGTATCAGCCCTTACCAGCTGTGACAAAAGAACCTGGAGGAAGAAATTGCTGTGTGTGTATATAGCCTTTGGGTAAGGCCAGCATATGGCCATCTTTACACTCTTGTTCAGGACTAGAGGAATTTAAGCCAGGAATGGTGGGAGTAGATAGAAGACTTAGAAAGATAGAACAAGAAGTTGGGCAAAAGTTCCTTAAAAGTTTTGGGGTTTTTACTGCTTATGGCTATGTTCTTCCCTTAGAAACTACCACAGGTGGCCTAGAACTTAATTTAGAGCTGAATTCAGATCTCTACCTGTGTTTTTGGTTACTTCAAGCCAACAGCTGTGTATGGCTAAGATGATTCTTCCCATTGCATGCCCTGTCAGAGCTGTCTATAAGGCTGTATTTTACCAAGCCCACCTGCTTTATCAGCCTTCAGCTAGTGCCCTTCTAAAATATTCTAGCACATACCAGGCTTAACAAAAAATGCTTAATAGTGGCACTTGAGGCTGTATTTACTTTTTGAATTTTAAAAATCACAGATAATTAAGTGTGGATCAGATTCCATTTGTACATTCTTAAACTTACTGTTTGAAAGCAAATCTTACCAAAGTGCCCCTGGGAAGTGCTACCTTTTCCATATATTTCTGACTTTCCATGTGGAAGTAACATGGCTCAAGTTACAATATAGCTTAACTTTTTTCTTGTGTTAACTTATTTGAAGTGGTAAACTAAAGTCATAAAAATGTCTATATGATGTAGTGGATAGACTAGGATTCCCTGGCAATAGTGGGACATTTTGAAGAAGAGTGTTTGAACCAGAGGCACAGTAGGCATGTGGGAATGACTGAGCTTGGCTTTGGAGACTTAAAGTATGGCTGTAAAGACTATTTCTAACAGCACAAACTATTGTTACGCTAGTACTTCTGGGAGCTCCAGAAATGTCTATCTGCTTTCTCTGTAGGGACGTCCATCAGGAGATGCTTTTATTCAGATGAAATCTGCAGACCGAGCTTTTTTGGCTGCACAGAAGTGTCATAAGAAGACTATGAAGGACAGATATGTTGAAGTCTTTCAATGTTCTGCCGAGGAGATGAACTTTGTATTAATGGGGGGCACTTTAAATCGAAATGGCTTGTCCCCACCACCATGTAAGTTACCATGTAAGTTTTGCATGGGTCTTGCCAATTCTCTACGCTATGTGCGGGTAGGTGTTGGAGCTGCTTTCTTGACTCTGATTCTGGTTCTTGGAAAGGAGTGTCAAATGGGGGTTGTAAAATGAGCCCTTTTCAGTGATTGCAAGCCACTGATTCCCTTTTTTGTTTTTGTTTGATTGTTCCCTTTGGTTGTGGATTGCTATGACTGAATAACTACTTGCTTTCCCACTGGCAAACTTCCCTTCTCCTTCCTGAAACTCAGCTTGGCTAGGGTGAGCCATGATTCTGAAAAGCAATTTGGCTGCCTAGGGCTTAAATAACACTTTCTCATTTAAACTGATTTGTATTTACATTTGTATTATGGTGAACATGTCAAAGGCACTTCAAGGCTCTTTCATATCCAAAACTTAGTTTATGAAGCCATTGGTAATGCTCTTCTCTGGGACTTAACTGCGAGTACTCTGCCTATTGAACTGCTGCTAACTGAACTCTTCCATAGCTTTTTGTTTGTATGGAATTGAGGTTGCCTATGTGTAAGTACAATGTCATAGCTCTAGCCTAACAGAATTGAAGAAATTGTATTTTATGTAAAATTACGCTCCTCAGAGCTTGTTCTACTATGAACAGGGACTTCTGGACAAACGCTTGGGTGGAGAAAGCTGTAAGAATCTAAGGGCTAACTTACTAAGCATGCACACAGTATAAATCTTGGCCTATGGGAAAAATAATACCTTGTTTCCAAAGTATGGAGTGGTGGTTTTTGAGCTATAAGAGTAGGCCTTCAGCTAATCCTTTGGACATAAGTTCTGCAGTGGACTGGCACTTTTTGCAATGCAAGCATTTATCCAAGTGGAGGTAGACAATGATAGTCCTGTATGACAGCTGTTCTACACAAGAATAGAAGCTTCTGACAGTTTCTGGAGCAGTGGGTTCATGAGTGAAGTCTCAGACTCAGGGAACTACTTAGGTTGCACTGTTCCCATTTCTAACTACAAATACATGTAATCTTCAGATAACTTTTCTGCTGTGTCACTGCCCCTTCCCACAAGCCAGTGAGCCACTAACTGCATCTCTAAAGCAGATATTTTTGCTTTTCAGGGGTACCTAAAGCCTTTGTACACTGGCTCTTGTATTAGTGGGGAGGGGAAGAGGGAGAAGGGACTCATCATGAGTTCATGTAAGGCCTCATCTCCTGCTGAAATACCTTGAATTGCAAAATTAAACTTGAGCGTTAACATGAGAAACATGGCTTTTCCCACCCTCTTGATGGTTAACTGAAAATAGAGCTGTTTGGGGAACAGAACATCAGGACTAAAAGGTATCTTATTGGGGAATTTCAAGTTGATTTTTTTTGGGGGGGAGARGAGGGGTGCTGAAGTTTTACTCAGAGTAGAGAAGAGTATCATCTTGGCTGGAGACTTTATTTAAAATCTGAGCTTAGACAAGAGGAAAAAAGTGTTTTTCCAAAGTTCCCAGAGTGCAAGGAGGCTTTGTGTGTGTTACTAACCTGTGCTTTTTGACTGACTTTTGGCTGTCAAGCCATATCAGTGGCCCAGAGACTTTCATTTTCTGGAATCAGCAAGAAAATGAGCCCCTTAACTTGTGAAGGCCCTTCACAAGTTTCTGCGGAGTTGTTCTGCTAATGAACACCATATATATGCTGGAATTTGAAGGGTCTTAATCTATTTTCCATTTGTTCCCTTTAGGCCTTTCACCCCCTTCCTACTCCTTTCCCACTCCTGCTGCAGTTGTGCCGACAGAAGCTGCCCTATATCAGCCATCTGTGCTCCTGAACCCACGAACGCTCCAGCCCTCCACAGCATACTACCCTGCTGGAGCGCAGCTCTTCATGAACTACACTGCCTACTACCCCAGGTAAAGCAGAGGAGAAACCAAGCAGGAGCAAAGAAGTCTCTTACAGCAAATGCACAAAGCTCTCAGAAGAACATTGTCCATTATTCTAAACACTTGGGCTATCATGAACAGCTTGTTCAGTATCCTCTTCAGGGAAACAATTTCAGGGAATCTAGGGATTTCCCAAGTTTTAGAGTATTTCAGGTAGCAATTTTAAGTTACCTAGTTAAAACAGGATTTTTTTTTCCTCCTGTCCAACATCTCTTGGAGGTATGTTACTGTGCCCTTGGTAGGAACTGGTGTATGCAGTACTCCTTCCTGCGTATGTAAAGAAGCTGCTCACCTTCCTTTCAGAAGGGCTAGATTGGGGTCTCCTGTAATGACTTTTGCCAAAATTTTGATTCTTTCTATAATAAAGTAACTTTTGACCTTTGAAAATTCTGTTCCCTTATGCTTCAATGCAGTGTTACTGTAAATACCTCTAAAGTTCTTCCCAACCTTAGCCTGCCTCTTGTGAAGGGCTTTTGGCTCTTCTGGAGATCTTAGCTGTCTCCTGCAGGATGAAAACTCTTGAAACCATTTCCTCCCTGCAGTGCTGAGGCCTTGGAAAGAGCCATAAACCACTCCTCTGTTAGGGAACCTGCTAAAGAATGCTGGAAGCTTTCCAACAGCTCTCATGATAGCTTTTATGGCAAGTGAAGGGTCCAAATAGCTACTTATCATGAAGCTGTTGAAGAAGATGGACTATGTAGTACCTGTAATTTGTACCAATGTTTTCTTGCTTCTTTAATTAAGAGTATATTTGTGAGCTACCTATCTTTTATTCTGACTAGAATAAAAATTTTCTTTGCTCATGAGAATTTTTGGAATGCCTTCATGTCTGTCATAAGGTTATGATAACATGTTACCAAACTCGACCTCTTTAATGTAAGATCAAGAAAAATAAAGCCCCAGATTTCCACTGGCAGTATAAAGCAGGTTTCTCAATAGTCGTGTGTCATCAGAACACAGTAAACTCAATTCTAATCCAAACTACTTAATAGTTTGCAGTGAGTTTGAGATACTGCCTTGCTTAACTCCGGTCCCTGCGGACTAAGGATCAGGCTCAACAGAAACCTTTCACTGAATGGGATCCCACAGGAGTCCTGTCACTGGCTGCTTGGGTTGTGGATGTATGTTAGACTGATCAATCCCAAGTCAAAACACCCTTTTATTTTCAGCTTTTA
This sequence comes from Rhea americana, assembly GCF_003343005.1. Lineage (NCBI taxonomy): Eukaryota > Metazoa > Chordata > Aves > Rheiformes > Rheidae > Rhea > Rhea americana. Next base: position 2,501,989 of record NW_028185037.1, on the reverse strand, counting down.
TATTTGTATACTATTCTTAGGAAGCCATTTGTATGTAGAGTCTATGGCAATTAGAAATACTTTTCTTTTGTAAAGATGGTAGAACTTCCAGAATAAAATTAGCTTCTTTCCATTTTGATATCTGATTGGTATTTGGATGTTGCTTTTTCATTTGGAGCACATTTGACTTACAGACCACTTCTTTATGACTAATAGCAGTGATCTCTTGGGATTGACATATTTTAGAGAAATAAGACTTATTCTCACTTTTTCATGTGAGTTCCCATGCTTTGTAAAGATTGTAATAAGTAATTGGGTTCCTTTTTACGTAGCCGTCAGAACTTTCTTAAATGAAACTTTCTGGTTCTGAAATTTAATTTAAAAAAGTGAAATATGCAACAGAAAAGAATGGGGTATCCTCTATACTAAGTGATCCATTTGAATGCATGGAAAAGCAATACAGAGCTGGTGGCTAATGATCAGATGATGGTTCGTAAATCTAATAATGGATATTTATGTGAAATTTTGAATACAAAAACAGCGAATATTTATGGAAATAAGGAAAGTTTCTTTGACTTGCTGCCAGGAGGTGTTTTGCAAGGTCAAGTTGCTTTATAATTGTTAGTTCTGCTTTCCACGCAGTATTCTGCCTGGGGTAGAGGGGGGTGTGAAAAATGGCTTTGATTTTTCTCTTGTATTTGAGAAATCCCTGAAACTCTTGGACTCCTAATATTGTTCTAGCTTTGGTGATGAAACCTGGCAATGTAAAGAAAAGGATGTCTTCTGTGCTAGTAAGATAGCTTTAGTGAGCTACTAATGAAAAGTAAGGAGGGAGAGCAAGTTATTCAGGATTTGTCAGTCTTTGATATCTCTGTTCAGCTTTTAATTATATCTGGCAACATGTTCTGACAGCAAATCAGTGGTCTCTACTGTCTAGTCCCAGGCTTTTGAGAAGGAACAAAGATTTGTGAGATTTTTTTATCTAATCCTAGATGGATGGATGTACTAGTTCCTGTGTATGTGTATTTTGAAAGTAAAGAGTAACTATATTACTAGACAATTGTTAGCACATGCTATAGGAACTTTAACATACACAAGCTTGAAAGCTACTGCTGCAGCATTTGTAGCTTTAAAATAGTAAGTTGGATCCTCTTTATTCTGTTTGGATGTCATTTTTGAACACTCTTAAAGAATGCCTTTTAAAATGTCAAATGTTGTCAAAATATTTAATCATACCTCAACTTGGTGGGCGGTGAGGGAGAGCTTGCCAACAATATTTTAGATTGAAACAGAAGGTGGTTGTTCAGTGGGTAGTATGCTAGTGGGATTCCTTGACAAAGATGCAGTGGAAGCTGAAAACTGAAACGGGTTCAAACAAATGAAAGAAATTCAGGAGGCAGGAAATCCCACTGGAATTAGTGAATACACAGGCCTGCATCTGGCTCAGGAAGTACTTGAACTCAAAGTAACTGTTCTGCGTCCTATGGTAAACGCTTGTGCTACTGAACCGAGTTGGGTGGGTAAATCTGTGTGCTTACATCTCTGAAGTCCTCATTGTCTTAAATATGTTGGTAGTGCTTGTGAGCATGGGTCTTTTCCAAAGAGTATGTAGTCTTAGTCAGCTCTGCTAGTCTAATTGTAGCTAAATTTGGGTTGAGAGATTACTTCCCTGTCCTATCAATGTATTTGCAGCCTTCTGGAGTGATTCACATTAATGCCTTTAACGACCAAAAAGAAAGACTTTATTCTGACACTTCTTGCATGAGGAAATTCAGGGTGATCTGTTAGTGTTCTCATCTCATCTGTTTGCTTCCACCTTCTCCTGGTATGGATTATGTATTGCTTTTTTTGTCTATATGCTAATTGGCCTTAAATCSACTATGAAGAACAAATTAGACTTTTCTAGCCTTGATCATTGTTCAAATCCGTATTAGAGCACAATTAAGTGACAATAGCTTAAACCAGCAAAACCAGGAGGCTGGAATAAGTGGGCTGGGTTGAGAGCGATGTCATTTAGTGCTGCCACCAATGGCTCCATTTGTATCTCTAGCTAACCAGGATCACTTGACAGATCTAGGTTAGGAAACAACTGTATGTGTATTTAGCCTGGGAGATCTGTCACAGATGGAGAACAGCAGCAGCCAGAAACAACCTCTTCATCCTCTTCATCAGCTTATGCTCATAGCAACACTCTGGACCACAGCTGTTAGACTGCAGCACTCACTTAAGTGCTGGCTAGGTTTGTATGAGATCACATCTTTAGTGGATAGCCTCTCAGGATAAAAGCCTACTAGTGGCTTTTAATTACTGCCATGTAAATAAAGCTCATGCGTTCACACTTGATCAAAGCACAGGACTCTTACCTGTCCTTATTCATAGCAAGTCAGTGTCCTTCACGGATTTGCCAAAACAAAAGATTGCAATCTCAACTCTCCAGTTAATGTCCCATCCCTCTGCCCCACTTCAGTGGCAAGTCTGTGCCCCTGATGATGCACGCTACCTTCACTTAGAGTGAAAAGGTTGGAACAGTCAAGAGGCCTCTAACTACTACTTTATTTCCTTGGGGAATGAATGCAGTAGTAGACAACAGAATGAAGTCTGTAGACTAACATTATCTCTTCAAGGGCAGGTTTTGGTTAATGAAACTGTCTTGGTATGTAAAAAGCAATAGAAGGTAATGACCTCATCAATAGGTGCCTTGGTATAAGGATAGTGTAATGACTATGAATATTGAAGAAACATTTCAGCAACTTAAAGCTTTCTACTGCTGGTAGCAATGTGCAAGACTGACATGACCAACCTTTCTTCTCCCATCAAACAAAATACCACCATGGAAACTCTGGTGGTTCTACTTAAAGATCCAAGTTCCTTTCATTCACTTAATATGCTGAATGATTGAAGTTCAGTTAGCTGTTTCTACTGTCACTTGCTAACACTCTTCCTTTACTATCTAGTAAAACATTTGGATTAGTATGTGGGATTAATTGATGTTGCAACACTGCAAGCTGAGTGCAGGGATCAATTTGAGGGTAGTTTTTCATTTCTTATTTGCAAGAACACAATTCAGTAGTGTGAAAGATCACTTGTGCCTTGAGGCTTGTGTGTCATCCACTTGCTGCTCTCTAATGTTCACATGTAAAGGCTAGTTAGGCTCAGGTTATTCAGGGTGCAAAGATATGTTGCTGGATGTTTCTCTTTACTCAGCAGCTTTGTACTAGTGGATGCTGAAGTCCCAACACTGTTCAGACCTTTGCAAGGTCTTTCAGACCTCTTCTGCACCAGCAGGTACTTTTGGCTATGTTTCTATTGCTTGCTGTTGTCGTGCTCCTATCACCTTATATGGATGGGAGGTTGCACCTTACACCATAGGCAGATATCCTTTGAGTAGGTGGCAGGTTATCTGGTTAAATACAGATGATATCTGTTTCCAATGAGCTTTCTGTGCTTGCAGAAGTAGAGTTGGTCTGATCCTGGAATAAGGCCTCTTAGAGCTGAAAAGTCTTTAAAAAGAGGCCTACTCTTTTTAAAAAGGACATGATCTGTAAAGTTTATCTATGGTTAAACATGAGACATAAGGATCTAAATGTTTGCATCTGATTAACAGATGACCTTATGAATTTTCACTCATACCTCTGAGCTGATGATTCTTTTCTTCCTTTAAAATACAGGGCAGGGGGAACTTCTGTACTTGTGCTATAGGTTTGTATGCTTGTACATGTTATACCTGCTGTCTGTCAGCCCAAGAGGTAGTTGAAAATACTTGCTATTCTTAGGACACTGGGGTGACCTGTCGAATGTCCTTGAAGTTTTTAGAGGGCTGATTTGGTGATGGACAGCTGCTGCTTTCAGTATAACTGAAGATGAGGAAAGTTTTTTGATTGGAATTGTTGTTTAAACCTGGATTTTTTTTTATTAGATGGCAAGCCCTTTAGGGCAAAGGTGGTCCTAGTTATGAAAAACAAAGTGTGGCTGGAAGGACTGCACATTGATCTCAAAGCAGCAGAGCTCTGTGCTGAAGATCTGCTTCCTCTAGACCAGCAGGAGACCGGGGGGGCAAGGAGAGAGGTTTACTCTGGAAGTGGCTAGGGTACATGGCCTGTGCATGAAGGTGACTTGCAGAGTCCACTGCCACTGTCCTGCCTGTGGACACCAGTTGGAGGGTCTGACCTTGTGATGTTCCTCAGGGTCTGTTGGAGTTCTAGGAACTAGCAAAGAAAGCTAACTTAGTCATGAAACACTAATAAACAATGAGTCCTATGGTTAGTTGTCTGTCTCTTTAATTATTCCCATGCCTTTCTCTCTGTGTTTCTACAGCTTGAGGGTTATGTAACAAGGCTAACCTGCAATATAGGATCTGGCCTACAATACTAAAATTAATATAGGCTGTCAATCAGTATTTTGTCACAACTGAAAATAGTTAATACTTGTTCAGGGCTGCAGAAAAGAATCGCAGGAAAAACAGATAGAAAAATGTGCAGGTATGGAACTGAAACCTGTAGACAACATCAAAGTATATGTCTATTCTTAAATGCAAATAGTCCTGGGTATGTCCAGGAGTCTCTTGATAGACCTGCAGAATTGTTGGCAGAAACTGAAAAAGCTGGTTGGTAATATGTGCTGCTCCCATCTTTCAGCTACTAATATCCAGAAAGGAGCTGTGATTTATATTAAAAGCCTCTATTAAGCAACTGTATAATGGAAAAAATATTACTAGGAAATTAAGGAGGAAAGAGGGATTCTCAATGTTTCTACGTAAGGCTTTTGTGATGAATGTTTGGGATCCCTTGAGGCATATAAAAGGAGTTTGAATGCCAGCATCAACCCTTAGAGTATGTGAAAACTTGTTCTCATATCCAAAAAGCGTGGGAGTATTTCAATTTCAGAAATACAGACAAAAAAGCCAATCTGGTGGTTGATTAGATAAAAGAAGAGTTTAGTTCATAGCAGGCGAAGTCTGCATTGGGAAACACTTCATATCACATTTGATTTCAAAAAATATATTGATGTAAAAGAGTTAAGGTCTGGATACTGCATCATAATGTGGTAATATGCACCTATTAAGAACAGCTGTACAAATCCTCTGGCCCCAGGTTAAAATATGCAAGCAGTTGTTTCTGGGTTTTGTTTAACTAAGAAAAGTGGACTAAATGGCTACTTACCTTGTCCCCATCTAGACAGTTTTCATTCCTGATGCCTCTTGTGCATATGGGTAAAGCACTTTGCTGCTTGTCCAGACTGAGTTGTGACCCACAACTGTTCCTCTAAGCAGCTGGGGCAGCACAGAGATAGTGAGGGTGTTCATTTACTGCTCTGGTGGGGGAACTGGACCTCATAGTGTCCTAGTCCAGCCTGTTGCAGAAGCTGTTATCTGTCTCCAATTGAGTGTTAATGAATCAGCAAGTGCTTGTAGCCTCTCTGTGAGGCCAGCAGCTTTAGCCTGCATAGCTGCAGTTTCAGATGTCTGACTTCTGCGAAAGCAGCTGAGAGCCCTGGTTGGGGTGGTATGGAAGAGGAGTGCTCCCTGGTCCAGCTTACCGGGCAATCCCTGCAAAATGCTGCCCTGCTACAGCTGAGGTGAAAGTGTCTGTCGGAGGGTCAGGACTGCATAGCTGAGATGGTGGGAGCACCCTGTCCTGGGACAGCCAGCAGAGGATGCTGTGGCCCCCATCACAAGGTCTCATGGCCCACTCTGCTGGCAAGGGCAGGGAGGCAGGGGTGCTTCAATTCAACAGCAGCACTTGCTAAACATGAGGGCTATATTCCTGCTTCAGGAGAGAAGGCTAGATTGCACCAGGTGTGTTGTGTGTGTGGTGTTGGTGGGTTGGCTTGATGTGGAATTTATTTTTCTGAAACTCTTTTTCTTGAATACCTGTGGCTCAGACTGTATAGGAGGTGTTTGTCACTGCTCTCCTGAAGTGCTCTCTTGAGACCAGGCAGTTGTGACTGTTAGTCTGGAGACTGTCTTCAACAAGATCCCGTGTGTACCTATGTGTTACACTATGAGAGGAGGCTGGTTATCCCAGTGTAGTGTCTGTTGTTGAATTGCTCTTGATATCATGTTGATGGGAGCATTACAAATGACTGATCACGTAGCCTGAACTGATATCTGCCCAGAGCTTTAATAAAGGTCAAGGTAGCATAGCAAGCTGCTGGCGCTCTTCTGCACTAGTTTGGTTTCTGATTGCTTCTATCTTAACTTGTGTTTGTAGTATGCAGCAGAGGATGGACTTGTACACACAAATGATCCGGCCAGGACAGTGTCCAAAGAATGGATTTGCATTTAAAGGTCCCAGCAGTTAGACTTGCCTGAAGAAGGTAAGGAGAACGAACCCCCAGGAAACGGGCTTGGGTGTCCCATGAGTGTTTGCTTCAGATAAACACTTTAGTCAACATCAGTTTTTCATTTGCTGCCCTGAGAACATGGCTGCACTCTGCCATCGTCCACAGAATGTCACATCACAAGTCCTTCGCTTAAAGGATTTTGATTGCTCTAATCTTGTCATGGGCTGCTGCTGTCTGTACTACCCAGGGCTATCTCAAGCATGCTACCTCAAGGTTTAATTTTGAGACTGAAATTTTCCAGAAAACTCTTCAGAGACTTCTCTGTGAGAAGCAAAGTGTGGAGGTGACATTACTGCTAGCAATGCACTGCAGCTCTTAGAAGCAGGATTTAATGTTGATTAGGCAGAATGAACTACTCTTAGGTAATAACAGAATCTATGCTCTAAACCTTGTGCTGAAGTAGAATTTTTAGCAACAAAGACTGGGTTTGTGTAACTGGCAGCTACTCTCCTGCTTTTGCGAGTTTCCTGATCAGACCAATTTAGCCTTTCAAGATTGGTTTACTTGATTCTCTGTATAAGAACAGTCAAATGGTGAAGTCACCTAGGAAGCATTTGTGCAGGAAAATGCAAGTTGGAGAGTAGCGTGTTGACAGCTGCACTGTGTGCTTTATCATGTGCATATTTTACCTGTTCTAGAGCAGGATGTGGAAGTATATTCACAGAAATGTTTCTGTGGTCTCAATTCTTTTAAAAATATATAGTCAAAAGAGAAGCAGTGAGATTTCTTTGCTCTCTCCTTTACTCTCTTCCTCACCCTCCCTTTGCATGTGAATAAAAAAAAGGGCAATATTTTGCTGTTCTTCTATGAAATAAAGGCAATTTAGCCCAGAGTATAATCCATTTCTGGGCAAAATCTTTACCTGCAGCTATAGCATCTCTGTCACTTCTATTCTTACACATGCTGCACTTCACTCAGCAGGCCTCTTAAAGTAGGAAACGATCTCAGCTGGTCAGACCACAAGCTGTTTTTCAGGTGGGTTGATAAAGCAGACCCTGTCCATACAATCTGTGGTGTAACTACATGTTTGGGAGCATCTTAGCTTAAACTGTCTTAGGTCACCTCCCATCTGCCTCTTGCTGCTTGTTTCCATATCTGCTCTGTGCCAGTGTGAACGCTGCTGTGCAATAACTTGGTCAGGGAAGCTGATCCAACTGGAAGAACCAACATTAAAAAAAAAAAGATTTATCTTCTAGGAAGTTTGCACCTACCCTACCGATATGTGCTAGCACAGAGATGGGAACACAGGACAAGCAGGCAGTGAGGGATGGTAATGGTATTGCCATTTGGAAGTTGATAGTAAAACTTCACCTTAAACTAAGGAGTGTGTAATGTTGAATAAAGTCTGGCTTGCTTTTGGTGTAACACTGCTTTCCCAAACAAAGCACATCACTGAAATCCTACATATGTAATGTGAAAACTGAAGCTTATGATCCTACAGTAAAGACTTACTCTCTTGGAAATCAAAAACTAAGCTTTGCTCTTAACATGGGCTTTGCAGTGACCTGTTCAACTCTATTTCATGCAGATTCCTCCAGACTTTCTGATGTTGTGAGTAAGTGCAGCGAACCTAGATGGAAATTTTGATTACACTCCCAGTTTTAACCACTGGTCAAGCCAACTGTGCTGAAGAAAAATCACCAGAGCTTTGGAAATCAGCATATGGACCTCTAACTTTTTTAAAAGTTAATACACAATTTTCACAGACACAGCCACTGTCATCAGACTACTAAGCCCTTCACTGAGCACAGGTGATGAAATCGCTCAACTCTGAGGATTTCCTGTTGATAAAGTATTAAGCTACTCTTAACACAGAAGTAACTTAGCCTGAATCTCTAAAGTCTAATCTACTACTTATTTCTGAAATATCAAAAAGGCTTTTTTTACCTAATTTTGCACAATGTTTAAAGTTTTTAAAAGATGTATTTTAAGACCTCTAACTGTGCATTTGACATTTTTATAAAACATTGTTTTCTTGTCTTGTACATATTTGTCTGATCGTTCTAGGCAAAAAAAGCCTCTGTACTTTGACATATCTTTCTGCCCAGGCATATTTTACACGGCACAGGAATGGTAAGGAATGTAAAATGGATTACCTGAAGGAGAGGGGAAAATGCTCTAACTTTGTAAAATACAAGAAGTGCAGGATGTTAAATGCTTTGTTTCTGATTCATATCTTGTACGTTACCTATGAGTACTCAGGTATTTAAATTTTAAATGACTTCTATGGTAGACAGTTACAAACTTTGATCACATTGCTTCTTAAGAAAACACATGCAGTTAACTTTGTTCACATGATGTAACTTTTCTTCCTGCTCTGCACACCCTGCTCAATGGTTAATGATCTCAAATCTAAGAGAAATCTTGCTCTGTCTGACCTATCGTTCAATCTTCTTTAAGCAAGGGTCTGTAGAAAGAAGCAGTAGAGTACAGAAGCTGGTGTCTAGGTCCTAGCCTTGTGTAGCTGTGATCTAAAAAGGGTTTGCTGTTAGCTTATGCGGTCCCTGCTTGTTGTAAGAAGTATACTTTCACCACAACTGCTAGCCTTAGCAAAGAAAATAATTAAATTTTTTTTAGGCTAAAAGATTTAAGTGGGACAGGTCCTCTGTCATGTTGAAAACAAATCTTGCAGAGCTGGGGACTGCAAACTGATCTGATTTTGAAATTGGCCACAAGCAACCCTTATCGAATGTGTCACAGGATATCTTTCATAGGAGAATGTCACTGCCAAACTGAGCTGTCTCATTTTGAAAGTGCAAAAATCTGCTGCATCCTAAAGTTGATGCCTTTCCTTGCAAGAGATGCCCAAGGTGCTCCTTATACATTTCACTCCAAGGCTCTCGAATGCTGCAAGAATCTGGCAGGGAGAGCCCAGAAGCTAGGGCTCGAGTCTGGCCAGCAGTATCCTTGTTGCTGATCTTAAACTCAAGTTTTGCTTTGTTTCTTTCCTTGGGAATTTCTCTTATATGTGTCTATGACCTGGCCGTGCAGTAACTGTGCCTGAGGTTCCTCTCGGGTGGGGAGCCAGCTTATGGGTATTCCCATAAGAGGAAAACAAGCAGCTTAGAAAAGCCTAAATTTATTTTGGAAATGACTGTCATGCAAGGAAAGTCCACTGCATCCTCTCCTGGTTGCATCTTCTGAGGGGCTGGCTAGTGGAGGCCCCCTGATGCCCCAGGGGCTGTCTGTCTCCCCTCCTCTTCCTCCCTGGCCTCTCGCTGGAGCCAGCGAGAGCAGAGTTTTGGAACCAGTTTTGTGACACTTGCCACGTTTCTGGAGAGGCTCTTGGGACTTTTGGATGCTTAAGATAGAGTTTCTGTAGAGTATTTTTGCTGTTGGATGCTTACATTCCTCCTAAAGGTGTATTTAGTTACCTTAAGCCCAAATCCACAATAGTTCCTTGTTGTCTACAGAAGTAAGTACAAGAGGAAAAAAGGGGGCAAAGTAGGAAAACTTGTCTAGTCAAGATGACTGATATGAGAAATAAGGCTCATAATACAAAAAATAATGTTTTTCTACCTGCATTTTTCTCTCGTTCCCTTTTTCCTGTGTGCCCCGCCCCCCCCACACACACACACCAAAACACCTGCAAACTACTAATCTAGGTTTGTATTTTCTTGTAGCAAACTTCACACTGTTGGTGTCTGATATAATTGACTAGGTGTTCCTCTAATCACTGTCCTGTAGATGTGAGGTATATTGAGCAGGATTTCTACTGTCGTCTCTCAGATTGTAATAGGTGCAAAACATTTTTTAAATCGTCTTTCCAACTTTTCTTTCTTGGAAGATGTTACTGCCTTTAATTTTGGAGCACAGTGCCAAATTATGGTTATGCTGAGGGAAAATCAGCCTGTATAAGGCACTTGGGGCCGATGGCAGAATAGCGTTTGCTCATTAACTGCACGGGAGCACCCCCACGATGCAAACGCAGATAAGGAGGGAAGCGGCAGGGCAGAGAAGGACTGGAAAAATAGATCACAAAACCAGAATCCAAGCAACAAGAGTGAGATGCTTTTGAGGGAAAAAAAAAGCAAACCTCGGAGCGAGTCGCAGCAATGGCACTTTTGTGGGCTAGGAGTTTTTTCTAGTCCTTCGTGCAGCGCTTGTAAAACATCAGCAAAACGTTATGTCTAACAATTAGCTCGAAAATTGTAGAAAGATACGGACAAATTGGAGAGGGAACGGAAGGGACTCGTGGCTTGAAAACAAGCTCCTGAGGGAACGTGGAAAGCGTTGGCTTTGGCTGGCTGGGTGAAAAGGAGTCTGAGGGTAGGTATGGTGGCAGGACATAAAAACTGGGGCTACTGCGAGGAAGGGAATAAATCCTCCCCGTTGGGGACAGGGCTAGGAGAGGTGGAGAACGGGCTGCCCGCGGAGGCGACACCGGCCCCCTTCCCCGCGCAGGAGCGGGCCGGGGCCCTCCGCAGGCCCCCTSCAGCCTTGCTTTCCATGCCGATACTACTTTCTGCAGCACCCTGTCCTCGGGTTTTGTAAAGACACAAGGTGTGAAGCTGTCGCTCATTTATTCAGACATGTAAATAATATGTAATATAAAGGTAATAACTGGAATTAATCTGGAAAAAATTGTGAAAATATATACTATAATTTCTTGAAGCCTTTATTTAAAATAATTGCGTTATGTGGAAGAAATTTACCTTCTGAACTGCAGTCTTAGTAAAACCTGTGTTTAAGTTAGGTGGGTTTATGTTTAAAAAAATAAACTGTGGATGCATACTATACATTCCACTAACCTGAATAACCAAAGGAATAACAACTCTGCTCAGCATGATGATAAAAATATATCCAGTATTCAGGCTGCTACATCTTTATCTTGATTCTCTCTTTTTTTTTAACCGATTATAAGAAATCATATTGTTCTGTACTTTCAGTTTTCCAAATTAAAAATCTTAGCTTGAATGATTACATACTTCACTTAGTTCTTGTAGGAGCTTACTCTTAAGAAATTTGCTTTTTGGAGGCTTTTGTMTAACACCTCTGTGCTTTCTGTGGCTGCGTGGCATGGTATTACGCTGTTTGACTGGGATCGTTTACGATCCCTCCCTGGTTTTAACGCAATCTGCTTAACAAAATAAGAGAATTATTTCGTAACTTGTTTTACGGGAAAATAACGCCCTGTGTTTTAGGAGAGGATTTATTTTTGAGGCTAAAGGAGTTCCTAAAAGCTCCTCCTTAAATCTGGGGTTTTTTTACATGTGACGTGCGCTTTTGCAAGACGAGCGACGGGACGAGGAATAACCTCGCCAGGGCAGAAGC
>NW_028185037.1:2476899-2490292 GCF_003343005.1 Rhea americana | reverse complement strand
TTATGAAGCAGATGGTCTCCTCAGTCAGTTCCGCGAGCAGCACCTGCCTGAGCCGGGCCGCGGCCCAGCGCTGGCGTTTGGCGGCCGACCGGCGCTCGAGACCCACTCGAGGCTCCGGGGCGCCCCGCTGCCGGCAGCCGGTCCTGGCTGAAGACCCTCGCGAGACGGTTTTACTCCCCGGAGTCTCGGGCGGAAAATACGGTCGCGAGCGGGCGGCAGAAGCTGGCGTCGCGGGGCTGGCGGGCGGCTCCGGCGAAAGAACTGCGGGGACGAAGCTCTTGGCAGCGGCAGCTTTGCAAACCAGCGTCGCCCCCGGGCCGTGGGGCCGGTGGTTTTCTCCCCCTCCCAGCTCGAGCCGAGCGCTGCGAGCCGAGCGCTGCGAGCCGCGCCGGCTCCCCGGGCCCTCTGCGGCAGCCGTGGCTCCCCCGGCACGGGCCCCGACCGCGGCAGCGCGTGCTTCCCAGCCGTGGACAGGTGAAAGCTGTTAGGAGGAGGTAAGAAAGGTCAACAGCTTCCATGTCTGTCTACGTACGTGCAAGAGAGCTGTGGAATAACTGTGTAGAGCCAAAGTCACAGAGGGAAGGAAATTTCTGCTTTAATTGAATGAACAGGGTGAGCATCCAGATACTCTATCTATTTATTTTGGTTTATCTTCTGGATTTAAAAATTGTTTGGGGACTGTTGACAGGAATTTTAATGAAAATATGCACAGCACAGTCCTGGACAGCTGCAGAGGCACCTATAAAACAGGGAAGTAGCCACTGCCCCGAGGAAAGTATTTCCAGTGGTGCTCTTTGAGGCGTGGGGKTTTTTTCACTTGCGCTTTTGCTTTGGGGGAGTAAAAGCCGCTGTGCTGTGGGGGGGAGGTTCTCACGGGGGAACGCAAGGCCGCTTCCCCGTACCGAAACGCCTTCAGCCCTACGCGGCTTTTCGCRCGATTGCACCAAACGCGAGGATATCCTATCCGTGCTGCAAGCAAGCAGAGCTCACGAGCTCCAGGTCTAAGATGCCTCTGTCCCATCTCTCAGGAAAACAAAAGCAGCTCAAACTTGTGCAGTCAAAATTCAAATGCACGGATCAAATGTCAGACATGTTTCGACTAAGCTCGCAGACCCGAACCACGGAGCTGCGCGCGGTGGGGAGCTGCCGCTGGGCCGGCAGGGCGTCGGGGTGAGGACCTGCTCTCCAGCCRGGCCATCTTCCACTGCCCCGTCCTGCAGGAAGCTGGTTGGTTTTCTCGTCGCAAGTACGTCGCTCGGGCTAGCGGCGGTGAGGATTACGCCCGCGCGGACAGGCAGAACGAGCTGCTCCCGGCGGCAGGTCGCGGCTCTCCCGCAGCCCGCGCGAGGATCACCCAGCAAATCCTGCGCTGATGATACACGACGTGTGCTGGGTCTGGACAGRTTTACAGGAAGCTGCTGAAGGTGGAAAGCACCGGCAGGCGAGATGTATGAGGTACTTGCACATCCTCATTTTGCTTTGTTCAACCGGGTAAACTAATAATACAAAAGCCACTTTARAAGCACCCTGCAGATTAGGTTGTCTGAGAGCCTCTTAAAAGCTCATGAAACGAAAGTGCATTTGGACTAAAAATACAGCATCAGTCACAACAATATACAACAGCTATAATGTTTGATCTAGGAGGGAGGAGCATCTCACTTCACAAGTGCTTGAAACTGGGAAAAGCGGCTGTGTTTCTGGGTCATTCCTTCAGATTCTGGTTTATCAGACTAAAAGGGACTTTGCTGAACCTCTTTACCTAAAAAGCAACGGCGCTCCATGTTGTGCACTCTAGTAAATCACAAACCTATCAACAGTGCAACAAAGGAAACGGCCTCCGGCGCGTGCCAGCCGGCGGGCRAGCTGATGCCTGGGATGCAGGGCTTCCCGAAGCCTCTCTCAGGCCCCCCATGTCAAGGCCATTTGCACAGTGTATATGTATATGTTTACATATGCGTACATGGATCTGTTGCTCTTGCTGAGTTACCTCCCCTGCTCCAGTACTGGAGGTGGTCGCTGCCACCGCAGTCTGTGCTGCTTTCCTGCGGTCCCTCTGCTCCCCACCCCGGCGAGCAAAGGGCTCCGCGGCGGCGGAGTCCAGGAAAGCCCCGGCTCAGAGGGCCTGAGTTTCACCTTACGCTTTGTCAGCCACGCAGGCCAACTTGCCTCTGTTCTAGCGCGAGATAAACGTGCTAACGCGCGTTATCGGCATGTGGGAGAAAGCACAAACAGCTTTTATCTCCGCGAAGCCAGGCGGCGTACCCCCACCAGCCTGGAGCCAGCCGCTATCTAGCCGCACCGCCAGCGCCTTCCCGCAGCAGTACCTGGGCTTCTGGCTATAAGGACGAAGGCTGAAGATCAGCTCCGCGCGTAGAAATTTTGCTCGCGCAGCTTTGCCAGCCGGCAGCTTGCAGGGGTTCGTGCGCACCATGCTCAGCCAAACGGCTGTGCCGGCAGGACTGCTGTTAACACCGAAGGGACGCGGGTGCAAACGGCCACCCGGCGGTCTGGGACCCCAGTCCGGGGAGGGACAAGGAGAAGCAGGTAGTCAGTCCCATGGCTAGCGCTTGGTAAATGTTGACGACACGGAGCAAGGAGYACTGCAGTATAGCAGAAGGTCCTTAAAAAATGCTCAAAGGAAGAAAATTGCCAGCACTGTTGTGATTTTGAAGCTCAAATAATAAATGATTCAACAACTGTACAGTTACCATGGGGATGAATTCTCATTGAGCCTAAAATTACCAAGTTGCTGACRAGGACCTATTTTTAGTATCAGCAGATGTGTATCTCTAAAAACATCAGCACAAACCTACTACTGTGTGTTTGTGTATGCATGCGTGCTCACGCGTAATTGAGTTTTCTGATGCTAATAACAAAAGCAAAAATAAGTAAACGTCTGGTCGCCGTAACAGACAGCRCAGGGGTCGAGTCTGCCGGTGGTAAGTGGAAGTCACAATTAATACCTGACAAATAAAGCACGAAAAGCAGCCAGATTGCCCGTATACGCCTGAGCTAGTAAGCAGATCCCTATCGTTACCRTCGGCTAACGTGCTACGGTTATTTTCGGCGGCTGTTTTCAGCGTCCGTAAGTGTCCGGTGGGAAGCGCCCGCGGGCGCCGCCGCAGCCGCGCCGGAGGGGCGAGCGCGGGCTCCGAGCCGAGGCGCCCCGCGGGCAGCGCCGTGCATCCRAGCGGAGCCGGAGGGCGTTACGGGAGAGCGGCGCCGCGCGGAGACAAGGCAGCGCGCCGAGCTTCCTCCAGGCAGGGACGGAGACCGCGGCGAGGACGGCAGCGCGTAACAGCAGTCAGCAGTGCCCCCGGTCTGCGCTGCTGTGCGAAGCACTGGTCGTGCCTCACGCAACGGGAAATAAAGGAAACTCGGGAAAGAGAGAGAAAAACACCTCATCTTTTTTTTTTTTTTCTTGTGCAACTGAGCTTGTAAAATTCGAGGCTGGGGAGAGCTCTGCTTCSCTGAGAGGAGGCTGTCCCACAGCAACCAGCCAGCTGATACTCCGAGGAGACGTAGAGCCGCGGTCACTCAGAAGCACAGTCTGAACTCCTGGGCCACGCTGCTGGAGATGAGCTTCGGGGAACGTGGCCCGCTGAGCTGCCTAGGCTTACCCGGCCCCGTTAAGGTCAGGTGGGTGGGCTCCCCTTTGAATTTCCTCACGCCCTGGCTGAAGGAAGAGTAGGCTGGTGCGCACCAGGGGCCAGCGATGGGTCGGAGCTTGGACCATATCTGCAATGGGGGGGGAGTGTCTCTGGCTTGTGGCTTTCCTGAAGCAAAAGGTGTGAAATTGTTTATTTCTCCAGCAAACAGAAAACGGACCTCGCGAGCCGCTTCTGAACTGAACAACCAAAACTGGAGTTTTCTGTTGTCCAGTCACAACAACCTGCAAACTCCCTAGCTGGGCATTAGCCCAGTAAGTCGCTGGTTCACAACAAACTGCTTCCTGACGTGGAGGATGTTGTCGGCTCTTGTTGGGTCTCAAGGCATGAGGTTTACTGAGAATTGCCATTACAAACATCACCCAAAGAGCGTAGAGGAGAAGTGCCTTCAAAAGGGGGAGAAAGACTCTTCTCTCATTTGCTTCAGAATTAAAAATTGCTCTTGGGCACCCATTAACATTGCTGTGGTTTGTTCCCTCTTGCGTCCAAAGGTGAGAGCAAGCCCTGGCGGCAGAGGGGGTATAAGAATACCTGGATCGTGAAGAYGACATCTGGTCCTTTCCTTCTGCCTTCCCCAGCGCTGGCAGGGAAGATGCAGTTGTCCACCTGAGCAATATCAGCTGATCAGTGGATTTCGTCACTGTTGCAGATCAACAAATGGTATCAGGGGAAAGGCTGTTACTGCTTTTGAGCCCTCAGAGATCTCAGTGAGGAAGGCCTGTGTCTAGGTCGAGAAGCCACAGAAAACCATTGCGAGTAACAAGACTGTAACTGGAAATAGTACTCAAGATAAAGTGGGGTGAATGAAGCAGGAAAAAAGCCTMCAACTTGACATACTTGCTAAGGGAATTCATGTAGCCTAGATTCCTTATTACTAGCTGAGGATTTAGGGAAATACTAGGCAAGTCTCATGCACTGCATTTGAATGGAGTATTTYGCTTTCAGTGAATGTCTCACTTTGCAGGATCATAGGGTCATACAGTAATTCAGGTTGGAAAAACCTCAGGAGCTCTCCGGACCAACCTCCTTCTCACAGCACGGTCAGCGCTGAGGTCAGACTAGGTTGCTCAGGGCTTTACACAGCCTGGTCTGAAGAACTGCCGAGGATGGAAACTCTCTGGGCAACCTCTTCCAATGCAACACTGTCCTCATGGGCAAGGTTTCCCCTTATAACCAGCTGGAAACTCAAGGATGTAGCAAACTCTTTAATCAGACTGTCAGTACCTCAGAAACACRGCTGTACACAGTATGAATGTTAACCACCGACCCACCCCAATGATGAAGGAAAACAGTTGATCTCAAGCTCTGCCAGTGCCATGAATCTCAGCGCTAGGACCGTCACGGGCAGGACCGCAATGGAGGGCTGTGCCGACAGTGTAAGCACCGAGGTCTTTGGTACCAACGAAAGCTTTGTCAGCACTGCTGAAGGTACAGCCAGAACAGCAAGACAATAACAGATACCTTTTATATTTAATTTTGTTCACTGTCATATGGGTTGGAGCCCAGCAGCAATTAATTTAATAAAGAAAAGAAAAAACTTGAAGAGGAAGACCTAACTGCTTAACTTCACTACTTTCAAAATTACTAGCATTGCAATAACCGGGGAGAGAAGCAGGACGCATCTCCCAGTTCTGTTTTATAGCCACAGCTATGGAAATAAGAACTGGGAAATGCTATATTTCCACTTTTGTCTGGGGTAGATGGAGGAAGCTGAAGCCTCTACTTACTTGCGGTGTTATACAGAAGATTCAGATCTCAAGTGCTGGTATATCAGGGAGTACCAAGGCAGAAGTAAATAAGTAAATACGGTTGAACACGCAAATCATCACCCCTGTTCTGCCCATGCAAACCCACAGTCCAGGAGATGATCAATGAAAGCAAAGGGGAAAAGCTCCAAAGTGCCCCAGGCAGGTGCCAAAGCCGGGARCACCTCAACACAGAAAAAAGGGCTGGGAAAACGCTGCCAATAGGCAGTGTCCGCATGCCAGCACTCTTGCAGCAAGCTGAGGGAAGCCGCGGTGAGCCTGCCTTCCTCTCCTTGCCACGCTACTGTTTTTCCTCATCAGGAAACTTGTTTGTGCCTCCAGATGGGCCTCTGATAGTCTCATCCCTCTCACTATGGGGCTCCGGAAACTGTTCTCAAAGTTTTAATAATTGTCCTCTCCAGGAGTTAGTATGAGGAATTGAGGCTTAACTACAYCTCCGGTACTTTGGGTACTTTAGTCTGGATTGTCTGAAATCATTCTTTTTCCTAGAGTCTTTCATGTCCTTTTGCTGCTTTTAAATCTCTTGGCTTTGGGAATGGTTTTCTCTTGCTCATCTTCTGCTTCTCTTTCTGTTCACTTCCAATATTTCCTGAAGAGTCTCTTCTCACAGAGTCTCTCGAGCCCCACGCGCCTCTCYGGAGGCAGCTTCCATGGGAAACGGTCGTCCTTGCTCTTTCACTGTCAGCGTTCGGCAGTAGCACCTAGAAGCTGACGCAGCTATCGGGGCGTCTAACAGCCGCAGCCAGCAGGCAGTTCCCAGCTGGCCGGGCTTTCTGCTCCTTACGAGGGCAGCCTCGTCCCTCTGCCCAGCCCGACCAYCCTCCGGCCGCCCTTCGCAGGAGCCAGCTTTGTGTACAAGCAGAGCAGGTCRGGCTTACTGACCGCAGCGGGTCAGGTCTCCTCGAGCCAAAAGCACTGGACCACCTGTACAGTCATGCACAGCTATCAAGAAAATCACCTGTAACCATGACTAAAGATTCAAAACCCAACAATATGAAAGGCATATTCCAAGAGGAAGTCAAACAGCTTGATGTGAGTTTGAGGACTAATGGGCATGTTCTACCCCAGACTCAGCAGCAGTTGCCTGAAGCGGCTGACCAGCATCAGAGACCGTATCTCCATCTACCCAGAACTCAGGTCTTAGCCAGTATGACGATTCCTAGGGTTTTAAAGACTGAATTATGTGGAACTGTCCCTAATGAACGATCATTTTTCAGATTGAACTTTTCAAGTTCAAATAAACTGGAGTGGACTACTTGTAAAGTTGAAATTACTCACTGAAAAGCTCTACTCTTTCTATTCAATTTTAAATTCAAATTAACCCCTTCCCTCCAATTTACAGCTTTCTAAAAATTAGAAACCTAAAAGTAGTGCTTTCTGCATAATACAGTTTAGTTTTGTAGGTGGCTGTGCTTGCCAAATTTAAAAGCGAAGACCAGTTTGTAATACARTTTCCCCAAACAGATACAATCTAAAACCATTACGTATTTTTCACAGTTTGCTTTCGGGACGAATTTCCTTCTCTTTTCTTTTTCCTTACCCTAAAGGAAAACTTTTCTGACTCTGGAAAATATGAGAAAAATCTCTACTCTCTTGTATATAAATGAAAAAAATTGCAATAACGTTTAAAAATACTGAAGCTAAAAGAGTTGAGGCTTTTAATAACAGATATATTAAAATCATTATGATCATGTCAGATCTATATTATGCTAGCTGCAAATTTCAAGTCATTCCTGCATGAATGCAGTATACTYGAAAGAGTCATTCAGCATGGATATACACATTGCTTATGATGAAGATTTTTGCTTTGTTTAGGAACAAGTGGGTGAAACAAAGCCAGGTATGTTTGCTCTTCAGCCCCAGAGCATCTCTGTGTTGCCACAGCCTGAAGAACAGAATTGTCACAAAACAGATTAACAACCTTAGAGGAAAGAGTCTCCAGCAAAATAATAGGAAAGGCAAAAAATGGGACTCTGGCTCGCCTCCAAATCCCTACTGAGGTAAGCAACTTTCAGAGGTACTTGACATCCACAGCCCCTATTAAAAGGAAAAAAAGGGGGAAAAATACAGGATCTATACAAATGCAGGGGTGAAATTTCAGTCTCTTAATTCTATTCTACTCCCCACCCAGGAGGCTCCAAGCTGACACCTTCCCTATCTACGGGGATAAGATTTTCTTGTCCSGTGACCCCACAGAAAGGAGCCAGCCACTGCTCAGGTCGGAGCTGCCGCTGGCAGGGGAAGTCTGCATTGCAGGCTGCAGGGGGGTAGCTTGGTGGAAGCCAGCAGAAGAGAAGAGCTACAGCAGCAAGATGAAAAATGCAAATCTGTGCTTTTTTACCTTTCAAAAATGACATATAGAAGAAATATTGCGTTGGGAGGACATATCTGCGCACAAACTGAGAGCTAGGTATTGCCAAAACATCACTTGCTAGCGCTGCTCCAACAACAGGAGAGGATTAACTATGATGTCCGTCGATTTTCATCCTTCCAGAGAATCCAGGACGTGCGGCCACACGTAGTCATTTTCTCTTGTTCTGTTCAGTTTGCTGTGGGAAACTCTTAGTCTTGTAAAAATGAAAAGGCATTGCAGTGTGCAGTTAAGTACACTAAAAACCCAAAATGTCACCTTAACTTAGAGCCCTTGCTTCTGCAAGATTTAAGCCTTTAAACTAGGACAATTGCTGCGATACAGATAGAATAAGCATCGACCTCTTGTGGCAAAATGCTTAGAGCAGCAAATACCCTGCATTAAGCCCGCCAGGATCCATTTCCTATAATTAAAACATTTTCATCCTGGTGCTGGTTCATCAAGCGACACCAAATGTACATTGAAAAATATAGTTAATTCAGTACTATTCCTAAAACTGATCACATCGAGCTGTAAAACGAAAGCCTCTCTGGACTGTAAAATCAATCAGAGACCATTTCTGACTGGCAGCYGATGCAACAAGCCTTGTAATGCTCAGGGGAGCGACAAAGTTTCTYGGAAGGCAACGCAGAGGAGGACAGACAGTGCCTGTACATGAAGAAAATGAAAGCAGGTCTATTTATCATCTATTTTACCACTTTGCTTCCAACTGTAAAAGCTTCAGTAGTGTTTTTTTCTCTTTCTTTCTTTCTTTTTCCTGGTATTAGAATGGTTGCCACTGTAAAACCTCTACTTTGGGTGGCAACAGAACATGTTGTTAAACTTCTTCATGCAGCTCAGGAGCTACAGCCTTTCTTTAACACCTTTTCGGGAAAGTCCTGCCAAGTCAGCGATTACCAGGTGTGCACAGAGATGAGGTGTTTTTTACAATTTCTTTTAATCACTTATGTCCTAGTGCTTACGGCAATGAAGACTACCCTTAGCTAACTGTATTACTCTACCAGACATCACCAGATTAGATCATGGGAAGCAAAAATAATACAATTTAGGTACAGGATATTGCATAAGGAACAGCTAATTCTGTATGCCTCTGAATTTATGAAGCCTGATTTCCTGTAGCTCGCTCGGTCGTGGATTCTACAGTGTACGATAATATGGCTTTGAGCACTCTGCAACCTTGCTCTTGATAGGGGCACTAATTCCTTTTCTCTAATGGGACATCTTTTGTCATACAATTTGCAGAACGAGTTTCCTATGCCTTTGACAGATTTGTTTGAATTTAGTCACATAGTTAAAACATCATTTTTATGGCATGGAAAGAGACAAAGTGAACAAACCTCAACTTCTCAGGAAAGAAAAGATTGCAAATGTCACTTTTGTGTTGCTGCAAAGGTGTTTATGTAGTTATCATAGCACTTCAGGTGGTGATTTCCAGCTACTTCTAGAAAATACAGGAGGAAATTCCCACTGAAGTCTAGAGGAGTTTTTCTGTTCACTTCATCTGTTGATTTTGCTGCAGCTTGTATTTCATCTCTGATTTCTGCCCTACCTTGTACAAACTGGAATAACATGAAAGACATTTGTAACTAGTCCTCCTGCTAACACCATGCAAAGTTATGAAGCAAACCAGATCTCCATTACCAAAACATGACTGAGCTACAATAACATTTGGTAACATGTGAAATCAAGGGACAAAGCAGGCTAAAAGGTAGCTACTAAAATGCAACTGAGAACAATGCTACTTGGAATTTAGGAAGAGTAATACCATGGAAAACCATGCAAAAAGGGGCATGTGAAGGTGAAAGATTACAGCCACAAGCTGAAAATAATAGCCCAGGTAAGGGGAGAATACAGGGGGAGGAGAGGAGATCCGGGGAGCCAGGGAATAGRAAGGAAGGAAGGAGAAACGCTCTTTAGGTGGAAACGGAGGACGCCAAACCTGGGGCTTGGTCTGGTCAGACAGTTTGCAAGTTGTGCACTAACCAGCCTACAACCTTCTGCTCCCTTATGCTTTCTGAGATGCTAAGAATCTTCTTTAAAATTAGATTTTAAGGACTCAGGCCTGAGTCCCTGCTTTCCTATCACATTTATTATGCCTAGTACAATAGCAACATAATTTTTACAGGAGCAGCTAAGTGCAGTTGCAATACACACTAGTAAGCCAACGSGTAGACAGGAGACACAAGGCCAGAACAGCAGACAAAAATCATTCTATCTGCCGGACCTCTGGCTAAACTAAATTATTTTCACTTGAGCTAAAGATACGTGTCAGTAGAACAAGCAAGATACAACAGCGGTGAGAAGGAGTTTTAGGAAAGGGGTCAAGAAAGCACTTGTTCTGTCACACACAGAAAATTCAGGAGAAATTAAGCTGTAACATAGATTGCTAATGAAAAAGCTGTGGCAGCAGCCTTGTGCCACACTAATGTAACATCACAGAGAGGTGCACTGAGATACGATTTTTGAGTCTTCCGTGTATTTTGTTACAAGAAAATTTAAAATCAAGTTTCTTCCCATAAAGGGGAAGAAAATTCTTCCCAAGTATATTGYAATAATACTTGTTACAGGTACCTATATGCTTTATTTTTGAGTTTACAGCTCATATGCAGTTCACAGTAAAATTCTGAACATTTTTTCCAGATAAGATGGAAAATAAAAAGTACGGTCGAAAACCCTAACTGAATACCTATTATGAAAATTTCATCCTATACACTTTGCTGGATTTGTCTAATGCAACACTAATTTCAAAATACTCACAATTTAAAACTGAAGTAAACTCTATTTTCACTTACTAATGAAGACAATCCAAGTATAACCATGAAGGCTAAATGCAGCATGTACTCAAATTTACCTTTTGCTCCTCTAGAAACCAGCTAATTGTTYTGGGGGGGACCAAAACTGGTTAAGCGTATCAAAGAAATCCTACCCTTAAAACACAGTTATCTATTTAAAGCTTACAAAACTGTTTACTTCACTGTTCAACATTTTTTATTCTGTGTAGGAAACAAAGCAGACAATGACCTTTATATCGAAGTACATTTTTTGTTTCTACGCTCACATAGTGTAGCACAAGGCTGCATGACAATGTTTGAAAAACAGTTTGCAATGAATCAATGGAAAACTTATGGCAATATTTCAGTTGGTCCAACATCTTGTAAAACTTGGCTTCCAAAACCAAAATAAGCCACATTTAGCCTGTTTCCTTAAGAAGAAGTTACATGTGCTCTATTTTGAATAAGATAATTTTAAAGACTTATAAGGAAGATATGATGTTATATTAAAGGTTACTGGCATGAGTTTAGGATGTTCACATTACAAGCAATGAAGACGCATCAGTGAGTTATGCAAGTTATCCGAAACAAGTGCCAAAAATCCTTTTACCAAATCATCACACACTCTACATAACACTTAGCTCACTATAACCCTTTTCATATATAGATCTCCCAGCATCTCACAAAGGAGAAAGTAAAAGCTATTTTAGAAGTAATTTAGGAAGCTTAAAAACAGCCAGTCACTGTGAAATTTATTAGCATCTTTTCTAAGCTTCACTTCAACTGCCAGTTTATTGAAAAGTGTTATTCTAGTAAAATCCTTAAAAGGAATGTCTCAAGGCTTTCAATGACTACAAAGGACACTTGTAAAGTTAGCTGTTCTCATTAGTATACAGAGCCTTGGATTTGCTGAGGGAGGATGGAGGAAGGGGAGGGGGGAAGGGGAATGTAGGATGGATGCATAATTCTTAGTGGTAAGAACTCAAGTCAGGCATGCCATAATTCATAATTTCAGTTGACATACACAGACATTCAGCCACAGTTGTATAACAAGGCAGGCTGCATTAGCTATGTTAGAGTTTAGGTCATTTCTTTCAGGTCTTTTGGTAAAGATAATTAAACTACTCATCCTCGAGTTCCAGCTCACCACTAGCACTGTGGATACGTATTTGTTCCTCAGATGCCTGGGCAGATACAAGAGCAGTTTTTTAGTTGGCTAGTGGTTTTATTTGAAGCTAAGATTTGTTCTTACCATTCTATTGAACTTTTTTTCTGGATGAAGGGGGGAAAAAAGCAACAACAATTTCAAATAAAAATTCCTTTGAAGTAAGGACATCCCACACGTTGTATCATTGTGTTAGAGGATAAGAACTAACGATAAATCTAGATCTTCCAAGTTGTGCAAAACGCCACGAAAGCAGCATAAGTTATGAGAAAAAGGAGGACTTCAGATGTTAGCAATTAAGGAGGTTACAATACAAGTTTTCAAAAATGCGCTGAACTTGTTCCTTTGCATTTTACATGCTTTGATATGGAAAAACTGCCATCTACAGAATTAATCAAGATAAAGCTAATAGTAAACACATACGGTTTCTGCTGCATGAAGATTTCCGTGAAACACTATAAAAACAACCTTCAGCATCAGCTTTTAATCAATAATTGGTAGCAGAGAAAGAAATCTAAGATAAATGTATCTTGTAGATTTAATTTATTCTTGAAAAAAACTAATCGCATGAGTAAACCTAGCTGCTCAGATTGCTTTCTTGGACAAAGGCAAACATCTTCCATTTTCTTTCATGTGGAATTGCTACCTTCTTCAAAGGAGAAGCTTTTACCTCAAATTGAGTGGGGGTTGGGAGATTGTTTTGCTCCAGCCTGTCTGATATGTTCAAATCTTGAAGCTCATTCTTTGAGAAATCAAATGTAGGATTTACCTAAGGAAGCTATTCAGAACAGGTATTAAAACTTAATCAACATCAGCATCAAATTCTGTGCTTTATAGATTTTTTAAGTTTGTTCTTATTAGTGCATGACTGCCTAGACTTCTTTCCTTACCCTCCCTAAGGGAAGACAACACAAATAACCAACACAAAGCTCCGTTCCTTCCCCAAAACAAGGCACAATTTTGGTGTCAGTACGATTAGACTTACGAATTTCAATAGCCACGTTGTAGGGGCTAAGAGGGGCGACTCGTGGCTTACGAGCAACCGCTGCCGGCAAACAAAGGGGCTCGGTTGCATCTCGGTGCGTTGATAACCGSTGTCCCACTGCATCACCCTGCGGATTGGTGTGGGGCTTTTTTAATCCCCCCCCCGCCTTTGCTCTGCAAAATGGAGATCTCACAACTGAAACGAGATCACGGGGTAATGTTCCTGTCGGAGCATCAGCCGCGCAGTTGCATTCACACGAACCGAAATTCACTTCCCCTGAACAATGAGACGCAGACCCAAAAATAAAAACAAGACCACGTTTATTCAGTACAGACAGGTTAATTAAGACAGTAAATCCTGCAAATCAGGAACACGTTTCAAACACTCCGGTACGAAGTACATATATTTAATCAACAGCTGCATCTTGTAGTTGAGCCATTGAGTTTGTTTGGGGGAGGGAGGGTGGCCTTTTCTTCCTTTTTTTTTTAAAAAAAAAAAAAAAGAACCAAACTTGCTTCAGCTACCTTGTGTGGGCAATGCGCCTCAGACTCCATTCACTCCTCAGGCTTCACAATTTTAAGTCCAGCTGCCTTCCAGCTTTCGAGATTCACATTTTTTTTAAACTGCTTCATACAGTCACGACGGGGAACAACAACGGAAAAAAAAA
>NW_028185037.1:2441882-2475301 GCF_003343005.1 Rhea americana | reverse complement strand
CAGCCTTCAGGAGCAGAGCGTCGTCGCGCGGGTGCCTTTGTCGTGGCCGGCCCCACGCGTGACGCTCGCTCGGGCCTCCGCGCCCCGCCCGCCCCGCGCGAGGGCCTTGCGCCCGTGTGTGGCGAGATACGTAGGTAGATAAATACTTCTGATTCCACGGCACAGAAAAGCCTTCGGGATCTTATTGTCCGTTATTAGGATTAGCAGGAGTGAAACGAGCCTACGCGGTCGTCGCAGGTTTTCTCTCTGCGGTCTGCGGAATAAACCAGCCCGGGGCTGGCGCTGTCTTACGTCGCCTTCTCCCTGTTGTGGTCCCTTTTCTTACCTCAAATCTGGCACCGTGTCTTCTAAAGAAATGCTGGAGTTCCTGGGATGGGCCGTCGATGGCGTTTCCTGGATTTCAGAGCGCGGAGAGGGCCRCAGTCCCGCCCGCTGCCATGACTTKGCGTGCTGGTCGTCGCCGTGGGGTCGGGGGGTCTCTTGTGCGGTGAGAGTTGCTCACACGCACAGCTGTTATCAGCACCATGTCCTGGTTAGGAAGTAAACATTTGGCAAAGGGAAGGAATGTCCTTTGATCTGTTTGTCAACGTTTTTCTGAGCTACTTTCACTTGCTTTACAAACTGAAAGAGACTCCTGTCTGTGCACGTGTTTGTGTGTGATRCTTGTCATGTGCGATTTTACTGGCCTCTCCAACCCGGACGTGCAACGCCATTGCTACGGGCAGCATTTATGTGATCTTGGCACAAAATGTACTACCTGATTGTGTATTATTTATTCATATATTTTAATGCACTACTTTCTTGGTAACAGGCAATCAAGACTTGGATCTCCCTGTTCTACAGACAATGGAAGGATGTGATCTTGTTTCCTCATGTCAAAAATACTTTCAAAAAAACTCTTCTACTGTTATTCACTAGCCGATGCAGTATCTTTTCAAGTGAAATAATGAAAGGCCTACAGGCATGCAGTGGGTGGATCTACTTCAGTTCCAAGTCAGATCTACATTCAGAGCACTTTTGAACAGATAATCTGGTATTCTATACCAGTAAAACTGCAATAAGCCAGTACAGCTTATTCCAGCCCGCCCTTCTTTCACAAAGCAAAATAAGCTATACCAGCAAAAGCTCARTGTTGCTGGTGATTGCGTCTATGTTCGGGGCTTTCATGAGTCCAGCAATGATAACCACAAATTGCACTTCATTGCATCCCTAGCCAACAGCAGGACTGGGAACAGTTTGCAGTGTAAGACAGACCATTGCCATGGATAGGGAGATGCAAGTGCAATCATTAACACACTCCCAATGTCCTTAGATATTTTCTAATGCAAAATGTCAGTGCCAGCTGATTGACAAGTGACTAAGTATCTGCTGAGGATTTCAAGACTAAATCCACTGAAAATACTTAACAGTAAATGCTGCTAATCAGGATTAATAGTTTTACCACCTCAACAAGATGAATGTGGTAAATTTGAGTATTGTTAGGAGCTATTCAAAGAAGGGCACTTCAGTTTATGTTCCCTTAGTGAAATTCATGAATCTCAGCCATTCTTTTGGTATCTAACTGCTCTCTTCACAATAATAGTGAAAGAAAAGATGAAGCTTAAATGCTTGAGAAGGCGGTATATCCCATGTCAGACCTGAAGTTCCCCTTGAAAGATTTGCCTACAGGAGAAAACGGCTTCGCAGTGGGCTCTGTGTGAGGTTACCGTGCGCTCCCTTCTGTGGAGTGGATCTCAGCATCACAGCACCCGAGCTCCTTTCTGGAGTCGACCTCAAACCGGTTCAGGGAGTCAGCCTAAACTGCCTGCAGCTGTCAGATCTTCCCGGCAGAAATGACTACAGTGGTTTATTAGCTATTAGCTGTTGCTAGTGCCTGTCAGCTAGTGGAAACTGGAACAGTGGATTTTGCAATGTTGCACATGCATGAGCCATAGTGTGGATTTTTTTAACTACAAGCAAGGGTTAACTGCTGGGTAGAGGCTGTGACTTCCTAAGCTGTAGCCAAGAAGTCATCTGGCTTTGTCCCATGTTTACCATGGCAAGATTTGAGAGTGTATCTGGAAAACGGTCCATTCATTTCACTTAGAATAATCAGGGGTTAATTATCATACATTGTCTTCTGCTGCTGGTGATGGATTYTGGAGCGTGGCTTTTACTTTAGCAGCTTACCACAAGCATTTTAAGCAAACCCCCTCATCTCTCAAACATACGGAGGTAGGGTCAGGGTCTTCTAAAAATAAAGGTAAGGAGGAGACATGTTGCCAAAGTGTTGACAACGTTTTCCTGCCAGATAGTCCGACAATGAACTTTTTTTTTTTTTGCCTGAGATTGATAAATTTCTCTGTATTGTCTGTGTCTGTTCTAGGATTGCAAAATTGCCATTGTAAAGCATTATCTGTTCTATTAGCAGGAGGTTACAGCTGCAAGAAATAGTTGCTTCCTTTCTGTATATTATTATTCCTAATTTGCATTCTCACTTTATACTTACCTACTCACATTTTTAGAAAACAGATTTTATATTTTTATAGTTTGTTATTTGACTTAACTTTCAGATACCCTCTACCTGAGGGTATAATGTGAACGTTTCATAAACAAATACTAATTKTATTAATTATGTGGCCATCTATAGAATTTTCATGTATTTGTATAAGGTTTCGTAAGGTTACAGTTGATTTCAAAATATAAAGGTCAATTTATATATCTTATCTTTCGTATTGATCCTGACAAGGTAAACAAGCATATGTGACTTCTCAGCTTTAAACCTTTGAATTCTGCAATCAAGTGTAATCTCAGGTGCAGAAGCAGAAGTACTTCCCCTGCATGTATATACCCAGGATCATGCGGCTGTTCTAACCTGCGTGCAGAAACAATRACCCAGTCGCAGGGAAATGGGGCATAAGGCTTATGAATTGCGCAGGTGTTTACATTTTCAAAACCTTATGCTGAAACCGTGTGATGTATGATCTCAGACTTCAGCATGGTGTATTAAAATAAATCAAATTGATAAGTTCAGGAAAGAGGCTAAGTAGTGTTGCATCATAACRGTAAAGTATTTATAGTGTTGTTTATAAAACAGTAAGAGGGCTTTGAACTCTGTGAACCCAGGGCCAAGAGGTCCTCTCAAGTCCTTTGTTTCTGTAGCCATTTCTCATGTCTTTCATTTTCAATAGAAACTTCTGCTATATCTATTAAATATACAGAGCTTCTCTTCATAATAATAGCGTCAGTGAACGATGCTAGTGCAAAGTAAATTAATTTCCTGCTCACACACTTTGCAATGCAGAATGGGGAGAGGCCAGAACATCATCCAAATAGGATGAGTTTAGATTCTCCAATAATCATTTTGGATTTCYGAGAACAAAAGACATTCCTTGGGAAACAGCTAGGGTTGCTAAGTGACCCAAATGTATTTACTATGTCATAACTTGAAAAATCCAAACACATTAAAGCAGAGTTTATCAGCAGAACTGTCTTCAGTCTTATGCTAGCTCCCAGAGCAAATATAAATATGTTGGCCAACGGTTTTACATGGTTTGGGATACTCAATTTAAGACCTCAGTGGAAATGGAAAATACTAGTTGCGTTTGAAAATATAGCCTGCCATTYTTAAGAAATTTAAATAAGCTTATTTTGTCACAACACAAGAACCTCAGATCAAACCTATGGGATTTCTTTTATGCATTGTTTTTGTTTATATTTGCTTAATTACCTATGAATTTTAATATAGGAATACTGCTTGCTGGCAGGATAGGTGTTATGTCATCAGTTGTGATAYATATACCCTATAATGATATAACCTTCTTTTTTGCTGAAGTTATTACTGTTCCTTACACTTTCCAGGCACAAAAGCAGTCTTTAGCACCACACATTCTTCTAGTGTCTGGCACATCAAGCTGCTGCATCCCAGTTCTTCCATGCCCTCAGGACAGGTATTTTTTGTCCCCTTTGGAGGGACCACAGGAAGCTTCGTTCAGCCTGCTGACTTGATCCTCCGCTTTCCCTAAGCTGCAAAACCTCTTCTTCATGCTCTAATAAGGCAAAGATGCTGTGGGTTCCCTGTGCCCCAAGTGCGCGGCCGTGCCCGGTTTGCAGGAGTTGCTTCACAACAACGTGCTGAGCTACCTGTTTGTTAGGAGCTGTCAGCTCGCCTTGCACAACAGCCTCTGCTAGTTCAGGAGTGCGGCAGCAGGCGTGGGAAAGGAGCCTTCAGACAGCTTAGTGATGCACCAAGCTACAGGGCAACCAGGTCTTCGTTTGTTTATTCAAATAATTGACTCACTTCCAGCTTTCCTAATAACAAGAATACGTTTTAATGGCAACATTATATATAAAGTAAAAGCCTGACGTAATCAGTCGTATGGGATCTGGTAGATTTTCCATATATATAAGGCCTGTGAATAATTTCGATTTGTCTGCTCATTTCAAATACTRTAATATATGAAGCAGAGGTGACAACTAAATATTAAACCACCTTTGAAATTCTATGAAAAGAAGACTTTTAACCYGTCTCTTGAAAAATATCTCACATTCAAAAGAAAGTCCTATTCATATTTTGTYAAAATTCCCTGCTCACCTCTATACTTCCTGACAAAATGCCCCTGCTTATTGGTTATACTTTGAATCAGTAATTGTTTGTTAACCGGACATGTCTCTTGACAGTTCTGTTAAAACGAGGCTATCTGCAGTGAATACAGAAGAGCCACAATCAATAACCTAGTATATAATGATTACTAGTAATGTGTCTCACTCCATACGTAGGCCAGAAGAAAGCTTCTCGTCTAATTGTGTTTGAAGTAGACTTCACTGAAATTAAGGGAGCACTTGTCTCACAAGGACCAGAGCCAGTTCCATGGCAGGAAGGCAACCTCGTCATGACTCCCAGCTTCCTTCARTGAAATCCCTCCTTCCAGCTTGCTTTTGACATTAGACATTGACAGAAAGAGATGAACATTAATAAAGAAAAACATGGCACSACCAGAGACCAGATTACCACTTCATGTGTTTTGAATCTGAACTGTGTTGTTTAGGATCTGAATGTGCTCCTGGTGGAAGCATGATCAACCCTTGAACTAGAAACGTCTTGGGGAAGCTGCTACCATTWCAGATAGTGGTGACATTTCTTGCCTTCTGCTCTCTTACTACAACTCATCAGATGTGAACCTTTGCGTTGGTATGAAYACCTCCCACGTGCCTCAGTTTCCCTGTTCTTATTCTAGTCCTGGACTGCACCATGGTGTCCATTTGTGGTACCTTCCCAGAAGTCTGATCCTTGCCATTTTCCTCCCAGGGGTCTGTAATTAGCAAAAGATTTTAAAAGCAGCAAACTTCATTTGTCTAAAGTCTTCTTAGCCYCTAAGAACAGGACAGGTAGGTGTAGCTCCTTTAAAGACCTTCGCTTCCTCCCTCTAAAAAATTATGCTTGTGACAGCCTGATTCCACTAAACCACTCCTTTGTCTGCTAATACAGTCTTTTTGATCTACTCATGTTCCTCTTTTCTGTTTTGTTTTCCCRTTACTTTTAAAAATCCACAAGCATTTACTGAAGTAGTGGCTTATTTCAAGCTCTCCTTTACACTGTCTGCTTATTTTTTCTTATAGCCACCTATTAGTTCAGCCTGCTTTTCCCTTATTAAATCAAGCCAATGTATTTAGACAGTGAATTTCCCAATAGCAAAGTCAACAAACAGGATCCATAAATTATTGCACAGTAATAATTTCCATCACATTAGCAACTGTGTTTTCCTGTATATTTTGTRTAGAGCTAAACTCACCCTCGGTGGGTAATGAAAAACAACAGCCCTTTAGGTTGCAAAGCCTTCAGTGAAGGAATACTTTTTTGCTGTGTTTGTACAATACCCAATGTAATAGATTTCATGAGATCCTTGGGTGCTATTATACATGCCTAATTTAGAGGAAGTATCAAAGGTCATGTCACGTACCTCCTAATATAGGACTCTCAAGACACTTGGATTAAAAAAAAGCTCTGGCTTACAGTAGGATGCATAGAGAAGTTCCTGTCTCCAGCTGTTCAATTTTCCTCTCTTCAGGGTCCTGTTGARCTGCCACAGTTCACAGCCAAGGGCAGCAAACTGGCTGTGATTTTGATTTTCCTTAATAGCCAGGCTTTGATTTGTAGCCATTCAGTAGCTGCACCAGAGCAGGTTGAGTTGTCCCTGGAGTGAGAAGAGCAGACAGAGGGAAAGTGAGTGGGGGGAAGCACTGCAGCTGGCCGACGGGGAGCTTTTCCACCTGGGAATCGGAGCCCTGTGCCGTGGTAGGATGGAGACCTGGAGGGGGAAGCTCTACAGGTGAAGCGCCGTGGGAGCCACCACTTTTGACATGCCATGAATTGTTCGTGTTGGACCCTCAGCATAGCCATCAGTAAATGTGCTCTCCCCTCGTGGAAGACGTTCATCACTGTGGAATAATTGACCCCCTCTTCTTGCCTTGTGAGCACCATTCAGGCTAAGAGCAGCAAATTTCCTCGTGTCTATGAAGAAACTTTTTCAGTACTTTAAATCCAAACAAGAGCTGCTTTTTTGCCTCACCCTGTGTTTCCTCTTCCCATCAGCGACTGATATAACACCGTAATAATGGCTACTGCACGTTCTGATTTCTGCGTTATGTCCTTTTTGCTAGAAAATGTGACTGTATTTCAGAGGTGTAAGTCATGGGGATTTCGTTAGGAAAATTACAACCAGTCCTCCTCAAGCTTCTCTCGCTTCCTCGCTGAGCAATGAATTCAGAAGTGATCCGCTTGCTCTTGTGGTAGCTCCCTCAAGACCCTTACTAGTATATAAGGGGACATTGGCAGTTTCTGGCCCCAGACTTTCTTTACACCTTCACTTGTGTCTGGTGCAGTAGGCACATCTTTGGAATACAAACTGTTTAGCAGCAGCACTGGTTTAAGGTTTCTGACCCCTCCTGCTGCCTTCTGCACCTGTACTGGAGCCCCTGTGGTGTACCAGCACCTGCGAGCCGGGGAGCTGCCCTTCAAAAGCACGTCTTTCTCAGGGCTTTTTTAAAACGTCGGATCAGCAGAAATGAGCAATGCTGGGGGAGGGCACAGCTAAGGAAGGATGATGGGACAGGAAAGATTAAAGTCAGTTTTACCCATAAAAACTTTATACTGTGAAACCACGGTCTGAGATTTCCGAGAACCTTAATGGTTCTTAGCAGCCCTGTGAGCTGACTGTGCCATTAATTCTGTCCCAGGCATTAGTAGGATCCCTCCCGGGAATAAGAAAGGACTAATGGGAAGGCATTGGAAGCCCAGCCGCATTCAAATGGTACAAAACTGTGCTCAGAGTACAGAGCAGCTGACAGGATAGACTCACTTTAATATTGGCCTATATCTTCCCATTAGCCTCGCTGCCTCAAATCGAAAGCACCCACAGATCTGGGCTTAATATGTTTTTGCGTAGAAAGGATTCCAATTAGAACTGGAATAAGTTATAGCTCAGGTTAACTTTGCAGTGAAATGAAGCCCAAGGAGCTTATAAACAAAAGCCCTGATTGCAAAATTGATTTAAAACTTTATAAAGTAGAGCCGCTGACACAATTCTATTTTAACAATGAAGACAGGACCCTGAAGGCTAACATTTCTAAGGCAATTTGTCCAGGAAAGAAACACCTTTTTTCAGTTAATGAACCATTTTACAAAGCACTTAATATTATTAACTTTCATTCTAATCTTCCTATAAAATACACATTAGATCACTACCTTCAGCTAGAAAGTCATCGCTCCAGTTATGTATCATCAGTATTATGAGTTCATATATTTCAGATGTTCTCTCCTTTTCTCTTTTCACAAATGCACCCATACAATCCATTTTAAAATGGTCCCTACTTGAAGTTTGTGTTTCTTCTTGAATGTCAGGCTTCAAGAGGAAAGCTCTCCACTGATTCTGCCAAAATTCATTGCTGTTTCACCTTGGTGGGTTTCACTACTTTCATTTAACATTCAGCTGAATAAGATAGCAAGGTGGGCAAAGCAGAGGTAGAAGCTGAAATGTGGTTTGTGAAGAGGCAAACTTATAAATAAGCAGCAGAGCTRGAAACAAAGACAACTGGACATAATCTGTCTATATGCTTGATCTACCTTCCTTTTACCTCAAAAACATACTAACCTGAATGCACACACAAAACACCTTCAAAATATCAAAAGGAAGAACTCCTWTGGCAATTCCAGTTTTGTGATTAATTTCTGCCTTGCAGCATTTGCCTTTCTTCACATTCTTGCAGACACTTACCAGGGTTGGGTGTTGCACGGTCTGGTACAGTGAGCCATGGTACATAGGAGCAGGAACTGCACTACAGAAAATAAAATGTTAATGATGATGATTAAGGTTTTCCCAGGATTCCCATATGCACTCTTATTATCACTGCTAGCATCAGTCAGCTGCTGAACTCTCCATGCTGTGCTCATTGATGCCTCTGCAACTCAAGTGGGCAGAATATTAAACTGAAGATGGCTTTTCTTGAAGTGAATGTAAATCTAAATTGTTCTTCCTCCATAAAATCATTCTGGTGTAAAAGAACCATACAATCCCCAAAGCCCCAAAGAGAAGCTCCTYGAAGACATCAAAGAGGAAGAAGGTTGTTTTGCTCTATAAGGAACCCTTTGACAGTAACCAGCGGGACTGAGTGACCACGTGAGCATTTTCTCTGCTGAGACAGCCCCACATCCAGCGTTGAAAGGCGGCTCGTGTAACTGTGAGTAGCCCAGCCAGCACCTCATTACGGAGACGCTGTTTGATAACACAGCCAAGGCCACCCCACGGTGAGCCCTTCTCACTGGTGCCTGTCTCTAACCCGTGCCTCGTGCTGGYGCTGGTGCTCACCAGCGCCACAGAGGGCCAAATCAGTGGTGAAGYAAACCTGCAGAAAAGCAACGAGTTTCATACAGGTTTAGCTCTCCACATTGGATTATCCCTGCACCCTTCCACCCCCAGCTGATGGCTCCTGGCCTCCAGCCAAAGTTCACAGCCTCCTCCACTGTGCCCGGGCAGTCATCTAGCCTAGCACTGGGCCATGGCCCAATGTAGGGATCTCCTGGCATGGCAGCAAGGTGCTGAGCTGAGGTGYAAGAGCAGCGTGGAAGCAGAGGGCAAGACCTTCTGCACCAGCGCAGCTGTGGAGCCAGCCTCTCGTGAAGCCACGGCTGGAGGGACCTCAGTGGGTCACATCCTGAGCTCGCCCATGCCTGCAATTCCTCCATGCTTATTAACATCAAAAATGTACTGTGTGGCAGCTATGGTAGTAGATTCAGTTTTCACCATAGAAAAAATTCTGCTAGGGGAACAAATTAGCACATAGCTATCATGGCATGGCTAATTGCTAGCAGCATTATAGCTATTTCAGGCTTGTACCTGACACCACAGTTGTACATCATTCAGTCTTGCAGTATAGACAGACATTGCAGAGTCAACCCTGCTACAATTGCAGTACAGTTATTAGGGCTCTATCACYGCAGATCTCCCGTGCAGAGTGGAACCGTGCGGGTCTGCTCGACAGCGACTCATTAGCTCATGTTACAGCCCTGCAGAAACCAGGGCTTTAGTCACAATTCAGGAATAAACAAAAACTCCAGTGCTGACAGTAAACCATGGTATAGTTATGTTGTGGGAAAAAATCCCACAAAAATACCTGTATGTATACTTGGGCCAAAGTGCTGGGAAGTGTGGTCTCGACAGGCAGGCTCACTATTTTACTGGGAGTTTGTACTCGGACAAGTCCATAAAAGACAGGATCCTGGTGCAACCGTGACTTGCAGAACTGGTGTCTGAGGCRTGAGCCAGGCACCACCTACAGCTATCTGTGGAGGCTGGTATAAGGGAAGAGCGATTTTTTTAAGCTTTTCCTGCTGCAGAAACTTCATCAAATATTTTATTCATAAAATCATTTCTGTCTGGGGGATGTGGCAAAGTTCAAACTAACTATTCACTATTTTGAATGAACTCTTTCTCCCACCCAAGGATGCTCTGAATTGCACAGCTTGCACTGAATGCCTTCTGTCACTACAGCTGAGACAAAATGTGTAATGTGTTTTGGCAGATCCCCTCCCACCCTTGCCAATATCTAGAAGAGACTAATAGTGCTGGTAAAAAATTATGAAGAATTTCATGCACGTAGTCTCTCACTCTAATAATAAGGCGAACATAGGTATGATGGAAAGCATTTTCTTTCTGAACTGATTTGTGTATATATATTGCTGCTTGGAGCAACAAAGAAGCTATTGTAATGTAAAACTGTCAGTCCTCAAGTAAAATTTGTAGTTGCAGTTATCTGATTATATAAAAGGAGATCCTGAAAATGTAACACTCTCAAATACTGAGTTGGCAGAGTGGCTGAGACCCATGCATGCTTTCCTAGCCATGCACGCGCGCATGGTTCTTGTATGTCTTGTATGTCACTTAAGACATGCTACGATTTATAGCATGCTCTGTGAAATTTGTAGCTTTGATTTACTGAGTAATTTCGTGAGTATACAGCTCTCTAGAAATAAGTGCCATTTGGTGGGTAGCAAAGCATTTGAGTGCAGCTCGCCACCTCCAGCRTGTCAGTTGGATCTATTGCACCAGTGTTAATGGCATATTCAGAAGAACTTTTACTCTACTACAGAAATTCTGCTAACGCTYTGTACGCAGCTTTCGCAAATGTTTCCCACGTGTCTTTGAGCGACAGTTCATCTTTTGATGTTTGTGTTTGCCATCTGGAGATGTCAGCTTGCTTCTACAGCAGAACTATGAAAGGGTGCGAGTAAACCTCAGAAAGTTTAAAAGAACGTTTTAAATAGGTTTACAAACAAATGTACCCATAAATAGTATAGAAAAATGTAAGTTTTATTCACATGTAATAGTGTGGAGATATATTTTTGGTAAGCCACTGTACTCTGAATTTTTTTTTGATCCTATTGCTGCAGATACCCCCAAAAGAATTGTAACTAAATGGTATCAGAGAAAGGATATATACTCTAGATTTGAGGTTGTTCATTGACCATATGATCATATGATCTGTATGATCAGCTTCACAGACTCCTAATATTGAGTCAGGTTTCCTGGTTTGTATGGATTACCCACCGAGAAGCTGCCGTGGAAAATACGATATACATATACCTGTAAAACAGGCAAATTCCTGAGTTCCTTGGGCAGGGAGATGCCGTAATTACGCATGACTGTTGCTGCTGCTGCTATTGCTGTTCATACTTGCGCAGCTCTGAGTTCAGAGTGTGTTTCCCTGTAGTCAGCTGCAATTCAGATAAGCATCAGAAGAGATAAGCACAGCTACGTAAAGGATGCAACCTGCTGCGGCGCTGCGCTCGGTAGGCTCTGCCACCAGCCGCGGCGCGACAGCCGCTACGCCTGAACCGCAGGCGCCGGCGCGTGAACCCGCTCCAGCGTGGGGTGGTTGAAGCTGGAGCCGTGTCAAGTAGAAAGAGCCGCAGTCGCTCGTCCTAAGCCCCAGAGCAGGGAGACTCATTCCCTGGAGACGTGTCGCTGGCCGTAGCAGCTACGTACGCTGCTGAGAGAGGCCGGGACGTGCACAGCACGAGCGGCAGCGGTGCGCGCTCGCCYGCGGCTGCGTCACCGGGAGCGGCACCGCCGTCTGTCCGTAGCATTTCCCGGGCTGCGCCGTAAGGCGAGCCCGGCTTCAGCGTCACGCCAAGATTTATTGCAAGCGACCCRCTCCGAGCTGTTTCGGGGTCGCCGCCGGCGTGGTCGGAAACCCTCTGCCCCGCGCGGCAGCCTCGCGGCGCTGGGGCTCGGCAGCACCATCCCGCCCGCCGTCGGCTCGCTGGCGCGGGGGACGCTCCCTTCCCGGAGTCCTCGGCTCGTTTTCGCGGTGACGCGAGCTGGAGAGCCCCGCGCCGCCCTTTCCGCAGCACTAACCAGACCCAGGTGGGATCCGCACCGCAAACCGCGAGCTGAGCCCGGCGCGTCCGGCRGTTGCCTCCCCCTTGGGGCAGAGCCTGCCGAGGACGCCGGCGTGCCCCTGGGAGTCCGCAGCGGGACACGGACCTCCGGGGCGGCTGCTGGCGTCCGTACACCCGGCTCCGAGCCTCGGCGCGCGCGGGAGCTCCTCTGCCGCYGAGACCGCTGTGCGCTTGGAGCACCCGGCACCGAGCTCGTGCTTCTCCCAGCGTGAGGCTGGACCTTCGGAATAATTCCTCCGCGGACGCACGCGCGGGGGACGAGGAGCCAGGCTTGCCGGGCGCCAGCCGCGCTGCAGCCGCCGCGGCGCTGTGAGCCATCCCTCCCCGCCCCAGGCCCTTCGAAGGCTGGGGGGCCCCCACGTGCTAATGCCAATATTCGTCAGCACAGAGCTCTGTTAACCAAGCTGTCAGCCTGACTCGAAGCATTTTCCGTTCGATTTTTATCTTTATGGCCTACTTGTCCACCTCGCTGCTCCCCAGAGGAGTTGTGTCCATCTTTGTCAGGAACAGCGCTTTCTGGAGCAGACTGGAAGAACATTAGTGTTCCCTCTGACTTCCATTATTTACACTTTATTTTAATTAAAACACGATTTATTTCAAGCTCCCTGCACTGCAGCAACATCAGTGAAACAGTGCATGTCCCACCCAGATAATGGAGAATGTTTCCCTCTGTTATTAATCTGTGTTATTTGTTAAATTCCAGCAGTGTTTGCTTTATTTAACTGCTGCCCAAATTACCTCCTTGGGGAGGCTGCAGAGTTATTAAAGCTTATCTCCCTCGGGCCTAATTCTCCTCTGCCTTGCGCTCTGGTTAGCCACTTATCCTTGGGCAAAGTGCGCACCAAGGAGCGTGTATTTGGGATCTGGCAGCGTTTCACCTGCACCCRAAAGTACTTACGGCAACTTAAACGTTAACGCTGGCAGAGCCACACTTCTGACCAGAGACCTCTTTGGCCAAGGTCCCTTGCAGGGGTCGCTGGGATGGCTCTAGCAGCACAGAGGGACGTTGGCGACCCTTTTAGGCGGACAGCAGCCCTGAATGGCCAGGCAAGAAATCCCAGGGGAGAATCAAAGTTCTCGTCAGTGGGGCCCAAGCTGACGAGATCGAGAGCACCACTTCCAAAAGCACTGGAGAGGTGTTCATGCATCTAAGCCTCTTGCCTGAAGGACATACCAGGTTCAGATTTGCAAGGCGGCAGATAGTCCCTTGGTGGAATTGGCTACGAAGTCAGCACACCTCGTAGCCCGTGGTTTCGCAGTATGACCTTCCTGCGACGGACACGGGTCTCGGCTCATGGATCCACAAAGGGAAGCATTCGAGGCAATGACAATTTAAAAAATGCCATGAAAAAAAGAAAGTGTCGACTTTTTAAGGCTGGACCAGTTTCCCAGCGCTGTGCGCTCCCGCAGAGCGCGCTGCTGGCTCTCCTGACGGGRCGGTGACCTTGGCCCCGGGGACTTGCAGCCAGGACGGCTGGAGGAGGACCGAGGGGACTCTGAGGCTTTGCTGCCCAGCTGCTTTGTGGTTATAGTCTAGATTTGGAAATATGGTCTAACTGGAGCCCGTTTACTGAGGGTCTCAGGAGAGCATGTCTGTTCTGCAGGCGCTGTATGAGGGCAAACTGCCATGTAAGAAGTGTACGGGAGCGCCGGAATGAGCTCCCCGAGCAGACGAGAGCCGTGTGAGAGCCACTGTTCGTCCTCACGAACGCCCTCTGGAGTACCTCCGTACGAGAGGGTGCAAAGAGAAGCCCAGGCAAATAAGCCGAAGCGTGCGCGTCTCTTGCCAATCGGCAGACGAGGCGGTGTGTCAAGAAAGCAGAGAATTTCTGAAACTCAGCTACACGCCGCGGTGATTTTTGCTTATTACTGTCCCGTAACTTTCGCTATATGTAGAAGGAGAGCAAATAATTAACGTAAAACTGGTTAGTTATTCCTCGGKCCTGCAGCCAAACCAGGTTATAGCTGATTTACTGTAAAGGCTTATCTGCACTAGCAGTGTTCCCACCCTCGCACGGGTACCGGGGCAGCTCCGGTCGTGCTAACAACTGCGGAGGCTCTCGTTAGCCCAGGCACAAGCATTTTTACTGCCATGTGGCCTAATCTCCTTGTGCAGTCATGTGTGCACAGCACAGCGTATGGATGTATGTTTTACAGCTTTTCCTTAGAAATGGCTT
Organism: Rhea americana; assembly: GCF_003343005.1. Lineage (NCBI taxonomy): Eukaryota > Metazoa > Chordata > Aves > Rheiformes > Rheidae > Rhea > Rhea americana. Next base: position 2,461,189 of record NW_028185037.1, on the reverse strand, counting down.
TAAAATGCACACCAGCAGCCAGCCTATAAAATTCATTTCCATCGAGTGATTTCAGTATATAGGAAAGACARATTACAAGGCTTGTTATTATGCTACTGTGATGGGCTTTAAAAAGGAAACATTTTTCCTAGCATGTTATAAATATCTCATCATGACATTGCCATCACAAGATAGGAAACTACACATGAGAAAAAAGTCAGCRCTGCAGTAATATAAAATCTCTTTGTTTTGTTTTGTTTTTCTAGTGGTGAGCTGCGAAAAGGAAAACCTGTTTGTGTTCAAAGGTTTCCTTGTCCTTTTCTTTTTTAACAAGACTGCTTGTTGTTTACCTTAGAAACTCCAGCTTTATTTACCATGTGCTCTGTGCTGTGAAGCATATGGAAGGACAGACAGTCCCTGCTTGAAGGACTTGTGTCTCGCTGAACCACTCCGAGGCTACATACCCACGAGAGTACCCAGGTTCAGGTCTGGGTGACTGACCCAGTGCAGGCAAGTGTCTCCGAGGACTCAGAACTGGAGAACACATTTGGAAACGTAAGCCTAAGTTTCTAAAGTAAGCAACGAGTTAAACAATAAACCATATCAGGTAGCCTGTTTATTACCATAGGGCTATTTCCACTGCCTTTCTCCATAAAGTTATGCCAGCACTTTCATTTTAAACACTGCTTTTCATTAGTTTATATAACACAGCCGTAAATAGTTGTTTCAGGCTGAAAGTTGGTGTTCAAAGTCATGAGGGAGAAACTGGGAAAAAATGCACCCCTGGCTAAGCTGCTTTTGTGTGATGTAAAAGTGAAACTTGGGAATTTTGCGTGTAACAGGTATGTCCGACTCAGTAACACTTTGGATTAAAAYGGGAAGAAAAGGCAAAGCAGCATCAGCAGTTCCACCAGTGGCCTTGGGAGAGGCCGGAGAGTGGGCCCATGTGGTGATCCTTGAACTGGGGTGGAAAAACTCAGTAAAYAAAATACCGCTGTAGGGATGCTGAAGGAATAGCTCTAGTTGCCATGTTCTTGCCTTGTGCTCTCCAGCGTTTGCACTGCAAATGCGGATCATCTCCATTTAGCGTGGAGAGGCCCACGGCCACGAACTTGTGTCCTCATATAGGTGACACGGATCAAGGACCTGATCACTGAGGTTGAAATTGTACCGGACAGCTGAGCCACCTGATCGCCTGTTAGAAAACTAGCCTTTCTCTGGCCAGCTCAGTTTTCTGCTGGGTTAGTGCGTTGAGTCAGTTCAGTGAGGCATCCAGCAAACRCGCGAGCTGGCAGCAGAGAAACGGCGGGAGCAAAGGCTCCTACTTTTCCCAGTGATGCTACTGGAGTAGCTTGGCCTCCATGGGTCACGTCAGGCTGAGAGCATCCTGCAGGGGGGCAACTCCCCGCGAGCAGTGGTGAGCAGGGACATCTCCTCCCTTGTCCGGCACCCTGCGCCACCTCACCAGTGTGGTGGTCAGCTGCCCGGGCAGCCACGTCGTGAACGGCACCAGGGAACATATGTGTTTTTGCATATATCCCAATGCAGTTTACTGCCTGGATACACAAACACTTGGGCTGGTGCAAYGCAGGACACTGGTGGCAGGCAGCAGTGGTTAGCTGGTGGAGATGGGGTAAACAGCAACTGCTTCTGCTGCTTCAAAGCAGTGCTGACACCAGAAGCTGAAGCACAGGCTTAAGTTATTACAGTTTTTGCCCCTGGCTTAAGTGGGCAATAATTAAGCCCCTTATTCCAAACCCAAGTCTTGGTCTCAGTGAAATCAGGGAGCATCTTTTTCCCATGGCTTCAATGGACTTACTTAAGTCTAGAGTCAAAAACTCACCTACATTTTGACTTTGATTATAAAGCYCCCGTCTTATAGTATTGCTGGTACTAAACTGGTACTAAGAGGGGACCCTTAGATTTTTTCCCCCAATTTCCTGCATTTTTTGCCCATTGTTCCTACATCTGAAAAACATCAATAATTATGCTCACCTCAGGGAAAAGTTGTGAAGCTTTATTGGTGGGCATCCACCCACAGGTCGGTACACAGCGACTTCACRGCGACATGAAGGAACAGGCTCGGTGGCCCAATAATTCTGGTGTGAGTCAATGAAGTTGCATAATCCATGGTACAGCCGGGTCACGCGTGATAACCTGGAGCTATAAACAAGCTACATTATCACGTATTTGCCGGGGAGGGTGAGCTGGTTCAGCTGAAATAAGAGCAGGAGCAAACCTGTGTCCAGCAGCACCTGAGCCTTGYCCTGCCTCTGCTCCAGCCCTCCCTGGCCTGGCTGAGATGAACCCACAGGGAAGTTTGGTTTATTTTTTTCTTGAAGTGTTAATTAATTAATTGAGCTAAATGAGGGGCGATGCAAATAGCACGGGGAAATGCATTTGCGTGCAGTGTTTCAGCTGAAGTTTGCCAGCTGAAGTACAGCAATAAATGTCAGGGATGAGCTGCTCCCTCTGTCACATAAGTCCGTGGGGAGGCCGTGCGATTCCCCCCGGTTCCCCTTTGGGACGCGCTGGCTGAGAGCATGGAATAAAGGATGTTAGCAAACAGCGGTGGACCTTACATTTCCTTCCCATTTATACCACTTCGCAGTCCACTGACTCCGCTGTGGCTGCAGCGGGGGGACTTGTAAAATCGCCCACCGCACGTGAGTTTTGGTTTCTTTCCCCTCCGAAATCACACGCTGGTTCCCCCCGCCGCGGCCGAAGGAGGACGCGAAGCGCRGAGAGCTCTTAGCAAACCTTCCCGCTGCCGAGGACGCGTTACACGTCTCGGGGCGAGTCACGGTTGCTCGCGCGTGGCGTGACGCTAAGGACGCGGGGTCGCCTCTGGAGGATGCTCCCAGCCCCTCGGTGCCGCCCGCGTGGGCGGTTAGGAGAGCTGCCGCAGCAGCGCGCGGCTCCAGGCAGCCGAGGGCTGCAGGCAGCGAGCGTTCTGTGCACTRTTTTTACTATCCCACAGCATTGATATTGCAGAAGTGATCAGAYGTGCTAGAAATTGCACGCGCGAAGAGGGGAATACAGTAAGTAAGGGCAAGAGCCCTTGCACGTGCTCGTGGGCCACGTAAAGGAAAACACGTTTGTGGCATGCTGTTTCTCTCGGCTGTTCTGCTCGCTGTGCTCTGCTTGTTTAGAAAGGCAGTCCGRGCGGTGGGAAAGGCTCCCCGGGGAAGGGGGGGGGAGTAAGAGCTGATCAGTGAGGAGATAAGAAAGCAAAGGGAGAGGGGGATAAAGCTGAAAGGAAAGAAAGACAGGGAGGGCAATAGGAACRGAAAACCCTGCAGATGGAGAGCGAGAGCGTGGGGAGGAGGCAGGGTGCGGAGATCGGAGAAGAGCGGCCGGAGGCAGGGCCAGCAGCCCATGGCARCTCGGAAGAGTGAAAGAGAGCCCAGGTTTTAAACAGCTGTGGGAGCTCTAGGGCCATCAGGAAGGAGCGGATGGCGACCAGCCCTCCCTCCCTAGGTCCRCCATCAGCCCCGAGGCAGCTCCCCGACGCCCGGCCGCGTGCCTCCCTCTCCCAATGCTGCCGGACCCTTCGGCCGTGCTGTTGCACCATCCAAAAAACGTCTGTGCAGCCGTGCTCTCAGCCCTGCTCGGCTCTCGCCCTGCCAGCCTTGGCTTCTGTTGCTGTCTCCTCAAAAACGAGCCCTCTGCCGCTGCTCCCATGGACCACAGCAACCAGCTGGAGGTAAAGGGCGCTGCTTCACCCCAAAGCACCGGTGCACAGGCTCCCTGTGGCGTTGTTTTGCTGTTGTTTGCATCTGGGTGTGCTGAGCTAGGTTGGGCCGTCACACCGGTGAGGATCTGTGTGACGGCACCGTAACTCTTGCAACGTTCTCTCAAGTTTCATGACAGCAGGTGATTTTATAGGGGCCAGCTGTCGGCGTCACACATTTACACATGAATCTCAGTTTTCTTTTTCCTTTCTTAAAGTAAGCTCATGACAGAAAGACTGGCAGAGGAAAGCCTGACAGCACGATGCAAAGGCTGAAACACTTGAAGACCAATAAAAAACACTCCAAATGCATACATTTTGTAAAATCTCATTACTTTTTGAGGGCTGATTCATGACAGCTGAATCCTGGGGACTGGCGATATTCATATAATGTAAAAGAGCTATAAACATTAAAGAAGTAAAAATGCACACAGCCTGTACATCACACAGCTGCTGCAGTGAAGCTATGCCTCATCGGGATTTATTGCAGCATCCTCAAGCAGAGCAAACGGTAAAGTGGTACTATTACTTCTGATTACGAATGGCCTGGGTAAGAGCATCGGAGCTATAAACATCCCATTATATGCTGGGCTGCACAGCACAACACCTACTATATTAATAATGTTCAATTCTCCAGGTTTAAAAATAGTGCTCTCAGGAAGAAAAGAAAAAGCATTCTGGTCTGACACCTGAAAGGAAATGTGGGAAGGAAATAACTGTAACTGGCACAGCTAATAATGGGTTATGATGCTGCCACTTAGGAACCAGGAGGAACCGTCCAGTAGTTCAGACTGAAATTAGCCTGATTTCTCAGATGTAAATCTRTGTTAATCTTTCTAAAAGTTAAAAAGAAATGGGTGAGCTGATGAGCTTGTCTGCACCAGTTTGGTGGAGCAAAAGGGTCARAAACCTGCCGTCGTGGTTCATCCCTCACACGCGGGAATTGGAGACATCACCAACATCTCCATGCTGCCTCTCCTCTCCTGCTGCAGATGAGACGAGCATGGCTGGGGCAAGCTGCACTTCAGAAACCTGTACCCAATGTAAGGTCCCGAGGGGCCTTTGACAGCTCCAAGATTAGAGGCGCGTCTGTACTCAGAAGCTGAACCAATTTCACTTATGTCATGGCTTTGATTTGCATTCCCGGAGTGAGCTTAAGGTGCGGTTTTGCAGGTTTCCTGCTCTCTGTTCTCATCCCCCCGCCAGAGGTCTGTCCCTCCCGGCAGAGCTGGTGACCTTCGTCATGTGTGCTCATCTCAGCCGCCTTACTGCAGAAACTGGCACTTTCCCACACACCTGCCTCTATCAGCCTCTTAGGGAAGATTGCTGGACTTCGACCCTGCAGGAGTTAGGGCACGGAGAGGTTCGGTCTTGCCAAGTCACTGTAGCGGTGATGACATCTGACACAAGCTCTGAGTAAACACCTGGGGTGGGACCTCCTCAAAGGCAGCAGCAAGGTTTGCTAGCCTTTGCCAGATGGTACTTAGGAGCTTCCGCAGCCCCCAGCAAGTTCAAATGCTCTTCTCCCATGGCCCAGCAGCATGCCAAAGCCCTGTGGCAGGGGAAAGCCAGAGGAGAAGAAGACACTGTCTCATCTTGTGATTTATTTTCTGCTGACAACAAACAAACCAGGATCCATGCACAAGGAGCAAAGAGACAAAGACACCGTAGATATCACTTCCCACTGGTGGATCTCAAAGTGTTTTCAAAGGTAGATATTTTCATACCCACTGTATGGACACAGCAGCAATAGTATCAAGTAGGTGGTCAATTTGCTGTAGGTCACCTAGCAAGCAAATGACATGACCAGGAACAAATATCGCTTTAGCCCCTTTCCAGGGATCCAGTCACATCACTGCAGTGCCTCCAACTAGGACCACCCTGCCAGAGGCAGACCATGGCTAAATGCTTCCACCTTCTTCCCATCCATTGACCAAGAGTCAAATTTGAAGTGAGCCTGGCCTATTCCTGCTTAGGTCACCTTCCACCACCCAGCTCATGTGCAAAGTGCGATATATGACGACATACCCACTCTTAGACATGACAGGCAGCATGTGAGCTGTGAGGAACGCCAGTTTATCCATCCCAGGCCAAAGGGGCATTATTGGTTAAACTGAGACAACGTTAAACATGGGTTAGTTGTGAAGCCCCCTTCAACTCTGAGAAATAAGGGAGCTGAAAGGTGGCCTAACAGTTTGTTTAAACCTTTGGCCCCTCTTTGATTCAGACTAAGTAGTGAGTTAGCACAACTGAAGATCCATCCTATTTTGCAGTAGATCAGATTAAACTGTCTCAATTTCAGTTGTACAATGAGAGGGTTTTTTAAGGATATAAAATCTTCCATCCCCATATTTTACACTGAGACAGAGGTTATGGGCATTGCTGTATAAGAAAACAGGTATGGCATTTTCTAAAAGGGTCTGTGCAATGCAGAAGGGAGTATTCCAAACCCCTTAACACAGCCAAGTGTGTGCCAGCAAAACAGAGATTACCTCACCCCAGAAACAACAAAACAGCTCTGTGAAGGCAATTACAAAGTCTGATGTAAACAACTGGATATAGGCATATATAAACACTGCTAAATCAGAATACCAAGTATATTATCCCGGAGAACAGAAGAAGTGTGTTTCAAGGCATATGTTACCTGGTCAGCTCTTGCAGTTGTTTTTGATCATGAGTGTTTGAGTTTCCATATTGCCTTGGAAAGCTGTGAGCATCAGAGCATAGCGATGCACACACACGCAACGAGGTCCCCCAGCCCTGCTGGGGAGGTACAAGTCTCCAGCAAGCAGATGATAATGAAGAGCAGGAAGCCCATGAAACCACATCTTACGCTGGCYCTGGGAATGAGAATCAAAGCCATGATTTAAGTTACTTTGATTCAGTCTCTGTGTATAGACTAGAAACTGAAAATCAAAGTGGATTTTGGTACCTTTTTCAATGAGGTAACTCCATGGCCTAAATGAAAAGAGTTTGAAGCTCTCACAGAACCACAGGCTCAAATCCCAGCCAAGATTTGGGGAGCAGCTCTTTTCTCTCTCCCAGGGCTGKCTACACAAAGGAGTTTACTTTGAGGTGTGGTGGTGCAATGTAATTACTTCATACAAACTAGTATGCAGGAACAGTCTCCAAACGAACATACAGCTTTTACTTTACTATGAGACATTATTCCYGCTTGGAGAAGGGGATGAAGGACACAGCCAGCACTGTGAGTTGGGATCCCGTGTTRCCCTGTGGTGCTATTGGGCTGTGGGATCTTTCGTGTGGGGTGTGGTGGGRCAGAGTAACAGAGTGTAGCCAGAAGTCACTGATTTCCACATAGATGTTCACACTGTTAGTTGCTTATGATTCACCTTTTGGGAGTAGCTGATATCATTTTTCAAGTTTGGGACAAACCACTGTGGACAAAACAGCTCTCCCCAGTGTAACTGGGCTAGTGATTAGGCATATGTGGCAGTTAGTGTGAATATACTTGGCATATCAGTGCTGGACAGCTGCAAATTTTCAAACCAGGCACAGCTCCCCCCCCACACACACAATTTTGGCTGCCATTTTTCCAGCTTCCTCTTCCTTGCCCACAGCCGTGCCAAAAGTGCAAGGAGGCAGATGAAGAGCAGGAGGAGATCGATATGGCTTAGCAAAGTGCCTTCCTGGAGGAACTTTCCATGAAATGTCTTCATGCCTCATTACACTATTTTCTCCCCTCCGTGGGAGAGGAGCATGCTCCAGACCACCGCTGGCCCACAGGAGCTTCTTCTTTCAAGAAGAGGCAGGGCACTTTTCAGCAGGCAGTTCATCTGAGAGCCCCTGCAGCAGCCTGCCCACATGAGATGACCTACTCAAAAGCAAACAGCCATCATCATCCTGCAAGGTTGTTGCCAGCACAGACCATGGAAGTCTCCGAGGGAAATGGTGACATTGCTAATGTCACATATGAGAAGCCCTAATTTCTCTGGCTTGGCAAGTGAAACCAAGGCTTTCAGTTAACAAATGCAGACAGATACTCATAGCTGGATGTAGCCCTAAGCTAGATCAGCCCTAACCTAGGGCAGACCAAATAGCTGTAGGGTCACTGCTACCTACCTGGGCAATCCCATCTTGGAYCCCAATACTGGCAGGACTCCCAATCCCACAACTTTCCAATGAAGCTTTATCTAGGACTTCTCTGCTCTATGTCAGGACTTGTGAAAAGCTTACAAATGGTAAGAGGTCTTGGTCTTTACAAAATGTACAGTTCACCAGACTRCCTCCTGCCTCTGCTGGAGGAAGTGTGGACTGCCGTCACGACTAAGAATGGCAGTAGCAGTACCAGGGTTTCTCCTGCAGTTTCTAGAAGATCCTGTCTGTTCCCTTCCTGCCTGGCTGAACAAAATATTTATGGGACATCTGGATCATGGAAAAGAGCCATTTAACTACTAGCGACAGCACAGTAGTGCAATGTAGCCCCCAGTTATGAAAAGCTGTGCTGAAGATGTGAGCACTGGTCTTCAGTTATAACTGCCCACTGTCTACACCAGAAGGAAAGAGGGACTCTCCCAGGCTGAAGAGCAGAAGTTCAAATACTTCTAGGTTGTTTTAGCAGCCCGTGTCATGCACTCATTAGAGTGGCACTTTCTAGAGCATGAGTCAGACAGCTCTCCTGCACTTACGCTGAGAGCAACACCTTGAACACAAGCCTGACATAATACTTGGGGTATTTGTCATGATTTGTGGTACAGAGCATCACTGATGCAGTGACATGACCTGCTGAGCTGTGTGGGACATTTCCTTTGCTGGGAGGTGTGAGTTCTGCATGCGTGGCAAGCCTGTATTAATTTTAAATAGAACAGTGGATGTCAATTAACTGTGGGAGGTATGTCAGCATTCGTTAACGCACCCTGTACTCCTTTATTAATTTTTCATATTGTCATGGATGTGAGTCTGCTCAGGGGAAACGTCAACAGTAGCAGAGCGCATTTCCCTGCAGGGCCCTGTGTCGGGAGGCAGGGGGTGGAGAAGAGGGGGAGGCTCAGTATTACTGYGCTGCGAGATTTTTTTTGGAGTGCCTGAGTACACTCATGAATGTATAAAAATGTGGAACTTGTGCAGAACCTCCATGCYGGCCTGTGGGGCTGCACTGCCTGCAGCACCTTTACACAAGCTTTGTAGGCCTGTTCTAGATATTGATGGATTTTCTATATCGGGCTATAAATTGGCTATTTTACTAGGGAAAAYACAAAAGTCAGCTTTAAATTGAAGAAAAGTATTAGTGTAAAACAGAACTTCTCTGGAAAAGGCAATGGTTTGATGTCATGCAGACAGAGCAAATGCAGGGGGTTTAAATTAAAGGACAGGAAGAATTTCAGTATACAAGGCTGGGAGCTCTTGGCTCACAGTGGAAAAATCTCCCGGGGTGTGAGACCAGCTTTCCCTGTCTAGGAATCTCGGGCACTGGTGTGGCATGGCTTTATAATCTGCTCACAGCATCAAAGGTGATTGCCTTTGGAAACATTTTTTCACCAGTTCTTTGATCAGGACAAGGGTTCTCCTKCATTCCCTGGCCTCTGCTCCTCTCAAAGAAATACTCTCTATTCCGGAGTGTTTCTGCATTTCTCAGAGCTCAAATGAGATCACCAAACATTTCCTTCTTTGTTTTCTCCCTTCTTCACTTGGCCCCCCCAGTTTGCTGTACGGGATCGGCTGATCACAGTCCTGCTGCTCAGCATTTCATGGGGCCAGCATGGGGCAGCGAGCCCGGGGCTGCAGCACTAGTGTGCAGTGATTTGGGGACATTGGAAGAAGAAGGAGGGCAGGGAGCCTGGCAAAACCTAGCAATCGCAGGTAGGCCCYGCCTGGGCCAGTCTCCTCCCGTTGTGTGTGACTACAGGACAGAGGAAGCACATTTCTGCTAAGGTCCGGGGATACCCGGTGGMTCTGTATTTCCATGAGGCCACGAGAATGGCACTGCCAGATGTTCTGTTTGGCTGGAAGAAGAGAGCCATGGATTTGGGATCCCGTGAGAAGGCAGCCCTGAACTCCARCACTTCCAGCATCTGAAATTTCATACATCTCACTTGCAACCCTGCTCCAAGTCCACTGGGCCTTTAGTGCTGCTTTGCAATGAATATCAAAAGTGGGAAAACTAACCATACCAAAGTCTTATTAACAGCATCTGCAGTGGATGTCTTGCTCAAACTTCATACATTTGTACTGACAGAGAAATAGAAACAGGAAATGCTCCTCTGARCTTTATATGGCCAAAGAAGCCAGCCTGGATTTTGTATGGTTGGAGAAGCGACAGACTTGCACCGATTAACTGACTTTGTTGCTCCCGTGTCAGACTGGTGCACAGCTGAGCTCGTGGGGCCCGCGCCGCTGTGCCAGATGGACACAACCCTCCCAGGTCTCACACGGTGGCGTGTGAGTGCTCAGGCCAGGGAGGCTTGCACTGCGCTGGCAAAAGTGGGCTGACTGGTGCACAAGCCAGCTGAGTTAGGATCGAGCACGGTGACAAGGCAGCGGGCGAGGGAGGCGGGAAGGGAGCAGGGGAGCTGCCTCRAAGCCAGGCAGGCTGCCTGTTGTATTCCCACGTTTGCAAAAGGAGGTAGTAACGTGGGGGTTGCTCCACAGCACCATAAACCAGCCTGAAATGGGACTGCCAYGGGTTCACCTTCCCCTCCAGCCTTCTCTGGCCTTGCAACCCACAGGGCTGGCAGGGAGCCAGCGCAGGGAGCTGAGCTAGCTGAAAGCTAACACCAGTAGGGGAGTGGGGGGAGAAGAAAAAAGATGAGTGTTCAGACAAACCAGCTCCCTTAACCAGTCACTGCATGCTTGCACTGGGGGCAGCGCTGGTGCCAGTGGTGGGAGACAGGTGGAGTTGCAGCCCCAAATTATAACAAACTGAGCTCCCACGGAGCTGCGTCCCCACCTGGATGTCTCCTTGGAAGACGGCAGCCTCCTGGCCAGTCTCTTGCTCCCTTCTTTCTCTTTGCTGCGAGAYGCTGGCAGACAGTGGCACCCGTCAGCCGGGTGCGTGCCTAAATGGTACGACCGTGCTCGCACCCGTGCGCTGGCCCTGCTTAGTGCAGATGTGATGCAGACACGGTGGGATAGCTGAGGAGGGTAGAGAGCAGAGCAGGGGAAAGCTTCCACGCGCCAATCCGAAAGGTGGGCTGGCCTGCGGGAAGCCGCAGGCTCATGAGCAGCGGATCTCGCCGGGATATTTTGGGGCCCCACTGAGAAGCGATACGCTATGTAAAATATTGACTCCCCCTTTGCCCCTAAGTAAATTTGCATCTGTAGAAAGACCAKGCGTTTCACTAATGACTCTGCCATAAGAAACGACGCCCTGCCACCCAGTTTCCAGTGACGTGACGCATTTGCGTAGCCCAAACAGATGGGACACTGCCTACTCTGGGAAGGGCTTTGGGGCAAAACTTYTGAAGGTCCTGTCTGCTGTGTGCTGGTATTAAAAAGTCAGTTGCATTCAGAGAAKTTACTTTGCCAGGCACATCAGAAATTTGTCTTTCTAAGTCAGCTCACAGACTCGTGCAGCTGACAGGTGAAAAAGTGTATTTCCAGGTTTGCCAACAGCGTGTAAGATCAGCTGTGAAAGCTAGAGAGGCWTTTTCTGGGTCTTCTACCCTCAGCAGCGAGGGCTGTGGCTTATGGCTGTTGATGAGGAAGGAGCTGGAGTAGAAATGTGCTATCTTGGGTGAGGAAGATTCTGCAGCGTTAGCAGGAATAAAACGTAGCAAAATCTTATTTTAGAGAGTGAATTCCCCAGATGAGCTTGAGAACAAGTCTATTGCCTACAAAAGATCCATTTACCACAATCACTGTTTAGAGTAAAACTGCACTTCAAGGGTTTGAAGGCACTTTTGCAATAGAGGGGTTTGCCCTGGTGTCCTTGGACAAAAATAGTTCCTTCTCTTATTTTTGTCCTACTGTCGTATGCCAGCTGGCTGCCACCCTCCATTCCAGACCCGGCTGCATTTCAGTTGTGTTGTTTATGTAAAGTTTGTACACTGTGATTTAGGGTCCTTTGGGGTGAAATGTACTATGTAAAGATACACTTTTATTTCTAAAGCCTTCTGTTGTCACTAAGGGCCCAATTCATCCTGCTAAGCAGGCGTTCACACCATGAGGGGGGCAGGCAGAATGCAGATCGTAGCATCTTCTGGCACCTCGTGGCTTCCCTCACTGAAGSAAATTTTGTTGATCGTCTTCTGGAAATATTGCAGTGTTGCTCAGTGCCCTACAGCCAGGTCCAGTCTGCACCAGGATTTTGAATGTCCAGGTGGAGAAATCCCTTGAATACAGGGTTTTAGCTTGGCATTTTAGTAAAAAATTCTTGMYGTTTGCAAGCAGATTTGAGCCTGGATGTTTCTTCATACTAGACTGTAGGRTAGTTTGGATCCAGATGGTTAAGTTACAAATACAGCTGAGCAGGTGAGGAGGAATAAGGTGGGCTACAGCCATCTACGTACCCCTCTTTCAGCCTCTCTGTAGATAAAAACTGAGCTTGAAGCTTCRTAATCCTGCTGACATCTCCCTCTTGTCTGGCTCTAGGTCAAATATACCCATAATTGGAAGCAATGTGCAAATTTGCTGCTTTCACAAACAAATCCAGTCCTACTGAGGAACTGTGACTGCTGATATGAGGAGCAAATCTGGTCCAGTGTGATTATATCTTGCTATTTATGACATTTAAGGGCCTATCCCAGAATCTGTGCAACATACACTACACAGTAAAAACTGCAACATTTGCAGCGCAGCAAAGRAAATGATCTACAAGATATAGTTGCCTATTTAAATAAACAATAAAATCTCGATGTCCCTGAATGTTTACCCAGGAGAGTTCCTATGTCCCTTCAGCCACAGAGAGAGTGGAAGATCAGGGTCTTTCTAATATGTTTGGAAAGTTAAAAAAATCTGGAGAGTTAATGAATCCAGGGTGGTAAATTCAAGGGTCCAGGGCCACATGCCTAAAAAGCTCTCCCAGTGCTGTTTAGCTGGGGGGCTCTGGCCAGCCCCTCCGCTGACCACAGCAGGAATGGCATTGAACAGCCAGAAGCTGCCCTTAGGTTTTAGAAGCCACAAAATGTTAAGCAGAGCTCACGTGCCTTAGCATCAGCTGAAGCTGAAGTTTTACCTGTGCCCAGCCAGCACCTGCTTCTGCCAGAGGAGGCAAAGCCTGCGACAAAAAGCGAACTTCGGTTTTTCATTCGGGAAGCAGGAAAATCGGAAAGTCTTCCAGCTTTCCTCCTGCAGCTGATTCCACTCAGATGAATGTCACTGCCCATAASAGCAGCAGTTGGGGGCAAAAAATAAAGTGGCTTTCTCCAGCGGACTTTCTCCAGCGGTCTCCGAACTTTGCGGTGAATTTAGCTTCCGAACGCACAAGGGCAGCTGCGTGCGCTCCTGCAGGCCTTTCCCACGCACCTCAGCCCGGCACGGCGGCCAGCCGAGCGGCAGCAGGCGAGGCTRCCTCCAAGCAGCCCTGCTTTGGGGTTCCTGGTCAAAATTCAACCATGAAAGGAGAATTTGCCCCCGGGCAGGAAAAGCAAACACTAGAAGGAAGAGACTGAAGGYCAGACCGTGCCCCGTGTAAAATGCTGGGGGCTGCTTGCGAGAGGGGGTAGGCAGCCCTCCTGCCTCCTAGGGCGAGTGCTGCTGGATGAAAACCTCRGGCACCAGCAAAGCCTCGCAGGGACACTGGGCTGCCATTCAAGAGGTCACCGGCTGGCTTTCTCAGACAGGTCACTGGGACTTCACAAAGCAAGCGGGAGCACTGTACTGAGAATTAAAACCAAGAGCTGCCAAATTTACAACAAACAGCAAGATTAACCTGGACATTAAACAGGTAGAGTGTATATAATCCACAAATCCAGGACAGAGCTGTAATCCTCCTCTGTTTAAGGACGAAGCACCTCCACAGCCCACCCCAGCACAGTCGGTCCCCTGGGGAGCATAGATTGGTTCCTTGTGCCTGTTTGAAGGCAGAAGTGACTTTTGGAGAGAAGGAGCCTTGGCGGTTGTGCGTGACACTAACCCAGGTGAGTGATGGAGACGGCACCAGGCCAAGACACTGGATTTAGCTTGGAAAGTAAAGACTCCAAGGCATTATTTGGGATTAGGTGTTGTTTGGGATTAGGCATTGTATGGGATTAGGCATCATTTTGCTGACAGTGTGAGCACCAGCAGGAGGCCAGTGCTGGCAGTGCCAGGGAGCATGGAGCAGGTCCCAGCAGTCCACAGCACTACTCAGCCCACCAACAGCACTGCTCTTTCTGGCTAAGATGGTGTCTCAGAGCACAGCAGCTCTCTTCTGGTCATTACCGCACAGAAACTCTTCCTAGGAGAGCTGGTGGATGCACAAGAGGTGCCACCATGCCGGGACTCCTCTGGTTGAGATGGGAAAGCACTGATGGAGAATATGGCCGGGGGTTTCTCAGCAGTTTTCAGTATCTCTGGAGAGAGCAGCAGCTTGAAGTCTATGCCATCCTGTGCATGGAGGAGGTGCACCCCACCCCGTCCACCTCATCCTCCTTTGCTAAGTCTTTGCCTTCCACCTCTTTGCTGAGATCTCAATCTCCTGCTCCCACCTTCCTACTGTACAGCCCAATATCCCAGTGCAGGAGCCCAGCTCTGCAGCTCTTCCCCTCCTACTACTCACCTACTCTAGGACATTTCTACACTTGCACATGCACTCTATAAGGCACACTTCAGCTGCTCTGGTCCTTGTCCCCACCAAAACTGGATCAGCCCCATCCCCATATCAATCTGCTGTCAAGTCCTACCCAAGCCCATGCCGTCTCCTGTATTGCCCTTAGCTCCTGACCCCGGTTAGGACCTCATTTGACTTCTACTGCATGCACTTGGAACAGCGCAAAGCAGGGAGCTAAAAACTGCTCACCTRTAAGTTAGCAAATTACTCTAAATCAGCAGCATATTGTGCCTCTCTTGCTTTCCCCTTGCAAATTCAAAGGAGGGAAATGATTTGATTTTAAAAGGGTGGCTGTGGCTGTTCAGGGCTACACGATCCCAGAGAGGTGATCGAAGTGTTCTGCACTCCTCTCTGATTCCTTTTTTTTCCATTTTATCTTCATACCCGCTATAGCTGCACCAAGCTCAAAGCTCATTAGTTAAAAAATAATCATTGTAGAGGAGCTTAGGTGATTTCTTTGGGTCCAAATGAGTGAACTCAGAAGCAGTGAGGAACAGGAACTGTCTGAAACGGAGATGCTCACAGATCTCCAGAACTGGGATGCCAGTGGATACCATGCTGGTCATTTTGATCTAATCAGGCACAATCAACAAATGTTGATTAACAAATACTAACCTCCCAGGCACTAATACATAACAAAACAAACAAAAAAAAGCATTAATGGAGTCCTGTCATAACCTGTCTGAAAGACTGTACCACATTTTATGTCCTTGCTGCTACACAGGCTGCTATTTTACTCATGGTGAGCACGTCACTGTAAGTGAAATGTGAGACTGGTGTCAATGTGACATATTTTTTAGAAGACGTGCAAGAAAGGGGAACACCTCTTTTTTAAAAATATCTTCCTCTCCTAGAAGTTCTCATAATTCACTTTTCCTCTCCAGGATCTCCTCTCCTCATTACACATCTAGTGCTTTCAGCTCTTTTGTCTTTTGATTTGGCAAAGAAAAATTCATTGCTGTGTTGCTACTCCTGGTGCAAGAGTTATGCCTGTAGACAGTGCATTGCAGGCTGGCAATGTGGCCAGGATATGCAGTCCGCCTATCTCRGATATCAGCTGGGTTTGGGATGAGTCAGTTAGATAAGTGAGGGAACAAACAAGTGGGAGAGCGAATAGGCCAGTTGGTGGTGTGGCAAGGGTGCGTCCATGGCTGACTCAGAGGACTAATCAATGTATTATCATTTCTCACACATTCCAGCTCCAGCACAAAACCTTCAGGAGTTCTTGTCAGGATGATGAATTCCTCCTCCTCAAAAACATGCAGTTGAGCCCTCTGCATGGGAAACACCCGTCTTGTCCGTGTGGTTTTTCCTACAGGCGGAAGCACTGAACCAATGATTACACAGACAGGCTAAAGTATGGACACACATATTCGAGCTGGTTATATGTAGATACCTAGTGTAGATACATTATCTCCAGCTGCAAGCAGATCACAAGCCTAACAAATGATTAGATACAGCTTATAATAGAACTAGGTAATTGTGAGGGAAGTGGAGATTCAAAGAAAGAAATTCAGGTATCCTGAACTAAGGGGAGACACTAGGTGGATGCATATTRTCCTAAAACATGAGTTCAGTAGAAGCAGATGAATCCTGTGTTACAAAATTAAATGGTCTTCTGGTGTCGTTCTGCTGCAACTGTGAAGTTTCGTCTAAAGAGACACTGTGAAGGCCAGAATTCAGGTTGTAAAAGGAGTCCTCTTGTCATGTGAAGAGAAGAAAGAGATAAMTATGAGGCAGAATGAGTCCTACTCCAGTGTCTTGCATATGAACCTTGTTGTCTAGATCGGCATGTCATGCAAAATATTTGCTTTTTTTTTTTTTTTGCCCACCACAGATGAATGTGTGGACTTGACAGCTCCATTCGCTGTACAGGGGGGCACATACTGTTGACATTGTGTAGTCAGTCTGTGACCTGACAAATCCAGCAATGTAAATTGCAGCAAAAGGCTCAAGTTTCTTCTTTTAGATGTGCACCTCATCTTCATTCAGCAGCAGAAATGGTTCCTGCTCAGAAGCCCCTAACTGTACATGGAAGCCAACGCTCTAAAGAAGAATAGTTTTCTTTATAACACTTCTGTGTGTCTTCAAGCTGACTGTATGTCCTCATGGAGGAATTTCTGTCTCTCATGGAAATAAACATATGTTCTGAGCACCTTGTAGCAGAAATTTGACTAAGGCCAGCAATGTCTTGTATGATCTTCCAGAAGATCTCTGAGAGACATAACTGTGACATGACTTTTCCTAGTCACATCCCATCACATGGGGGACCACATACAAGGGGAGCTGTATTGTGAAATTCCCAAGCACCAAGCTCAAGAATATACGCTCTGGCTCCTTGGTAGAGCACATGAGCATTTYGTAGTGGTCTTTGCCTCATCCTTCTCTTTCTTCTTCACCTGTCCTCTATGCCCCTTCACTCTGGACAGGGTTATGGTAATAGTTAGTGGTTGCTAACCATTTCAGACAGCCACTGCTGACCATTTCAGACCGTTCTGCCTCCCTCAGGGCTCCTGATCCCTCCCCGTTACTGGACCTGGCTATAATTATTTTCCTTCTTCTTGCCCTGCCTAAACTTTTGTTCTCTCTGTTGTGCATTCTCCCTCTCTCACATTCTCCAAAGTGCTTGGCATATGTCTCTGATCTGCCTAGAGCAGGCTCCTTGGGAGTGCAACGAGCACAGGGGATAATTAGTGGCTGATGCCTCAGGGTTTTAATTTGAACCTGGTGGTGTAGCCATGCCTTGAATGTAAATAAGGCACATGCTCTTGGGAGAGCTCTTGAATGGAGACCAGCCTGTTGCTCAGCCCAGATGTGACCTCTGCAAACAACCTCTGACGTACTGAGAAGACTTGGGCCCTACTAGCAAACTGCTTCGAAAATTCCTTCGGTGTTCAAACATGCAACAAACTCTGCCAGGAATGCCAGTGAGCTACTTGCAACTGCATATGTGTGTAAAAAATGTGGAATCTGCTATGAACCTTTAGAGAGAAATTTGGGAGATATTTGGAAGAGCTGGTCAAGCTTTCAGATGGCCAACTCTCATCCCTTCTGGCCCCTATTTACTGAAAGAAACTCAGTTTAAACAAGGAGAGTAAAATCAAGGAAAGGATACTACTGAGGTTGTTATTAACATTATCAAGAAAACAACACAACAATCAAATCAGAATCAGACAAATGCATCAAGATATTTGCAATATTGGATTGGAATTAGACATTTCAAATTGTTAAATTGCAGTAACAAAAATAGACAGTCCTTACAAACTTTAAGAAAGGATCTTTGGGAAGCAGCTGTCCCTCTGGTTACAAACCTCAATTAAAGAAACATACTAAAGACAATTTAACCTAGAAACTGGAGCTGCTTAAATAGTTTAATTTTGAGACGTTGCTATCTAATGTTCTAATGACAGAGCCAGTTATAAGGCTCCCTTCTTAGATTTCCACTCTCACAGAGTGGATAACCCTTTCCTCCCCTCCGCAGGCAGACTGTCAGCAGAACACCTCTAATGAGCAGAATTGTGACGTTTCTTATCGACCAGGAAATTATCTGGGACGGTTTCCAGTGCTCTAGAGGCTTTTAAACACAGAACAGTTTTGACTTTATGAGCCAACATTGAGGGCTTTTTAAACCTAAGTTTTCTTTGTAGCACTCTGCATGCAGGTATTAGGGATGGACACATACATACATGCACACAGCAACATTTTCAWGACGTAGCATGAAATCTAAGGAAGTCCAGACATTTCCCATCTATTAAACACAAACAGCAAACACTGATAAAGAAATCACTTCCCAGAGGACCGAGCCTGGAGCTGCAGTCGTGGAGGCAGAAGAYGTCTGCTTGGCTCAACGCTTCTCATGAATAGACCTTGTGTGGGYGCAGGGACAGAGGCCAGAGGTGGGACAACATGTCTGGTCCAGTTTTGACTTCTTCTCTTTGAAATGACTGTGCTTGCAGAGACCGGAGAGCCAGTCTTCTCTCAAGAGGYTCATTGGCCTTAAAGGTCAGACTTGCACTTCAGGGTCTTTGCTTACTCTGCCTGGTGACATCTCCACATCAGCCTGCAGATAAATCTGGTGGAAGGTCTAATTTGGAGCCACACCAGATTCGAACTTAGCAAGTGGCAGGTCTGGAAAAAGTCCCGTTTACATCTGCAGAGTAAAAAGTATTTGGTATCTTGCAGAGCAGACGCTGTAAGTCTGCAAATATTCCCCTGAGCCTTCATTCTCTCTCCCTCCCCCTATTTTTGTAAATAAAAAATTAAATGCACAAGATGTTTCCTGAAGATTTTGGCATGGTCTTATCTGGATAAAAGGTCTCATGACGACTCCATTGCCAACTTATAGAAATTTCAACACAAAACTATCCTACAAAAATAGCTGCTTGCCAGGGTTTGTTTGTTGTTTTTTTCCCCCCCAACCCTCACTTGACATTCATCCATCTGCAACTCAAAAATAAATGTGTACAGTTTATTACCACTGTCATCATTCTTCGCCTAAAGAAGGCAACTTATAGTTATCGTTCTATTTTGGAAACAGGCTAGAAGTCAAGCAGTTCATCTTTCGCCCTCCTTCGGAGCTGCAGAAACTCGCCAGCTGTTTCTTGGCCGGGCTGGCCTCCGAGCCGCGCTGGGCGACGCTGCCTGAGGCTTCCACAGCGGGTGCCAAAATCGGCCTGCAGCCCCGCCACGTTCCCCTGGGACAAGGCCGCCGCCGGGGGGGTTGGAGGCCGTGGCGGGCACCGGGGAACGCTGCGACGTCGGCGGGAGAGACAGCAAGCTGTCGGGAGAGACCCGGGCCCCGCGCGGGCTGCCAGGCGGCACCGGGCCGCGGCCGAGGCAGGCAGCGAAGGAGCGGGGCGCGAACGGCACTCCCGAGCGGAGCGGCCC
>NW_028185037.1:2426912-2441782 GCF_003343005.1 Rhea americana | reverse complement strand
GGGGCTCCGCGGGACGCGCCCGCGCTCCCGGGGAGAAGCCGGCCCGGGGAGCGCTGAGCGAGGACTGAACCAAGCCGGCAGGAGCCCTCTTTACACAAGCGCACGTTTCAGCGGCCGGCCAAGAAATCCAACCCGGCGCCGGTGGCAGCGCGCCAGTAATCCTCTCACCTTTCTCTTAATATCCTGTGACTCAGTGATACATGTCAGGCCACTTAAACCCAGGCGGCGGAGTTCAGGTGCTGCACCAATTACCCCGAGTGGACGGGGAGACCTGCTAGCTGAGCAGGAAATAGGTCAGAGGAACGATCTGACTAATAAATTATCTTAATGAAAAGTTCCTCAGGGAGCTGTTGGGTTGGTAGCTCTGCAGAGGAGAAGAGGGTTGGCAGCAGCCGGGCGAGAAACAAGCGAGCAGGTAGGGAGCGGGTGCGGGGAGAGCGGCGGGCAGCGCGGCGGCCGGGCAGGGGAGGCCGCCGCTCGCCCCGGCGCGGCGTCCACGGCCTGCCCCGGAGCCGCTCACGTCAGCCCTCCCCGCGGCCCGGCGCCGAATGGAGCCCGAGCCCAGCGTCTGGAAGCAGAGCTAGTGAAACCGGAACCGCTGCCAGGAACACGTCGTATCCATGCGTTGCCTTCYGTAGCGCTCCGGTCCCAAATGGCTCTTAAAGGCTAATTTGTGGTGCGCTGGCTGCCGGGGCTTGGAGATAYGTGGAGGAGCTTCAGCAAGGGAGGACCCGAAACGCTGTTCCTGCTTCCTTCAGCACCCTGTCGCCGGTTTTGTACCTGCATATAAACAAAGCCAGAAAACAGTTCCCAGCGATATTAACAGTAATTCATTAATGGGGCACAGGGCGTTAGTGGGTGCTGGGCAAAAACTGCAACAACAAGCCGACGAAGCACCTCTGGAGTCTGGTCGTGGCCTATAATAATAGAAGAATGACTTCAAAGTTACGTTTTCATCACAGCAAACTAAGACCTAGAGATCTGTGRCATCTAATTTTAGCTGTTTGGATGCCTGCTGTCAGCCGGGGGAGTAGCTCCATCTGTAGCAAAGGGAAAGGGTGGCTGGGACGAGACGGGGGCACCCACCTCAGCACCCAGTCTGGGACGGGGTGAGATCTCCTAGAAGCGCCTGCTTCTCTCCGCTGTTYACAAGGGAAGGCCAGACAATTCAGTTAGCTGCCGTCTGAAGGGACGAAGCYGGGGTACAAACCTCCCCGTGCGTTGCCTGCAAAAGCCGTCGGTATCGAAGCTGCGTTGCCACCTGCGCCAAGGCTGTCACAGACAAAAGCCTCCTGGCAGGAGCCACGAGCGGGACAGGGGCCTCCCCAGAGGCAAGCAACCCTTCCTCGTGTTTAAAATTCTCCAGAATCCCCTTTTTCGAAGTGTTTCGGCGCCCGCCGGCCAGGGCACGGCGCCGCTGTGGCAGTGTCCTCGGCGTGCCGTGCGTGGCGACCACGCAGCGCTGCAGCATTGCACGCACCCAGACTTGGCTGGGACGCCGGGTGCCGYGCGGGCCGGCGCAGCCCTGTGCGCTCCAGTGGGCTGTAGTGGAAAGGCAAAGGGCTGGGCAAATCCCGGTGTCCGCGGGATGAGACAGCAACCAYGGCTGCAGGTTTTGCCGAGAGCGCATCACCCTCTTCACCATCGCCTTCAGTCGCCCCTCCAGCTCCTTGCCCCCCTCCCCGGCAGCAGCAGCAGCAGTGCTAGGAGGACGCTGAGGACCAGGCGACACCACCACAGACCCACAGCAGGTTCCCAGGTGCAGGGTCTCCTGCTGGTGCGCTGCATTTGCCCCGCGAGGCCGGTCTTTGGGCAGCGGTGTTTCGGCCTCCTGGCTCCTCTCTGCCATGCCGCATCCAGCCCACAGGCTTCACCGCACATCGCTGCCGAATGTCACTTGGGTCCAGTACTGAGCAAACCATGGCAACGGGGCCTTTACCTGAGTATGCTCGTTATTTTTGTTGCAAGATTTGAAGTTTTACAGTGCTAGCAGTTTGAAAAATAATCTTCAGCATTCATGAGATGTTATAAATTGGGGCTTTTATGTATTAGAGACGGGGCAATAAATGCCAAAGTGGATTTATTGGTTATTGCTGCTCTGATAAAAGGGTCATTAAGAGTTGTAAAAGTCTAAACGATAATGGGGAGATGCTGTAAACGCTGTAAGTGAGGAGAATGAAGGAACATGATATACTTGTCAGCTGAGGTCACTTCCTAATGGTTTACAACCCTCTTCCAGCCATTGAGGAGAAGCCTGGCACCGTGAAAGTGCAAATCCATGCCTGTCATTGGGGCCTCAGGGCTTCCTCTCTGGCACCTTGGCCACTGGTGCCCGGAGGAGGCGATGAGCCCACGAGAAGCCCGTCCTGTGCGGGGCCACACGGGGAGCACTGGCCTGGGCCCCTGCTACTGGCCTTTCTGGGGGAGCCGCCCAGACGGTCCCACGAGACGACGGACGTAGGTGCCCCGCGTCTGCCGCTGGAGTAGAGACAAGACCCATCCTCCTGCTAAGTGCACGAGGAGTTTGGTCTGCAGCACTCTTGTGGGGGCGTCGGTGGCTTAGCCACACTGTTCGCTTTATCTGCTGTGCTCTCAGTGCCTGGCCAAAGAGACCCACCAAAATTTAAGTGCCAAAATGATTTAAAAATAAATACCTTCAGTTTCCACAGGTTATTATAAGCAGAGCTGCCAACTTCATCTCTTACTAAGGTGTCCAGTGTGTCCTGCTAGAAGTTTTGTTTCCTGTTGCTTATGGTCTCGTCAAACTTTAACTGTCTGGGCTGACATTTTTCATTCCAAATCTCTGTCTCCTGCTGAATTATCGTGGAAAATTTCAGCCAGACCAGCTCAGCTGTGTCCAGCTGTGAGGCTAAAGGAAATGATACCGTTTTGCCTTGGTAGAATAGACACCAGCAGCTCTTGCTCTGAGCGCGTCCGAGACCCAAAGTCCATCGTGGCAGCGTTCTTGCTTTCCAGGGATATGCTTTTCACAAGCATGCATGAAAACCAGGGAAATCTGGTAAATAGACAGACTCTGGGAGAAAAAAGAGGTCATCCAACCTCTTCCAGGGGGAAACGCTCCTGCCCCCGGTGCCCGGGGCGAGCGGTGGCTCGAGGCACCAAGGCGCGGTCGGCGCTGCAGGGAGGGGAGCTCGCATAGCGCCTGCGGGGTGCTGGGATTCCCCGCACCTTTCCCCCCGACTGCACCCCCGGCACGATCCTGCAAAAAACCCATGCGAGAATAAGCGGCACTGCTTTCAGAGCAGCGTTTGAGTCATGCCCAGCAAATCTGGGCTGGGCACACGCGCCACAGAGCAAACAAATCGCGCACCCTGCGCACCAGAGGAGGGGAAAACACCGGTGGGCGACCCTGCGGCCAAGGACCGTAGGGTTAAAAATCCAGCACAGGGAGGGGGCAAGTCGCAGCTGAATAATCTGCCTTAACTCTCGCACTTCTGCACTTTCGAGTGCTTGGCTTTGCAACCCGGTCGTGCCTTCGGCTCCCGAGACACACCTGACGCTGCCGCRTATCGCCGAGGCGGCGCAGGCTCTCCCCGGCACGGCAGATTTATTCACATAACAAGACCTGACCAGGCACATTTCAGAGATGTTCTCGGCAGCGGATGAGCTAAGGCATTTGGCATTTTACCTGTCCTTATTTCCCTTATTCAGTGCAGATCATTTGAAATTCCTTGTGGAATCTGGTGGAACRTAAAAGCTATATACAGTGTATCTCCAGCTTTAACTTATTCGCTCTTACAGACACTGGAGCACCTTGAAATATCTATCGATCTCACATGAGTAAAATAATCTGAATAGTATTAAAAAAATGGTTGGCATTTGGGCACACAAGATAAATCCTTTTTCCCAGTATGGTCTATGAGTCATATTTAATTTGGCTAGTCAGACCACTTTCAGATAGTAACAAAACTACTTCTAAACCCTTTACTTATTTTAATCGCCCTTTACCTATTTTAAGCAAAAGAGCATCGCTGTTGATTATATCTCGTTTTAAAAGTGCTTCATTTTGCAGTCAGGAACAAGTACAATGACGCACTTTGCAGATCAACTATAAAATGCAAGGGACAAGGAGTAAAGAAATTTGAGATGTCACATGAGAAGTTACCCTCCCAGCCATTTGCAGAGCACTTGCAAATAATGAATCTGTGTAGAGAAAACAGGGGCCCCCATGTACACTCGAAAGGGAAGAAGTCCATCAATAAAATTGTACGAGCAACCATAACTGTAAATCCAGTTTCAAAAATGTTAGCAATGAGCCAACCCAGAAAATGGTTTGCAGACAAATATCTTAAAGCAACTGATCGATTACTCAATTACATTACTCAGAAAAATCAGATGGGTCCCAGTCCTGCAATGGCTTTGGCAGATGACCAGCATTATCAGAGAGGATAACCTCATTTCCAGGCCACTGCTGGCAGCAGCCAGCCCCGTTTGTTTTGTTTTCTACTTAGTTTTTGTTTTCGTGTTATCGTAAACCGGTATGATRTTGTTTTGGATTCCAAACACTTACGGCTAAGCTACTTATAAACAGCATGATTGTAACTTCATCCCTGGAAATCATGGTGGATCCATTTACAGGATATTCATTTGCACTTACGTAATGGAGTGGCAAATTCTCCGCCAGCTCCAGCGCTCCTGCCTGCCTTTCTTCCTGTTTGCTTGTTTTCAATTACCTATAATGTGCACCCTAATGCTCTTAATAACTTTGCTCACGAAATCCCCGTCTGCAGCAGACTTTTAATTTACAGCTTGAATGTTCTTGTGCTCATTTTCTTTCTTTCCAACAACAAAGCAGGAAACATCTACTGATGTTTCCGACCTTAGCGGATGATTTAGACGTCGTGGCGGTGCGCAAAGCGTGACTCCCTCTCCTCTGGCAGCACCATCCCTGCGGTCCATCCGGCACCTACGTGGGTGCTCGGACGAGCCCCGAGCATCCTTCTCCCGCGCAGAGGCTGTGGGGCACCTCGGCTGCAGTGACTGACCCGTGCGCAAAGCAGGCCACCGCCAAACCCTCCTGCGCCTGCAAGGTCATCAGGAGTTTCAGCGTAAGCAGGAATCACGGAGAGYCCTGATTCTCCGAGTGCTCGCGGGGCGGTACGGGTCCCACAAACTACGGCACGGCACAGAGTCACCCGCACGCTAACAAGTCTCAGAGCAGGACGTGAACTTGGAAGTCGTGGGATTCGTTAAAAGCAAGTAATGATGTTTTGGGTATACATTTGCCTTCAGTGTTTTGAGTCTTCACGTTTCTAAGTTTCTGTCTGATCACAAAGGCTGGGAGTTTGCTTTTTTTTTTTTAATCAAAACTAAACAGAGCAAAAATAAAAAGGTAACTGGGATCCTTCCTCAGGGACATGACTTCTGGAATGTAAGTTTTAAAAAAATCAAAACGAACCAATATAAAGCTTTAGATGTCATGAGAAGCAGAACCACTGAAAACACTAATCTGCACTCGGTTTTTATTGTGGTATATGAATAAACAAATCATGAGGTCAAATAACAAATAATAATTGTGATCTATGATCTACATTACAAAAAGTCCCGTTCAGTTTGCATTTTTAAACATAAACTAAGTAATTTTCTTTAAAAATGCCTGTACTTCGAAAGCTCTTTTACTCTGTGATAGGTGAAATAAATACAGAGCGGCGTCTGTATTTACCTACAAAAAATGCACGCAGCGATGTGTTTTGAAGAGGACGAGCGCTAACGCTGCGCGAGAGGGGCCGSGGCCAGGGCTCTGCCTGCTGGAGGCTTTCGCCGTGCGATGGGAGCTGCGTGGATTTAGCTGCTAGTCTCTCCTGAGATTTTTTCCGGGTCTTGTTGGTAAAGTGGCGATTCAACACTTTCTCTTTTTTTTTAACGGAAGATAGACAAAGGAGATTTCTTGAGAAAAAGCCTGCTGTGGTGCCGCTCTGCTCACGCCCGCCGCCGCCGTTAAATCGACTTCTGAAAGCAGACGGAAACGTTTGTCCGTGTCAGCGCGTTTTGGCCTGCTCAGAAGGGCCCGCTGYGAGCGGAAGCACCCACCCCGCCACCGAGCCCTTCGCAGAGCAAAAAGCATTCGTGGGGCAGCGCCGAGGAAGCAGGATTTTTCTACCCGAATCCGCTTGCGCTGCCCGTTTGCCTTTGAACCCGACCGGTGAGTGAGGAGCCGTGATGTTTCCTGCGCCCCGAACCGACGGACGTGTGGCACGTCCTCCCTCCCAGCGCACCGAACAGCTCTGGATTTACTGAGAATCGGCTGCTTGTAATGGTAGAAACGCAGCGTTTAGCGCAGGAACCGCTTGTCGCAATCAGATCCGGACAGCGAGCGGGGGCACAGGGGAACGCTACCCACCCGTCCGGATCGGTGCTCCTCAAAACACGCGTTCACATTGATCCGATTATGTTACAGTATGTTTTGTTACAGTCTAAAAGCTACCAATGGAAATGGCAAAGAAGAGAGGGAAGTACAAGTAATACCAATGTTATAACACGTTGCCACAACATTTCCAAGAAACAGGAACCTCCTGGGAGCGGCGTAGGTCGCGTTCACTCACCTCAYTGCCGCAATGAACTGCATTTCTCTGCAGCTGCACGTGCCAGCGTGCRCCTTAATTTAGACTCTGTTCTCGTAACGTCCTAACTCCCTCACCCGCCATCCTCTCGAGGGTACAAATGGCAGAAAAAGGTTGCTTGGGACTGGTCTGATAAACCCGCTGCCGCTYGCAGCAGCTCAGCAGGGTTAAATGACGTACACCCGGGGTTGGAGCCAGTCCGGGATTTCTCTAACTGTCAACTCAAAAAAATGGGGGCGAGGAGGATTCGGGAGGAAAAGACTTTTCCTCACTTTGTTCCAAGCTCTGGAAGCAAATGTAATGCCCACGAGGTAATTCCTCCGTTCGCCCGGCTGAGGAACCCTGGTGTTCTCGCAGCCCGTCTGATTTCTCCCCGCTTAGGTATGTACTCTTTACCCTGCCTATGAAGTGTCTAAAACTAAAATTTATTGTAGGAGACTGGCTATTGATTTGCAACCCCGCACATCTGGAAGACATGAAACAAAAGTCCATTCTTTTAACCAATGAAAGTTTAARCTTTATCGTAAGGAATTGCTTTAGGATAAAATTAACTGACATTCTGAATACTTGCAATATATATTTGATTTTAATTTATAGCAAAATCCTGCTTACAAAACTCACAAGAGAAGTTTCAGTGGTATTTGTGGGATTATTTGACTTCAGTTAAACCCAGTCTGGCCCTAACAGGGATTAATTATACCTTCCTGAAGTATTCCAGGGAAGGATTATGTGATTGCTCTCAGGGTCCCTAATGTCTATGGGATGAATAGTGTTTCTCCCATGATAGTCTCTGTAATGTTTTCTATGAATGAAACAAATAACCTAGCCCATGACCAAGCAATTCAAGTARACTTTCTTTCTGGGAGGGAATCCAGATTCTCTTGTTGTCTCTTTTTGTTTCATTCCTTCATGTCTCTGCCAAAAATGATGGGTTCAAGGACTCAGGCTGAATTTCCTGTCAATTCCTGTCCAAGCGGTTGCTGTTGACATCCAGGTATTATGGTATTATCTGCCTCTTGTCAACAAACATCATTCCCCCTGCAGTTCCTAGGGCAGGACCAAACTCTCCATCTGTATGTTCAAAGTTACGTAAACCTGGGAAGGATATTCAGCAAATGACTCCAACGTTGATGTATGCAGGAAAAGCAGTACAGCCAACTAAGCTCAACCACAAAGCTTCATTTCTCAAGATTCTCCCATCAGAGAAACAGTATAAATATTTGGCACATTCACTAGCAATATGCATCAACAAGTAAGATGTTTGCTCATCTGAACTTATACAAAATCTCCTCATAAATTACTCATTAATGATAGATCTCTACTCCACCTACTATCCAGCATGCCTTTTAGCTGTGCAAAAAGTACTTGCACAGTCAATTCAAAAATACCCGGAAAGATTCACAAGGAAGTAAAGAATCTGTTTTTGTTTTGAGATGACTGTATTCAGATCCGACGTCAAGTTTAGCCATTTCTTGCTTGAACAAACCTATAGCTTTTGTTCTCTCCCTCTACTTGCCAAAGTATATTTCTTGCCTCCTCTGTAAATATTATAATAATAATATTAGAGTAAAAGCCACAATAACATCAATTATAATAGCACTGACAATAAGCAGCTTGCACTAATATAGAGCTTTTCCTCTGGGGATCACACTGTGCTCTAAAAGAAGCAGGGTAGGCATCTCCTCCACAGCCTCCTTCTGAATGGAAGGAACTGAGATCCCTGCCTAGCTGGCTCATCGCTTCGGTGGCATTGCCCTCTTATGCTCCCATCTCTAAGTACATTCATTCAATGCAACRTGGTGTTATCCAGAGCACCCTGAAGGAGCTAAACAAGCTTTCATAGGTCCCAGAGGTGATAGGGCTCCTTTAGCCAGAAGCAGGGAATAAATTCAGCTGCAGTGAGCATTGCAGTAACACAGCTGTTGTGCTTTCAATACTCAAGTTTTGATAAACTTTATGCACATCAGGTCAGCAGAGAAGGGTGATGGGGCTGTTGAAAAAGAAATATGGAATTGCAAAAATGAGTCAGAGGAGAATGGCACAAATAAAGATGTGGAGACTCCAGATGGGGGAGGAACAAAACACCTAAATCATGGTTTGTATGTTTTGATCTGCTACCCTAGCTGATAGAAATGTGCCTGTCAGGAAGAGAGTCAGTTTGCAAACCAGCGGTAATACTCCAGTAACACTGTAACAACATTCCTGTCTGTCAGACCTCTACTTCAGAAAACCCAGTTTTATCACTGCCTCAATCTCTCATCTTCATTAATTACTATAGAAATTGTAAGCAGTAATCCATTTGCTGTACAAGAAGCAGGAAACAAAGTATTATGAATCAGTGCCTTAACTTGCCCAAACATGATAGGCARAGTTGCTTCCGTCAATGGTGATTCCCCAAGAAAAGCATTTATGTAACAGTATAGTTACGCATAATTATAAAACGATGCATGTCCTGCTTACTTGTCAGATCTATTTGTTCCATGCTTTTTTCACAAYGCACCGTGTCTCATAAAAGCAGTTACACTGGGTGATGGAGGTGCCAGTAAAAGTAATAATTTCAAATGCTGCAATTTAATTCACACAACTCTCGGTTTGGGGAGTATCAGTTCTGGGAATGATGTCAAAGCTCAGCGATGCCAACCATGAGTCAAGGAGAGCCCAGTGAGGAGAACGGGACTGCCCTTCCCGGAGAAACGGGCACTCAGGCTCCAAACAGGACTCGTACTTCTCCATAACTAACTGTATGACCTACTACTGCTGCTCAGAAAATTGCAGCTGGGATTTTCAGAGCTGCCTCAGAGTTCACAATCCAAATCCCCGAGGGAAGCTGCCCCCTACTAGGAATTGCACAGAGTCCAATCCACTTCTTTTCCCGCCGTCTAGGAAATTCTAGCACATAAAAAACAGGGCAGCAGCTTAGTAAGAGTTACAGCCGACCTGCCCGGGTGGACTGTGTTTTGCCCATGTTGRAGTCTATTTCTGCTTGCTCCCCTGAAAAGCAGCACCAGCTGCAGAGAGCTGCTTGACTCCAAGACATTTTAATAACACTGGACACAGCTCTTGAGGAGGGACCTAGTCTCTCCTTAACGCTAGGATTATTAGTTGCATTACTGATTTATAATCTTTAAACACCAGGCCAAACTCATTCCTGTTTAAAGCTGGAAACCCATCAAAAGCAATGACATCGCCCTCCTTCTGCCAGCAGTAAATACAGCCTGACAGGCCAAGAGCACAGGGTAAGTGTGTGAGACACTGCATTCAGCCAGGGAAATGTGCCTGACTAGTATAYTTAATAGGCTACTAGTGCATGAACGCATTAAAATTGCACTGTACCACTTCTCTGAAAAATACTGGTGTGAAAAAAAGCAAGCACAGTATCTCAAGAGCTGCTTCCTGCACGTGATCAATCATTCTTACTGGTGTCAGTGCCAAGGACGGGGTTTTAGTAACTTCCAGTCATGCTAGCCCTGCCCTGCAGAGGCAACACAGTTACTGGGAAGTGACCTGGATTCTAGCACTTGTTTTGCTCCGGCTGAAACGCTTGCTACGCTCTCAGCAGCAGCACCTGCGCGATGCCACCGGCCGCACTGTCATCACACGGGCGTCGCGGCGGGGGACGCCGCTCGGAGCCGCCGAGGCTGCGCTGCTCTCAGCCCAGCGGCCGGCCAGCGCGGCCGCTGCTGCGCGGGGCGGCGAGGGGCCAGGCTGCCTCCCCACRCCGGCAGGAGCACCCCTCGTCCTCGGAAACGCGGCCCTGAAAGCCGGGCTCAGGAATCTGCAGGAGACAGCAAAAAAAAAAAAGCTGTGTTACTCTAGGGGGAGAAGATAAGAATTTCGGGGGGGGGGGAACAATGAACAACTGTAAAACAACAGGTCCAGTTCTGATCCAAAAGAGGTCATAGCAGATCAGAGGCGTGAGCTACAAGGAGTGCTGTCATAGGCAAAAAAGAAAAAAAAAAGCGGCGTTTTAGTAAGAGATGACCAATGTCCTAGGTGGCAAAGCATGAGTCAAATCAAAGGAAGTGCTGAGCTGTGAGTCACCTACCTCAAAGGGCTTATCCTTGGATAAAATTCAAAGAGGCAGCCTGGAGAGAAAAAGAAGAGCAGAAAAGGAGAGGCAATGGAAAAGCACTGGACCTCCTCAGYGAGCACAGGCCAAGCTGAAGGCAAGGCTGGTATAAGCCAGTTAGGCTCCTTTATAGCTATTTCTGGCCAGGCACATAATAGTCTGTRTTTTACAAATGTGAGGGTCAGGCTGCTGCCCTGCAGATCTTACGAAGACACAGACAAGAACTAGATCAAGAAGAGAGAGGGAAATAGTACAGAAAGCAAGTCACCTCACCAAAGGGAAGGGGGCAGGCTGAAAGAGATAAACAAATATATATGTATATATGTATGCATTATGTTTTTCTCCCTTAATCCTTCACCACGATGTAATTACTGATTTAGTGCTTTGCACACATTTAGGCTTGCAATTACCAGCCAAAAAGGCCACTGCAATTTGGGGGCACGTATGCAAAAGCCTTGAGAGAATCATTTCCCGTGGCAATCTCGTCAGGCGGCAGGCAAACTGTCCCAGTCAGTTCTTTGGTTCTGCGCAGAACAATTTGGCAAACTACAGTGAGCTCAAAATAAGAGCAATACAAGCAATTAGCCAGCTGATGTGCCTTGATCTTATGAAGAAAGATGAAAAATGTGAAAATAATACACAAAATTACAGGTCAGATAAAGGCAATTGTGATAACAATCAATGTATTTTTGGAGAACCAAAGGAGGGTTATTTAGGGTGGTACACAAAAGTCTATCAGGTTGTTAGAGGGAAGGGGAACAAAAAACGGACAGCAGAAGAGGCTGTACAGCACCAGACAAGTCTAAACACAGACTGACTTACGAGGTAGCTCTAGATTACAGGGAAGCATTAGAGGTAACTGGAAGAAGTAAACAAAATGAATGCAGGGTCTGATGCTGTTTCAAGGATGGTATTGGAAAATTACCTAAGAAATGGAAAATACAAGCATAAGAGGCAGGATAGAAAATGTGCAGGCAAAAAGGAGGAAGGTAGTCTAGGTAATCACATCAGCAGTGTTTTCTGATTTGAGGGAGATGATAGAAGGGATAAGAAAAAAATACAAAGGCCCCAGTAGAAATCAAAACAGAGATTTACCACTACAGGNGTTTTCTGATTTGAGGGAGATGATAGAAGGGATAAAAAAAAAAAAAAAAAAAAAAAAAAAAAAAAAAAAAAAAAAAAAAAAAAAAAAAAAAAAAAAAAAAAAAAAAGGGGGGAAAAAAGGAAAAAAAAAAAAAAAAAAAGGAACAGAGCCAGAAACATGTGTCCACTGCCTAACTCAGTTTCACTGGTGCAAATCTAAATCAGCTCTATTGATTTAACCGATATTAACCACATTTTACAATGAAGCAGATGACAATAGAATCCGACTCACATCTTGTGCAAGGCAGGCAAGAGCTAATAGGATCAAAAGCAGTGGAAGCTGCACTGAGATAAAGTAGGAAGAGAATTCAATAGGTGGAAAAATCTGAGTGGTTTATATATGATATTCAGAGACTCTCATGAAAAGAACTTTTTTCTAGAGGGCGTGAGGCATACTTTATGCAACTGTAAAGGAAACAGGGTCCAAAGATATTTTTCCTCTAGCTAATAAAAAGGCCTTTTGCAGTTACATATAAGCAACAGGTTATGGAAGACACATCTAATACTTTCACAAGGAATTGCCTGCCCTGACAATTTGTTGTCCTAATCCTTCTTACCATGTTGGGTACCAAGGGGGAGACAGACACACGGCAAGAGCACACCTTGGAAACACAAGTTTTGTGCAGCTTGCACCTCTCTGTGTACTTGAATTCTCTGACTTCTAAATTCCAGTTTCAAGCATTGGTTACATATTGTGATTATCCCTCGGTTTCCCCACACTTATTTCCTTATATCCCATAACAGATAGGAAGGAAGATGCAGGGTTTTTTATTCAACTCCTTTTTGGTTATATATACTAGACATCTGCAGGACAAGGAGACATAAATGATACTGCAGAGAGCACAGTGCAAAACCTTAGTCCCACAAACACTTACACGGGTAATAATCTTTAAATCCCAGTAGAACAAATACAACTTTGGGGAGGGGAAGAGTCTGAAATAATAAAAATAAGCAAAAAATTGGCATACTGATAACACAGAAGTTAGAAGCCAGAAGACTGAACCCCTAAAAGGTTGAAATTATCAGAAGAGGTGAAATATCCATAGTAGCTACCTGATTATTGAAACTAAACTTTATAAACTTTTTTAGGCATGTGAAATATTTAACAGACAGAAATTATGACTTAGTATATTTATGAAATAAAAAAGTACGCATTCTTTGCTTTTGAATAATGACAGATACGCCCAGTAGTAGTGCTTTATACTAAGCTATTTTGGGGTATTTTTTGCCTCATGATATCTCTAAAGAGAGAAAAACACTGTTAAAATAGAAAGCATCAGTATCGTGGACTCRTGAACAAAATAGAAAGTTACACCTGTAGAACTTAGAAATAATACAAAAGTAGAGAACTAATGTGATAATGCAGATATATGATGCATGTTTGAATAGAGGAAGCTTAGAAAAAGAACACATCTGTACATTTATTCATTTTAATGTATTACACTCCAATGCTTGGCACGTTTTTTCCCCTTTCCCTGTAATATTTACATTTATGTATGTAATTAACTTTATGTGTACATGTAGTTTTACTGAATCTAAAGTGTGAATCCACATGCTAGTTAGTAGAAAAGTGTTGTTGCACAAAAAATGTAACATGATACAGTATCAAGCAGCAGCATGAGGAAGGCTGAAGAACAAAATTTGCAGCATAACTGTGCTGCCATTTGTTTTACTCCTGTCCACATATTGATGGACTAATTACAAATATTTAAAACTATTATTGTTGTTTTGGTTGCTAAGATTATTTCTGCTTATTCCAGTAACTTACAACAGAATCAAGTTGCGAAGAAAATAAAATAGATCAAAACCAATTACATTAAAAACACAATGGATAATTTATGGATCATTAAAAACATAAGCAACTCTCTTCACTATCCAATAAATCAACAGCTGCAGAAGTATTTAAAAATTTATTTGAAAAAGAAAAGATACCCAAATTAGTTTAGTCTTTCAGCTGCTAGACAAGTAACTAAATTGGTCTGCTGGTAGTTGATCGGACATCGGCCCGTCAGAAGACACGCAGTCCCTGAAGGGTAATGCCCACAAACCTCTTTGATAGCTTGTCAGACAATTTGTTTCTGAGATGTTTAAATAAGCCCTGGTGCTCTGCTCAGCGACGCGCTCCCGGAGCAGAGAGGGCAGGCTGCCTGGAGCTCCTGGGGTCACAGCCCTAGACGTTAAATGAAGCTGGGGCAGCCTGGACCTCGGCAGACTGTGCCTGGGGAACTCCCTCCACACGTACCCTCGATGGCAGGCAGACAGCACAGATCCACCTCTCCGTTAGTTCACTCCGTTCATTTCTAAACTATCAGTCTGCAAATACCTGT
Organism: Rhea americana; assembly: GCF_003343005.1. Lineage (NCBI taxonomy): Eukaryota > Metazoa > Chordata > Aves > Rheiformes > Rheidae > Rhea > Rhea americana. Next base: position 2,427,662 of record NW_028185037.1, on the reverse strand, counting down.
CTTTTGGAAGTCAGATCAACACTGCCCTGTTTCCCGAGATGGTGATCCTAACCTGGCAGTTCCTGCTCGGGACAGGAGCCCCTTGCAGCAGGGCAGCGTTCAGGCCAGGGCACAGGCGCAGGGAGCCGTGTCTGCTCCCTGGCAGTGAACCTCTGCGCATCTCCACACACACATCCCGGATCGCTAGGGAGAGACCCTCCACCTTCGACATTAYGGGTCTGACCTTCTCTTTCATAAACCGAAACACAGAAAGTTCCACCTGAACGTGAGGAGGAATTTCTTCTGTGAGAGTGACAGAGCACAGAACAGGTTGCCCAGGGAGGCTGTGGAGTCTCCTTCTCTGGAGACATTCAAGGCCCGCCCGGACGTGCTGAGCAGGGGGCTGGACTAGATGATCTCCAGAGGTCCCTTCCAGCCCCAGCCACGCTGTGATTCTGTGACTTGATATTCAGTCGGGCAAAGAGGAAGCTGAGCTGATCTAACTGAGCATCAGATCTGGCCCGAGCCCCCCAGCTCCTCCGAGCCCCCCTCTGCCACGGCGGAGGTCCAGCCAGCTCGTCGCTCCGCTCCGAAGGCGCCCCCGGCACAGGCCCACCAGACGACCCCGCTCCCTCCGCCGCCGGGCGCCGCCGGGCGCCGCCGGGCACCGTGACCACCTTCAGGCAGCGGCTGCGCTGAGCCGCGCCCCCGTCCCCGGGGCTTACACCCCTCCGTCGCTTCCTCGGGCTCTTCCATTGGCCTCCCTTTACC
>NW_028185037.1:2386473-2426312 GCF_003343005.1 Rhea americana | reverse complement strand
CCGGCGCCGCCGGGGCCCTGCGCGCCCTCGGCCTGCCGCCGTTCCCGCCCTCGGCGGCGGCAGGGGTGTCTGCGCTGGCCCCGGCGAGACCCGTGCGGCTCTGGCAGCTCTCTGCGGCCCTAGCAGGCCCCGGCAGCCCAGCAGGAGGAGGCCGGATTGGTGGGGGGTCCCGGGGCCGCTCCCCCCCTCGTCCGGCAGCGTCCGTCCGCGCTGCGAACGCCTCCGGGGCGCCTCGGAGTTTGCTCTGCTTGGGCTCCTCTCCATTTCACTGCCGGTGGGTTTCGGTCTCTCCCTTGTTTTGCTTTTAGTCCCCCACAGCCATTTATTTTTCTCCTGGTCTCTTCTGTGCTCTCTCTGCCTGGACTGTAGGAGATGGTGTTTATTCTTGGGGGGAATCGGTAGAAACATGACTGTAAGTAGACACCTAGAGAAGAACAAAGCAAGCACAGACAGCGCTGCCCTCTAATACGTTACAGTCTCCAGCTCTTCTCGGCTTGGAGACTTCCTGGCTGGATGTGATTTCTCTGCATCTTCTAGTCTTCAGTGAGTTTGTCCTCCACAAATGTGTCCCTCTTGCCTTGAAACCTTGGAGCGTGTAGAACATCGAACRGGAGTCCTGCGTGAAGGAGCTGTGTGACAAGCCAGTTCTTTTAACTAGACTCGCTAGGTTTGTTTTCTAGCATTAGGGAAGAAAATGAATCACCCTCTATTCAGCCTCTTCATGTTGCCCGTTAGCTTGTAGACCTCTGTCGTATTTTCTCTTGGTCATTTTTTTTTTTCCAGACTGAGGCGTCCTAGCTTGCTTATTTGTTCCTTACCTGGAAGCCATTGCACACCTCTGATCACCTTTGTGACCCTTCTCTGAATGTTTCCCRGCTCTCCTATAGCCGCCTTAAAACAAGGGGACCAGAGCTCCAGCGTGTTCAATTTGCAGATGAACAGTATATTGCTATAGTGGCCCACAGGAGCAATGAGCAATGCTTTTCTGCAATAGCTACACAAGAATAAGTGGAATGTGCGTTCTCTAAATAAAAGTTTGGAAAAACGTACTGGGAACTTACAGGGAACTAGAAAGCAATCTTGGATAAGAGATTGCTTGCTGGATACAGAGGAACCAAAACCTATGTCATCAATTCAAAATATTAGATTATTTTTAATTGTCACCTTATATGAGTTTATTTTCACCCCATTTGAAGGATTCATGGAAGTGCAACAGCATTTTTCTCGTTTAAAGCAGCTGCAAATGAAAAAGAAATTGTACACTTGAATCTTTTTTATTACTAATTAGGAGAGGGAATTTGTTGAGCAGTCTTCAAAGCCAAGATGAAGATCATTTGCTGCCTCAGATGTAGTTGTTTCAGAATTAGAATTTTAAATTGTTCATTTTTTAGGAGTTTTCCATGACTGGTAACTCTAAAGTTTACAAGCATCTTATAATTTGGCTAGCTTATATKCTAGAGTGAAGAACAAAAATACCTGTTTTCTCCAGTGTTCTCACTGTAATTGCTTTGGTCATCTCCAGCATGACAAAGTAAGGCAGTTATTTTCCCAAGCATGTAAGTACCCACTCTAGTGATTTAAATATTTTTTTTTCACTTCATTTTGTGTGGTTTGAGTAGATATTAATAGCAGTGCACTCTATATTCTTATTACTGAGTTACTGAATGCCCTAAACATTCTTTGCTGAGTATCTTTTCAATTCTTGTCCTGTTTAAGAGGGCAGATATTTTCTGTTTATTCCATGAAAAAAGATGTCCAATTATAACTGAGATTTTGATTTGCTCAGAGTAATTCATGTCTTTCTTTGAAAAACCTGTAAAAACACATATCCATACTTGCTAATATTGACAGATATCACTTTAATGGTTCATTAATATTACTATCTTGTTTCTATCTTATGAATCAAATGTTCTGGAGATAAAAGTGGACTAATTTAAACTTGGAATAATATACAACCAGAATAGTTATCAACTGGAAAACTTTATCATGGAATGTGAAGATTGACTTTATAGAAAAGCTGCTCTATGTTCACAACAAATCACTGGTTGAAATTTTGTCACCAGTGTGGGGCAGTAGGTCAAACTAGATAGCTAAAAATTCTAGAGCATTAATGACACTTAAGCCTTTTCATTACACTCCTGAAATTACATAAATGTTGTGGGATAATGTTTTTAATATCGTAATTATAACAGATTTTTTTTAATGGAGACTTGCATTCCATGAATTAGCCTGATTGCCTCTCAGACTGTAAAGTATTCAGAGCAGGGTTTAAAAATTCCATTGTTTACAGAAAATTTAACAGATGCTGAAGAAGTCCTGATATGCAAYGGTCTACATAGCCTAGCTGACTGGACTTTTTATTGTATGTTAGACAAAGAATTCTTCTATCTGCTTAATTCTTGTAGATGTGGAAGCGGAGGAAGAAGTGTTATTTATTATACTTTACTTTATAAAAGCTTTCACTATATAAATATCAGGCAGCCCAATTTGAAAGTAAGGTATTAGCCCAATTTTTATGTTACAGTAATGTGCATAGTACACGATTTTATTATAGCAGTGTAGAACCAGTATGAGTGTGGAATGGCATTGACACCAATTTCTCCCAGTGTCCATATCCACTAATCTGAACTACTGATTTCCTTCATTTGTATAGTGAGTTGACCATGGAATGAAACAGGAAACCTACAGCTGGGATTGCGGGGAATTGCAGAGGATGGCCTTGAGAGAAAGTTGTTCATCTTTCTAAGGAGTACGATTGGAATTGGTTTGTGTACTGCGAGATTATTCACTTTAGTTATGCCTGTGAAATACTTCCATTGGGTCTTTCTGTCAAATGTGTGCGCTGCGTGGCTGAATCGGCAGCAGTAACTGCCTGTTACCGACCACTGTGTGGATTTCTCAGAGTGCAGTTTTAGATATTGTGTTGCAATAACTTCAAAAAATATGTTCAGGGGCAGCAGACCTGCGACAGAGAAAGAAGCAAAATGACACGGAATCTGACAAAATGGCTCCAGAAGAGAGAAACAAAGAAAATTCAAAGCTGGGAAGATCGCCAAAATGTAAGCTACAGAATTTTTAGCCAAGTTCTGTTTTTTTTTTTTTTTCATTATTCCTTTATGTTTTATGGGAAGATATTTCTAGCACAGTAATTTATAACAGACTTACTGTGAATTAGATTCTTGAATGTTTTTTTGAAAAATAGACATGAAATAGGCATGTGCTTCAGAATTATTTAATAATGACATTTTATGTATTGCAGGGTAAAATGGTAGTCTTAGATTGCTTCAGTTTGTGTTGGGGGGGAGGGTAAGAGTCTTATTGCTGTCTATTTGAGTACAAATAAATATTTTAATTGGACTTGGAATTATCTTTTAGTTTAGAAACTGGAAGGCATGAAGTAATAGTATTGAGGCAAGAATAGACACAAAGTACTTACAGCTTTATGAAAATTAGAACTAAAAACCAAGTGTCATTTGAGACAAGTGCTCACCAAACTACCAAAGACGTAACTTTGATGTTGAAAGTACATACTAACCTGAGGGAGCTACAGGTCAAATAGACACCAGTTGAATGAGTGAACAGATTAGTTCTTTACTCTTACATAGAAAAAACAGAACGGAGATATTGGTGTTTGAGTGATATCTTACTTTTTTTTTGTTCATGTATTTAATAATTTTATGATGTTTTGGGTAGAATTTAGAGTTTATTCTGTTTATTTGGAAGACATTTTCCATTCTTGGAATTCCTTTGAAAATGAAGCTTGTTAAAACATAGAGAAACTTGCAGTAGAGTGTATAGGTATTTTACCTGTAAGAGTCATATGAAGCTATAGTAAAAACTGAGAGAGAAAACTGCAGAAAAGGAATAATAGTGCAATTYTTCATGCATCTGAGATAATTTTGTTGAGATAATTCTGATGCCAGTAAGTTTACTTGATATTTAGAAACTAGTCATACTTCAGGTCATACTGTGTTTGTTTGTAAGTCCTCTGGACTATCTTAGCATTTTCACTGTCCCTTTTCAGATGTGTTAATTCAGCGTTTTGCAAAACTTTTCTTTGGCTGTCTTGCGGCAGTCACTAGTGGAATGATGTACGCTGTGTACCTCTCAACATATCATGAACGGAAATTCTGGTTTTCCAGCAGGCAGGTAAAGAAAAAGTTAAACCATTCTCAAATAAAGTGCTAAACTGTGACATTGAAATCAAAGCTGATCTGTGTCAGTTTGAACTGCTTGCTTTCAAAATCCCATGACTTTCTGCTCAGGCCTCTTTCTTTGATATGATCTCTCTGTTTCTTTTTGTTTCTTTTTGTTTCTTTTCTCTTAAAGCATTTCTGCTACTGATGGCAGTTTTACCTTGTAATATTTTTATGTGCTCTTCCCACTATTTTTTATAGTTGAAATCCATTTCAGTTTGGAGAGAACACTGAAACATACCGGGATTGTATAAGCTAAGCATGCCAGAACTGTATAAACTAAACAACAGGGATATATGGTTTTAAGAAATGTAGTGCTGAGTGAAGTATGTAAAAATTGAATGCGATTCAAACATGTGAGTATGAAGCAGTCCTGTGAATCTTGCACTTACTGTGTGAGTTTGGGCTGCTTTGATTCAGAGCWTACTTGCTTAAGTTAGAGAGCATTATATACCTGACAGAGGTGCTGTGAAGATTAACGTTTTGTAAAATACTTTGAAGAAGTACAGTGAAGTCATAACCATGTGCTGTATTACCAAATCAGCCTATCTGAAAATATATGGTCTTGTATGGGAAGAGATTGCAGGAGGTGAATATACATATTTTTTTCTAGGAACTTGAACGAGAAATTACATTTCAAGGTGACAGTGCCATTTATTATTCGTTCTATAAAGAACTGCTAAAGGCTCCTTCCTTCGAAAGAGGTATGAAAAACATTTGTTTTATTAACCTTGAAAAGTCCCGTTTTACTTTTGGAGACAGCTTTGAAAACTCCTGCAGACTAAGGAGGTTGGTTTTCTACTCTCATATAAGAATATGGGTCAGATTAATTAAAAACTGCATGCTGACCTAGCTTTTCAGAGCCTTTTAAAAGAAATAGACTCTTAACTATCCTATATTCCAGACAGTTTGCCTTTAATAGTGTAGACTGGGAATTGATATTTTTCTGATATTGTCCTATATGTAAGTCCTTGTTGGGTTTRTCTCTGCTGCACTGTTGATTCTTTTGCTGCGTAAGCACAATTGATCTTTAATTTAGGGGTGGGAGCCAGAATTACTGATTTCCATCCCCTATCAGAAAATAGGCCAGTTTCTGTCAAGAGTTGATCATCTCAATGCTGCCGGAGGTTTCTACTCCTGCCAGCTCTGATGAACTGGTGTTGATGAGAGCTGACAGAAGGGGGAGCCAAAACCTACAGGCAGGAGAGCAAGCTGGGTGGCCGAGGTCTCCCTTTGCACTCCTGCTGCTTACCCAGCTCTGGCTCCAGTCATGCTGACCCCGGGTGAGCTGGATCAGGTCCTTGAACCGTCAGAAAACTGAAGCAGTGGTAAGACAAACGAACAGTTTTGTGCTGGTTTAGTGGGTTCAGAAGACCATCAGGACTGTTGCAAAGAAAAAGATAAGAACTCCAGGAGAGAGGAAGGAGTCAATGGCTGTATCTGGCAGCAATCAGCTGCTGAGTTAGTCCAGTCCTCTCAAGAAAATCGTCCTGAGCCAATGAAACTTCATAGGTACAGTTTTATTGGYTGAACAGTTTCCTGGCTGATGGATAGCATATGTCAGCAATATGTTTTTGGTACAGTCAGTTCCTTATTATCTGTGGGGTGATTAYCCAGACTGTGGATGGATATACTACCCCATTCAGGCATGCTGGAGCTGCCTCTGCAGACAAGTAGACTTGTATCTGCTAGGTACTCTGAAGGCATTCGGGTTTGGATGCTGCATCATGGCTATGCAGAGCCCAGTTATTAGTCCTGCAAGRCCTGATTTGGCCTGCAGAAAAACAGCTGCAGATCACACACCAAGATATGTTCAGGGCTGGAAACAGAATATGATTTGGCTGTTGCACTGTTGTGTTGTTCTTTTAATTTGTTTTAATTAGTCCCCTTCCTCCATTACTGTAAGTCATGACAAGTTTTTTTTTTTTTAATTCTAGTACCTTTCAAAATTATGTATAATACTAGCATGTCAACATCAGTAGAATATCAGTACCATATAAAAGCRTATTATGTCAAGTGAATGATTCTTAGAAATCTCAGAAATATAGGACTGGAAAGGTTGTTGAGGCCATCATAACTTACTTCTTTGTGGACACGATTTTAATAAATTACGATTATTCTGACTAGAGCTTTGTCTTGTGTCTTAAGAACATCCCTTGAAGGTGTACTGTAGGTAGATTGTTCCAGGATTGTGACAATGTGTTGATATTGGAAAGACTACAGTTTAACCAGTTACTTTTGAGCACTCCGTTTAAAGACTGGTTTAAGAAATGATTTTGTCACAAAACCAGTAGGGTGTAATGGCATCTAATGCAGAAATTTATTCTTTGCTTAAATGCTTCAGTAACTTTAGTAGTCAAATTTGTTTCCCTGTACTTCTGAGTACCATTTCACCCCTTTTAGGAACAGCAATAGTGAGTGTTTTCAATAATATATWTTTTTTTGTCTATAGGTGTTTATGAACTGACACACAACAATAAGACAGTGTCACTGAAGACCATAAATGCAGTCCAGCAAATGACTTTATATCCAGAGTTGATTGCCAGTGTATTGTATCAAGCATCTGGCAGCGAAGTATGTGTATTTTTTTYCTACTATTTGTGCATACATTATGATTGTATGAGTGTGTGTGTGTGTATTCTATGCTGTATACAATGAATACATGTAAGTTGTTGAATGAATTGTGAGCTAAGCCTAACATGGATCCAATTTCTCCTCAGTTCTGGTCAGTCTCTGGCATAGGATTTGAGGACTTATATGCACAAGGCTTCTGTCTGTTAGTTCTTTACTTCTGTTAAGTTGCTTAGAAATGTGGAGAGTATCTGTGCTACCTGTTRAAAATAGAAAAGTTAGCTCCTTCAGAGAACAGTGTAGTGGTACCTGTCTGTAACTAGAAGTGTTTTTCCCTTTTACCTGTACTTATATAGATGAACCTCATCTCTTTCTGCTACACTCAGGCCTTGTTCTGCTTATGCTGCATAGTGATGTCCTGTTTTATGCTCTTTCATTTATCGCTCTTACCTTTTTTAATATATGCTGCTTTTCTGCCACATCATTGCCTCTCCAAGTTCCTGCTCTACATAATTTCTTTCACTAGTCCTGTGAACTTTATATGTCACTGCAATATGGATTTATTAAATCTGACACACTTAATATTCATGCTAAAGCAAACACAAAAATCATACCGCTAGCAGGCTGAGTGTTGAAGTGTGCTGTTCATTCACAGTGCTTTGTTCTCCCTAAGCTCAAAATAAAAGCGTTTGATACTTTTCTAGAAGAGCTGCCATCTCTTACCTGTTTGTAAAGCACATAGCATTCTGTCAGCAGTATGCAAATAGTAAATAGTAATCATTTTCAACTTCAGCTCAGTTGCCACTATGTGTCTTTGTTTTTATTTGTGATTTCAGGAAGTTATTGAACCAGTGTATTTCTACATTGGTATAGTTTTTGGACTGCAGGGAATTTATGTGACTGCATTGTTTGTAACCAGTTGGGTTATGAGTGGGACTTGGCTGGCAGGAATGCTGACTGTAGCATGGTTCATTATTAACAGGTAAGAAAAACATCTTTATATAATCTGGCTTGTCAATAGGATATTTAAAAATATTGGAACGAGGTGGAATGCTTTCTGTTAAACTTTGTGTTCAAATTGTGAAAGCAAGCTCTTGTGCGGAGTACAAAACATTTCCTAGAGATGTTTTGATTCTGATGATGCTTTTATTACTGGAAAGGCCTCCTGAGGTCTAAACCAGCCATGCTGTCACTTAAACTGAGCTTATATACATGTGTGAGTTACATGAGTATCCGGATACAATTCCATTTTGCAAAAACATTCATCAGAAGGCTTTGATTTTGTTCTGGTGAAGAATGAAAACAGATTTCAGAAGCTGCTGTAGAACAGAATTGTCTGAGGCCAGCTGTAAATATTCTGATGGTTGTTCTCTAGCCTAGAAGGAAATGACCACGCACGTTTTTCTTGTAAAAATTCTTTGATATTTTTGAATCTGCTTTGTGCAAGTGCTTTGTATGCAAAGTTAAATCTTCCTAGATGATTCTGATCTCAAGATTTTTTAAAAAATCTTTTTGACGTGTTTCATGTGCGTGAAAATCTCTCTCTGCTTTATGAATCGCCACAACAATAGGAAGCATCGTTTAGGCAATAAGAACTTGTGTTCTGTTTCTTGTTTGTAACAAATGGCTTTGGGAATTCCTGTGAATTTGAGAGCACTTTCTAACTGCAGATAATGCTGATGCCCTTGAAGGAAAAGAGTTACAGAAGAGCACAGTGTTAGTGATGTCTTTGAATTTGAATGTTGGAAAGCATCTTTCAGGGGTGAAAAGTCATCATGAGTGCATCTGTGATCAGTAGCTAAAAATACTATTCATTAAGCTGATGTGAGCAATGGAAAGTAGGAGGAAATGTTGAATAAATCTTTTTTTAAAAAAAGAACAACAAAGATTAAACACTGCTACAAATTGAAAGGTCCAGTAGTTAAAAAAGCTCCAAATATGCTTTTGTAAGAAGCTTCAGAAGTAAAAATGAAAAGTGACACTTTCAAATATCTAAATGATAAAGGAGCTCAAGGCTTCTTTTCAAAAGCATTGTAGATGCAAAGAAGCCTATGTACCTCTGAAATGGTGCCTTTGATCACATTTGAAAGTGTGACTTGTGCTTCTAAGTCACTTTAGCACTTTTGAAAACTTTCTCCTACAGCTCACGTTGTGCAGATACTATCAAGTCATTTCATGAGAAGATCCTGCTGCTCTTCTGTCCCATGCTCCCCATACGTCTTTAATCTTTTATGTTGCTAGGCAGAATTTCCCCTCTAGACAGAGCATCTGCTGGTGCTAAGGGGGAGCATTACTTTGTAATCTAAATATGTTGTGCTTGACTATCTAAACCATTTTTTAAAAACTTTGTAAGAGAACTGAGTTTTTTTCCCCTCAGCTGTGAACTAGTTTTTATTCTCGTGTGAAAGGCTGCTGTTAGGGCAGTGATCCCCTATGCCTATGGACATAAGATCATTTAGCACTGCTCACAGCCAAAGGAGCCTCTCTTGCCATAGCACAGGTTGGCAGAAGGAACAGGCTATGATACTTCTGTCTTGCACAGTATTGCAGGGCAGGAAGGGCTGGAAGCAGGTGCTTTTGGGTTCAGTCCTACAAATTCCACTTATGCAGAGACCTGCGGACTAAGTGAGTAAAGATTAGGATCTTCCATGCTGATGCTGTTAAATTTGTGACCTGTATCAGCAGCAAAACTGTCAGTGTTGCTTTAAACCTAATATAGGAATAGTTTTATTACAAAGCCATGCTAATGACTAGAAGCAGTGTTTAGGCTTTCCATGATAGGTTTGTTCTGTAAATCTTTTATTAATTTTGTTTGTCTGTACTTTGTTGTAGGACAGATACAACAAGAATTGATTACTCCATACCATCAAGGGAAAACTGGGCTTTGCCGTATTTTGCATGTCAAGTAGCAGCTCTCACAGGCTATTTAAAAAAAAACCTAAATTGTTCTGCTGAGGTAAAACAAAATTAATTTCATAATAAAGAATACCTGGTAGAACTGTGCCCCAGAGTAGTTGTTACTTTGTCCTTTTTTTTTTTTTTTTTTTTTTTTTTGTCCTAGCAGGCAGAGAACAGTAGATGTTTTGTTTGTTCTTTTCAAATCAACCACTTGAATTTTTCCTAGGCATGTGCAGTTTTTGCTTGTAGTGCTAAGGGACTTGGGCCCTGCCTTGTTATGCCCCCATGAGGCTTTAGAGAGAACAGTGTGGTAATGAGCTCTGCGATATATTTTTAAGATAAACTGATACAGATTTTTTTCTCAATATATAGACAAATTGATTGCTTTCCCTGTTACCTGCTCTCCCTGTCTCTCTGTCAAAGATGTTTCTTCTGAATGGCTGTAAATGTTTTTGAATGTTTCAGTGATGACTTTCTTTCCTCTGAGAAAATGTTAAATAAGTCTGAATTCAATATTTAAATTAATTCATAAAATAATGAATTTCCACAATTTCTGTTTTAATGACCTCTGTGTTATTTAATGATAGTTGCATAGTGATGAAAATAATGCTTTTTTTGTTCTTTTTTTTTTCTCTAGAAGTTTTGTTACCTTTTGGTGAGCGCTTCGACATATACCTTCATGATGATGTGGGAGTATAGTCATTATCTCCTGTTTATCCAGGCTGTTTCTCTTTTTCTACTAGACAGCTTTACCCTGGCACAGACAGAAAAGGTATTAGAAGTCTGATATTAGAACTTTCTGATCATTAGAGAAGTAAATAAAGCCTCAGTGTTGCCTGCTGTACATACTTCTGAGGAGCTGCAAAGAGCATAGATTGAGCAATGGCTTGAATGCCTTGGAATAGGGGCTGACCTGAAGTGTATGTCGTGTCTGTCAGGAGAGTGGAATGACTTCAAACTTACTTTTGGTCTGCTTTCTTAACAAGGGTCTGAAACTAAGCAAAACTCTTAAGGCTTGAAAAATATTCTTCAAGAACCATGCATCCTTTGCCCTAACTGCCTCTCCTTTCCCTTTCCTCTGTATTTGCTGCAGAATGGAGGTGGCCCAAAAGCTTCCCCATTGGCTTTGTGCTATTAAGATGCTCATTTTCACCTTGGATAGTCCACCCTATACTGATTTAGTCAAAAATAGGGTAGCCAGATGCTGTAGGTGAATTGATATTTCAGTACAGGGAAATTTTGAATTTACTCTGCAAAATAGTTCTTAGGAATGTTATAGTAGTAAGACATTTCTACTCAGCCTGTTCCTGAGACATACATGTTCCTTGGTACATGCGTGCCTTCTAGTTTTATTATATGAAACTTTAGTTTCAGACTGCATGCAATAGTGATTGGTGACCTGTTCTTTCATTGGCTTTCCTTCTGTCCCTCATTAGTGGGAAATGTTTGAGCTGTTTAAGTCCAATAGAGGCCTTTTAAAATGGGGGGGGGGAGAGGAGATGTGTGTTTCAATGAAAGTCCAAAGAATCAAGTGTCAGTGTTTCTGAGATCTGCTTATCAATGAGTAAATAACAGTGAGTTTCAGTAAAAGTGTGTGTATCCTTGAGATAGGTTAAATGGATAGTTGTGGGGCCAGGTAAAGTGCATGTTTACAGTAGTCAGCTATTTCACAGAAACTTTGTGCATTTATAGTGTTGCACTGTGGTTTCTGCTTCTTGCAGCACTGGGTCACAGTAAGGTGCTGCAGAATGGAGAGACTAAGTAAAATACAGCTTTTTTGGCATATTCACAAGTTTCCTGTGAAGTAGTTGTGCACTAGTTACATAGGCTGACCAAAGTCATTTTGATGTGAAGTACTTTTCAGAGCCAAATGATGTCCTGACACATTCATGAGTTGGAAGATAGAAATTTAGCTGAGCTGATTAACAGGGATATGGAAGGAATTATCTACTGTTCTAGAAAGCAATACGTATACACTGTAATTTTATTTTATTTTTCTCATCAGGTGCATGAAGTATACAAAATCTACTTGTTTTCTCTCTTCTTGGGGTACCTCTTGCAGTTTGAAAATTCAGCCTTACTAGTATCACCATTACTAAGTCTTGTAGCAGCTTCAATGCTCTCTAAATGCCTTCAGGTAACTAGCCTCTTCTATAACTCTGACTGTAATTTTTATTGGTTAGACTGAACTCCAAATAATGTGGAATTTAAAAAAATATTTTTGCAGATGAATATGAAAAAAGGTACATTTATGTCAAGATTGCTGAAAATAATGTACATTTACTTGGTACTTACAATAACAGTGACACTAAACTTCTTACTGAAGGTAAGATTCCTTAGTAGAAGGAGTGATACTAAGTCATATTCTAAGTGTTAGGTTACAATTAATGTTGGAAAAATCTTTACAAGTGTTACTTATTTTATTGTTCTGACAGTTCATAGTTTATAGCTTAATTCAAAGAAAATGGAGGATTAAAGGTTGAGTCATTTTGTGTCTATGTTTATAAAAGTCTATATAACACTCAAGTAGCGAGTTTTTGTAGTTTTTTTTTTTTCTCTGAAATTCCAGAAAAAAAAATACCTCTTGGATTGAGATTCAAGCATGGTCTATAAATCACACTTTGGCTATTTCATAAGCGTGGGTTTTGTTATAGCTTGGATGGCCTCTACAAATTGGGCTGAACATTAAAACAATATTCTTGTGCATGGAAAAGAGCTGGTAGCCAGGAACAGGTATGAGTTGTCCCAAGGTAGATGTTAATTCTCGATTAAATTCCTACTAGGACATGGGAACAGAAACCTTTACTTAATGTGGGAGTTGCTGGGAGCTGAGATTACACAATGGAATTTTAGCCTGGTTTTGCATTTCAATTAGCAACTCCCTCTTTCTGGCCCTAACCTTTTACATAGTTTACTGTGCTTTTCTTCCATGTCTCAAACTCACTCAGATTGTGTTAATTAACAGTGTTGACTTAAAAATAAAGAACSTAGTGAACCCTAAAAAGTTTGAGAGAATGCTAAGATCTGATTCTTTTCTTGTGCCATTCAGATTGGCTAACCGTGCTGTATCTCCAGGAAAATAAAACATAACCTTGAAAAGTATATGAGCTAAATTATGTAGACAGTACATAACTTTTGACTGCTCAAAGAGTTAATTATGTGAAGATCTCAAATGCTCCTAACTTTCGCTAGGCTGCAGTCCTATTGTTTAGTGGAGCCAAACACAATGTTCTTTGGCTTGCTTGAGGGTAAGTCTCTGTCCATTTTTCATGATCCTTCTCACATTGCTCGGTAGTCTTCTGGCAACTTGTTGACAGCTTTCCACTTGCCCTATGATTGGGGTATATCAATGAAATGAAGGATGTGATATTTTCCAGGAAACCCTAAAGACAGATTTATTTAAGTGAAACTTTATAATACTGCCTTGGTACCTTAATTGCCAGCCCAACCCAATTAACTAGTTTTAAATAAATCTTGAATAGGTGATTATTCTCTGCCATTTTGTAAGCTGAATGAAGTGACTGCATGAAAGCTGTTTCCAGCACTTGATAAGATTTTGTCTCTGCTAAATTAATTTTCAGATGTTTGTTCCTCATAAAGAAAATGAGCACTTGCTGAAGTTTCTTGAAGTTAAACTTGGCTTAAACACAACTAAGTAAGTTTTAAAGCTTTTTACACCTTTTAAGGTATCCAAACTTCTGAAGCTAATCTGAGAAGAGCAGAATTTCAGGAGCTTACGAGAATATTAAGGGGGAGTTAGGGTAACTTTTTATTTGTCATCTGGTTTTAAACTTTAATTAGAAATTATGCATATACAGAGGTATTGTTTACTCTTAGGATTTGGGGGGCAGGTTCTGAGGTTAGTGTTTCTTTTGCCTTGGCATGAAACCATCTCAGTTTTTGTTTTCTTTCAATGTTGAAGTGCAAAGACTTTCTGTATCCTATCTAATGTTTCTAATAATACTTGAAAGCAAAGATAAGAAGAGAAAGGTAGTGGTACTAACTTCTTACACTTTGGAAAAAAAAGGGCTCTGAATAGAGTCATGAACTATCAGTGGTGTGTCAAAAGAGAGGTTTTTTTAGTTATCTTGTAAAAATAACTCCTTCTAAAACCTTATACGTTTTGGAAGAAATTAGGACAAGGGGCAACTTAAAAGTTGGAGGAAATTTTTAAGATTCTAAGAGAAAGTTTTTGCAGCTGTAAGAGACTGAAAGTTGATCTACAGAAGATACCATGGCTACAGTTTTTCTACAAAACTTCAAACACAGTATTGATAAGGACCGAGATGCCTCCTGGACCCAAGCCAATGTTCGCAGTTCTGTGCAGGAACTGGTATTCCGTTCTGTAAAGTGCATCTTTCTCTTACAAAACTACTTCACAGCCTTTCAGGGAAGGGAGTGGAAAATGACATCAAATTTAACTGAAATTGTCGAGAATTTCTGGAAGACCAAATGTAACAAGGTTGACCAAGACACACTGTTTAATACGTGCACATTCTTGAAAGTCTTACAAGATCAAAAAGGACTGCTTCTGGTCAGGATTTTGCTTTGTTCAACTACCAGGTATTATGGGATATTTTTTTTCCCCCTGAGACTTGCTACATATTACTTTCCAGGCTGTGAAGCTCTGCAGTGAACCCAACGATTGAGACAAACTGAGTGCAGCTGCCTCTGGAAAATTGTGTAACTGTGTGTTGGAATTATGGTTTGCAGCACAAGAACTTCAAGATCTGTCTTTAAGGCTAGTTTGGATGTGCTCAGCTGTTCATCCTTAAACTGGTTCTGTCTAATTGAAAGGGGTTTAGTTCCCTGGTCTTCAATGGAGGGGGGGAGAGGGAGGGTTGAAAAAGAAAAGGAGGAAGGAAAAGCAAAATAAAAATAAGAATGTGTTCACTGCATCACATGCCGCATCAATTCCCGTGGAGAATACAGATCGATAGTGCTTCTTGGCAGACTACATAATCTATCTGCTCATTAACTGAGAAAGAAGAATGATTGAGTGGGTTCAGCTCCAGAATTAGAATTTCAGCTTTAAGAATTCCTTTTTTGGCAATGCCTTAGGCTTGTGTGTGATGTCAGATGAACACTCTTCCTTCTCCATCTCTCCCTTTGAAACAGGGACAAGCAGACCTTCTTGCTTTTATATCCCTAGCATCTTAATCCACTGTGACAACAAAGTGCTTTGTGATCCCCATAATGGAATTATACAGGCCGTTGGGTTTTTGTAAGATAGAAGATTCTTTTTTGGCGGATAAGCTTTTGACAGTTACTTTAAGAAGCACTAGCAAAGCCATTTTGAATTGTTTCAAAATAGTATTTGAAGATGAATGCTGAAAAATGTGTTTCKATATGAACAGGTTAAATTGTGATTGATTGTGTGCTTTTTTCTTTTTTTTTTCCTGTTTTTTTTCCCTTTCTCTAATCTATGTGGTACTATTACTGTTTTTTAATTGATTGTTTTTTGCCTTGCTAGGAATTTTACAATGAATTGGCTCCTTTGTCAAGAATCTCTTCAGGCACCCTCCCAGGACTTTTTTTTGCGGCTAACTCAGTCATCACTATTGCCTTTCTATATTTTAGTATTAATTATCTGCCTTTTTTCTGTAACTCAGGTCATTTTTAGGAGAATTTGGTAAGTAGTTTGTTTATACCTAGAAATAAGTAGTTAAAAATAAGAGGATCTTGAATTAAATTAATAAAAGTGTAATTCCTAGCTGAGGCCTCTAAAGTTTGTTGTATCTCTGAGCTGCAAGGGTGTCCTAGAAAATGGAAAGGTCTAGCTGAGGCTTCTACAGAAAATCTTTTTGTGAGAAGCCCTCTGAGCATCCCTCCTGTCTGGTCAGAGAATTAGTATGGTTTTCTTCCAGAGGTGCAGGACCTGCAGAGCTCCTGCTAATGGTTTTATGATATGTTTATGTCCCTTCCCCTTACAAGGGAAAAAGATTTTCTCTGTTTTCCCTTTCCAACAGTAAAGTCACCTGATCATTGCAGGAGGATTTGTTTTCCTGTTTTGTTTCCAGTTTACCTGTTGCTAAAAATGAACAGGATGGAGTTGAGAGGATTTCAGACTTCTACTGCTTTCCTGTCTCTTTTTTTTATTATTTTTTTTTTTAATCCCTTGTTTACTGTGATAAGGTTCATCAGCCTTTGCTGCCTCAAATGGAGCTAATTAGTAAAACTGCCTTTATTATTTTTAGTTTCACAGTTGTTCATGGTTCTCTTGAGAGAGGGGGTAGTGTAGCTGTCTGTTTGCAGGCTCAGAACAGCAAGACTGTGTAGATCTTGGCATAATTTATCTTGGAAACTGTAATGGCTATGAAATTACCGCTTACTGATAGAATGTGATGAATGATACAACCTCTCAGAAGTTAGGGCAAATTTCTCACTTGTCTGCAATGAAAATCAATGGATTTTTTTCAAGGACAGACTTCTTATAGATCAACATTATGCTGTTATAAATGAAGAATTGTGTCAGGTTGAATGCATGGAAGTATATTCAAAATAATGAAGCTAACTTCTGGATTTTTACTAGTGGTGCAATAGCCATTTATACTTCGTTATGAGCAGTGACTTTGGAATATTCAACAGATTTTTAAGAAAAGCTTAAAATAAAACTTCCTCTCCTCCGAAAGAACTTTCTAATTTTGAAGCAGTTAATAGTATCAAGTATTTTTCCTATTGTGAGGAAGGTTATTACAAAAGTGAAACCTCTATTTATTTAATGGTAGAATAAAATGTCTTCTATCCCATGCCTTGCTATGTCATCTGTAGGAAAACATTCATTGTAAGATTTCTGTTGTGCTTATTTTATTTATATATTATATATATTTATTTATATAAAAAGCATAGCACATGTGTACACACACACATATATATTTATGTGTGTATGTGTATATGTGTGTGTGTGTATATTTTTTTTACATACATAAAACCTGGAATTTATTATAATGTGACTAAAAACTTATGCGTTACTCTGGCATAAGGCAGTGTACACAGTCATGCAGATTCCATAGTTTTCCACCAAGTTAATACTGTGAAGAAATTTAGAATAGTTGAGTTTAAGTGCAGCATGCTTCATCTAAATGTTTGCGGAGTATGCGTGCTCTTGAATTAGACTGTCTCTTGTTGCTGAAGTACCTTAAAAGAAGATTTATGATCATAAGTAGTGTTTCCATTGTATTAATTCGCAGCCATTACTCCAGAGAAGTTACAATCTAAAACAAGGGACAGCAGATACCAATAGATCATTGATGAAGTACAAAAAAACCAAATAAGCAGTGCAGCAGTATTGTATGATATGACACAGAATGATCTCAGTGTACTGCTGACTTAATAGTCATAAAAATATTTTTATTGGCACCTTTGCCTGAGATAATGTCTGAATTAAGTGATGTCTCATTTTCTCCAACTGCAGTGGTGAACCACTGAAAGAGACAGTTAAACTTGAGGATGGTCGAATTGGAGAGAGGCCAGAAATAGTTTATCATGTAATTCACACAATTTTACTTGGTTCTCTAGCGATGTGTTTGGAAGGGTAAGTCTAATTTTGATGTATCTCTTTTGAAAGCAACAGAGAGTTCCTAACTGGACATGATACACTAGTCACTCCTTTGAAATAGTTCTACAATTCAAAATTCTTTTCAGAAATATCTTTGACATACAATGGTATTAGTTAGTAGCGTTATAGTAAAGAGTTTTGACTGTGTAAATTGTACAGAGGAAAATGATGAATTGTGTTACATTTCTCTAAAGCATATTCAAAGTATTTATGCAGCCTAAATCTGAGAAATTAATTGGAGCAAATTTTAATCACTTTCCTTATGATACCTAAGTTCAGCGTTTCACTATCATTCTCTGAATATTGTAGTGTTCTAGTGAAATCTTATGTAGTCTTTTTGATGAGGAGTATATGTGCTGTAATATTGAAATGGAAAAGATTTCTTACCCATATCCCTGTGTATATCTAAGCTAGCATGAAGTATACATTTTCTTGACATGTTAAAGCAGGAACAAAGCAGTTTTGAATGGTATTGTGTATATTAGTCCTTAATGCCATAGGAGTTAATGTTTGAAAAATGTTACTGTCTAGTCTCATCTCTCAGCTAAGTCAACTTGGAGGCAGCAGACTTTTGTTTGCATTACACTCATAATCCTGCTATCTGAATATTCACGGTTCTTACAATAAGCAGACTTCATATTGACTGGCAATAACCAGGTAGTTGTCTAACTAGATTGGTCTATGCACAAGAGGCAGACAATATCAGTCAATAGTAAATTGTTTATTATTACTTCCATTTCTTTTCTTTAGGAGCTCCCTTATAATACAGTGAGTGTCTATACAGCTTTGCTGAATAGTTGCTTTTTATTCTTCCTTGACTGGAAAACTGCAACAGCCAAGTGACTTTACTAGTCTGTCAGTTTTTTGATTGGTTGTTTTTTTTTTTTTTTTTCTCCTTCCCTAAACTCTGTGAAAGATGATGTCATCTTTTACCTGGGATCTTGTTTCTACCTCTTGCAGTGGATAATCAGGTGGCCTGCTCTTCTGCTGGAGATTTCCTTGGGTTCCCTCTGGTCCCATCAAGTATGGTCACAGATGTTTTGCATATCCAGACTTTGATATGTGAAAAAAAAATCAGAATGTTTTTATAAGCAGCTTAAGTACAGCGGCATATGCAGTCTCAACTAAGATTTTGCCATGTTTTTCAGAATGAAATATCTGTGGACTCCTTACGTTTGCATGCTTGCTGCATTTGGCGTATGCTCTCCAGAACTTTGGATGACACTTTTCAAGTGGCTTCGACTGAAAGCTGTACATCCAATATTGCTGGTGAGTCACTGTTGCCACTGTCTTGGGAATTGCAGCTAGCAAGCACATTGCTTTTTAAACAACAGTTACTGAAGACCTAGAGAAACGCTTGGTAGAAGATCAAGTAGTTCTGTGAGTGGTAGATCTCATGTATCCTGTTTTTTCTCTGCTTTTCATTCCTAATATCACTCTTCCATATCTTCTCCAAGAATTTGGTGATAAAGTTGTGTTCATATTATGGCCTTTTTCTCTGTAAAGGAGCAGAACAGTCTGGGTTTCTCCTGCTTTTACTGATCCACCTATTTTCTATGAACACATCTTTCAGACCTCAAGCCCTCTGTCATTTTCAGTTGAGATTGGTCAGGAAGATCGAATGCTTTATAGCACAAGTGCAGAAGAAAGGGTACTGGCATGCAGGGAGGCATGGACATAAGCTTTGTTTCAGTAGGAAATGACACAAAAAATGAGGTAGCTAGGTGGTTTTGATTGCTGAGAGCAAAACACCTTCATAAGAAATGGTAATTGGAATTATTTGTGTAAGATTTACTCTTGTGTGGCCATTTCAGAGATGCTCTGTGACCGAAGTCGAGAGTGCTGTAATGCACAACTCCTGTGCTTCTAACCCTAGCTTTATTCCTAATGTGCTGAGTAGCTTTGGGCAAATTCTGGCAGGTTTCTGCATTTGTTTTATTAATAAATAAAATGAGGATAGGGTGTTATTTATTTTCAAGATGTTTATAGGAATAAATATTTAATACTTAAATAGTGATTCATATATACCACTTACTATGAAAATGCGAAGTACTGTTATGTCATAAACTTTGATGGAGTTTTTCCAATGAAGAAGTAACAGTATGTTCTGTAGGTACAAAACATATTCCTTTATACATGACATGGTTTCTGTGATATAGACCTGGGTGTGGTATTTCTTGTTTGTTTGTTTACAGTAGCTTGCTTCATAGTTTATTATCAAGAGAAGGTCTTGTGTGTACTCCTTACCGAACGCTTCTCTTACCATATGGGCCATTTTCTCCACTAGCTAGAACAATACTGTGCTAAAGAATGGGATTCTGTTTTTTGCATATCTGTATTGTTAATCTGAGCGAAAACATCAATAACATCAGAGGTTTGAAATGTTTGTTTTGTTTTTCCTTCCCCCCCCCCCATTGCATTTTTCTGAGAGGTATTCACTTTTCTTCTGCTACCTACTTCACGAGCACATTGAGTTATTGTTATCTGAGCAGTAATTAAACGTGTCTGATACTGGTGGTAAAGTTATCATGGGTCAAATAAGTTCTGCCATGCTAAGTTAGGCAAATTCTTATTTGCAGAGTGTTTAGCCTGACAGAGAACAGCAAATTTTCACCTACTGTCGCTCTTAGGTCTCAGATGAGACCTGATAACGAAATGAGACTGATATGATATGAGACYGAGAGGGGATCTTATCAATATAAATATCTGAAGGGAGGATGTCAAGAGGATGGTGTTTAACTCTTTTCAGTGGTGCCATGCAACAGGACAAGAGGCAACAGGCACAAACTGAAACACAGGAAGTTTTACCTGAATATGAGGAAGAACTTCTTTACTGTGAGATTTACAGAGCACTGGAGCAGGTTGCCCAGAGAGGTTGTGGAGTCTCCTTCTCTAGAGATATTCAAAACCCGCCTGGACACGATCCTGTCTAACGTGCTTTAGGTGACCCTGCTTGAGCAGGGAGATTAGCCTCGATGATCTCCAGAGGTCCCTTCCAACCTCAACCATGCTGTGATTCTGTGATACAAATGTAGCCTCCTGCATGAATAGTATGAACAGACACTAAAGTTGGGGAATGGAGAAACAATCCATAATCCATTTCTTCTAACATGTATTTTCTAGGCTCTCGTTCTAAGTATGGCAGTTCCCACAATAATCGGATTCAGCTTGTGGAAAGAGGTAAAAAAAAAAAAAAAAAAAAAAGGGAGGGGGGTTATGTTTTGTCTGTAGACACAAAATGAATCATAATGTTGAACAAATATAATGCTAAGGTAAAATAAAAACTTGTATACACTTACGAAATCTTCTTTTAAACAAAACTTTATCAGTGAGGTATTAGACAATTTAATTTTTTTATAAATAATTGCTTATTTTAATTAAGAAATGTTTGAATTTGATAGCTGAAGATCACGATGTCTCCATTTATGTTTGGGGTATATAAAGTGACTCAACAGGGAAAATACTGCAAAATAAAACCTAGAATAATGGAAGTAGGCTGTCCAATCTTATTTTCAGTGAGAGAGAGTAAGGTTAGATGGAAGTACTGAGCCAGCAATGTGCCCTTGTGGCCAAGAAAGCCAATGGTCTCCTGGGGTGCGTTAGGAAGACTGTTGCCAGCAGGTGGAGGGAGGTGATCCTGCCCCTCTCCTCAGCCCTGGGGAGGCCTCATCTCCAGCACTGTGTCTAGTTCTCGGCTCCCCAGTCCAAGAGAGACAGGGAGCTGCTGGAGAGAGTGCAGCGTAGGGCTACAAAGATGATCAGAGGGCTGGAGCACCTGCCCTATGAGGAACGGCTGCGAGAGCTGGGCCTCTTCAGCCTGGGGAAGAGAAGACTGAGGGGGGATCTGATCAATGTGTGCAAGTACCTGAAGGGAGGGTGTCAAGGGGACGGGGACAAACTCTTTTCAGTTGTCCCATGTGACAGGACAAGAGGCAATGGGCAGAAATTGAAGCACAGGAAGTTCTGCCTGACCGTGAGGGGGAATTTCTTCCCTGGGAGAGTGACAGAGCACTGGACCAGGTTGCCCAGGGAGGTTGTGGARTCTCCTTCTCTGGAGATCTTCAAGGCCCGCCTGGATGCAACCCTGTCTACCATGCTCTAGGTGACCCTGCTGAGCAGGGAGGTTGGACTAGAGGATCTCCAGAGGTCCCTTCCAACCTTACTGATTCTGTGATTCTAAGTAAGGTTATGGGAGGCATATAGGCAAATATCTACTTAAAATGTTTTCATCAAATCATAATGGAACTAAGTTCTTCATGCAGAGCACTGTGTAGAGATACTTAAATACTACAGTACAGAGGAGAAAAGCTATAGATGTTTTCTTGCTCAAAATAAATATTTAGTTCTTTACTGCAAGTCACAGACGGACTGGAAAAAAAAAAACATTATTTTTTTTTTTAARCTGCTGCAGGTTTAAATATGGAAAACCTGTAATCTGCACTATACTGATACAACCTCAAAATAGTTAATTTTTTTAGAATTTAAATAAGTTTATACTAAAAAAGCATTTAAATATCAATTAACAGTATTTTGACAGTTTTTTTAATGTCTGCCTTATAGAAATTTTGATTACAATATAATATGACTCTTTACACATTTCTCACAGAGCCATAGATCTTCTCCTGGAAAACAAAAAAGCTACAGTTGCTCAAAAGAGTTATGAAATCTTTTGCAATAGAGAGAACTAGTTTAGTTCACCAGGGAATTTTCTAACAAGTGCAATGAGAGGGTTTTAACTCTAGAGGGCTCCATCCATTGCAAATGCAGTTTTTGCTTTCAAGTGATGGTGAACAGACTGCTTTCTGGGCTCATAGCTCACCCCTGAGCTTGGAAGCTATCATTAATAGTAATAGGCACTGTAAATGGACTGAGGGTCTTAATTTGTGTCTATAAAGGGCTAAGTGTATAGCTCAGCATCTCGCTGCTCAGCTGCCTTCTGACTCAGTCTGGCATAGACCTTGATCTAACTAGGTTTGCTAAGGACTCTCATTCATAACTGAAGCTGGTTTTTCTTAGGGTGGCGGTAGCAATTCGTTTTTCTGCCTGTTTTCTGTTCCTAGGACAGGTCAAGTCCATATATAACAGCTCCTCAATTGCTACAACTTTTAGCCCTGCGTAAGAACGTATGTCATCAGTTCTTGGGCTACCTTAATGCGCTTGGTTGCAGATTGCAGTCATTTGACAGCTGAATTGTCCCTGCAGTGGGGGTGGAAACTTGTCAGTTAAAAGCAGGCTCCGATTTCCAGCTGTCTGTACACTGTAGCCGTTCCAAAGTAAGCTATCCCTTTTGTATGGCATAGTGTTAACCTGTAAATTTTACCCTTTTCACAGCTCGCAATCAGTAGCTTTCCCTTAGCATTTTCAAGAGCATGTACGCACTCCAGCTCCTCTAGGATGGCCAGCTCCTACCTATGCCTTCTGCAGATGAACAGTCAAAATGACTCTAGGTCTGACAGAATCTCCTATGTTAATAAAGGACCTGTTGCTTTTTGACCTCCCAAACCTGACAGGTAGGGAATCCATAGTGCAGGCTTGCAATCTGGGCTGCTCTCCAGGAGTTGGCATTTTGTCTGGGTTCTCAAGAGTCCCTTCGTTTCCCAAAATGTTTTTCAAGAGTATAAACTCAGATGTCCTACTTTATACAAAGTGGTGTGCTTTCCTACATTAGAAGTGACTGAAGTAAGGGAGGCCCAGAGCAGATTACCCACATAATACTCTTCTAGTAATCTTTTTCCTCTCCTTTCTTGTTTCTACAACACTTTTCCACCAAGTCACAACAGGCCAAGGGACTCCCAGTTAATTTCATACTCATTTTAGTGTGATCTCGTATTATGAACAATCAGAGCATCAACAATCTGAACTTGAATCTAGCCATCCATTCCATGAGAGAAGATTTGTCAGCTTCCTCATTCAGTGCTCTCATTTAATATGCATTTGCAGGGATCACCTGAACTGTTTTTAGTGCATTTAATGCCAGTTAAAGTTGGTGAATGTTGTTGCCGTGTAGGTTTTTGATCATAAGATTAGAGATGAGAACTTGTTTTTAACATTTATTTACAGGGCAGAAGGTCTGCAGGTAACCACTCAAGACCTGCTGTCAGATAAGTTTAAAAAAAATTTTTTTAAATCACAAAATATTCAAACAAAAATGCTACTTAGGAGAGAACACTCAAATGAATCTCTATACATTTCTGTTGTATTATTTAAGGCCTTAACATTATGAGAGATCTCATGGATTTTCAGCTGTAAGTAATCAGGTATGATTGTCCTTCAGTTTTTCCCTAGGATAATGACAGAGCTTTCAGAACTACAAGAATTCTATGATCCTGATACAGTAGAACTCATGACCTGGATAAAGTAAGTATGAAGTATTACATTTCTGTGTTACTTCTTTAAGTCAGGATATTTTTTGTCTCAGCATTTTGTGGAACTACCTCTATTAATCTGAATTTCCCCGTGTTAAGATATTATGTGATTTAGAGGGAGATAAGAAATGTGTGTTTTAAGTTTGGCAGTACTCCCATGGAATATAACAGGAATTTATCATTGATTACAAGAGAAGATGATCCTGAAATATGCAAGCAAGACATATTTAATGTCATTACCAGACCTAATTTCCAAATGAAGTTGAATAGCATAATCCTTGGAAACAAAGGTGAATGTCATTAATACTTAGTTCTTCACATGCTAACTTTCCACTAGATTAAAGGATACTTTGGTTATAATGCTGCAGGGGATAGAAACACTGAAGTTTTTCTCTACATGGGCTGCACTGCCAGTATCCTGAAAAATAGACCATCTAAATGTAAAGTTTTAGAGACTTCAGTTGAGAAACATAGAGTGTAGCCTCAATGATTCAGACTTCCCTTTTAACCAGGAGGCTGCAAATCTTCCCTGACTGACTACACAGGGCAAACACTGAGCACGTAGGTTATTTTCACAAATATATTCATTTTTCCTACCAAAATTTTCAGAACTCCATTCTGGCCTCCGTCCATCTAACTTTGATCTGCTTCACTAAGGACTACACTACACTGTGTTCAAATACCTTATTTGCCTTTAACTGCATGTTTTTTAGAATATTATTTTCTGTATTTATGGAGTCTTTAATGTCAACCTGTTCATCTTCAGAAAAGAAAAGGCTAGTAATTATGGTGTTCCAGCCAATTTCTTCTTTCTTTCTGTTAATAGTGGTATATGTTATTTGTCACTGCTGTAGCTCTTCAAGGCAGCAAGTGGAATAATGCCAAGTACCTAATGGCTTTTATATTAGTCTGCATATATTACACTTCAAGTACATAATTAATCATGGTGAATTGCACTGAGTTTCACTCAGCTTAAGAGCAATTTGACTATCCCCATTTGTAGCAGCTGTTCGTATTTTTAATGGAAATAAAAGTTTTGCTTTGGTTTTATTGTTGTTTGGGGGTTTTTTTAGGATATACTTAGATATCCATATTGGAATTTTAATTGAATGTCATTATTATTTTTATTTTCTTTTTGATAAAATGAATTTATTTTGAATTTTCTCTGCAGAAAAAGTTGCCAAAGGTCTGTAATAGTGTGGCAATGGCTGTTTTCTTTAATTAAAGCAGGACAGTGAATAATTCAAAAGATGAAATCAAAAGCTAGTAACAAGCTTACTGTAGATGTTAATCTGTATCGTGGCACTGTTTATTCATGGACAGTGAAATGCATGGTCATCAGATCAAATGAAAACAATCATAAGTTTTTCATTACAAGATAACACCATGTTATGGTTCTTCTTACCTATCTTCCCTTCCAAGCTTACTTTGGCATGAGACGGCAACCATTCAGAAAAGCAGTAGTTTGATCCATTCCAGGACAACTCTGAACACCACTCCATGTGAGAGAGTGAAAGAGAATGGCCATCAACCCTTGCCTGGTGGAAGGCCTTCCTTCAAGACTCCATATTGTTGCAGTTCTGTGCTTCTCTCCGAAGAGATTATTGCTAGTGCAGCATTAAAGTCACTTGTAATTAGACCCCTCCAGTGATACCTTCATGAACTTTAATTCTTGCCATAGCACCGTAGAAGATTCACACAATGTATATAATTAAAAATATTATTTTTGGAAATGCATCCTGTTCTCATGTGAATATTAATGTTGCTTTTGCAGAAGGCAGGCTCCTGTGGCTGCTGTGTTTGCAGGCAGTCCACAGTTAATGGGTGCGATTAAGCTTTGTACTGGATGGATGGTATCAAGCCTACCTTTATATAATGATGATGATCTCCTAAAAAGAAATGAAAATGTGAGTATCCAGTTCCATAAATATATGTTATCAGAGTAGACTGTTCCATCATGTAGAACTGAAGTGCTTGATGAAATATTTGGGAGTACTGTAAATGTTAATGTTCCAGGGACGATGACTTCGTAATATTCCACATGATAGACGTGTTTCCATTGCTCTTGTGTGCTCCCTAGGCCACCTGGCAATGCAAATTATTTGTTTGGTGCAACTCGCACTGCACACTAGTGGTTTTCAAAACACCATCTTTTCTCTGAAGCATTTACAGTCTAAGGTGAGAAAAAAGCACAAAGTCTTGTAGAGAAAGGTAGCAGAAACACCTAATCTATAAACCCAGGAAGTAGACTCCTCAATGAACAACCTGACAATAATGGGTTTTAGGAAGACTGGTGTTTCTGAATGATTTTGAGCAACTTTTATTCTGCATATTTTGCCAGGGAGAAAGTCGCAAAGTGAAAAGGACTTGCCCAGTGACTGTCTGGCAAAGAAATCAAAATTGGAACTCTACATTAGTTCTCACTCTCTGTTTGAACAGTCCAGAATTACAGTAGGGAAACAGAAATCTCTAGCATCACACCTGACTTGGAAAGCATCTTACAGGAGCTGTCTTCTTCTTCACAGAAATGTAATTGGGAAAACAATAAATATAGGGAAGGAGGATATGGGAGGGAAAGTAGGGAAGGAAGTATCAAGTAAATTATCAGTGTTTCACTGTTACCAAAATACTCATGCTGAAGATTTTCAGGAGATTTTTCAGGCCACTTAAAAAGCGTGTAGGATTAAGATATTGCCACCAGCAGTGACACGTACTTGCCATTCAGCTCTCCATTACCTCACGTGGTTGGTAGATTTCAAAAATAAACTTCACTTTATAGGTTGATGTGTACCTATCATTTGTTCATGATAAGTTTGCCTCCCCCAAGGTATTTAAATTTCCACTAATTTTTACCTTGCACTAAATGTTTTCCTAATCTATAGATTTATCAGATCTATTCAAAGAGGTCAGCAGAGGATATTTATAAGATACTCACATCTTACAAAGCCAATTTTTTGATTATTGAAGATTCAATTTGCAATGAAGTGGGACCTGTAAGAGGATGTAGAGTTAAAGACCTGTTGGATATTGCTAACGGCCATGTAAGTAACAGCTAGAAAAATTTGAATATTTGAATGAATGATTCATTTAAAAAGAAATATTCTTGTAGCGCTGACTTTTATTTTCTAAATATAATGTGTAAGCGAAGATTGGTAAATGTTAAAAGTGATTAAATTTTAAGTTTCTTGTACAACTGTAATCATACCCTTAATTGTTCTTTAATTGTCCTAATCCTTCCTTGTACATCAGTATGAGTGCTGATTCTATTCCAGTCATTAGATGTTATTTAACTATATGTAATACCTGAAAAGACTATTATAGAAGCAGTAAAGCCCTGCCTCAGAGAGTGTTCTTTACTAGACTTTAGGATGTGCTTTTAAAATGTATAAACTGAAATATTAAGTGATGCATAGTTTGTTTGTTTTTCTGAGCCAGAAGTGGCAGAAAGACTGGCTGAATAAACTAGAGCTGTAAGAATTTCATCCGTGAATGCTAGCACAGATGTTATCTTACTGTGTCTATTCTGAATGCTGATAGTGCTGCTCTTGCTGTTGAAGCAGGGAATGTGATTGGGCTTGTAATGCAACCTGCCACTTGTTGAGCTGCTTCCTGGGGATCCAGCTTTGACATTACAAAGGCAGGGGAGGCTGTAAGCTCTAAATTCATTTGGGATTTGG
Organism: Rhea americana; assembly: GCF_003343005.1. Lineage (NCBI taxonomy): Eukaryota > Metazoa > Chordata > Aves > Rheiformes > Rheidae > Rhea > Rhea americana. Next base: position 2,399,047 of record NW_028185037.1, on the reverse strand, counting down.
TTACTTATTCTCCGGTCAATAGGGAAGAGAGAGTCACCAGTTACTTTCAAGTAATCATGGGTTAGCGTTATTTTCCCTAGTCAACAAATCTAGGTGTGTTTGACCTTACAGCTTGTTGTATCTATCAACTTCATCCTTGGCTTGAATGCTGCTTTTTATAAGGGGGAGAATACATATAAAATCATTTGTAGTCTTGTATTCCATTTTTGGGGAAAAATACAAGCTGTTTATAAGATATCTAACACAGATTATTTATTAACTCTAATAATACAGCTTTCAAAAGAATTTGCAGTGCAAACATTTAATTTCTCTAGCTACTTTCATTTTGTGGCGTGATTATAGGGGTAATATGTTTTGGGGGGATACTCTTAATTTCCTCAGGAATCTATGTTCGGTTGGCATGTTTCCTGGCCAGTTTTGCCATTGAGGATATTGTGTATGCTTTCCTTTTTGTTCCTTACCCCTATTGATATCTGCCTGCTTCATTTCTCTACCTTACTGTTAAAAACATATATGCTGTGGTTATCTATTGTTGGAATCAATATGTGATAACATAATACAGTGTCTGTGTGAGATTAACCTTTACTATTGATATTCAAGATATGCAGACCTGTTGTCTTACAGTTTCTTCTTAAATCTGTTTTTGCATGAGTAAATTCAGGTCCCCCTCCATACATACCATGTCAACTGGGACAATTTATCACAATTTCAGTAGTCTGTGTAATGTAGGCTGCATTTCCCCATACTTCTCATACCTTTTTCTATGCTTCCTGCATGCTTCCTTTTTCACATATAATCCTGATCTCTTCCTAATTTTAACAGCAGAGCTTTTTAATACTTTTGTTTTCTTCATCTATCACATGCAATTTCTTGTTCCTTCAATTTCTAACACCCAGTTATTCAGCAGTCCCTCCTATTGGACCCTCTCCTTAGCGCTTCTCTTTCATTTCAGAGCTGCTGTTGTCACAATGACAATTTCAATCAAAGGAGGAGAAAAAATAATAAAAGACAGTATGTAATGCACGGAGCCTGACTAAGCAGGGGAAAAGAAGCTTTATCACAGAATCAGTAAGGTTGGAAGGGACCTCTGGAGATCCTCTAGTCCAACCTCCCTGCTCAGCAGGGTCACCTAGAGCATGGTAGACAGGGTTGCATCCAGGCAGGCCTTGAATATATCCAGAGAAGGAGATTCCACAACCTCCCTGGGCAACCTGTGCCAGTGCTCCGTCACTCTCCCAGGGAAGAAATTCCCCCTCACGGTCAGGCAGAACTTCCTGTGCTTCAATTTCTGCCCATTGCCTCTTGTCCTGTCACATGGGACAACTGAAAAGAGTTTGTCCCCGTCCTCTTGACACCCTCCCTTCAGGTACTTGTACACATTGATCAGATCCCCCCTCAGTCTTCTCTTCCCCAGGCTGAAGAGGCCCAGCTCTCGCAGCCGTTCCTCATGGGGCAGGTGCTCCAGGCCTCTGATCATCTTTGTAGCCCTACGCTGCACTCTCTCCAGTAGCTCCATGTCTCTCTTGGACTGGGGAGCTGAGAACTGGACACAGTGCTGGAGATGAGGCCTCCCCAGGGCTGAGGAGAGGGGCAGGATCACCTCCCTCCACCTGCTGGCAACAGTCTTCCTAACGCACCCCAGGAGACCATTGGCCTTCCTGGCCACAAGGGCACATTGCTGGCTCATGGTCAACYTGTCATCYAYCAKCACTCCCAGGTCYTTCTCTGCAGAGCTGCTCTYCAGAAGGTCAGCCCCCAGCTTGTGCTGGTGCCGAGGGTTATTTTTCCCTAGGTGCAGGACTCGGCACTTGCCCTTGTTGAACCTCAGGAGGTTCCTCTCTGCCCAGCTCTCCAGCCTGGCCAGGTCTCTCTGAATGGCAGCACAGCCCTCAGGTGTGTCAGCCACTCCTCCCAGCTTGGTGTCATCAGCAAACTTGCTGAGGAGGCACTCTGTCCCCTCATCCAGGTTGTTGATGAAAAAGTTGCACAGGATGGGACCCCGGGCAGAGACCCTGGGGAAGTTCACTAGTCACAGGCCTCCAACTGGACTCCATGCCACTGATGACAGCCCTCTGAGTTCTGCCTTTCAGCCAGTTCTCAATCCATCTCACTGTGCACTCGTCTAACCCACACTTCCTGAGCTTGCCTAGGAGGATGTTCTGGGAGACAGTGTTAAAAGCCTTGCTGAAGTCAAGGTACACAACGTCCACTGCTCTCCCCTCATCTACCCAGCCAGTCATTCCATTATAGAAGGCTCTCAGAGCGGTTAAGCAGGATTTCCCCTTGGTGACTCGATGCTGACTACTCCTGATCACCTTTTCCTCCATATGCCTGGAGATGACATCCAGAATGAGCTGTTCCATGACCTTACCATGGATGGAGGTGAAGCTGACCAGCCTGCAGTTGCCTGGGTCCTCCTTCTTGCCCTTTTGGAAGACTGGAGTGACATGGACTTTCTTCCAGTCCTGCATCTGTAATCTAAACCTGTGACAAAACACACAGTTTACACATTTAAGTGTTGACAACTGAGTGTTCAGTACCTTTAGAAAAAGGTTGGTTGGCTGGTGAGGAATATCACCTATGCTTTCTGTCTGTGGCTGAGTCTGTGTTAGGTTGAGTTCTACAAGAGCTTGTTGTAGGAAAAAATTTTGGAATGTCTGAATAAAGTAGTTCTTTCAGAAAGTTGACGTGGTTTATTCCAGATGTAGTTGATGTAGTATGTTCTTACAGGAAGCTTTGAAACAAAGTGACTGAGCTCTCAGTTTGTGTGCTAATAAAAGTTGTCTTAAGTTGCATTGAAAGATTGCCAGGACTTTCCAAGCCAGTGAAGTTTGCATACGTAGTTTGAGGCTGAAGCATTTACYTAGTTCTAAATTAAGTGGGAAAGTGGACAAACTCTTTTGCTGAGATGTGGCTGTCAGCGGGTCTGTGGATGTGTTTTCCAAATTTGCTGTATTTAAGAAAAGAATATAAATGTGGAAGACTGGTTTGTACTATCTAGTTCAATGTCCTCTTTCTGACATTGACTGAGAGCGTAGGCTTTTGGAGCATTACATACGGGGCAAGCCAGGGGTGTTCTCCAGCAATCTGTTGCTGAGGGACTGCCTTGCTCAGGGGAAATGACTCTGATAGCCACGGAGAAATTTTTCTTGTCTTATCAGGCTTTCTAAACCCATGTAAACTTTTGCCATCCAAAGGAGTAGAGGTAGGGAAGTTGAGATTTTTCTACACAGGTGGTATGCTATTTGCAGGTGAGGCTTGAAGTACTGGGTAAATGGAGGACACGGATAATTTTGCATTGCTGCTGTTCTTTGTTCTATGAATAAAGTGCATGAGTTCTAAAATCTGCTATTCTGACAAAGGTATTAATTCACAAATGTTATTTTAGATAGTTTAAAAATTATAGGGGAATATATTTTCAGCCATTGGAATTGTGTAATATAGAAATTAAATGTCTGAATTATAAATGAAATTTCTAGAATACAGAAATAAATGAAATATACAGAATAACATTCTGTAATTATTCCTCTTGGCTATTTTAATTAGATTTTCTTATTTTATGACAGGTGGTTTGTGAGGAAGGTGACACTTACGCCTACTCAAAATATGGACGATTTTGTCATGAAATCAAAATGAACTATTCTCCATATGTGAATTATTTTACTCGGGTATACTGGAACAGATCCTATTTTGTATATAAGATTAACACTGTGATATCCTTCCAGTCATGAAAAAACATGCAAGCTTCTTTCTGAAGATAATTATGAATGGAAATCAGCTGGAAAAGTTCCTTTTGATCAAGGAAAATATTTTTCCAGATACATGTGGACACATACAGTGTACTGACAACTTTAATTTACCAAACTGGAATTTTGTGAACTACAGATCATCAGACAGAAATATCATCCTTGAAGGGAACAGGAAAATTTGTCAATTTTAGTCTCTACAAAGTGTGACAGTCTTCCACGTTCTGGCATTTGTCTTCCCATTACAAATCATCTTAATTTTCATGTAAATGAGATTTCTAACATGAATGTTCAATCATTAAAAGAGACTTTTTGTGGGTAGATTTCAGTAAATGCAGAAACATTATGCTAAAGACCTCATTTAAAGTCATATAGCTTTTATTTTCTAGCAAGAAAGCAATCAGTATCCTAAGAGTCTTTTCAAATAAGCGTTTGGGTTTTTAGCTTGTTTTTGTTTTAATACTTTCTGTCTTCTACTATAAACATCGTTATGTTTATCAAACATTCATGCATCTTATGTGTAGGTATAGAATTTGTGTAAATCAAATCAGGAAGATTTGATTAGAACAGTCCTGTAGATTAAGGCACTGACCACGTTGTTGGAGCCATGTTGGTGGAAGCGCTTGGACTTGGACCTAGCTGCAGGACTTGACAAGATCAGATCTTCCAATTTGGAAAAAACATGTCTGTAGGATTTCTCTGTTACTTAAACGTGTATATGAACATGCTTATGTGTGTCTTAACAGTCATCAGAATAGGCCAGTATACCACAGTATGCCATACTTGTATTTAGACAAGTGTTGCAGGACAACTAGGTTTGCTACTGAGACTTCTGTACTTCTCTTCAGCCCCCTCTGTGTGGGCATATGTGTGTGTGTAAGTGTGTGTCTGGGGAAGGAGGAGTGATATTTCATTCAACTTACGTAATAGTTGTATTAAAATAGTGCCATAACTTTGATTTTAAACACTATAGTCACCACCATTAAGAAGTAATGGTAAAATATTTCATAGCTATTTTTAAATCAATTGTATAACTACACTTGGATCTTTCAAAATGTTGGAAAGTACTTTGAAATTTTCCCTCTAAAATATCTGTCTTCCTTATATGACCCTCTATGTTCCTGCAGCTAATTTGCTTAACAAATCTTGTGTTCATCCTGTTTGTTTTGTACCTAGCTGATGTACTTTTAAGAGAATGAATACTGCTTTAATTCCAATGTTGGGCCTGGTGTTGTGAATGGAAAACTCAACAAAAGATAACAGTAACTTTGCTTAGAGAGGTGGAGCTGGCCAAAAAATGAGAACTTAAATTTTGGAAAAGGTTATTCATCTGGCAGGAATTATCTGCACTTATGGATTCTTTTAACACCTGGGCCAGGGACCAATCTGTCAGCCATGTGGGAATAGTTCTTTGTACCTCARATGTCTTTAAGGAAACATCTGACATAACAGGGTGAACTTTGTGATAAAAATCTCCAAACTATTCTGTAAATGAAAGCTGCAAAACTATTCCCATTGCATTTGTTGGTAAAATGCAAATTCAGAGGCTTTAACTCTGTGAAATTACTAGGAACTGCAACATGTCAGTGTATATGTATGGTTCCTAACTGTTCTATGCACATATGTTTACTTTATGCTAAAGGTAGTGCTGAGGTTTTTGGGTTTTTTCCCCCCTTTTAATCTATTATCACTATTGGAGTGATTTGAAAGAAAAAAAAAAGCTTTACTGTTGTGAATGTTAACATGTCTATAATCTATTTTTCACTTACATTTTTAAGCCTAAGAGTCTTGACAAAATGTTAAATTACTCATTTTATTTGAAACCATTGTTCAGATAAATTCGTCAAAAAATAGTGGATGTGATTATTGAGAGAAACATTAGTATAACTGAGTTACAAGTGAAAGTAAGTATTCTTCCTGGGAATACAGTTACTGTGTTGAAGATTGAGTGTATGTTTGTCCAAATGCAGTCTGCAACTATTTGCTTATGTACAAGTACGTATGCTGGACTGCACTGGACTGTTTCAGACTTTACTATTACAGTATAACAACAGAAGCTACTGTATTAACTTGAGCTCTGGCAGGCATGCAGGAACCTTCTCTGTATGTACTAGTATGGATGTAGATTTATTTAATATTTTGCAGTAAGTTTAGAGTTCCGTATGTAATTCAAGTTTGTTTGAATCACTGTCCGGAATTACACATCTGTGTGTCAGTCAGTCATTCACCTGACACGAATCATTCATGAATACCATTTCATAACAGCAATAAGGCATTCCAGGTAGCAGGTTTCAGGGTTACAATTGCACTTGGGTGGTTGAAGTCACTTCGCTTATGGCTTCATGCCTTATAATGCCATGCCAAGATGCAATATTTAACTATCCTAGACTGCCTGTTGTGTTTTACTGCAGTGCTGTATGTGTGTGGTACCACATAGAACATAGTTTGAATACGCACATGGAGAGCACATCTGTTGAGGAAAAATACAGACGAGGCCATCCACACACTTAAAGATAACTCTTAGTATATTGGCCTTTATACATGTTTGAACAAACATGTTGAACCTTATTTGAACTGTGACATAGTTATTGTTATTAGTTTTGTCATAGTTTTTAAAATGTATTCTTGATACTTCAATTGATTCTGCTTTAGGAGAATCACTTAAGATTTTTACCTTGCTTTTTATATTAGGGAAAATTGTATTGCAGCAACATTGGCACAGCAGCCTTAAGTAACAGAGAAGGAGTCTTGTATCTGGGAGAAACATAGCTGTTGTCCCAGTGAGAAGGCAGATTTTTTTAAAAAGAAGTGACTGGAAGAATTGTATCTTATGAAGAAAATGATAAAATTGAACTTACTCGGTTACAGACTAGCTAAAATAATACTGTCTATTCCAATTTCCACATTCTGTAATAAAGGAAAAATAAGTTCCATGATACCCTCAGAAGGACAAGAACAGGGCATAATTACATCTGATGTGTATGTACAACCCTAGCTTGTTTTTCAACACAGGACACAAGTCTAACTTCCTGAAAGAGTTGGGGGAATGTTTTGCAAATTTTGATCTGTTTTGCTGTAGATGTTGCAATTCAGTTGAAACATGTGCCTTGCAAGCTTTTATTAAACAGACAAAAAACTCAATCTGTGTTTCTTCTTGTGAAGATTTTTTTTTAATTCCTATCCCTCTGATTTCTAGAGCTCCAGTTGTGTCTTAATACCCTTGCCTCCAAAGATGCTCATGTAGTAAAATGGTGCAGCTAGGATGTATGCCAACTATCTTATTAACAGCTCTTCACCGGGAAAAGGGAGAATTTGCATAGCAATTTTATTGCTGTTGTGTTGTTTTATTTCTTCCTTCACATTTGCAACTTCTGATATACTTGGTCTTAATAACTGCAAAAAAAAAAAAAAAAAAAAAAAAAAAAAAAAAAAAACTTTTCAAGCACTCCCCTGCCACCATTAGAGTTGTGGATTCAAGTTTTATTAAGTCACCGTCAGACTGAYGCGTACAATTTTGTTGTAATCTTTTAGAGATGCTCTTTCATTTCCTGAATTACCACATACTTGAACTCAGTTGCTAGATTTGCCAGGTGGTATTAAAGACTAATTCAGTAAAGGTATTTCAGAACATAAGGCGTTCTGTTCATATTATCATAAAAATTTCTTCCAAACTAAATACAAATTTTAAAGTTAAGTACCATTTCCATTTTGGAGGGGACACGCAAGTATCTGAAGAAAGGACTGAGGTTCAACAGGCATTAAGAATATTTCAAACTATTTCAAATGTGCTGGTTGCATTACTGTTTGCTGAAAGAGACAATTAGGGATCAAATCTTGTACTTGCCATCTTATTTCTGTAAGCCATTTGTGAGGGTCCAAAACTTGTGACCCTTCATCAGCTTTCCCATGCAATTCACATAAATAAGAGTTGCAAGATCAAGTCCTCGGGTTTATAAGCTGTCATGGAAACACTTGTTAATGACTGTTGTTAACTATGTCTAACCTATGCTTCAGCCAAAAATCTGACAGGAGAAAGTGCAGGCTGTCTGCGTGTATGCGTGGGCATGCGTGTTGTATTTGCATTCAGAAATGTTTGTTTTACTATGGTGTTTTGTAGAATTTAATGAGTAGTGTCTATTGTTGCTAATAGTGGTTGAATCTGTAAAACCCCTAAAATTTATCGGCAGATGAACTCTAGAGTATCGTGGTATTAAAGATGAAACAAAAACTGAATTTATTCCAATACAAGCAATATTTCATATGAAGTAATACCTCAGCACAAATCTATTTAATCATGTCTTCAATACTCTTTTTAAAACTAACTTTAGGGAAAAAAAAGTGAATGTCCTAAAACATGCAGTGCATGTTTATTAGTAATCATTTCTGCTTTATCAGTACAGCTAAAATATCACCATTAAGTTGTTGCATTCTTTAAAATTGCCTACTTACGCCAAATATAAGGCTAACTATGCCTAAAACTTTTCTGAATTGTTTGGTACCTCAACTAGATGTTTAAATGTATTATTAGATCTGGCAATGTTTTAGATTGCAGCACAATTAAATGTATGTAGCTCTGCCTTTCAAGTGATGAGAGTATGTTTAAGGTTATCTATCTATTGATGGAAAAGAGGTGGGTGTTTAATACCCTATAAAAAGTTTCAATCTTTGTACTTCTGTAATGTAGAAGTATTACTGGTAATGCTTTATTTGTTAGTGGTGACATTTAGTAGTAGCATATATGGCATATGAACATATTTATGTGCAGGTATTTAATAACAAATCCGAGGAATTCAATTCCTTATGTCCTGTTTGTTGTCTTGGACAGATTTTTATCAAAACAATGTATACGTGGTAAATATATTTCTTTTGTGATAAACTTTTTCTGTGGGAAAAAAAAATAAAAGCCAAGTCCAAAAAGTATTGATTGTTTGGGACACAAACTGTTTTATACTTTCTTTTGGGAACTCTTAATACCCTTTCAGAAAAAAACATTTAAGTCCTAATAAATTAACCTGCTTCCTCTGTCACTGTAACAAATGCTTTTGTACTCTATTGTATTACTTGCATATATAATTTTCAATCAAGACTAAACAGCATGTCTCAAATAGCTGTCTTACCTGGATAGAATAAATACCCTTAAAGATTTTGAGGATTAGGCAGCCTATTCATACAGAATCCGTACGTCATGCTCACTTTGACCAGCTATCAAGACTGATATYGATACGAAGATGAGCAACAAAGTAAGAGTTGCTTCGTTTAAAATTATAAAAGTCTAATTTTCTTCCTAACAATCAACCTACAACAAGCATATCTAGTGGAAATAAATTGCTATGCAACATCAAATGCTTAACTCCTTTTTTTTAAATCAAGTAATTTATTGTCTGTCTTAAGCTTCAGGACTTTTACAGATAATGATTACTGATTACACTGGAGCCTTCTATCATTTGTATAAGATAGGAGGAGGAGCAAGATCTCTGAATACAGACTGCTTTGTTATTACTTACCAGACAATAGCATGAAAACTTGGAGATTAATTTAGCTAAAATTTCTGAAGATGATAGAAATATTTGATTAAATGTTTCTTGAAAAATAGATTGCATAGCATATGCAAAATATTTATTTAAAYCTTCAGTTCTTAATGGTTCTGTATTTGAACAGTACATCAAGCTGCTTTCCTTTGGTCCACTCAGGAACCAACTTAATTTTGAAAAGATGAAGTGCACTGACATTGATGTATTCAGTTTTATCCATGAATTTTTCAAGCAGCCTAGACTTTGTAATTGCTTAGCTGAAGTGGGAGTAGAGCTTCCTGACTCCACAAAATATATACTAGTATTTCCATACACTTGCCTGGCTTTATCCAAAACTGAGATCCTGGATACCAGCTGTGAGATATGGAATATTGTATTCTGATTTACCAATTAATGCTTGAGAGATGTTAGGTAAAATTACAGATTTTTTTTTTTCCTAAATGCTAGTTTTGAAGTTTGTCTCTCGGACCTAATTTCCTAGTTTTGCTGTGACCCAGATAGTATACTTCAGTTCCTGGATGCTTTCAGATTACTTAGGTAACAAAGAGGTAGGTGTTTATGCAATACTAATGAGATGGATGCATCTCATTATGAATTTAAATGCAAATATAGAGGATACAGATATAAAGCAAAATAGAATACAACTGAACTACTCTGTAGGTTACAACACACCAATACATATGTTCACCTATGGAATTCAGAACAGGTTAAGAATGCCTTGGAATTTCCTCACTTTTCAAAGTTTTAACTCTAAGGTCAGCTGTGTAACTGTGACTCCTGGTACTATATTGACTTGTTATACAAGGGCCAAAAATATACTAAGATTGACATTTTGCTGCACAGTTGCAATAAAAACAGATGCCTTCAGAAGAAGGTGCATATAAAATTTTATATATATATATATATATATATATATATATATATTATTAGCACTTCCATATATATACGGCACAAGGTTAAGGTGAATTACTCAGCGTGACTTAAGAGCACTGGCTACCATTCCTTAGGCTGTTTCACTGCCTATAGATGCCTGATGAGCAGGTAGAGCCAATATGAGCAGTGGAAAACGGTGCTGACTTTCCAAGTAGTTAATAGGCCACAAAATCACCCTTAGGTTCCTGAGGAGACCCAAACGGAAGTCTCTGTGTTGAGTTCCCCTAATCCCTGTCTGTTGAATTGAAGCTYTCCCTTCACTCCTTAATTCTAGGATCAAAATTATTTTCATTGAAAAGATTATTTGAGAAATTTAATCTTTTCATCAATACTTTAGCTTTTCAACACAATAATGCAGTTTGGTCCCTTCTTTATAACATGAAAAATTCTCTGAATAGCACATTATAAATAATTTCTACCATTTTAAAACATGTATTTAGCATTTATAAAGCTGCCTTGACATCAGAAAGAGCAATATTGCAGTCAGGCATGGCTGAGATTCAATACTACTACTTTAGAGCTGGTAATCAGAGTCAAATGCATCACATTTGTATTTCCATCTCTTTAAACTTTAGGGTAGGATTTGCATCCACAATTACATTTTGTTTGTCATTGCACAGATTTTCTGCAGCTGGATGTTAAAAATAACACAATTGTGCTAKTAAACATCCAAAGTGGCAAGGTTGTCGCTGGTTTTGTTCTGTTTGTGTGCAATAAATTCTATCAATTGGGAAGACGCATAGCAGAAGCCTAAATTYACATCACCAAAATTGCATTAGCAAATATGTTATCAGTACATAGGGTTATAAATAGAGAAGAATAGAAAAGGGCATGAATTTCACAACGTATGTTAAAATCGAGTCCTTGGTTTTGAATGGAATTCACCCCTTTTTTAAAGAGTTTGTGCAACACCAGTAGGAAGCAAGGTATTTCAGAAGATAATGTTGCACTGTATGTCATCACTGAGCTAAATGTTTCCCCTGCTGAACACATATCCTGGTGATCTGGCTGGCTGGCTCAAATTAAACATCATAAATTAACGAGCTTTCTGGTGCCTTTGTGAGGTAGGAAATTATTCATGTTTTATTTTGTGTAGGGCACAAAGAGTAAAGGTTTGTTAAAGCAGTTTAACTATAGATGAATTCTGTCAGACACTTTCCTGTTGTTCCTGTTGATCAAAAATGTTTGGTTTTGCTTTTTGCCTCCCCCGTCTCAGCTTTCATGTAGTGATGATTTTTAGAAATGATCATCCTTTCACCTTCCTCAGGTAGACAAAGACTGAAAGCTTGTAATAACATGATGTGATCTCCCAGCAATCAATTCTCTTTAAAATTAGGCTGATAATTCCCAAGGTGGGAGACCTAGCAGTTGGTTGYTATCTCTGACTATTGCCCATAATATTTGACTAAAGCTAATTGTAATTGTAATTGTTCCTGGCTCTTTTCTGTGAAGTTTCACTTCCAGTCTAGATATGGTATCAGTGAAGTTAAAGAGCAGCTGGCAACAAACACAGCTGCCTTGCTAATGCTCTTCTAGTAAAACTGCAGCCCCTTGTTCACAACAGCAAGAGGGAGTATTTCTAGTTGAAAAAATACTAGCACAGTTTGGCCAGCTGGATGTGGGAGGCTTTTCAAAAGGATGTCACTAATCTATCGTTACTGTCACCATGTGAAGGGCMATCCTGTAAGTCCTGCTTACTGTCAGGGACAGAAGACCCTGCTGAGACTTGTGCTTGAAGCRGTGAAAAAAATAGCAACGTTTGGTTTGATGAGTAGTAGGAAGTTACTGGCATTAGAGTGATCTGGCTTGGATTTATTATTGATCATGTTATAACCAGTGTGCAATGATTGCCCTGCCCAGATTGTTTTAATCTAGTTCAACAAGGCTGATGCATTTTCTTGCCTAGTTCAGAGAGAACATTTCAGTCTTGCTTATACTGCAGAAGAAGCAGACGCTATTATTTTTTCCTCTCTAGATGTTTTACCCAAAGACTGATTTCCTGCATGTGAAAATTGATGTTTTCTTCATATATTATGTTGAGACATGATTTGCTCTTTCCACTTCTCCCCAAAATGCATGACTCTCCCGAAGGAGCAGCAATCCTTATATGCACTCACAGACGTCCAAGACCACTTCAGCTCACATCAAGTAAAAAAAATAAAATAAGTATTCATGTATATATTTAAAATATATGAAGTATTTGGTCACATTCATCTTCGAGCTAAACGCAGTACACTGCGCTAGAAYGCCTTCCTCTGCTGGGCAAAGCCGTTAAAGCCCGGCAGAGCCCCGCTTCCCGGCGGGCGCCCCTCGGCAAGGCCTCGCGGCGGCCCGCCCCCAGGGAAGGGCCTAGGCACCGCCCCC
>NW_028185037.1:2383883-2386415 GCF_003343005.1 Rhea americana | reverse complement strand
GCGGGCGGCTCCTGCCGCTGCTCCTCTGCGCGGCGGCGGTGGCGGCTGTGGGGCGCGGCAGCGCTCCCCGCCTGCTCCGCATCTCCGGGCAGGTGCCGGAGAACAGCCCAGTGGGGACGCGAGTGCGGGGCCTGCGGGTGCCACTGCGGAGGCTACCGGGGCCCTGGGAGCCGGCGGGGCAGTGGGCGCTGGAAGGCGACGGCGCATCCCGCTTCTCCCTGCAGCGGCAGGCGGGCGGCGGGCGAGGGCTGCTGCTGCTCCGCACGGCCGCGAGCCTGGACCGGGAGRCGCAGCCCGAGTACGGGCTCTGGTTGCGGCGGCGGGCGGCACGGTCCCCGCGGGCGGCGCTGCTGCTGGTCCGCGTCCTGGACCGCAACGACCACCGGCCCCGCCTGCGCCCGGCCCAGCCCCTGGCGGTGGACGAGCTGGCGCCACTGGGCACGGAGGTGGCGCGGCTCCGCGCCTCGGATGGCGACGAGGGGCCCAACGCGCGGCTCACCTACCGCTCGTGGCCGCCGGGCGCCGGCGGCCGCCTGCTCTTCGTGGTGCCCCGCAGCGGGCAGGTGCTGACCGTGGGCTCCCTGCTGGGGCGGCGCCGCCTCAGCCTCTGGGTCTCGGCCCAAGACCACGGGTGGCCGCGGCCGCTGCGCAGCCCCGCGCAGCGCCTGCGGCTGGCGGTGCGTGGGCAGCGAGCGGCGGCGCGCCGGGCGCGCTCGCTCCCGCCGCCGGAGCCGCCGCGGGGCCCCGGCCGCAGGGCGTACACGGCGCGGGTGCCCCCGGGGGCGCGCGTCGGCGACACCGTCTTCACGCTGCCGCAGGGCGGCGAGCGGGAGGCGGGCGCCTGGTTCGAGCTGGCGTCGCCCGTGGCGGCCGCCGCCGTCGGCATCGACAGGGCGACGGGCCGCCTCTACCTGAGGCGGGAGCTGCGAGCCGGCGGCCGCGCGGAGGTGCTGGTCAAGGTGCACCGCGGCGGCGGACAAGGTAGGCCGGGCGGCGGGACTGCCTCGAAATGGCGGCGGGGCGAGGGCGGCCGTTGGCGCGGCTGAGGGGGCGGYGGCGCCCGCTCGCCCCTCGGCGAGACAGTTGGGACGCCACGAAATGGCGGCGGCGCGAGGGTGGCCGTTGGCGCGGCCGCACGGCGGCCCCGGGGCGCCGCGTTTCCAGATCGTTCTGCAGCCACCTGCTGAGGCGGTGAAGGAATTCAGCCACGCTAGCTGCGAAGTCGCACACGGGGTGAAGAAGTAACCCGTTATCTCCTAGGTGATGATAGGCTCAGAACAAGAAAAGTGAATAAAAAGCATGGAATGCCTTAGGGGAAGGGGTTTAGAGAACAACCTGGAAATACCAGCATGGCACTAGGTAATCCTCAATACCTCAACATCCTGTGTACTGCGTGCTGTTCTCTTAGCAATACAGCTAGGAGAATAACTGGATTTAACCAGGTTGAACTTGATGTGTACTATGGCTAAGAAAATAGTCCTTTCCACGTGTTACTTTGATCTTATCCAGGGTAAGTGTTACATAACATTTTTGTAACTTTAGTTTAKGTCTCCGATAACATTCCTGGATATAATTTCCCTCACCACTCCAGATGAAATCTTTAAAACTTTACAAAAAGCTGTAAACATTCCCTACACCCTAACGCCCTGGAAATGTGATACAAGAGGYAGAAGGACATCAGAGCCCTAAGCATGCTTCAGACACATTTGTTTTCTATTACCACCATGCACTTTGTGTGGACGGAGAGTCCCAGACTTGCCTTTTTGAGAGACTTATTACAGAAATGAGCTGTACAGCTGAGAAACAACACTTACCATAATATGGATGCTGCACAGTCTTTCTAAGTAACTTTTTAAAAAATCATCTAACATTGAAAGTAGAACTTCTCACTCAAGCTGGAGCTGGTGTTGGATAAGTGGCATGTTGCTTAAACTGTCTTACTTGTAATTGAACAACCTCATGGGTCATATTATAAATGATTAATCATGTTGTCCTCTCCAATGTGGTGCTGTCCAATGTGCTTTTACCACTGTCTCTGGGCACTGATAATGTATTGACAAGATTTGAGCCTCAGGGAGAAAGGAATTCAATGATCAAGTGGGACAAGGTCATTCAGATGCTCCTTTGAGCAACTTCTAAAATTAAACCTATCTCATAACTTTGGGCAATCACTAATTCAGGGTTTTTTATTGCTTGTTTTACATGAAGATGATTAAATAGTTGGAAACTTTGAGCAGCTGTTCTTCATTGGAATAAACTGGAACTGTTTAAAACCAGAGGAAATTAGTCTTTTCTGCTCTTCATTCCCCTCATCCCCTCTTCTTACTAAATACAATTAACAGTGACTGACATATTAATCAATATTATGTAATATGTGCCAGACTCTTTACCCTCTCTTATTAATTGAAAAGCAAAGCTACCAGACCCTTACTAATGGCCGTTTGTTATGTAAAACTTAAGAATGTAAGTAGGCATGTTTCATGGCTATTGCTTCTGCAGTGAAGTCTTTTTTTTTTTTTTTTTTTTTTTTTT
>NW_028185037.1:2381639-2383825 GCF_003343005.1 Rhea americana | reverse complement strand
GCTTTAATGCTAGGAAAAGTCACTCCAGTAATTCTGCTTCAGTATATTTGACCTGCTTATTTATTTATTTTTATTAACCAAGAGGACTGTCTCTTGCAAACAGTGGTTCTAGAAGGGCAAGGTATTCCTCTTACACAAGTGGAATGCTGAAATAAATTGAGTGAAGAGTTGCAAATCTTTGAATTCTCACTATTACGCCTTTTTACTCATACTACAGCGATGTGTATGAGAATGCCTTGTGTTCTGTGATGACACCATAGTCAGAACTGGGAAGTACGGGGTTTTCTTTTCCCCACAAAGATAACATTTTGTATATTGGAAGTGCATCAGAAATAGCTTTGTACAACTTACCCAAATTGTCTTACTTACACAATGCAGTAGATATCTTCTTTAAGAGCCTGTGTCTGATAGCCTTCCTGATCTCCMAGTCTCAAAGCCTTGCTGTTCTATACAAGCATGATTGTATGATGACGCTTGGAGTTCAGAGCTAAGATCCTTATACAAASATACAAGCTACTTGTCTGCTTTCCCTGCTTTAAGCTATTGCTCCTTTGGATTTGGATGGTAAAAGCATAGCCTGAGTGTGGGTTTGTTGGGGGTGATGAGGAAGAGGTTTAAAGGACTGTAGTTCCCTTCTCCTCCAGCTCTGCCACTGTTAGTACACGTGTGTGTGTGCGCGCACACAGAATGCACTTGCTTTACATGTGATGGGTTCGCTGAGCTTTTAGCTCTGTAAACAAATGCTGTACATATGGAAGAGACATATACTTTGTGAAAGAGAACAATAACAACATGGCTAGGGGTATGTCTGTGGAAGGGTAAGAGGATCTGTTTAGAAATTTAGCATTTAAGGAGAATTGGAAAGTAGGTTACCGACTCTGCCTTTACAGTCTGGAGCATACTGCTCCTCTGGGGGCTGCTCGTCTGATTATCCAAACAGATCTATTCGTGCCATTGTTCAGATTTACTGAAGGCGCACACATTACTGGGTTTGAGATGCAACCTTGTTAAAGTTACATCTAGCAACAGCAAGACAGAGCCAATGACTTAAAGCTAGGTTACTAGAAGACTTTATATAATAATAACAATGACAAGATGCAAAGCTTAGCTTTTTCCAAAATATAAATTGCTCAATAGACATATCCTGATGGAAGTTCAATGTCAATTAAATTCATGGTGCCCTTAAAAAGGTTTAAGGACCTCCTAGGATTTGAACTATTAGTTTTGAGCGTCTCTGCATCTCTTTTTTTTTTCTTGGCAGTCAGTAGACCTTGCAGGAAATTTCATTTTGGTTATGCGAGTACATTCTTGTTTCTGTTGCTGGAGTATATTGTGCCAGTGTCTTGTTTGCCTGTCTTGTTGCTTTGCCTGCTTTGTGAAATACTAACTAGTGAATGGGAAGTTGTGGAGGAGGAACGAAACCACAGTAAGTACTGTCCTTCCTAACAAAACTTGAATGATATGCACAGAGAAGCAGCTGTGTCTTAGAGCTTTTTTTTTCTTTTTTTTTTTTTTAAAAAAAGGTCCTCAATACTGTTCTTAATATGTAAATATGGTTTGGTGGCTGAACAGACTTCCTCGCCAACTGATGTGCCTGCAAATCACCGTGGATTGTGTAGTGTTTAATAGCGACTTATTATAGCCATTAGTAGGCTGTTAACATGGCAAACTGCAGTGAAAAAGTTGTTTCATGATGAATCTTGTCATCTGGAAGTTCTTGAGATCCTGTGATGAATTACACCTTCCACCTTGTKTGCAGTCCTATGAATTGTTTCTAATCCTTGTGAGTATGTGATAATGGGAAGATGTTAGYACATATAATACATTTTAAAGGTTAGGCAAAGACACTACTCCTCTAATCACCTGTGTATGCTGAAATCCTTGAGTCCAGGGAAGATGCTCCTGTGTAGAACCCATGCAGGACTTGGCACTTGATGCCAGAGCCCTGGCACTTCCTTTGCTGATACTTCATAGTCTTTTTATGGAAAAAAATGTATTTTATAAATTGGAGCAGATTTTAAAAACTGACACAGCACAGTCAGGCATTCAGAGCTAGGGCAGAATGATGTTATCACAGAAAAGATACAATGCATTTTCAAGTCTCATTCCTTAGTCTGCCTCAAGCTGATGGTTTGTTTCATATGACAAAGGGAAGTATCTGATATACATAGACTTGCATATCTCCA